>NC_141048.1:7500-1207500 GCF_041138505.1 Cibotium barometz | reverse complement strand
AGAGCCATACCTTGGATTTACTAATCAGAATTCTCTATCACAGCATGTAGGCCACAAAGAGGTTGCCCCCCTCTGGGTTGCAAAGGCTGACCGCTTTGACTCCAAAGGAAGAATAGAAGCCTCCGCAATCGCCCTCTGATGAGAAGAAGCTTAGCCAAAAGAGAGAAATTGATAGCCAGCAAGAATCAAAGAGACCAAAGAAAAAGAGAAAATTGCTTGTGACCATCAATGAGCACGGCCAAATGTTGGAACAATCAGGCTTAGAGACATATACAAATACAGGAGGCCAAGATAGATAAGAAGGGGGAGAACACAAAGAAAGAGGAAGTTAAAACATAGCCCATAAATAATACCTAAAAGGCCTGGGAGAAAAAGCAAGAAGACATTATCCAAGAAGGGGATAGGGCTATGATCTCATCTCAATGGTCTAGCCAATTTAATGGGCTTTCCAAAGAGGCAAAGGTCTTAACAAAGGAGGCAGAAGAAGCCACAATGGCCCCTCGACTTCAAAGCCAAAAGTTGCAGAAATATGACGAATCCATCTTTAGCACTCTCAAGTTGTTGCAAGCCCACACCTCCAAAACAGAACAGTATGAAGTATAGCTCCAAGAAGTCCAAGCAACAATAAGAAAGCTAGATATGGAGAATCAACACATTCATCACTCAGAGAACATGCTAGAGACAGAGTATGAACATCTTTTGAACTCCTACACCTAAGAGCCGGTCACTCTTTTTTTTGGAAACTATGCAAAGGGATCTTGAGCATGAAGGCTCATTTGGATGCAAAGGATGAACACATCAGAAGGATAGAGACATAGGTAGCAATGCTGAAGCAAAGAGAAGTCGAAAGCCCCTCAACACCCTCCTCTCCATCCTCAAAGTGAGACGCTGACAAAGAGACTTTCCTAAGCTCCTAAGCCAAATAGCCACTGAGCTCCTGGAGCTGGTTCACCAAAACCACCGCTCAACAAAGTATCTCAGCTTGGAAATCATAATCGAGCAGGTGCATGTGTTGATGGACAGTTACATCACCATGCTGGTGTTTCAAGGTCAATCTCACTGCAGGATCCCATGGACATCTATATTGCTGACCAACACCCTATCCTAACCAACTACGTAGCTTGGTCTTGCCTATTTGATAATGCCACCTCAGAGAAGCTGGATCAAGAGTAGAGGATAGAGCTGGAAGCAGAGGTATACAGACAAAGCGCACCCTTCCAAGCAAAGCAGTGTAACAAAGATATGGAGTGGCTGGCAAATAGGGACAAAAGGCTGACAGTCACAGGGTACCAAAAGCAAGTACCCAACCTATCCTCTAGAGCTATTCCTAGTGTTGTATCTCAAAATTTGCAAACATATGGAGAAGCAAAGAGAACAGAATGCCTACTTATTCGACATAGAGCACGTCGCATACCCCAACCATCTAGAGCTTAATGAGCATAACGATCTTGATAAGAAGAAGGATAAAGATTGAGAGGGGGTTGATAAGAAGAAGAGCTCAGAAAGAAAGAAAGAAAGATATATTAAGGGTCTACTAAAGACCCAATGGGCCTATGAGACCAAAGTGATACAATAATGTCCATGGCATATCTCATCATGGAATGGAAAATAAAACAGAAAGAAAACATACATATAGCTATCTCACTGGGGTGATACAATACTGTCCATGGAAACTCATCATGGAATACTAAGAACATAAAAACATGGGAGCAACATCAGCTCCGAGTAGATGGTATACCACTCTCCAAAATGTCAAGCATGGGGTTGACGAGTATGGCCGAGAGGTCTCCCTCAGCTGTCATGTGGAAAGGTAGCTCGATGGTGGTGGAGCATGTCCTGGATCTGGAGCTGATGAGGTGATCGTGGCCAACGCCGCGGGGGGGGGGGGGGGGGGGGGGGGGGGGGGGGGGGGGGGCACACTGGAGTGCAGAGGCTCGGTCCGAGGTAACTCCTCTCGGGCGAGGTAGGTCCACAACTATGGAATTCGTTGTTCAGCAGGTTAATTCTTACGATAGCTATTTGCATCTAGAACCACATCTTCAAGTTCTAATTCTCAAGGGAAACTTGGGTTGACACCCATACCAAACATAACATGTTCCGTATTATCATAGGTAGATCCTGATCAAACAAATGATCTCTTGGTGTTGAACATGTGCAATGTTCCATCAGAACTGATTTTATCACCCTCTTCTGACAGACTGAGAACAATTATCATGAGTAGGAGCCTATCTCGATCAGCCTCTGATTGCCTGAAGTATCGAGAAACTTTAAGTCCCAACTCAACCTACTGTGTCAAGGTAACCAAGATGCAAGCGAAATCTGCCAGCATCAACACTCTCTGGAAACAGGTCATTCTAGAATAACCCCACCAGTCAAGATCCTACTACACATCCTTGGATATCTGCCATATAAAAAACTAATAATCTTGTTAGAGGCATGGTCCATAAACCATACATCTGCCACATCAAAAGTGTGGCTTATGAACTGGAAAACTGCCATATCAGAGGCTAGTGCACTCACCCATGAAGCCGGTATCCAACAATCCGGAGTTCTGGATAACTATCCCATCAAAAGCTAAAACATGTGTCTCAAGGAACCCTGTAAATCCGCACACGTGATACATCCTAGAATCCCATACCACTAGAACATACCCCATATGCATCTTACAAGTCCATAACTACTCAGCTTGCAAGTCTTTAGAAAGATTACCAAACAATTTATAAACAATAGCCTTAGCTGCCCATATTAGCCTGCTTTCTCCTAATCCTAGGGCTCCTCTAACCCTGCCAGATTAGATCACTAATTTCGAGGATTAGCACTAGGTACGTAAGAGAGGCCCACCTACTTGACTCTTTGTCTAACAACGCTCTTGCATGAGAGGATGGCACTGCCGATGTGGCCGATAAAGTGGCTGCCAATGTGGCTAGCACCCTCGCTGTGCTAAGTCTGCTACTTCAAGAATTTTGAGAATCAAGAAGTAGCGGTCTCAAGGAGAACTGGTAAGCCTAACTTACAGTTAGTGAAGGCAAACAAATTACAAAAAGATCTTAGGAAAAATCAAAGGGTGTTTGTCGTAAAACTCAACAAGGTCGATAAGAAGGTTACAAAAGAAAGATCCATGGCGTGGCACCAGACGGTCGAGCGCATGGTCAAGTCCCGCCAGTCTCTTGCGCTCCTGGTTGGGTAGAGGGATGGGCTTGACCCCCTATCTCTTGCTCTTTAGGAGTATCCTAGGGCTGATCCGGGTGTAGAGCAAGAGGGTGTCCTCTGCGGCCCTCTTGTCGAGGACAACAAGCTCTAGCCAGGTGTTCCATCTTTCTGCAAATGAAGTACTATTTGGAGAGGTTCGAATACTCATCCCCCTACAGAATAGGGTCTTCCTCAAGGTTGGGGAGCACAATGAACTGGGATAGAGCCTTTGGAGAGGCTATGCAAACCCGAATAGTGGGATCCAGCTGCCCCGGCTACCACGGAAGCGGCAATCTAGGGGGTCTCCAAAACCTATAGAATCGATCAAATGAGGGGGTGATACTTCTTTCAGAGACCAAGGAAGAAGCAGACTGTAACATGTAGGGTCGAAACCATGATGCCCCATCAAACAAAAAACAGATGCGCGCTGCATATCGCAATGGAACTCTGTTGTTCACACTATCAGCGCCTCCGGTAAATCAAACTCTACCTAGGAGTAGCCATGCCCAAGAAAATGCATGTCGATGATTTTTCCAAGCTCGCCAATGAGGACTACATAGTATAAGTCCCATGTCGATTCACCTATTGGATGGCTCCGAAGAATCTTGGATACCAATGAAGAAGCCACAAGTGATGTCACATGCACACACGTGGACATGGCTAATCTCATGGGTAATCTTTGCCAATCGGGTACCAATGCCGAATGAACAAGTGGGCAACGTCCTCGGCGGTCACATTGGCCCTACATGGAATAAGCATAACAAATTTACTAAATCTATCAACAAAAGTTAAACATTGCGTGTTACGCTTACCCAGACTGGGAGGCAAATTTGTCACAAAATCCAAAGATATATCTTGGAAAGATCCTTCAAGAATAGGCAATGGTTGAAGCAACCCTGCTTTCTTCCCATGAGATGCTTTTACTTTCTCACAAATTTCACGGTGTTGCACATGATTGAACACATCTCACCTCATTCTTGGCCAATAGTATTGCCTTTCTATCTTCTCCAAAGTCGAGTTCATGCCCCTGCACCATCGGTGATGGCGTCATGGAGAAGAGCTACCCTAAACGATTTCATGACACAAAGGAGGCCTTTATAGAAAAGCCAACCATCCCATATCAAAAAGTGGCATGGTCCTGTGGCATCCAATGCCTATTCCGACTGTGTATAGAATTTCTAAAAATCCGTGTACGTGTGCTTCATGTCTTCCAGTCCAGTACCAACAAGGTCTAGTCTAGTGGTCTGAATCATAGTCATTGTTCCCTTCCTACTCAAAGCATTGGCCACTGAATTGGCTTTTCTTGGAAGAAGGTAGTCAATCATGCCACCAAATTGCTAAAAGATTTGGCTCTAGCTGTGCTGACGGTCACTCCACTGTGCACTTGGCACTGTCTCAATCCAGTGCAATGCTTGATGGTCAGTGCGAACCTCAAAGTCTTACCCATAAAGGAAATGCTTCCAATGTTTTAGGGCCTAAATCACTGCGAGGAGTTCCCGATCAAATACCGAGTAATTCTTTTATGTGGGTAGCAACCTATGAGACATGTAAGCTATTGGATGGCCATTCTACTGTAAAACAGCTCCACTCGCGATGTTACTTGCATTGGTGATTACCTAAAACGGCTCATCCCACGAGGCCAGTGCTAGACAAGGAGTCTCCGACAAGACCACCTTGAGGTTCTTGAAGGCCTCCAAAGCTCGTGGAGTCATTCGGATCCCTTGCCTTCTAGTCGTGACACCCTTAAGCACATTTGTAAAATCCGTCGAGGGGTCACAGAACTTGCAGATATGGAGTGGGCGGTCCAACTCCGTTTCCATTGCCTTGGACAGGCGGTATGGAAACTTGCTCGGGAGATCCGAGCCTAGGAGGTCTATCTAGTGGTCCTCCGATCTAGACGAGAGGGAGCTGGGGAGGGAGATTGTCCCAAAGAAAAATATTTTGGAACTTGTCCCAAAATAATGTATGCTCCTACAAGAGAGACAACCATAAAATCTTGCACAAACTCTATGCCCTAAATCACTAGTTTAGCACCTTGAGCTTCAAACTTGATGCTCGTTGTCATGCCTATGCTAAATCCCTCTTCTTGTCTACCTAAGTCAACAAGAACCAGGCTCACCGAGCGGCCTATTCCGTGACCACATTCTCTGTGCTGTCACTGTCAAACAAGACAACAACTCTTTGGCCACCTATGTAGCCAAACGTCTTGTGCAGTTCATCGCGCTCATACTCCTAGTCTTGGTCTCCCTTCTGCTTATCTTCGAGCTCCTAGCTAACGATTGCACCAACCGAAGAACTGGGGTCCAAAAAACTAGGGATGACTGCTGGGGTCTGTGTGAGAGCGGGGCTCACCACGGAAGCCATGCAGGCTGGGGTGGTCGTCTGAGGAGCGGTAGTCTTCTTGCGACAATCCTTAGAAGTGTATCCTTTTTGTATGAAGGAAAAAAACACCTACCCTTCTTGTATTGGGCTGTTTCTTCTAGACTCACCTTACCACCGGTCTTGCTTGCCTAAGCTTTCTCGTTAGCAGTAAGCGTGGGCGCATTAGTCAAGTTCTTGAAGCCAAGGGCTCCTGTGCTCTGTCCTGGGGAAGACCCTGTCTTGTTTTGGCCTTTTCTCCCCGAGGCTGGAAAGTCTTGGGCTTTCAACCATTGTACTTCATCTCAGCACTCAGCGCAAGCGAGAGTGCATCCTCCAAAGTGGCTGGCCAAAACATACATACTTCCCACTAGATTTGCGTGTCAAGGCCATAGCTCTTTCTTGTCCTTATAAGAAACGCCCAATTGCAAACATTAGTTTGAATTTTGTTGGAAAATTGCAAGACTGGTTGTGCGTTTTGACGTGCCCCCTGAACTTATCTTCGAGTCGCTCAAGGTAGTGGGGCGGTAGAAACCGCCACTTAAGATCTAAGATGAATTTGTCCCAGACATAAGCTGCCACACCGAGCTTGGTGTGGGCATGAGCCCACCTAGTCCACCATGGGATGGGCTCGCCCTCTAAATACCAACTTGCCAAAATCACTCTGTCACTATCATTTTTTCTTATAGCAGCAAAATAAGCTTCGAATTGATGCAGCCAAGAATAAAGGGTCACGGGGTCGAGTTTACCATTATACTTAGTGAGTTCATGCTCTCGGGAGAATGACTCGAGGAAGAAGCTGGTGTTGTTATTTCATCTAACACAGCAAGAAATCTTTCATGCTCCACGAGTCATCTGGTGTCTTCTTGTGTGGCACCACGAGATGCTGCCTCACGGTCTTCCATCAATTGAATCTCCAATGCTCGTATCTGCAACTCGAGTGGCGACCTCGGCTGCAATGGTAACCCTCTAGAAGGGTTATCCGGAAGAGGATCTGCTACCGGGTTTTGAGAAAGAGAAGGAGAGAGAGGAGCAAACAAAGAAAAAGAGGCTGGAGTACATGTTCTTTCTTCAAGGGCTAAGAGGTGTTCTGGATTGCGAATGCTCACAACATAGTCTGGAACATGTCGTGCACATTCATGTCTACCATCCCCACGAAGGACTACCAGGTGCTCCTTGTTCTGGATTCCCACCACCTCCACCTTCTTCACAAAGGGCATGGTCCTCAAGGCCATTTGTAGCTACACAATGGGCGAGCCTAGGATCATGAGGAACTCACTGCCGAGTACATCTCGCATGCCGTTGATACC
This sequence comes from Cibotium barometz, assembly GCF_041138505.1. Lineage (NCBI taxonomy): Eukaryota > Viridiplantae > Streptophyta > Polypodiopsida > Cyatheales > Cibotiaceae > Cibotium > Cibotium barometz. The sequence continues at coordinate 1,200,643 of NC_141048.1, read as the reverse complement.
TTGGTGCCCCTACTAGCCTACATGTTCAATAGAGCCCTTTGTGAAGGATTTCCACACTCTTGGTCCACCAACACCATCACCCCCATCCTCAAAGCCGGAGATCCACTTGATCCTTATAACTACAGGATGATCATGATAGGCCACACATTGGCCAAACTCTATGGATCAGTGCTAGAGGTGAAGCTCAGTTCATTTGCAGAGAGCCAGGGATGCAGAGCCTCAGGACATGTTGGCTTTCGGAGGAGCTACTCTACCCTTGACCACATCTTCACCCTCCCTGCCATCATCGAGGAGGGTAGAGCACGGCATCAGAGGATTTACTGCTACTTTGTGGATTTCCGCAAAGCTTTTGATATTGTACCTCGTGCCCGCCTCCTACACCGTCTACAGTAGATCGTAGTCCCATCTGACATGGTTTGGAGCATCATCGCCCTCTATGAATCTGTCACCGGACGAGTGAGAGCCCCAGCAGGTACATCGTAGGAGATTTCCAGCACTATTGGGGTGAAACAAGGCTGCCCTCTATAACCCACTCTTTTCGGCCTCTACATTGATGAGATCTCGTGCTTCATTGATGGATTAGGCAGGGCTGGTCCCACACTGGTAGGCATATTGATCCCCATACTACTTTATGCAGATGACATCGTCCTCCTCTCAAACTCAGCCTAAGGGCTTCAAAGACAGTTGGATGCCTTACACGACTTTTGCACTCAGCAGACCTCTCTGTTAACCTTGGTAAAACCAAGGTAATGGTCTTCAATACCTCTCGCCCCTTCACATCCAGATTGAGCTTCACATATAGAGGGGATCCTGTGGAGATTGTATCATCCTATGTCTACCTTGGTGTCACTTTCAGTGGCCCACGCTCTACCATGGTTCCCGCAACACATGCCAGAGTGACGCGGGGATATGCAGCCTTGAGCTTACTTGAGCGACAATGCTTCCAGGCACATTTTCAAGAGCCCAGGACGAAGGGCTGGCTTTTTGACACCCTCGTCACACCAGCCTTGATGTATGGAGCAGCCTTATGGGGACCAGATTTATCCAATGAGGATTGGCAGCGAGTTGAGAGGCCCGAGGTCATGATGTCCTCCCGTATGATCCGCAACAAACCATCAGTCCCACACCAAATTATCCAGACAGAGTTTGCTGCAGCCCCGATGGTAGTGGATACACTCTTCCAAACAGTCACATACCTCCATTGCATCAGTCACATGGATCCCCACAGGTACCCGAGGCTTGCCGTAGACAACTAGCACTTGAGGGCCACTTTGGAGTATGGTATGCACTAGTTTCCACTTGGTTCTCAGTATATGGGCTCCCCATGGACTGCTTACCCCCCCTTCGATACAGTTTGGACTCCCCTTTTCTCCGGCTATCTCACGAGGATACCAACCGGGTTATCCGGTTAGATCTTCTCAGTCTCTACATACATTGCACATGGATCACACCTCCAGAGCTCCCCAACGAAGATGCACTTCTACAAAGATCACTTCCAAGTTCCTCACATTCACTGAGGATGGATTCATCCAGCAGCCGGGCTACTTGAGTGTTCACATGTCCCATGCCATGTGGATTGCGATTGGCCAGATACGGGTTTCATCCCACCACCTCAGAGTGGAGACAGGTAGAGCTAAGCGCATCTTCAAAGCCGGGAAGCTCATACGAAGACCCAGAGGAGAGGATCTGCTGACTATGCCACACAGAGGTTGACACGGAGGAGCCCAGTATACTATGAGATCCGCGGGAGGTTTCACTATCTATTTTGTGAGGGATTCGGTCCACTCTCTAGGATCATTGACTTCCAGGACCAGCATTGCCTGGGCCTCTTCCTGCTTGAGCTCCATAGAGTCTAGACACAGGGACATCTTCTTGAGAGAGCCTCGGCCCCAGCAACCACCCCGCCCCCTCCCTTGCCAGCCAACCATCACCACTTTCTTCCGGACCCAGGAAGTGTAGGACACCGACATAGTGGATCTTGTGGACCCTCCACGAGCTGCTCTTGACCTACCTCGCCCGAGAGGAGTTACCTCGGACCGAGCCTCTGCACTCCAGCATGCCTGACACCCTCGGCCCCCTCGTCGGCCACGATCACCTCATCAGCTCTAAGTCCAGGACATGCTCCACCGCCATCAAGCTACCTTTCCACGTGACATAGCTGAGGGAGACCTCTCGGCCATACTCATTAGCCCCATGCTTGATATTTTGGAGAGTGGTATACCATCTACTCGAAACTGATGTTGCTCTCATGTTTCTATGTTCTTAGTATTCCATGATGAGTTTCCATGGACAGTTTTATATCACCCTAGTGAGATAGCTATGTTTATGTTTTCCTTCTGTTTTATTTTCCATTCCATGATGAGATATGCCATGGACATTATTGTATCACTTTGGTCTCATAGGCCCTGAGGTCTCCCTGAGCATGTCACGTGGAAAGGTAGCTCGATGGCAGTGAAGCATCTCGTGGATCTGGAGCTGATGAGGTGATCGTGGCCTACGGCCGGGGGGACCGGGGCGTCGGGCATGCTAGAGTGCCTCCACCTCTTCGGTCCAGAAGAAACTGGTGATGGTTGGCTAGCGAGGGAGGAGGCGCGGTGGCTGGGACCAAAGCTCTCTCAAGAAGATGTCCCTGTGTCTGCGGAGCTCAAGCAGAAAAAGGCCTAGGCAACACTCGTCCTAGAAGTCAATGACCCTGGAGAGTGGACCAAATCCCTCACGAAATAGACAGTGAAACCTCCCGAAGATCTCATAGTATACTCGGCAGCGGCATATGTAATGCTCCTCCATCTCAACCTCTGTGTGGCATAATCGGCAGATCCTCTACTCTCTGGTTCTCCGTATGAGCTTCCCGGCTCTGAAGATGCGCTCAACTCTACTTATCTCCACACTGAGGCGGTGGGATGAAACCTGTATTTGGCTGATCGCAATCTGCATGGCATGGGACATGTGAACACTCAAGTAGCCCGACTCCTGGATGAATCCATCCTCAATGAGTGTGAGAAAGTGATCTCTGTAAAAATGCATCTTTGTGGGGAGCTCCGGAGGTGTGATCCATGTGCAATGGGTGTAGAGGCTGAGAAGGTCTAATCCGATAACCCGGTTGGCATCCTCGTGAGAGAGCCGGAGAAAAGGGGAGTCCAAACTGTACCGAAGGGGGGGTAGGTGGTCCACGCAGAGCCCATATATTGAGAACCAAGTGGAAACTAGTGCATACCATACTCCAAAGTGGCCCTCAATTGCTAGTTGTCTAGGGCAAGCCTCGGGTACCTGTGGGGATCCATGTGACTGATGCAATGGCGATATGTGACTGTCTGGGAGAGTGCATCCACTACCATCGAGGCTGCAGCAAACTCTCCCTGGATAATCTAGTGTGGGATTGATGGTTTGATGCGGATCATACGGGAGAACATGACCTGGGGCCTCTCAACTTGCTGCCAATCCTAATCGGATAAATCTGCCCCCAGAAGGCCGCTCCATACATCAAGGCTGGTGCGACGAGGGTGTGAAAAAGCCGGGCCTTCGTCTTGGGCTCCTGTAAATGTGCCTGGAAGCACTACTGCTCAAGTAAGCTCAAGGTTGCATATCCCCGTGTCACTCTGGTGAAGCGTGGGCCACTGAATGTGAAACCAAGGTAGACATAGGATGAGACAATCTCCACAAGATCCCCTCTATATGTGAGCTCAATCTGGATGTGAAGGGGCGAGAGGTATTAAAGACCATTACCTTGGTTTTACCAAGGTTAACAGAGAGGTCCCGCTGAGTGCAAAGGTCCTATAAGGCATCCAACTATCTCTGAAGCGCCTCGCCTGAGTCTGAGAGGAGGACAATGTCATCTACATAAAGTAGTATGGGAATCAATATGCCTGCCAGTGTGGGACCAGCCCCGCCTAATCCGTCAATGAAGCTCGAGATCTCATCAATGTAGAGGCCGAAAAGAGTGGGTGATAGAGGGCAGCCCTGTTTCACCCCAATAGTGCTGGAAATCTCTTGTGCTGTACCTCCTGGGGCTCTCACTCATCCGGTGACAGACTCATAGAGGGCAATGATGCTCCAAACCATGTCAGATGGGACTCCTATCTCTTGTAGATGGTGTAGGAGGCTGTGAAGAAACAGCACTTTTTCCAGCCCTAAAAAAGGACTTTCTAGGTATTTTATATTTTATATTTTTGGGTTTTTTGTCTTGGCTGCTGGCCTACACCTTTATGGTGACCGACCAGCACCCCCCCTTCACTATATATAGCATTGCCCATACCTCATCATTCGTGTACCACTTCATCGCCATATCAGGTACCATCTGGCTGCCTACAGCAGGGGCTCATATCTATGTTTTCCTCTGCTGGTCCAGGCCGCCTTCTGCAGGGCTCACATCAGCCTTACATCAGGCTGTTTCGTGGTGCTTACATCAGGCCTTCTTCTGCTCCACTTCTGCGTTTTACTTCAGCATATGTCAGCACCTACATCAGAGCATACATCAGCGCTTTGCTTCAGCAATCATCTGCGTTTTTCTGCCGCATACATCAGCGCTATACATCAGCCCACATCTGCGCTTACATCAGGCTTACATCAGGGCTTATATCAGCGTTTATCTCAGCCTCCTTCAGCGCATACATCAGGGCTCACATCCGTGCTTACCTTCAGCATATCTTGTGCTTTTTGGCACAGCCCTTGGGACAACAGCCCTCTCTGCTACACATCGGGACAGCAGCCCTCTTTGCTACATCGGCACGGCAGCCCTCTCTACTTCAGGTACGCAGCACCCGTGTCATCAGAGCTTGCACCACTCGGGATGATAGCCCTCTCTGCTTCAGGTACGCAGCACCCGTGTCATCAGAGACTGCACCACCATCATCGTCATCAACGTTACCTTTTTCCACTGCACTATCACCTCGGAGTGCTTTGCCTCACATCGACGCGAGCCTTCGTCATCAACCATGCTTCAGCTCTGACATCTTCTTTGCTTCAGCACTAGTCTGCTTTCTGCTTAGAGTCACCTCTCATATGAGGGCACTTGTACATATCTGCACTCACCCTTTTATATATATTCACTCACATATTTCATGCTGTGTGGTTTTACTCTAATCTCTTGTATATCTGGTCCTTCCGTCTTTTTGCCCTCACAGCGGCGGGCTTGGGGGACAATATCAAAAGCTTTGCGGAAATTCACAAAGCAGCAATAAATCCTCTGATGTTGTGCTCTACTCTCCTCGATGGTGGCACGAAGGGTCAAGATGTGGTCAAGCGTAGAGTAGCTCCTCCGAAAGCCAGCCTGTCCTGAGGCTCTGCATCCCTGGCGCTCTGCAAATGAACGGAACTCCACCTCTAGCACTGATTCATAGAGTTTGGTCAATGTGTAGCCAATCATGATCGTCCTATAATTATTAGGATCAAGTGGACCTCGGTCTTTGAGGATGGAGGTGATGGCGTTGGTAGACCAAGAGGGAGGAAATCCTTCACAAAGGGCTCTATCGAACATGTAGGCTAGTAGGGGTGCCAAGGTATCATAGGCATGCGAGATGTACTCGGCAATGAGTCCCTCATGATCCTGGGCTCGCCCATTCCGTAGTCTACAACTGGCCTTGACGACCATTATTTGTGAAGAAGGTGGAGGTGGTGGGACGGGGATCTGGTGGTGGGGATAGGGGGGGGGGGGGCATGATAGAGGGAGCGTGCTCTTGGGCTCGCCTATTGCGTAGTCTACGAATGGCCTTGAGGACCATGCCCTTTGTGAAGAAGGTGGAGGTGGTGGGACGGGGGTCTGGTGGTGGGGGAAGGGGTGGCTGATGGGGAATATGATAGAGGGAGCGTGCATAGGAGTGCCATGTGTCTGGGCAGGTGATAGGTGTGGGAGGGCGATGTTCTCGGAGTTTCCTCCATGCCTCTTTGCAGTTCGGCCCTAAGAAAAGTCGGTATAACTCATCCTCTTTCCGAGCATAGAACTCTCGTTTCTTGCGTCAAGTGAGCCGTTGAGAAATCCGTTGCGCTTGGCGCTTCGTGATTTGCCCAATCCGTACCTCATGCTTAAGACGGGAGCGTGTGGCTTGACATTCGTCATCATACCAACAGTTCTGGGGCATGGAACCGCAAGGTGGCTTGGCAGTAGACTGCCGCACGCATATGAAAGAAGCTGTGGCAGATGTGTGGAGTATGGTGGTGAGTTGTGTTGTGAGGGTGGATAGGGGGACAGTAGGTTCCACATCCTCGAGTTGGCGGTAGATGTGGTTGGAGTAAACAAGGTCAAGCTCGTGATCAAAGAGGACCTGAGTGTAATGTGAGATGGGGGGAGGTGGTGGAGGGATGGGTGGTGTGCAGGTAAGAGTGAAAGAGAGGTAGGCATGGTCAACTTCAAAAGGGGTTGGCGGAATGGAGACGTCGGGGATAAGGTGTGCCAAAGCCGGAGATCCCATAAGGTAGTCCACAGTGCTAGTACCTCCTGAGCGAGGGAAGGAGGTGAGGGCGCCGGAGGAGGGCCATCGGGACATCCCGTTATAGATAACGAGACCATGTGCAGCTGCCAGCTCTAAGAAATATCTCCCGGACACTGTGACCTCCTCACGTTCCTGTGATGATCATTGCAGCCCTGTGTCAATGATGTCCATCTCCTGTAGTCTGATAGGATTGTCTAGATCGAGTGGTGGGACCTCCTGACTTCCCGTCCTGGCGTTGAAATCCCTGAGTAGGAGAACTTTCCCCCAACTATGAGAACTCCATGATATCCTCATATAATGGTAAGTACGGTGACTGGCCATGCTGTGCGGCGTAAGGGGAGTGGCGTGGTGCAAAATAACACACAGCAATGTGGATGACTCTATCACTGCTAAGCTGTAGCCGCACCCAAAGATATCGTGCATCCTCGTCCTTCCGGACGATGCTGAGAATCTGTCAGAGATGGGATCTAAAAAGGACATCTACCCCCCTAGAGCCACGTACTCCTCCTGATGTGCGGGCAAGGTTCACTGTGAGTCCTCACTCCGCACAGTAAGTATCCACGGCCTGTAGATGCCTTTGTAGCCCTGTCCGAGTATCCGACACAAGAATGATATTATCAGCATATAATAGAATGTGTACAGTCATACCTAAGATGTCAATCCTAGAGCCTCCTCCGTGTATGATGTAGTCTGCTACCTCGTCGATGTATAAGCCAAAGAGTGTCGGGGAGAGAGGGCAGCCCTGCTTCACACCAATGGTGCTGGCAATCATATCTGATAGTCCCCTTGGGCATCTAACTCGTCCAAACACTTGCTCATATAATCTGTAAACCCCCCACATCATGTCCGGGGGTATGCCCAGTGTCTGTAAGCGGTGGAAGAGGCGCTCTCTCGGGACTGTGTCGAAGGCTTTGCAGAAGTCCACAAAACAGCAATAGAGTCTCTGTCTCCGTGGCCGAGTTTGGTCAATCAGGCATCTCAGGGTGAAAATGTGATCAATAGTAGAGAAGGCTCGCCGAAAACCTGCCTGACCAGGGGCACGAAGCCCCTCCCTCTCAGCGTGTGTGCTCAATTCTGCCTCCAGGATAGCTCCATAGAGTTTGGCCAAGGTATGACCAATCATGATAGTCCTGTAATTACCGGGGTCCAACATGTCCCCAGCTTTGTGGATCGGTACAATAGTGTGCATCGTCCACTCAGCCCGGGAAACTTTCTACCAGAGCCCTGTTAAAGAGGTAAGCAATAAAGGGAGAGAGAGTGTCGGTTGCATAAATGAAATGCTCACCTTGTAAGCCGGTATGATCCTCAGCTCTCCCATGTTGGAATCTATGTACAGCTTGAGATACCATATCGGTAGTAAAGAAAACCGATGAGGTCGGTGGAGTCTCGGTGGGGCGAGGGATGAGTGGCTGGTGCGGAACATCATAAAGCCCTTCTGCATAACTATGCCAGCGTTGACGATCAGTAATCGAGGTGGGGGGGGCGTGGCTCTCTGAGTCGTCTCGCCAAGCAGTGGCTGCATCTTTGCTCATGAGCATGTGGTAGATGTCCCAATATTGAGCCTCCTCATAGAGAGAGAGAGAGAAAGAAAGAAAGATTTTATTAACGTCTTCCAAAAGACCGAACTCGGCCTATGAGACAAATCAGTGTACGTGTGTGGGGTATCCTCTGTCATCCCAACAAAAAGAAAAAGTACTGAACTAAAAAAGCTAAATCTGGGTGTGCAATAAGTACAATGAGTGGGGGAGGTGATTGGAGCTCTACTACTAGGAGAATGCAAAGCTATATGCATGGAGTATACAATCATGATATGCAACCTAGCTAGCTGGACTCTAGTGCTAGTCATAGGAGGCAATCTCTGTCAAGCATGTATACATGCTGAATATAACTGATAGTTTCAAAAAGGGCATCTGTAACCAGTGGGGCCACACCAAACTCTACATGTAGAATGTCATGTGGTACAGATGGCTTACTCTTGATCATGCGTGACAACATCAGCACCTGTAGGCTGTAGCCTCTCTATGCTCCTTCAGTGATCCTTCCCTAGGCCTGAGAGAGGGAGTCAGACACAGTATTGGGTCCCGAATACCCTCTGTAGGGCCCCCACCACCACGAATGGTGTATTTGCTTTATTAGAATGATGCAAATCTGTAAAAATATTCTGACTCTTGACCTTTCACCTTCACCTTGGCTGTAGAGCTCCCCTTGCTGTCTTGACCCTTGGAGTCCTTCAACCGTTTGTAAGTGGTAAGATGACAATGAATAAATAGCCTATGCTATTTATAGTGCTCCTATGCTAGTCGGTTTGCAGCAAAAGGGTAGGCATGGGGGTTTCGCAGGTACGAAATGGGCAGAGAGCGCTCAACGCGGGGCACATGTGCAAAACGGGCAAAGGGCGCACAAGTGTGGGCGGTGCACACAGCTCCAGGCACAAGTGCGAAACGGGTAGAGGAAAGCGAAATGCAAAGCAGCGCACAGCAGCAAAAGGGGAGGCGGGGGGGTTACGCAGGTACGAAATGGGCAGAGGGCGCGCAGGTGCAAAACAAGCAAAGGGCGCGCAGGGTGTCGGCAGCGAAGCTAGGTCCGCGCAGCGCCGAGCACAGGTGCAAAACGGGCAGAGGGTGCACAAGCAGAGGGCAGCGAAATGCTAACACCAGCGGCGCGACAAGCTGGAAAAGTACGTAAGGTACGGTACAGTAGGTACGCATTCAAGTACGGATTGAGATTTTGAGGTACGTTAAATACACAAGGTCCACCAAAACATAAAAAATATACTATTTAGTTTACATGTATATACAAAAAAATGAATGAAAAAAACAATTCATTTCTGAACATTCAACTATGGGCGGTGAAAAATCAATAACTATGGGAGGATCTTGGGCCAAAGGTCAATTGGGGGGGGGAGGGGGAACTTGCCACATACAGATCTATACAGTACAGTACAATACCGTACTGTACACTACGACGTACCTTATAATAAGGTACGTCGTACTTATGCAACCTTGCGACGCAAAGCGCGAGCAAGGGTGCACAGGCCAGGCTCACAACATCGCACAGAGAGAAAGAAAAGAAAGAAAGAAAGATATATTAAGCGTCTACTAAAGACCCAATGGGCCTATGAGACCAAAGTGAAACAATAATGTCCATGGCATATCTCATCATGGAATGGAAAATAAAACATAAATATAGCTCTCTCACTGGGGTGATACAAAACTGTCCATGGAAACTCATCATGGAATACTAAGAACATAAAAACATGGGAGCAACATCAGCTCCGAGTAGATGGTATACCACTCTCCAAAATGTCAAGCATGGGGCTGACGAGTATGGCCGAGAGAAATGAAAATGAAAATGAAATGATATATTAACGTCTTCAAAAGACCAAAATGACCTATAAGAGAGAAAGAAAGAAAGACGGACAGATTACTACATTTTTTCAGAGATCCACCCCACTCCCAGTCCCTACACAGCAGGGAATTACTCTCCAGAGAGCAGAGACACCCAAAGCCCGCAGGAGACAGAGGACACCTGGCTTTCGGACGCCACCCCTATACCAGAGAGAGATGACAGAGATCAAAGCTCAGTTTCACAGAGAGGGTGCGAAGCAACTGGCTCGCTTCAGAGTAGACCCAAGCATGTTCTTTAGGGAGCTGTGGACACCGCCTTCATTGATGTATACCATTTTATACCCCTAGTATGGTACAGGATGGAGCTAGCTAGGTTGCATATCATGATCGTATACTCCATGCATATAGCTTTGCATTCTCCTAGTAGTAGAGCTCCATCCCCTCTGAGAGAGAGAGAGAGAGAGAGAGAGAAAGAAAGAAAGAAAGAAAGATTTTATTAACGTCTTCCAAAAGACCGAACTCGGTCTATGAGACAAATAGGAGTACCTGTATGGGGTATCCTCTGTCATCCGAACATGAAAAAGTACTGAACTAAAAAGCTGAATCTGGGTGTGCAATAAGTACAATGAGTGGTGAAGGGGGTGGAGCTCTACTACTAGGAGAATGCAAAGCTATATGCATGGAGTATACAATCATGATATGCAACCTAGCTAACTCCATCATGTACCATACTGGGGGTATAAAATGGTATACACAGTATTGGGTCCCGAATACCCTCTGTAGCGCCCCCACCACGAATGGTGTATTTGCTTTATTAGAATGATGCATATCTGTAAAAATTTTCTGACTCTTGACCTTTCACCATGGCTGTAGAGCTCCCCTTGGTTGTCTTGACCCTTGGAATCCTTCAACCGCTTGTAAGTGGTAAGATGACAAATGAATAAATAGCCTATGCTATTTATAGTGCTTCTATGCTAGTTGCTTTGCTCTTATTACAGGAGTTGGCCTGCTGAAAAGTCTCCCACGACCAGAAATCATGCCTTTTTAAGATGCGCTTTTCACACCTAGACCTGGCCACCTGCGCATGCTGGCCCTCTTTGTTGGGCTGGCTGCCCATGGGCTAGCCCACAATCTGGCCATGCCATGTGGCTGGCCGACTGGCTGCCCAGGCCACATATGCTGGCCGACAGACTGGCCGCCTTGCTGTCCATGTCCCCTTAGGGCTGGCCAACGGCATGCGCAGTCCACTAGGACTGTTTGGAAATGGGCCCACCACAGCCTCATAGCCAACACTTGATGGCTAATGCAAGACAGCCTGCATTGTGCACTCATTGTGGAGTCCCATAGACTCAGCAACATTGCCTTTGCAGTGTCCTGGGTGATTGAGGCGGGAGCAGTGCTGCACTATGAGGATGGTACTAACCTCGCACAACAGCTCTCATTTTTCGGATTTTAGGTATGGCAACCTCAGTAGTGCCAGCACCACATTGTACTCCTGAGACTTGGGTGTGTCAACGCTGGGAGCTCTGTCACGTGCATAGCCGTGGACATGGATAACCTCATCATTAGTCCCAGATTCGGCAACGTTTTAGGGGAGATTTTGGGGCAGATTTAGAGCCGATTTTGCAGCCCAATATATGTTAAAAACTTATGGGATGTTTAGTTGGTAAATAGAGAGGGGAGAGTTCTCAATGCGGGAAGGACTCGGTTAAATAGGTGGAACAATAATTTCCTACTAGACCCCATCAACCCCCCCCCCCCCCCTTTCCCTAAACTCTTCTCAAATCAATGGTGATTGTATGATGATGATCATCACATTTTGTATCATATGGCTTGTATTTGACATTCCCAGCTCATAACCTCATCTTTGTTTTCTTTTGTACCATGATGAGATTACATGGACACTATTGTATCACTTTTGGTCTCAGACCCATTGGGTCTTTTGAGAAGACGTTTAATATAACTTTCTCTTTCTTTGATTCTTTCTCTTGTCTCTCTGTCTAATCATCATTAAAGTCTACATCATTGTTCTTTATCAAGCTTAGGACTGAGGATCATGTAAGCAAGCCTCTGCGTATGCAACATTGGTAAAAGAGCATGCACACTCAGGATCCAGTTATGGGCAATCAGTAGGTCTGAAGTCAACTTTTTGGTCAAGCCAAAGACCTCAGAAAATGTAAAGACATCATCATTTTTTTGTACCATATAATACATTGAACACATAGCTCATCTCTCTCACTTCTCTCTCTGTCTAATCATCATTAAAGTCTACATCATTGTTCTTCATCAGGCTTAGGGTCGAGGATCAAGTAAGCAAGGTTTCCATGCATGCAACAAGCTCATCATTGGCATCTCAACGTGGCACATTTGGCATGCCAGATGCTGCGAGGCTATCACGGTTTCATATTCCCCAACGGAGACTAACAACCATATCTCGACAGATCATTCACTCCCTTCAAGGGAGATGGGAGCACCTCATTGGCAACTCCAACAGGATGTAGCAACAACATGTAACTTTTCTTCACACATGGAACCGAGGCCCATTCCTCACCATGGACTCGACATGGCACTACATGTCCCCAATATGGCTTTTTCCTCCCCCTTCCTGGAAAGTTGCCAAGCTAAAAGACCTTGCAATTAAGTATAAACAAAAAAGGAAAACACACATAGACTCATGGCACTAGCTCAGCAACCAACTATAGACCCATTCAGGCTCACCCCCGAGCATAGGGGTAGAGAAGAATCAAAGACATAGATCCATGTGCAAAGTCCCTGGCGTCCCATACCACCAATGCACACCTATTGGATGTAAGCACCGAGTAGTCTCAAGGCCTCCAATGCAGGTCAGAGGAGCTCTCCCTCAAACTGACTCATAAAGTCACTTATGTAGGCACCATTCTCAAACAAGCCTATAGATTCCTCAGCTCGGAGGAGATCATGCGGACCAAAGGAAAACTCAGTGGTCTGACACCCTCGCAACTACTACTATCCAAATGGTGAATTTCAACACAAGAGATCAAAGAGTTACCTTGTAGTTCTGTAATGTGTAACAAGGTCCTACCCCCCCGAAGTCTTCTTCGGACAATCCCTATAGTGATGGCCAGGCTTGTTGCACTCGAAGCATAGGTTGTCCTTCCCTGCCTTCACCACTTACAGTACTCCAGCTTTTAGAGTAGAACTTACAGCCCACGCTTCAAGAATGTAGGCTTTTATGAGCTTGTACCCCCAAAAAAAGCAAGCAAACACCCAAAATAACAAGTATAGTCCCAAAATAACAAGGCACCAGCTTTTCACCTTTCTTCTCCCTTTTTTTAGCGTAAAGGCTCCTTATGGCCAAAGTTGCCCAAAATACCCCATACGCATGCTTTTTCAGATGGCGAGTCACCCCTGTACTGCACCCATGCTTGCAGCCTGTCCCAGCTATGCTGTCCGCCCTGTAAACTCACATGTGTGGGCCTGGACTGTGTACCCATGTGTGACGGGCCTCCATACCATGTGTCTCAGCAGTCAACGTTGTATCGCAGCTTATTGGCACGCTACAGTTCTCAGCCCTCCCTGCATCTTCTGTAAACCAGTCCCATGTTAGGGTTTCCTCCGCTCCCCTCAGTCAGCAGCCCCTAAGGTAGTGTTGTTCACAGCTGTACACACGGAAAGCATGCAAAAGAGTCCCAAAAGGCACAAACCCTTGCGCACAACGAAAAGCGCACAGGTTATAGCCTTCTGCAGAACTCAACCAGCTCTCTAAATCATACAGCGAGCAGCCACAAAACCTCATGAGCACCAAGGTGACTAAGATCTAGGGTTTCACCCATGAACATGTTGATATGGCAATTGTCAGAGAACAAGCAGCACACAGACAAACACGACAAAAGCTTCTGCTTTTTCCATAGATATGCAAGGATTGCAAAAAGCGTCTACGCACATCTAACCATGGCGTCCTCCCCGTTTACCTCTGATTCCACTCCAACCTCCACCCTAAGTGTCCCATACCACCGAGCCTTGGAAGACAAAAAGCAGCCCACAGATTAGAAGCTGGAAGATTCCCCCACTTAATTCCGGCAGGTCTGACTCTGATACCAATGTAAAGCCCCCAAGCTAACAAACCCTATGATTAAGTATAAACAAAAAGAAAAACACACAGACTCAGGCATCTAGCTCACCGCTCAACCATAGAGCCATTTAGGCTCACCCCCCGAGCACAAGGGGATAGTAGCATCAGAGACAGCTCCATGTGCAAAGTCTATATTGTCCCATACCACAAGTACACACCCATCGGATGTAAGCACAGAGTAGTCTCAAGGCCTTGAGTCCATGTCTGAGGAGCTCTCCTTGAAACTAACTCATAAAGTCACTTATATGGGCCTCCTATAAACTAGGAGCCAAATATAGCACTTGTCTCATAAAAGCTACCAACCCCATTTAAGATGCCTTACCCCTAGGCTAAGGTTAACCTAACCTGAAGATCTTAACCCTGGTTAGCCTTGGGACATAACACTTCCCCAATGGAGACTCCAACTGCAGCCCACCAAAGAAGAAGACATTAGCGTCTTGCAAAAGACCCAACATGTCCATGAGACAAAAGGTGTACAATGTGCCCATGGAATCTCATCATGGAAAAAAAAGACAACATAACAAAAAAAACTAACACTAATCCCTAGGTAAATGTAGATATGTATGGATCATCATCGTCATCCTCATCATGGAGGATCACCATCCTCATCATCGTGGATACAAAGTGAGTATAAAGGATAGAGGGTTGAGTGTGGAGAGGAAGCTATACATCGATGTGTGGTAGGGGTCCAAAAAGGATGTCCAACATCGGCAAGGGGGTGAGGAGGGCCCCTAGATTTGTAGGGCCGAGGAGAAGCTGGGACAAGGTAGCAACTACAGATGCTTGATGACGGACGAGAATCTCATCAATCTAGGGCTGGTGAGCTTGGGGTGCTCAAGGTCGAGGAGGGTGAGGCCGTCTAGCTCTCAGAGGTGCAGTGGCACAAGGTAAGGTAACACCAGTCGAGGCGAGATGGTGGGCCCTTCATCGCTACTATGGTGGCCTCATCCGTCCAATTGTGCTGCTCTTGTGGGCTGAAAAAACTGGTGATGGTAGACTGAGATGGGTGCCGGGATCGAGGATCTCTGAATAGTAACTCTCTATGCTGTCAGATCTCCAATAGAAAGAGTCTAAGACAATGCTGATTTGGATACTTCATAACCCAAGATAATGGCCCAAATCCCTCTCTGAATAGGCAGTGGAATCTCCCCTGATCTCATAATACAGCGGGCACTCACAAATATAATGCTCATCAGACTCTAATCCTCCATGGCACAATTTACAGAGTTTGCTCTCTTGCTGCTCTTCCAACCTCAATCTCGAACCTATGGGATGAGACCCTAAGCTGACCAAGTGCTCTTGCTCTCTTGCTGCTCTTCCAACCTCAATCTCGAACCAATGCGATGAGACCCTAAGCTGACCAAGTGCTATCCTCATGGCATGTGACATGAAAACATCCAGGTACCTTGGCCTCTGTATGAATCCATCCTCTGTAAGCCTCAGAAAATGGTCCCTGTAGTCCTGCGTCTAGGGTGGTAGGGGCTCCACTATTAGGGTAATCCATGTATCTCGAATGTGTAACTATCGCAAGTCATATCGAATTACCTGGTTCATATCCACACGTGTGAGCCTGGTGTAGGGGGAGTCTGGGTCATACTGAAATGGGTGGTCGGATCATCTGTAGTCTGTGTATGGTGAACCATGTGAGGACAGAAGCATACCAGGATGGATGCACCAGCCCTCTCCCTGCTATCGTCCGAGAAGACTATAGTGCCAGGTATGGTAACTGTGATGAATCCATCGCTAGTATCCTCTGTATGTACGTGACAGTCTGGAATAAGGCCTCCACCACCATAGGTTCTGTAGCAAACTCTGCTCAAATGATATGGTGAGGGACATATGGTTTGCTGCATATCAATGTGGATAGCATCAAAATTTGTGGATGCTCAATACACTGCCAATCTGCCGCTGAAGCGTCTGCCAGAACTTGTGAAAGTGACCCCCAAGTAGACATATGAGTTTGCTACCTCCACCTGGCTGCCCATGTAGGTGATCTTTGTATGTTTCCTCACACTAGGGGAAGTATAGAAGACCATGACCTTGGTCTTCCCAAGGTTAACTGACAAGCTTCTCTGCAAATAGAAGTCATGTAGGGCATCCATTTTCTTCTAGAGTCCCTCTTGCGAGTCTGCAATAAGCACTATATCATCAGCATATAAGAGAACAGACACAAGTATGCCTGCTAGGGATGCCCCTCCACCTCCCGCTCTGTCAATAAAGTCTAAGATCTTGTCAATGTACAGCCTGAAGAGGGTGGGGGATAGCAGGTAGCCCTCATACCTTTTGTATTATACCTTGCTTGAGGAATGTACATATTGCTCCTCTCGAAAGCAGCTTTGTAGTCCACTTTTGCAGATGTTATTTCCTTTTGACTAACAAAAGGACCTTTGTAAACCTTAAAAACCTCCATTCTATCATCAAACCTGCAATAATGGGTCATGACATCAAAAACTTCCACTCAAATATCATACGAGGCAATTATTTCACTGATTTTCATGTAAGCCTTTTTTTTTTCTTTGAGAGATTTCTTTGGATATGTCAAACTGAAGAAAAAAGCCGGCCATCATGTTGCACCCAGCTGCGGCAAGTGAGGGCTGAACCCACAACCTCCACATTGGAACTTCAACCCCCTAACCACTCAACTACACAGCAGGAGACAGATTTTCATGCAAGCCTATGGTACACTTGTATAGAAACATGCTTAGCAACTAAAAATGCCCATACATCAAAGAAATCGCATTAGTTTCCTTCACATTTGGTCCAAGGCATGCTACTTGGAATCCGGAAGAATGAATTTTTACAAGAAAAAAATTGGAGACAGCACACATATGTTTGCCATTGAGAATCACTCAATGATTTCTTTTACATCCACAGCAATGTTCTATGTTTCCTGTTAAGTTTCTCTGCTGACTAAGTACCCTTTGTATTTCATAATTCTCCACGTGAGGTTTCTGGGATTCACAAAAATTACTTGGGCTGCAGTTCTTATTGCAACAGTCCATTTCTCTCAGTTCATAGAAACCAGCAGGCTTTATTTGACTTTCACGAATGTTACTGACACTAGAGCAGCAGAACTGGGGGCAATCTGACCGCATTCGTCTCATTTCATCCATATGGTGCTCCAACTTTGACCCTTGCATTGTTTCAGAAAATATGAACTTTGAAGGTACATGGTATATATGGGCACTTCCCTCTGCCTTCGAGCATGTTTTTAATGTTCTTGCCAAAAAATCTTGGTCGCAGAAAGACATGCATGCGTCAGAGGGAGCTATACCCTCACTCAAGGTACGTTGACAGCCAGGAAAACATAACTTTCCATTGGGAGCATGGAGCAAAGTGCTAGCAAGATCATTGTTCTTACTTCCAGCTGAGTAAAAACCCTTATGTTCAAAATTTGAAGAAGCCATCTGGACGCCAGAATTTCTGAAACTGGTATGGCACATGCTGCTGTTGGTGCATTCCAGATACCGTGAGGTAACTGACGTAAATTGTAAAAGCCCTAAGGTTGTGCATGTTTCACAAGAACCTAACTTGGGAAGATCTTTTGAGAAAGGGCTTCCTGCTCTATGAGATTTGCAGGTTACAGAAGAAGGCATTCCCCAGCCTTCTATAGTAATGCCTTGCCTTGATGCCAGCTCCAAAATTTGTGTCTGCTGCAGGCCAGAGCCTTTCAACACAGCCCATAAATTGCCTAGGACTTCCCTTTGATTGTCAATAATTTGATCCCTAACTGCAATTTGAAACTGAAGCTCCGTGTTTGTCATTCCCTGCAAAAGTAGAGCATTATGATTCCCTACTCTAATGCATTCAGGTCATCAAGTATAAGTTGGTAGTTATTTTGATAGCTTACCAAAAGCCTATACTGGCTTAAGATCCTCAAATATGTGGTGTTGCTATTACTGCTTATGGCTTTCTCAATTACGTCTTGCAAGTCCTTCCGCTGCGCTTCATTTTGCTCAATCTCCTGATTTCATGTTAAATTTAACTAGAAAGATGGTTGAAAATTTATTTACATGCCGCAAAAAAAGATAACATGAGTTACATATTTTTGAAAATGCATGAGTTTGCACATAGAGCAGCAAGCTGCTTCCATGTACATTTATGGGCTACTACAGCAATCTTACCTGTCGATAGAGTGCTCCAGCCTCATCATTATCTCTAATGTTGTCAAGGACTAATTTCCTCCTCTCAGTGAGAGCCTCGACTATCTTGGTATCTTCATCTCTCTGCAAGAACAAAACTTTAGTGAACATTTTTTGGTTACTTTATTTATAAATCAGATAAAAAAATTTGTTTCCTAGACGACTTAGATAAACTACACACACACAAAGTACTATGATACACTTCCAGCTTTCAACTAGGGCTTCAGGGTTATTTGGGTATAATGGAAATGCTTAGAGCTTCAAGGGACCAGGTAACCCCTGCAGAACTGGCCAATTGCATGAGAAGAGGTTACTAGAAGATGGATATTGTGCTTTATTAAACTCTAGTGTGTGCTGTTGTGGTCATGGTAGAGCAGGGCCACTA
Source organism: Cibotium barometz (assembly GCF_041138505.1). Classification (NCBI taxonomy): domain Eukaryota; kingdom Viridiplantae; phylum Streptophyta; class Polypodiopsida; order Cyatheales; family Cibotiaceae; genus Cibotium; species Cibotium barometz. The sequence continues at coordinate 1,182,233 of NC_141048.1, read as the reverse complement.
AAAGTAGCTCCAAGGTACACTTATGATTGGACAATCTCCACCGGGGCTCCCCCATATGTGAAACGCAATCTGGATGTGTAGGTCGGAAATTAATTTACTATGATACCATTGTAAGGACTATGCCTAGCTAGTTAAGCATGAATGAAGACTTATACTGAAAAAAAAAGACAAGTCTGGCAAAAAATTGTGTGTTTTTCCATGCGGAAGCGGAGGGAAGCCTTCTTGAGGCTCTAGCGGCATGGCCTTTTTCTCATAGATAGAAGTGGTGATCCCACCTGGCACTACAAACCACCTGTGTAGTTATTCCCTCCCCTCCCCCTGTATGAGATAGCCTTCTCCTCATAGAGCAGCCAGCCAGAGGGAAGTGCATCTTCCTCCACCTTTTGATTCTTTGATCCCCGCCCCGTACATGGAGGCGAGTGTGTATCTAGCCCTTTGTGGTTGTGTTTAGCCCTTCGGGGGTGGTTTTTTCAACTAATAGAAGGATCTTTTTCCCGTTTTTTTTTTTTTTGTGTGTGTTTTGCATTGATAGTCAAGACCACCTTAAATAGGGCTTGAAAAGGTACAAGTGAAGAGGCACATCCCCAATGTAGGGTTGTGACTCTTAAACAAATAGTTGTCTTTTAAACAAATAGCTGTGTCTCTTGATGAGCCATGTCCCTACATAGTAACCCTTGTATCCCGTTGTGTCCTATCAAGACACCCTTTCACTAATAATAAATGATTAAGGTGTAGTATAAAGAGATTAAGAGATATTAGTCACAAATCTTGACAAAATGTATTATTAAGGTTTGTCTCTTACAATATCAAAGAACTTAAATTTTGAAAATCTCATAAGTAGATAACTCTTACTAAAATTCTATATCTAACATTGGTCTACTCGAACATCAACTTCTCTAAGTAGGCATATGTGCACAAGGCATGGTTTTGGGCATGGGCGTAAGCCTGGGCATGGGACATGATAAAAAGATAGACAGCACGTCCATGCGTAAGACAAACAATCAATTACCTGATGCTTTGCAATCTCGTTATCCAGTTGTTGTAGCTCACAATGGTTATGTGAATTTTTATCTTCTAATTCAAAAAGTGCTTTCTGTAGATTGATCCTATCTTCCACGTTTTCATTGATATCACAACTAAGGGTATCCAACCATGAGAGTCCATCGTCTTGAATTTTCCCTGTGGACAGCCCATTCAACTGAACTTCCTTTTCTTCCAACTCCTTCCTCAACAGACTAACTTCAGCCTGCAGAAGGAAAGCAGGGGTCTAAGTAGCCATATAACTAGTGATTCAAAAAGTATGATTATAAAAAAAAACCATTAAAGATTACCTTCATTCTCTAGGTAAACCATAGAAGATTGCATGCTTTGCAGAAGTTACCTGAAGGTGATTTATCATTCGCTGGTAATCTGCAACATGGGAGTTTACAGTACCAATATTTTTCTGCTGACATAGAAGCAGTAAGCGAGAGGAAAAACGGACAGCTCCAGTAACAACTAGCATGGCCAAACTCCAAATATTACTATGTGATTCAAGAAGATGGAAAGGGAAGAGAACCTGGACATGTGTCCTTATTTCCTTCGCTCTATCAGCATACTTAAGTGTGTTAATAGTGTGATGATACTGATGATCAGCGAAAGAGACAGTCGCAACCATGCATGTTCGAGAGTTTCCACTGAGACCATCTTTTAGTATCCTTGTCAACTTACTGCAAATCATCCACGTAAAGTAGCTATAAGGCTTACCCATGAATTATTAACTGGGTATTAGCTGGAAAAATGGTCAATGCATTCATGTTCAAAGAAATGTATCACAGCTTCTTTCATGGCTTCGAATATACCTGTTACGGTAGGGGACATACGCAAGACCTTTTTTCTGTTGCTTGCCTAAAGCGTTTATACAGTTTGCCAAAGCTAATAATGATTTGTTGATATTTGCACCATCTCTCAATTTCTGCCCAGCATTATTTGTCTCGGATGCTCTTTCGCTGTAGATAAGATTTCCAATCAAATAGGATAATGGGTTGATAAAATTGGCATCAGAGACAACCAGCAGAATATAGGTTCAGATGGAGCATTCCTTTTGTACCAACCTGCCTGCAAGGTCAACCAAAGCCACCTTTCCCTGCAACACTTGTGATCCAAGATGATTTCGGCAATATTTTTTAACGATGATTTCTAGAACAGCATGAGAACTGAAAATCGCATTAGATGGTTAGGATATAGAGACATACTTTTTGCTCCTGCCTTCTTAGTGTGTTCCTACTTTCAAGTATCATCCAGCACTCACAAAAAACATACCGAGAAGAGATGGCATTTGCGTCAGTTTTCTCAGTCTTTCTTCTACTGTTCCCGACGTGTAGCAATTCTAAGATCTTGGCAGCAGAATTTACCTGTTAAGAGATAACGTGAATAACACAAAGTATTTGAGTGTTCATAGCATCTAATACAATCAACTTCAAAAATTTAAGACCAGATAGTGAATCTTAAAGTCAGACAGCAACTCAAGGTGTGTGCAATAAAAAACCAGAGTTAAAACACACACACACTCATTTACATTCACAAGTGCGCACACACGTACACGAACACCACAAGCATAAAGATGCCAATAATTATTCTCATGAGGTTTCACCAAACACTTGTGATAAAAGTCAAGAACAAAATGGTCAAAAGACAGGAGAAATAAATGAAGACAAAATGGTAAACATATAGTAGATACCTCTCAGAAACACTCAACAATGTTCTGAGAAACACTCAGCAAATCTTTTGAATGCATATGCAATCAGGACTGTTGTTCTTGTGGACGGCCCTGTGCTAGAACTGCCTAATGACCACATGTCCCATAACAGAAATGGTACATGCATTGCCAAAAAAACCTTACTTATCAAATTTACAAGCACAAACCAGCTTTAACATTTTAGCTAGCCACAAATGCAACTCGGAACCACCGATCATGCCTTGAACTATTTACAAATAAACTAGAAAATGTCTAGCTTACTTGAATGCGTTTTAAGCCCGGCACAACAATGCCTTGGTCAGGGTCTTCCCGTAAATCCAAGTGACCCGACGATTTTTCCAGTAAGTCATATATAACCTGTAAAGAAATTTGTTATGGGAACAAAGATAGTGCTCAGACATCATCTTCTTTCTATCAGCAGACACTGCCTTGTACCTCATTGTAAACTTCCAAGTAAGAGCATGTGACCTCAAATTTATGCTCCTTTTCTTCCTTAGAAACCCAACGGAAAATTTCTTGCAGACTCAGAACCATGAGCCCTGGGTCCTCTGCTGTTCCTGCCATGGTATAAGTTTTCCCACTAGACATCACAGTGGCTATTAGTTAGTACCACTACTACGTGATGGAGCAAGCAACTCCCCAAACCAAACTTTGAAAATGATTTAAATCGCTTGAGCTTCCTAAGTATAATCACTCAAGAAAAGAACCTGGTACATACCTCCCTGTTGCTCCATAAGCAAAAACTGTAGCATTTAAGCCATGAGCAAGACCTTTTATCATGGATGCAACAGCCCGGTTGTAAACATCCTTTAAGAAAACATATGTGAAAAATACACAAGAAATTTGGCTCTCTCTCTCTCTCTCTCTCTCTCTCTCTCTCTCTCTCTCTCTCTCAATCAATCAATCAATCAATCAATCAATCAACAGATTGGGCAAATCACGAAGCACCAAGCGCAATGGATTTCTCAACGCCCCACCCAACACAAGAAACAGGAGTTCTACACTCGGAATGAGGATGAGTTATACGGACTCTTCTTAAGGCCGAACTGCAAAAAGGCCTGGAAGATGCCTCGAGAACATCGCCCCCCCCACCTATCACCTGCCCAGACACATGGCATTCCTATGCACACTCCCTCTATCATATCCCCCATAGGCCAACTCCATCGCCACCACCAAATCCCCGCCCCACCACCTCCACCTTCTTCACAAAGGGCATGGTCCTCAAGGCCATCCGTAGACTACGTATGGGCGGGCCCAAGATCACGAGGTACTCATTGCTGAGTACATCTCACATGCCGATGATACCCTAGCGCCCCTACTAGCCTACATGTTCAATAGATATTATAGCCCTTTGTCAAGGATTTCCACACTCTTGTTCCGCTAACACCATCACCCCCATCCTCTAAAACTACACCAGCTAGGTGTGAACATCCTTGGGCACTGTCTTGTGAACAATACGCATGTCACACTTAATATGTAAAAGCCACATTGCACCTAACAACTGAATGAAACATCATTGCACAAGATAATTTGCAAAAGAGACAAGCACTGCACAGTACATATCACTAGGGCCGCGAATGGGCCGACCCCCCCTCAATATTGAAGTATATTATTGGAGTATTTAAATCTGTACAAAGTTCCAAGGGCTTGCTAGTCAGATAATCCAATGCAATGTAGGTATGAAGACAAGTTACCCAAACAGAAGTGTGTCGGAGTAGTTTGTCAATACCAGACTTGTCAAATGAGTCTAAATAGCCTGGCCACTAGTCTCATACAACTGGAGGGAAGTGAATGCGAAACTGTCATTCCAAGACCACGCACAAACAGGTGCTCTCATACTAGAGCCTAGCTCACACCCTCGCAGAGCCCGTGGTTCAAGCCTCCCTGGTACGAGTACACAAATAGGTACTGGTACATGCTGTCAATATTACGTACTCAAACAAGTACACTTAGTGCCGGTTCACAGCACGTACATCTAGTACTGTAGTTGTAGGATGATAGTCAGCATGGACTTGCAGGGTTTCACACATCCATGTACGTCGGGCGGGTGATTAAATCATCCGGTGAGAGGTGTAGAAAATGGCTCTTGTAATGAGCCATTTTCGTGCCCAAGGGCTCAAGGGGGCTAGTCCATGTCCTCTCTGTGTCCACTCTGATAATATCCATCCTGATCACGCAGTTGAATGGGAGAAGAGATTTAGGGTTAAGAGTAATTCATGTGGGAGATATACACAGAGAAACAACAAGGGGGAGAGAGAGAGAGAGAGAGAGTTGTGGGGATAAGTCAACTCATGATATGAGTGTGTGACTCCCCTATCACACATGTATATTGCACTAGTACACATAGTGCACTTAGTACATTAAAAGTACTAAGTGTACTATGTACTATAACTTATGGGCTTGTACACACTATAAGGGTGGGCATTATGCCTTTACCCCAACAACCTCCCACTTAAAGGCAAAGTGCCCTTAAGTAAAGGAAAAGAAAAAATCAGCATGTATATGATAATATACAAGGCCATATCAAGGCTGAAACTGGCCTCATCCAATGCCCATCAAGTGTCTGCAATGAGCAAACCGCTCCGAAGGCAAACTCTTTGTCAACAGATCAGCCGGGTTGTCATCCGTATGAATTTTAACAAGCTGAATTTGCTTGTTCTCTATCACCTCCCTGATGAAGTGATACTTCACATCCACACGCTTCGTCTTTGTATGAAAGACAGGGTTCTTTGCCAACTGGATGGCACTCTGACTGTCACAATGCAACAATGGAATATCCCCTGTATAACCCAAATCAACCACTAACCGAGATAGCCATAATGCCTCCTTGCAAGCCTCTGTGGCTGCAATATACTCGGCCTCTGTAGTAGATAAGGCAGTGCACTTCTGCATCCTGGATATCCATGACACAGCACCTCCTGTGAATGTAAACACATAACCGGTAGTAGACTTTCGGTTATCTGGATGACCGGCATAATCTGAATCCGTGTAACCATGTACTAATGCATCCTGTTTGCCAAAACAAATGCACATATCCTGTGTGCCCTTCAGGTATCTCATGACACCTTTCACTGCTTCCCAATGCTTCTTGCCAAGGTTGGCCATGTATCTAGAAACCACTCCCACTGCAAATGCAATGTCCGGCCTAGTAGCAACCATGGCATACATGAGACTGCCACAAGCTGAAGCATACGGAACCTTGGCCATATCAACCCTGTCTCTATCCGACTGTGGGCTGTCCATAGCACTGAGTTTCACATATGGAGGCAAAGGAGTACTAGTCTTCTTCCCCCCGTTCATATTGAATCTCTGCAAGATGTATTCCTTCTGAGACAAATACAACACATGCTGATTTCTGTCCCGAAGTATCCGCATACCCAAAACGTGATCTGCATCACCCAAATCCTTCATATCAAAGGTTTGATGCAGCCTCTGCTTCAAGGCATCCATCTCTTTACGAGATTTCCCGGCAATCAACATATCATCAACATACAAGATGAGAATCAATAGACTGCCATCCAAAGCTTTCTTGGTGTACAAGCAGTGATCTATGTCACTTCTCCTGAATTTCTGAGATTTCATGAATGTATCAAATTTGTGATACCATTCCCTTGGTGCCTGTTTGAGCCCATAAAGACTCTTTTTCAGCTTGCATACAAGCTTCTCCTTTCCACTCACTGCATAACCCTCTGGCTGCTGCATATATATCTCCTCATGGAGATCACCGTGAAGAAAAGCAGTCTTCACATCCATCTGAATCAAGTCCAGATCATCATGCGCAACCAAAGCTAACACAACTCTAAGTGTGGTCATTTTGACCACTGGAGAGAAGATCTCAAAGTCCACACCATATTCCTGCTTGAAGCCCTTAGCCACTAACCTGGCTTTGTACCTTGGGTGCAACTTTGAGCCTGTAAACCCACTTGCATGGCAAAACCTTCTGGCCTGCAGGCAAATGCACCAACTTCCATGTTCCATTTTTGTGCAGAGAATCCATCTCTGACTTCATGGCACGCTCCCATAGAGCCTTGTCTGCCCTCTGTAAAGCCTCCTTATAACATGAGGGCTCCCCACAGTCAGTGAGCATCAAGTAGTCAACCCCTGGAACAAACCTGTCAGGGGCTCTGGAGGGTCTTGTGGACCTCCGTACCCAATGACCATCATTTGCAGGTTGCTGTCCAGCCTGCATATCACCCATTGGTGGCTCCTGTTCCATGCCACAAGGCTGAAAAATCATGCCCGGTATCTCCTCTAACTATGGTATATCCATAGGGATATCTTCTGCCATCTCTGGCTGTCCATTTGGACCATTTTCAGCACCATTTAAGGGCTGGTTTTCCTGCTGTAATGGCTGATTTACAGCCCTTGGTTGTTGTCCATGATGTCCATCAAAGATGACTCTGCCAGGCTCCTGTTGCCTTGCAGGCTCCTTATACATGCATGTTTCATCAAAAATAACATCATTGCTGCGTATAATCTTTCTATTCACGGGATCCCAAAGTCTATACCCCATTTCACCTCTGTCACCATATCCTAGGAATATGCATTTGTGAGACTTAGGATCAAGTTTGGTGCGCATTTCCCTGAGTATGTGCACGTACGCAACGCAACCAAACACTCTCAAGTGCTTGTATGACGGAGGCTTCCCTGTCCATACTTCTTCTGGCACTTTCCCACCAAGCCTCGTGTTAGGTGACCTGTTTATAAGGTGAACGGCTGTCATAACAGCTTCAGCCCAAAAACCATGAGGTAACGCAGCATGTGACAACATAGAACGGACCTTCTCCTGAATGGTCCTGTTCATCCTCTCTGCTGTCCCGTTTTGTGGAGGATCATAAGGAGTAAAGAGCTCCCTCTTCATGCCTTTAGCATCACAAAAGTCCTGAAACTGTTTGGACATATACTCTCCACCATTGTCGGAACGCAAAGCCTTCAGTGTTTTGCCAGTTTGATTCTCAACATGAGCAACAAACTTCTGAAACACTGAGAATGTATCACTCTTCAAACGAAGAGGATAAACCCACACCTTGCGTGTGGCATCATCTATAAAAGACACAAAGTATTGTGCCCCTCCCAAAGAAAGCTGAGGCATCTCACATACATCTGTATGCACAAGCTCTAACTGAGCATCTTTCTGTCCAAGAGCTTTCTTGTGGGGGCACTGGAGTTGCCTGCCATATATACAATGCTCACAAAACTGAAAACTTGAAAACTTTAGAGAAGGCAAGTAACCCAAACGAGACAATTGCTCCATTCCTTTGACACTCATGTGTCCCAACCGGCTATGCCACATAGAGATTTCCGGCAGCTCGGTTGCATTTACATTAGCATGGTGACAAACACCTGCATGCATAAAGTAAAGAGTGTCCACCTTAGAGCCTCTGGCAACAACCAGTGAGCCCTTACAAATCTTCCACTTTCCACGACCAAATGTGGTAACATAATCAGCATCATCAAGCTGTCCAGTAGAAAGCAGGTTCTTCTTGATCTCAGGCACATGCCTGACATCATGGAGCATAAGCTGTGAGCCATCTGAAAACACAAGCCTCACATCACCTCTGCCAAGAATCTTGCATGCATGGTTATCACCCAAATAAACCACTCCTTCATTGCCAGCAGTATACCTGACAAACAAGTCTCTGCAACCTGTGACATGAAAGGAGGCACCTGAATCAATGATCCATGAGTGCATACCATGACCACCTGTAAGAAGTGAATGGGCATCAAGTGAAGACGTAAATAGGACCTCATCCTCACTGCCACCTGCATGTGACACATTGATTTCTTCAATCTTGACTCCACTTTTGCCCTTTGGCTTTTGCCCTTTGGCTTTACATCTTTGGCTTCATCTTTCTCTTTGTCTTTGCCTTTTCCCTTTTCCTTTTGATCATTTTTCCATTTGTAGCATTGCTTTTTAATGTGTCCCTTCTTGCCACAATAATGGCATTCCAAATCCTTTTTGGAGCGAGACTTGCTCCTTCCCCGTTCTTGGCTTTTTCCCCTTTGCTGGGATCTCCCACGTGCATTTATTGCATTGGACTTTCCAACAAAGTTGTTTTTCCTGTTCATCTCTTCTTGAAGAAGAGCACCCTCAACATCTGCATATGACAGCATAGCATGTGAATTGCTAGTGGCTGTCCTGAATGTGTCCCAACTCTCTGGAAAAGTGCATAAGAGAAAAGTGGCTTTGAACTCATCGTCCATTGCTAACTTTTGATTAATGACCTGGCTGACAATACCATTAAACTCATTTAAATGGGCTGTCATAGACGCCCCTTCCTTCATCTGAAGACCTATGAGTTTCTTCAACCAATACACTTTGCTTGAGGCACTTTGTTGGGCATACAAGTCCTGCAATCTCTGCCACATTCCCCAAGCTGTCTTCTCTTCACGAATGCTGAAAAGTAACGAGTCTGACACAGACAACATGATAGTAGATCTTGCCAGCTCATCCATATCTTCCCACTCTTCAGCAGTAAGAGAAGCGGGCATTACACCCCTTTCTTTGATAGGCTTGTGCTGCTTTTTCTGGAGCAACACATTGTAGCACTGGGTTTGCCAAATATCATAATTATGCGAGCCTTCAAGCTTCTTGATGTGAACCAATGAAGAGCTCTCACCTGTGGTTGCCATAGCAAAATGCAACCTGTCAATGCCTGACTCCCTGCAAAATGTGCAAACACTGCACCAAAAGCACACAAAGTGCTCACAGTTGTTTTCCCAAGCTTTATCTCCCACTGTGGAAGCACAAATGCAACTTTTCTCCCACTTTATGTGATGAAATCACCAAAATCTGGTTGCTGCAGATTTTGGACAGCACCTTAAATGTGCTCTGTTGCCCTTCCAAAGTACTGTACAGCAGTACCAAGTGCTCACCAATGATGTACCAAACCTGTACCGGCAAGTACAACAGCTGAAATTGAACCTTTTCCTCACTCAAATCAGTGTACAGCCATGCCAAAACTTGCACAAAGCTGTGCCAAATCTGTACCAGCAGGTACAGTAGCAATAAATGCTATCCTGGCTGTCCAAATGAGTGAAAATCAGACTTTTACAGTCCCGAACACTGCATACAACAGTCCTGAACAGAAATTGGGCAAAAGCCCCTTGACTGCAAGCTGATTTCTGAGGATTCAAGGCATAAATGTCTTGCCTGCTGCTTTGCCAAGCTCAACAAGCATAAAATCTTGAAAAGCCCCTTGATTTAAGATCAATTGCTGATCATACATGATACATTGACGCACATGAAGGCATCCAGAGTGTTCACGATGCTTCCCCTTGGCCACATATACATCCAAATAATGAAAGCCCCTTGATTTACAGGCACATTGAGTGCTTGTAAGGTATCAACACATTATCCACAGCATCAAATGCGATTGCCTGCATGCAAATCAATCCAATCGGCACAAAAGCCCCTTGATTTGCACTGCAATTTGCTGCAATTTTGCCCAAATGTGCGATTTCTCACATTATACAGCATGTATGAGTGCTTAATTGCACAATTACATCAAAAGCCCCAAATTTCGACATCCAATTTCCTGCAAATTGATCCTTATTGTGACCAATGTCACCCAATTTTGCCAATTTTGCTCAAAAATTGAGCAATTGGGCACCTGTACCTGCTCAATTGATTACTGTACTTGCTCAATTGCAAATCCAAAAAAAAAAATTGAAGCAGAATACCTTGTAATTTTTTATTTTTCTTTTCGTTGCAGGAAAAAAAAAGGTTGATGAATTTGGTGCTGCTATTGATGCTGATGCTGATGCTGATGCTCCTGCAGCAGCAGCTGTAGCTGATGCACGGGCTTCTGTTGAATGTGCTCTTGAATCGATTGCAGAGCTGTTACCTAGGGTACGACCATGAGCCGACCTAATCTTGGGCTCCCCCTAGTAATTCAATGCTGTGCGGGAGAGAGAAATCGACCTTCAAGCCAGCGCTTCATAGCAGTCGCAGGCAGGCGGACACGTAGTCAGGCGCCTACAGCAACCTGTGGTGGCGAAGGGCGCCCCGTCAACTTCTTCGCTCGCCTGCTTCTTCGCCCGTCTGCTTCTTCGCTCGCCTAGCGCCAGTCTACACCCAGCGCCAGCCTACATGACGGGCTCCGCCTACCTTGACAACTCTGAAGGTGCCACACAGCAGGCCATAGCTTACGCCAAACCCTACAACAAGACGAGCGATGGTGGCAAATACATTTGGGTCTTTGATATCGACGACACCAGCCTCTCCACTGTCGCCTATTACGCCCAGCACAGTTTCGGAGCTGAAGCCTTCAATGATACCTCATTTGAGGCTTGGGTTGAAAAAGGCATTGCCACCCCTCTCCCTGCATCGGTCAAGCTCTTCTACAAGCTCTGATACCAGTTGAATGGGAGAAGAGATTTAGGGTTAAGAGTAATTCATGTGGGAGACATACACAGAGAAACAACAAGGGAGAGAGAGAGAGAGAGTTGTGGGGATAAGTCAACTCATCATATGAGTGTGTGACTCCCCTATCACACATGTATATTGCACTAGTACACATAGTGCACTTAGTACATTAAAAGTACTAAGTGTACTATGTACTATAACTTATGGGCTTGTACACACTATAAGGGTGGGCATTATGCCTTTACTCCAACAGCAGTTTTGCTCTGAGCGGGTGAGATCCAAAAATGGACAATCCAGACTGTACTGAAAGGGTGGTAGTGCCTCTATCCGCAAACCATGTAGGTCAAACCATGATCTCATCTGAGCGTACCAACAATGAGTATCTCCATCCTCTGCCAACTGTATGGATGAGGTCAATGCCAATCGGGAGTACCTCTGCTGAGGGAGCTCCCATAGCCGCTGTAAAAAGGTAACTGCCTGGAATAGGGCCTCGGTTACTACTGATGAGGCACCCAGCTCAGCCCGAACAATCTCATGTGGTACTGATGATTTGCTCCGAATCATGCGGGCAATCATCATAATCAGTGGTCTCTCCATTTGCCTCCATCCCTCATCTGTCCCTCTCTGAGATCTGTGATGTATACTGGGTCCCCAAATTGGAGCTCCGTACAGGAGGGTCGGTGTGACAAGCGTATCAAATAGCCACGTGGCTCCTGGAACTGTATGTGTGCACACTGCCTCTCAAGTGCCCCCAAGGTTGCATGCCCTCGAGCTAATCTAGCTACTGCTGTCTCCTTCAGGGAGAAACGTGGTCCTGTGAAAGTAACTCCCAAGTAGACATATGACCTGATGTACTCTACCGGCTGCCCTCGGAAAGTGAACTGAGGCTCTAATCTGGTCACCCATGCCTGTGTGGTGTTAAACACCATAACCTTGGTTTTCCCAAGGTTCACTGTCAGATCTCTATCTGCACAGAAAGCTTGTAATGCATCCACGTGTCTCTGTAACCCCTTCGGAGAGTCTGAGATTAGAACAATATCATCACCATATAACAAGATGGGTATCAACACCTCTCCCAGGCATGCCCCTGGGCCTCCCAATCTGTCTACATAATCAAAGACCGCATCAATGCACAGTCCAGAGAGGGTGGGCGATAGCGGGCATCCTTGCTTCACCCCTATCGTGCTGGTCACCCTATCAGATAGTCGGACTCTGCCTGTCAGACTCATACAAAGCATATATCCCCCACTGCATATCCTCGGGTACCTCAATGTCATGCAATCTGTGCATTTGGGGCCCTTGCATTACTATTTGGGGATTCATTTTATGCAGCGTAATGATGGTATTATTACGGTACAGTCTAAATATATACAGAAGCTGTTGAAGCGGTTTAATCTTGAAGACTGTAAACCTGTGGCTACACCTATGGAGACTGGTACTCGACTTAGTCTTCAAGATGCAGGAGACTCTTTTGATGCTAGTTTGTATCAGCAAGTTATTGGATCCCTTCTTTATGTGTGCAACATGAGGCCAGATATACAGTATGTGGTCTCACAGTTGAGCAGATTTATGCATAGCCCAGGTGTACGAAGCATTGGCAAGATGTTAAGCGGGTTTTTCACTATTTACAGGGCACTCAATATTTTGGATTGTTTTATTCGAAGGGGGGTGCTCTCTTGCTGTCCTTCCCCAGGAAGAGTTGCTAGATCTCCTCCTCTAGCTTAGCCAGATAGGCTCATTTCTTCCTCCGCACAAGGCGCCGAAAGATCATCCTAGCCTGTCTATGCGTGTGAGACCCAATGGTAATCTCATGCTGTAGCTGTGCTCGTGTCTCACGACACTCATCATCATACCAACTGTTCTGTGGGGCAGTGCTGCGAGGGTGGGTGGAAGGGATAATAGTGCAGGGAAACGCATATGAGGCGGATGCATGTAGTACACCTGCCAATCCTCTCGTGATCTCGTCCAAAGGGCTGTGCGGGTCTAAAGCGAACAAGCCATCAGATACTGCATCTCGATAAACCCCAACCGTCTAACGTGTAAACTGATATCTCGGGTACCTAGGTAGATGAGTGGCTGGCCCATCTCTCTGGGATCTACCTACTAGTGTGAAACTCAGGTATGCATGATCGGCTGCTATGCCAATGGGCCTACTGGAAATCGTGAAACCCTGCACATCAGGTATCAATGAAGGAGATCCCATCAAGTAGTCCATTGTGCTCACTCCCCCTTTAGAGTTCCAGTGTGTGAGAGCATCTGATCCTTGCCATCTCGATAAGCCATTGTATATGACCAACCCATGTGCACTCCCGCGTGTGAGAAAATGCCTGCCATAATCTGTAATCTCCCCCTCATCCTGTGCTGATCTCTGCAACCTTACATCCTCTGCCGTGATCTCCCGGTACATAGCCTCTTGAGTATCATACAACTCTGTCTGCTCTGTGCCTGTACGTGCATTAAAGTCTCCCAATAGTAATATGTCATGCTGGCAAACCTCATGATATCATCAAATAGTGGTATATAGGGCAACTCTCCTGATGGTGCAAACCTGGAGTGGGCTGGGGGAAAGTAGCATACCGCCACATATAGCTCGCAGAGCCCCTCTCTGCATATTCGGACCCACATGTACCTTGCATCTGCATCTCTATGTACCACATGTATTTTGTCACGAAGCTCCTCCCTGTAAAGTATTGCCACTCCTCCAGCTCCTCTGGTACCTCCCACTGTGTGGGGCTGAGGGCGGAAAACTGATTCAATCCCTTCCACCTCCTCTCACGCCAGCCACTAAAATGTGATAAAAATGAGAGAGAAAGAGAGAGAGAGAGAGAGAGAGAGAAAATGAGAGAGAAAGAGAGAGAGAGAGAGAGAGATCCATTCACCACAACATATGATATCCATTCACCACAGGGGAAATGGAATTGGACGTCGAGTGCTAACCATTTCACCCTGTGGCCTTTTAGCCTCTACTGCAATACACACACTCTTCTTCTTCATCATCATATCATCGACATCACCTTCTGCAGAAGAGTTTCACTTCTCCAACAATCTCCAGTCGCCTCGCATCATCAAGTGCCAAGCCTCCATGGGTTTTCGGGTGCTAAATTAGGGTTTAAGAGAACGGGTTTTCTTTGCTTTTGTACATGGATTTGGATGACCCGGCTGCTGCTGTTGGTGGCATGGCTGCCAATAGCCTTAACATGGATCTTATTGAGGAGATGATCGAGAAGGATGTGGGTTATGCTTCAGATGCCTCAGAGCAACAAAAACGTCAAAGGCTTGATGTTGATGCAAGCTACACTCCGGTGAATGTTGGAGAGAATGCAGAGGAAAGTTCTCAGGTACCTTCTCCAGAGTTTGCACGTTTGCTGCAGATCACTGGTGAGCTTCTGCAAGAATATGTGAAGGCAAATAGCGTGCAAATGGCTGCAGTAGATAATGGTGGTGTGGCTGATGTATGCATGGAGACTCCTTTGTTGCTACAACAGCTAGCAGATTTTCATGATCGTGCTGCTATCTTCTTCTTTACTGGGTGTATTCCATTGTTGCCTCGTCTTAGAGCATGGTTGGGCCGCTTGGTGTCGCCTGAGGCACTTGAGGAGATTTATGATGGTCCGAGAGGCTTTTATGAAATACTTTTTCGCACTTCGGAAGCCCGTAGGGCAGTCTTGGAGCAGGTGCCACTCTTTTTGGATGGGCAGTTGGTTCATGTGGTTCCGTGGAAGCCTATGGCAGAGTACCAAGATATGTTGCGCCAGGCTTGCCCAGTTTGGGTTGAAGTGAAACAATTCCCACCAATGTTTTGGCGTGTTTTACCGGGTCTCATGCGAGGTATCGGTGATGTCTTGGTGGTGCCTCGAATGACATCTAGAAACCGAAATCGTCTATGCATGTTGTGGGATACTGGGAGACCTAGGCCAACACATTTGCGTGTCAATATGGCTGGACTGCAACCTTTAATGTATGAATTGAGGTGGGATACATTTGCTGGCCACTGTTTCAAATGTGGTGAGATGGGCCACTTTGTCTCCAAATGTCCTAAGAAAGAACAAGTTGTTGCTACCAAGGATATCGTTGATGGGCAGTTGCCCGTGGAAGATGAGCATGATGCTCCTTTACATGATGCCCAGCACATGGATGTACATGTGGATGTTCAGAATGAGGTTGAGCAGCCATGGGTGGAAGTACGTGGTAAAAAGACACGATTTGTTGCCCCGCGGGGGGATTTCTCAGATGCTGTTTGGCGGGGGCCTTTGCATACTCATCAGGGGCCCTTACATACATATGCTCGTCGCCCTTTGGATTCAGGTGCACAGCAACAGACCAGGATTGAGAGGCCGGGAGGCCAACTTTCTCAGGGTACAGGGGCTCTTGGGGTGGATAGAGTAGAACGCTATCCTATTAGAAGTCGCCTAACAAAAGAAGCACAACAACAATTGCCTCTTGTGTTTGGTTCGAAGGGTGAGGTCATCTCGCCATGGGATGGTCATTACCCTTCGGCGTGTGCTCGGGAACTCCAAGGGCAGTCTGAGATCACGAATACCATGTCCAAAAATGCAATGCTTCAAAAGGTTCGTGATTTGGCAGATTGTCGTGGGCCTAGTACACGGCCTTGTTGATTCCTTTTCTGGGAAGGCTTATGAAAATTGTACAATGGAATGTAAAGAGTATTTCTTCGCGCCAAAAGCAGTTCAAGCTTTGGCGTACAACTTTTTGTCATGGTTGGGATGTTTTGTGTGCAGTTGAACATAAGCAGCATAAGTTGGCTGGCAAAGCCTATGTATATAAGGGGTTTCATGTTTTCTACAGCGGACATCTTGCTTCGCAATCAGGTATTATGTTTGCTGTTCGTTCGCAGTTTCAGCCTTCTCTTGTGATTCAAGATGTTCATGGAAGATTTCTAGTGATACAGATTGTTTGGGATGATACGCCTTTATGGTTGTTAGGGGTGTATGCTCCAAATAATGCTCGTGCACACCATTTGCTGTGGAATGACTTGTGTGCTCTTTCAATCTCTCATCCTGGCTTTGTGATGGGAGACTTTAATATGTGTGTCTCCAGGGAGCAAGCCACGTCGCCTTATTCTGTAATGGATGGCCCGGAGAGAATGGCGTGGGAAGCTTTTGCAGCAAGGTCGCTAAAACAAGACATGTGGTCTTGGTTGCATCCAGATGAAAGGGGTTACACTTATGCCTCACAACAGTTTCGGGGCACTTATGCTAGATTGGATAGGATGTATATTTTACATCAAGATCTCTTTTTGCCAGAGGTTCTTACTATGATGGTTGATCAGCAACAGGTTTTCTCGGATCATTGGCCGCTTGTGTTTGAAATGGTCTATCATCCTGTGGATGCATATAAAGGCTTGTTGGGACGCTTGTCTTTGCACTTAAATCACACTTTTTTGGAGCATGAAGTTTTTGATGTTTATATGCGTCAGTTGATACTACATTTCTCCACAAGAGTGTCCATGGCTGATTATCATGCTTGGCCAGTGTTTCTTACCAACACTCGGAAATTAGCGCGGCATTATGGTCTTACTAATGCCTCTATACAAAAACAGCATGTGGCTCTTCTTGAGTCGCTTTTAAAGGGCTTGCAGTCGTTCATGTTTACTGACTCTATGGATGCTGAAGTTGTGGATGCCATAGAATGGCTGAAAAAAGGAGCTATCTAGGGTGCAGGAAGCACAATATGTTCGCTTTAAACTACTTGCACGTCTTGATGCTTTGCGGGATGCTAACTGTCAATCTCATCGCTTCTATGATAAGTTGCATCAAAAACATATGCGTGAGAATATTGTTAGGCTGATGGATACCCAAGGCAACCTTGTTACTCAACCTTCTGAGGTTATTCAGCATTGCATCAGGTTTTATGAAGATTTGCTTGCCCCTCGAGAGGATGTCTTGCCGGCTGTCCTGGCTGCAAGGGAGTCATTGTTTGCTAAAGTACGATATCAAGTTGACCCTGATGTGGCGGTTCAGCTTGATGCTCCTGTTACTCAAAGGGAAGTGGAAGCTGTTCTCTCGAAACTTCCCATGGGAAAGAGCCCTGGTTGGGATGGTTTGACAAATGAGTTTTTTCGAAAATATGCTGATCCATTGACGCTTATTTGTCAAAGGGTTTGGGATGAGGGATATATGCCTGCCGATTAGAAGTTGGGTATACTTCGTTTGTTGCCCAAAGTCCCTTCCCCTACTTCTTTGGCTCAATGGCGCCCGATCTCACTTATGGGTATTATGTATAAAATCTTTACAAAGATTTTTGCCAATCGCTTGCAGAAGGTGCTTCCTACTCTTATTCATCCATATCAATATGGATTTGTGCATGGCAGGAATATTTTGCATAATATTCTTAATGTTCAAATTGGAGTGGATTATGCCAAGGCAAAGAAGCAAGAGATTGTGATGGTGCAGCTGGATCTTGAAAAAGCTTTTGATCATGTTAGCTGGTCTTTCCTTTCTCAGTTAACGACAGCCATGGGCTTTGGTCCAAAAATGGCTAATTTGGTGCATTTACTTGGCTCTGGCTCTATCACGCGGATTATGCTCAATGGAGGACTTTCGGATGGTACTTCTCTCACCCGTTCTCTCCGGCAGGGCTGTCCTCTTAGCCCTCTTTTCTTTGCCATTGCCAGTCATCCTACGTTATCTTGCCTAGATGCTATGGCATCGCATGGTGAAGTGGCTGGTTTGCATCTCCCTCATGGCAAGCAATTGGTTGCTCAAGCCCTTGCGGATGACACTTTTATGTTTCTCAGGGCCGAAAAAGCCAATATAGATCGAGCAATGGAAGCTTGGAATAATTTTGCATTGGCTTCTGGGCTGAAAATAAATTCAACAAAATCAGCCCTCATTGTATGCACGGAATTTGATCTTGAGGCATTAGGGTGGCAAGGCCATGTGGTGCATACAAGAGACATTGTTCGTCATCTTGGGTATCCGGTGGGTGTGGATGTGGACCCCCAAGCGCTTCTTGCTTGGATTTCTGCTCGGATCTCGGATAAATTTGTGTATTGGAAAGCTCAAGGGTGGCCTATGCACGTGAGGGTTAAGGTAGCTCAGGTTATTATGCTTAGCATGATTTCCTATTTTTTGCCTTTGCTACCTTGGACGCACAAATCTCTTCTCCGTTTGGTTGCTCCCATTCGGTTTATGCTGTGGAAGAGGCAAGGAAATATTATGGGTCAAACATGGATAGCTTGGAATCACATTACGACGCCCAAAAGAATGGGTGGGGCTGCTTTACTGGATGTCCGCTTGCATATGGTGGCGCGTAGGTGGGCGCTTTTTCAGGATATGTGTTTGCAGCAACAGCCTTGGGTATTCATGGCTCGTGACTTGATTGAGTTGGAGGGATTGTCACATGGATGGACACGTGTGCAGGCTTCATGGTGGGACATTGTGAATGCGGCTCATCCTGTCCGTATTCGCTCATGTCACATTTTATCGCATATTCTCCTTTCTTGGCATGAAGTTCTACTATTGGCTCAGTGGGATCCTGGTCATGAAAGACTACTTTTGAACTCTTTGCAGTTTGAAACATTTGTGGAGTCGCGTGTCATTGTTTGGCCAGACAGAGATGCTTCACGCATACGACTCAACCGCATGTTCAGGTTAGGCTTGGTAAGAATCCGAGATGCTGTGATACTTGGTCGTTGACAGGCCATATTCGTTTCGTCGTATTCGGCAGCACTTTAGGGTTCCTTGGACATTTCAGCCACTATGGGTTGACATCATGCATGCAGTTGAGCCTTTTACTCCATTGCCTCGGCCATCTGCAGATCAGCCTTGGCTTGATTGGGCACTATGTAAATCTGGTGACTTGATATCACTTTCAGCTAACCAGGTCTATCATAAGCTCGTATCAGAGAAAGATTGGGTTTCAGCCAAGGCCAATAAGGTGTGGGGATTGCACAAGTCTAAATCATGGTGGCAGAAAACTCTTATGCGTGGTTGGCAGTCTAAACTCCCTTACCAAGGTAAGGTTTTCATTTGGAGGATGTTGGTGGGAGGGTTACCTACACGGGATCAGCTCAGCCGTCGTAAAATTACATTGGCCTCTTACTTCTTCTGCACGACATGCACTGAAACAGTTATGCATCTATTCATGAGTTGTCCATTGGCCCGTTAGATTTGGTCTTTTGTCTCTCGCGTTTGGGAGGCAGTAGAGAGGTCTACTGTTTCGGCTCATCAGTGGATATTTGGGATTTGTCCTCAAGTCATTACTTCGGACAGTCACCTTGTGATATTCCATTTCCTTAGATGGACATGACTTTGGCATATTTGGACTACACGGAATGGGTTCATCTTTGATTCCTTGTCTGGAATACATGGGCACATTCTACGTATCCGCGGTTTGCTGCTCTGGCAGTTTTCTTCTCTTCTCTCAGCTCAGCTACTGGATGCAGATGTTATTTCGCTATGGTCTACGGCGGCTCGGCTGGCTCATCTTTGATGCTTTTATCTGGGATGCTTATTTGGCTAGGAGGCTTTCTTACTAGTGTACAGGTTTGCATGGTCATGATCCTTTAGAGGATCTTTTGTGGAGGTTTTTTTGGGGCCATAGGTTCTGTGTGAGCCATGTGGCTGATGTACATTTTTACATATAATATAAAACACCATTTCACGAAAAAAAGAGAGAGAGAGAGAGAGAGAGATTTTATTACCGGATGTCCGCTTGCTGGTGGTGCGTAGGTGGGCGCTTTTTCAGGATATGTGTTTGCAGCAGCAGCCTTGGGTATTCATGGCTTGTGACTTGATTGAGTTGGAGGGATTGTCACATGGATGGACACGTGTGCAGGCTTCATGGTGGGACATTGTGAATGCGGCTCATCCTGTCCGTATTCGCTCATCTCACATTTTATCACATATTCTCCTTTCTTGGCATGAAGTTCTACTATTGGCTCGGTGGGATCCTGGTCATGAAAGACTACTTTTGAACTCTTTGCAGTTCGAAACATTTGTGGAGTTGCGTGTCATTTTTTGCCAGACAGAGATGCTTCACGCATACGACTCAACCGCATGGTCAGGTTAGGCTTGGTTAGAATCTGAGATGCTGTGATACCTGGTCGTGACAGGCCATATTCGTTTCGTCGTATTCAGCAACACTTTAGGGTTCCTTGGACATTTCAACCACTATGGGTTGACATCATGCATGCAGTTGAGCCTTTTACTCCATTGCCTCGGCCATCTGCAGATCAGCCTTGGCTTGATTGGGCACTATGTAAATCTGGTGACTTGATATCACTTTCAGCTAACCAGGTCTATCATAAGCTCGTATCAGAGAAAGATTGGGTTTCAGCCAAGGCCAATAAGGTGTGGGGATTGCACAAGTCTAAATCATGGTGGCAGAAAACTCTTATGCGTGGTTGGCAGTCTAAACTCCCTTACCAAGGTAAGGTTTTCATTTGGAGGATGTTGGTGGGAGGGTTACCTACACGGGATCAGCTCAGCCGTCGTAAAATTACATTGGCCTCTTGCTTCTTCTGCACGACATGCACTGAAACAGTTATGCATCTGTTCATGAGTTGTCCAGTGGCCCGTCAGATTTGGTTTTTTGTTTCTCGCGTTTGGGAGGCAGTAGAGAGGCCTATTGTTTCGGCTCATCAGTGGATATTTGGGATTTGTCCTCAAGTCATTACTTCAGACAGTCACCTTGTGATATTCCATTTCCTTAGATGGACAGGACTTTGGCATATTTGGACTACATGGAATGGGTTCATCTTTGATTCCTTGTTTGGAATACATGGGCACATTCTACGTATCCGCGGTTTGTTGCTTTGGCAGTTTTCTTCTCTTCTTTTAGTTCAGCTACTACTGGATGCAGATATTATTTCGTTATGGTCTACGGCGGCTCGGCTGGCTCATCTTTGATGCTTTTATCTGGGATGCTTATTTGGCTAGGAGGCTTTCTTATTAGTGTACAGGTTTGCATGGTCATGATCCTTTAGAGGATCTTTTGTGGGGGTTTTTTTGGGGCCATAGGTTCTGTGTGAGCCATGTGGCTGATGCACATTTTTACATATAATATAAAACACCATTTCACGAAAAAAAAAAAGAGAGAGATTTTATTAACGTCTTCTAAAGGCCAAAAAACGGCCTATGAGACAAAACCTATGTACATCATCATCATGTCTCAATGGACATCAAATGGATACAAAAGAAAAAAAAAGTACAACGTACTCTATAATGTGGAGATAAATCTCATACAAGGCTTTGGTTAACTGTGGGGTGGGTGGCTGGCTGGGAGGGAGGGGGGGTAAATACATCCAATAAAGCATCTAGCTCCAACCGGTGCCAATGACTAGGTGAAGGATGTCATACATCGGGTTAGGGGCAAGATATCCCCCAATTTGTGCTAGATCAATCTGGGGTCTGTCCTCTCTGCTATGTCTCCTCAAGATCTCATCAATCTGTGTCTGGTGGAGACTTGGGTGGGCGAGGGCCAGGTGGGCAGGGGCGTCGCCTGGATCGTAGCTCTCTTGCTCGGGCTGATGTCACTCCTCTGGTAGTAGATGTAGATATAGTGCGTCTCCAAGTGACCCGGGTTTGGACCGAAGGAGCTGTGGAGGATGTCCCACCACTGAGTGGCTGGAAGAAGGTTGTGATCCATGTCTAACATGTAGTATCCCTCTGCTTTGGGAGCTGCTGTAATAGCCGCTCTCTATGACATCGTAACTCCATCAAAAATCCCCCCAAGCATCTCTGATCATGAAACTGCATAACTCTGCTAAGTGGACCAAATCCCTCCCTGAAGAGACAGTGGTATCTCCCCCGAATCTCATAGTATACTGGGCAATGGCAAACATAATGCTCCTCTGTCTCCACCTCTATGTGGCACAATCTGCAGATACGTGTCTCCCTCGAGGCTCCTATAGCTCTCCCTGTCTCTAGAGTGTGTGAAGATACCCGAAGCTGCCCAATAGTAGTGCGCATGGCATGAGACATATATACATCCATGTAACCCGGTCTCTACACAAACCCATCCTCTGTGAGCTGTAAGAAACGATCCTGGTAGTGCTACCTCTTCACAGGAAAAGGCTGTGGAGGATCAATCCATGTATGACATGTGTATAGCTGTATCAAATCCTAACGTATCAATCGGTTCCTCTCCACACGGGAGAGTCTCATGGTCGAATGGTCCTCATCATACTGAAACGGAGGGAGCCTGTCCATACTCATCCCATGTAGTGAAAACCACTGTAAAACCTCTGCATACCATGACTGTTGCCTTGATGCTGCTACTCGCTCTGATGACTCTAGGACCTGTCTCACTAATCTATCTGGGGACATGTGCCTAACCCGCTAAATAAATGTCACTATCTGAAAGAGCGCCTCCACTAGCATAGGCTAAGATGCAAACTGATCTCAGGTTGAGTCGAGAACATAAGTATCTCTGGGGAGCCCAGATGGGGGATGCAAACATCAAGGCTAGTGTGACCATGGTATCAAAAAGCCATTCCTTTGTACAGGCCTGGTTCCTGAAAATGCGCTTGGTGACATTGCCTCTCAAGTAAAGCTAAAGCTGCATACCCTTTGGCTACCCTATCCTGAACTACCTGTCTCATGGTGGAGAACCTCCCCACCAGGCTAGTAAAGGTGACACCCAAATATACATATGAAGCCACTACATCCACACGTCTGTAGTGGTATATGATATGGGTGGTCTCTCGCCCCTGCTTCATGGTATTGAAAATCATAACCTTGGTTTTACCAAGATTGACCGCCAGGCCCCTCTGATTACAGAACTCTCCCAAGGTATCCATGTGCCACTGTAACCCTGCTGTGAGACAAGTACTACATCGTCTACGTAAAGCATCAAAGCTACATTAGATCTGCCAAAGATGATCCACTACCCCCCCCCCCCCCTCTGTCCACAAAATCTGCTAGCTCATCAATGCATAATCCAAATAGGGCGGGAGATAGTGGACATCCTTGGTTAACACCAATAGTGCTAGCAAGCTCCTTTGATAATCCGCCCAGGCATCACACATGGCCCACAACTCTCTCATACAAAGCAATAATCCCCCATATCATCTCTGATGGTACCCCAAGTGTCTGCAATCTCTGCATAAGTCTATTGCGAAGCACAATGTCAAATGCCTAGGGGAAATCCACAAAGCAACAATAAAATCTACGTCTCGTGCCTTCGCCTCTTCTTCTAAGGCTCCTGAGTGTGAAGATATGATCAAGAGTGGAGTGGTTTCAGCGGAAACCAGCCTGCCCAATAGCTCTGAATCCAAAGATCTCTGCCAATTTACTAAGCTCATGCTCAATGACTGACCCATAAAGTTTGGCCAATGTGTGGCCTACCATCACAGTCTTGTAGTTAAACCCGGATCCATAGGGTCGCTAGCCTTATGGATGGGGGAAATAGTATGTAAAGTCCATGCGGGCGGGAACCACTCTACGATAGCCCTGTTTAAGAGAGGTGCTATAAATGGCGCCACCGTGTCAGCTGCATATGAAAAATGCTCACCTCTAAGGCCTATGTGGTCCTCCACGCGTCTGTGTTGGAGTCGGCATATAGCACTCTCCACCATATCTGCTATAAAGAAAGTAGAGTGAGTGGGCCGAGGCTCTGAAGGATAGGGTATAGGCGGCTGATCTGGCACATCATATAGTGACGGAGCATACATATGCCATATCTCGGGGTCAGAGATAAGGGTGTGTGAACGGTGTTCCTGTAGCCTCAGCTGAATCGTTGCTCAAAAATAAGTGGTACATGTTCCAGTGTTTGGTTTCTTCGAACATGCGTTTCTTACGGCGAGTTAAACATTGGTTAAGTCTCTGTGCCTTGCGGCCTGAGATTTCACCTCTCTACCTCCCGTTTGAGACGTGAACGAGTAGCCCAACACTCCTCATCATACCAACTATTTTGGGGCATCTTCCCAGTGTTATTCTTGGCGGTACTCCTACAGGAATGTAAGAAGCTCAATAGGGCGGATGTATGTAATAAATCTGTAAGCTGTGTAGTAAGTGTGTCAAGAGGTGAGTGTGGGTCTAGATGAAGGCAGCCTCGGTAGATAGAAGTACTATATAGATGATCACAATCATGTGTGAAATATATAGTAGGGCGAAGTGATGTACTAGTAGTAGGTAAAGTGGTAGAACTAGAAGGATGTGCTCGTAAAGATAGTAGTAGGTATGTATGATCCGCCCCAATAGGACAAGTAGGGATGGAAAAAGAGTCCACGAGACTCATGGTCTCTATGGGACCAAGAATGTAGTCAACAGCGCTCCTCCCTCCTCCATATGGAAAACAAGTGTAGGCTCCTAAGCCTGGCCACCTCTTGAGCCCATTATAAATAATGAGCCGATGATGCACACCAAACACCAATAGTTGTCTCCCATGTTTTTTGATCTCCCCTCGATCCTCCGAAGATCTCTATATCCCAAGGTCCTCCTCATCCAGCCCCCTCAAATGTGGATCCTCATGTCATACACCTCACACTGTCTACTATGGGTCCTGGAATTAAGGTCTCCCACTCCTCCTATGCTCCGTGATCCCCTCCAACAATGCTATGAATATCTCCCCCTCCTCTGCTATAGCATCCTCATGCTCCTCTGCATCCTCCATCTGATCTCTATGATGCTTCCCCTGAGCAAAGAGTGAGCCATCTGGTGAGAAATAGCACACAGCAATATATACCGCCCTCGTATCCATGAGCTGCACTCTGACCCACATGAACCTAGCCTCCTCATCTCGGCTCATCACTGTAACACGTGACCGGAGCTCCTCCTAAAAAGTACAGCCACTCCCCCTGATCCTCGAACACCTCCTGCCCACCTAGTCTCTCATCTAAAGGCAGACGCCCATGTATAGCCTGACACCCTCAGCAAACTCCTCTCCACTCTGGTGTGTCTCTGTGAGAAAAATAATGTCCGGATCTGCCAGCACCTCCTCAAAACGCCCTAGATCTGACCACAGTGACCCATTGCAGTTCCACACTGCCATCTATACCTTTGTCTCATAGGCCGTGAGTCCCTATTCGACGATCTTGCCATCAATGATGACATGACCATCGCGATAGAAGGCTTTTTTTTCCCACCATTCGTGCAGCCTTCACTTTGGGCATCTCTTGTTTGCGATGTGCCACTTGTGCCTTGGTAAGGTCATCATCCAAGTAAATTCTGTCCCCAGGTAAACCCCTAGCTACTACCCTTTTTTTCGAGAATGTAACCCTGCCTGTGTCATCCTCAAACTGTAATATGAGAGGACGTGGACTAGAAGTGTCTCTGCCTGCTCTCCAAGCTTTCTTGAAGGGTGTCTCACCTTCGTCGTATCCCAATTTCTTGCATAGAATTTTCCCATCCTCTTCCGGAGTAGAGCCTTCCCTTCGGGCATGCCTGTCACCCGTATGTTCAATCGGCGTACCTGACGCATTCTCTCCTCCTCAAGGGTGGCATTCATCAAAGCCGTTCACCCTTTCGTTTGCACCACCACCCAATCCTTTTCAGCCTCTTGCTGAATTTCCTGTTTCACCTTAGCTCTCTCCACCTTCACCACCTCAGCAAGCCCCTTCTTGAGCTCGGCCTTGATTTCTTCGATGTCGGGGCTGATCTCTCCATCTTCCCGTTCTTTAATCCCTTGCACCTTCTCCTTCAGCTGAGATATCTCCGTTTGCATCGTTGACCGTTTCTCTCGTAATTCTTTGATTTCACCTAAATACGTGTCTTCTTGCCATACCAGTATGTCCTTGATCACTTTCGACCCGTCCTTTGATAAATCCCCTAGCACACACTCCTCCTATCCTGAGAGAGAGAGAGAGAGAGAGAGAGAGAGAGAGAAAGAAAGAAAGAAAGAAATATATATTAACGTCTACGAGAGGCCAAAGTCGGCCTATGAGACAAAAAAAATAATACAACTGTGTTCTTCCGGTCATCGGAAGAAAACAAAGAAAAGAAAAAGTGTGCGTGTGTTTGGATACAACTGTGAATCATCATGGATCGGTGGAGCCCATATACAAACAATATAAGGGGGGGTGGGGATGTGGATGAAGTGCTAAGGCAAGATGCATCTCTATATGCTGAAGGGGTAGTACAAGCATGCTATGCAGATCTATGTCTAACTCCATCCAGTGCCATAAGAGGGATATCCGATATCATACATCGCCGATGCTGAGGCTGTGAATGGCGTGAACATGTACCCTGAGTCTGAATGAAAGCGAGCTACCCTCTCCTGTGTCTCCATCTAGTGTCTCATTCGGATAGCTGCTATCTCTCGGTGACGGAGTCGGGGTGCTCTATGTCCAGTCTGTCTAGGTCTCCTCCTGGCTCTCAATTCCTCTGCTCTCTCTGCGGTCACCCCACGTGGTACATCAGCTGGCACTGGCATAGCTCTCTGGAAGAAATCTGTGAGCTGGGACTATCTCCCACCCCTAGTGGGAGTGGGTGTCTGGAGGAGTCTCTCTCGAGAACTATGAAGCTCTAGTAGTAGTCTGCCAAGCTGTTGCTGGTCCGAGGCCTCCATCAACTGATGTAGTGAAGAGTGCTCCTCAAACAATCCTGCATATCTATCTCTGACCCCCTGGTGGGCTCTACATCTACATACAAAGTGATCCTCAGTCTCCACCTCCTCGCGGCACAATCTGCATATCCGCTCAGCTCTGGAAACCCGTGCCGCTCTCCCAGCCTCTATCTCTAGCTGATGTGATGAGACTCATAGCTGTCCAATAGCAACGCGAGAGCGCTGTGGCATGTATACATCCATGTACCGCGGTCGATGTATAAACCCATCCCCTGAGATAAAGTGGTCTCTGTAATACAGCATCTTCGGTGGTAGTGGGCTCTCTGGTGCTGTCCATGTCTCCTGTATGTAGTGCTGCCATATGTCCTGTCTCATCACTCTGTTCCTCTCATTGAGAGAGAGGTAACCCCGTGAAGAAGACTGGTCATACTGAAAAGGTGGCAACGGCTCAATGTCTATCCCATGATGTGAGAACCACTGTAGCATCTGTGCATACCAAGATCCAGTGTGTCCAGCCTCAGCCAACTGTCTGGATGTCTCAAAAGCTCGGCGGGATAATCTCTCCGTGGGAATCTCCGTCATCCTGTATATAAAGGAGATCGTATGGAACAATGCCTCCACTGCCATAGGTGGTGCAGCAAACTCAGCTCGAACAATGTCGTGCGGGACGGATGGTTTGCTGCGTATCATCCTCGAGAGCATCAAGATCTGTGGTCTCTCCAGCTGTACCCATGTAGAGGCTGCAAGCCCTGGTGCCCAAACCACTGCTGCATACATCAAGGCTGGTGTCACTAATGTATCAAAGAGCCACCCCTTCGTGCGGGGTTCCTAAAAATGTGCCTGATGACACTAACGCTCAAGGCCAGCAAGAGCTGCATAGTCACTCTGTCTCGGACTGCGTGAGCCATGGAGAAGCGTCCAGCTGAGCTAGTAAATGTGATGCCAAGGTAAACATAAGAGCTCACCACCTCGACCCGCCCTCCTGCTAATGTGAGAGTAGTGTGGCTCCTGACTGCAGGTGAGGTGTGGAAGATCATAACCTTGGTTTTCCCAAGGTTCACTGTGAGACCCTGCTGTGCGCAGAAGTCATCAAGAGCCACAAGGTGTCTTTGAAGCCCAACCTGCGTGTCGGATACCAAGACGATGTCATCAGCATAAAGCATAACATGGACAGTAATACCTGATAGCTCAACCCCAGAGCCTCCTCCCTGTGTGATGTAATCGACCACCTCATCAATATAGAGCCCAAAGAGCGTGGGGGAGAGCAGGCACCCCTACTTCACACCAATAGTGCTAGCAACTGTGTCGGACAAGCCTCCTGGGCATCGGACTCTCCCAAAGACCTGCTCATATAGCCTGTATATGCCCCACATCATGTCTGAAGGTATGCCTAGTGTCTGTAGTCGCCGAAAGAGGTGCTCTCTGGGCACAGTATCAAATGCCTTGCGGAAATCCACAAAGCAACAATAGAGCCGTTCCCTCTGTGCCTTGGCCTAATCAATCAGGCACCTCAAAAAATGTGGTCGATGGTCGAGAAGGCTCGACGGAAGCCTGCCTGGCCTGCTGCTCTCAATCCCCCAACCTCTGCATGAGTGCTCAGCTCTGCTTCCAAAACTGCCCCGTATAGTTTGGCCAATATATGGCCAATCATGATGGTCTTGTAGTTCCCGGGGTCTAGTACATCTCCCGCTTTATGGATCGGCACAATAGTGTGCATCGTCCACTCAGCCGGAAACCCCTCTGACAAAGCTCTGTTGAAGAGATGAGCAAGAAATGGTGCCAATGTATCCATAGCATAGATGAGATGCTCTCCCTGTAATCCTATATGATCTGTCGCCCGTCCATGTTGGAGTCGGCATATGGCCCTCCTAACCATGGGTGGGGTGAAGAAGGTGGAGACTGTGGAGCATGGCTCTGTGGGCTATGGTATAGGGGGCTATGCAGGCACATCATAAAGTCTCTCTGCATATGTCTGCCAGGTCTGAGGATTAGTAATAGGTGTGGGAGGACGGGGCTCTCTGAGTCTCCTCCAAGCAGCAGCAGCATCTCTGCTCATGAGCATGTGATGTGTCCCAGTACTGAGCCTCCTCATAAGCTCGCCGCTTACGACGCGTGAGAGTATGCATCCTCCTGCCTGCCTGCCTCTGGGTGATCTCCCTGCGAGCCCTCTACACTCGGAGACTGCGGTAAAGGTTTCTGCACTCATTATCATACCATCGGTTCAGGGGCATGCTCCCAGATGTAGGTGGCTGTCCTGTCTGTATGTGGTATGGGAAACTCCTCGGGGCTGCGGAGTGCAGTACATGTGAGAGCTGGGAGGTGAGCATAGCCATGGGTGCCGATGGATCTAAGGCAAATAGCTGATCATGAACATGATAGTCGTACACATCGGCTAGGTCCTCAGTGAAGTGGAAAATAGTGCGTGGTGGTTGTATGATGGGTGGGTGGGTCTCCAGTAAGCTCCTGAAAGTGAGGGATAGGTATGTATGATCCGCCCCAATGGGGCATGGTGGTACGGTGAAGTGAGACACCATATCTACTGCCTCCCAGGATCCCATCACATAGTCCACTGTACTATTGCCGCCTCCCACTGGAAAGCAAGTCAACCCACCTGAATCTGGCCACTGAGTCATCCCGTTATAAATAACGAGATGGTGTCGGGCCCCAAGCTCCAGCAAATGTTGCCCATATCCAGTGCTGTCAGCTCCTCCGTCAGCGGAGATCCGAGTGGTCCCTGTATCCTCTGTAGCTAGCAGCTCTAGTCTCAAGGGATCCTCAAAGTCATAGATCTCACACTGTCTGCTCTGAGTCCGTGCATTGAAGTCCCCCATCAAGAAGACTTCTCCCAGTGTCGAATAGTGTGAGATCTCCTCAGATAAGACAGAGTATGGAGACTCACTAGCCTCTCCTCCACCTGGCTCCTCGGTGGTGGCAAACCGCGACCCCTTCGGAGGAAAGTAGCAAAGG
This sequence comes from Cibotium barometz, assembly GCF_041138505.1. Lineage (NCBI taxonomy): Eukaryota > Viridiplantae > Streptophyta > Polypodiopsida > Cyatheales > Cibotiaceae > Cibotium > Cibotium barometz. The sequence goes on along the minus strand of NC_141048.1, from coordinate 1,152,693 downwards.
GCGATATAAATCCATCTAGTCTCCGAGAGGCGTAAGCTAATCCACATGTAGCTCGCCTCCAAGTCTCGTGCTACGACTCGAACATGCTCATGTAACCCATGTCTGAAAAGCAGTGCAATACCTCCTGAACCTTGGGAGGTGGCCTGTCTCATCCCCTGTCGGTGAGCTGACTCCCACTGATAACCCTCAACCCGTGGTAAGCCCCTCTCCGGGCTCTCATGTGTCTCTGTCATGTGGCTCTGTCAAGTGTCACACCTCTCGGCCGAGCTCCTGCACTAGCCTGTGGTCTGGGTATGATGGGTGGATCGGCCCTTGGAGTGCTCGTATAGAAGAAGTCGGTGAGAGCTCTCTGTGCTAATCCTCGAGCAAGTAGAGCTGATCTAGATCTCACTAAGGACTCCCTGTGTCTACGGAGCTCTAGAAGAAAAAGTCCAAAGCATCTCTGATCCAGGAAGTCCATGATCCTAGAAAGTGGTCCGAACCCAGCTTGGAAGAGGCAGTGGAACCTCCCCCGAATCTCATAGTATACAGGGCATCAGCATATGTAATGATCCTTTGTCTCAGGCTCTGTGTGACAGAGCTGGCATATCCTGTCCTCTGGTGTGGCCGCCCTCGGCCCATATCTAGCAATCTCCACTCTCAGCTGGTGGGAGAGGTGCGGATCTGGCCGATCGCACATCACACCCCAAAGGATAGGTGTATGTCCATGTAGCGTGGCGGATGATGAACCCATCCTCTATCAGGCATAGGAGGTGATCTCTGTAGAAAGCCATCTTCGTCCCCGCATACCCTCGTGTGAGTCTATCCCTGGCTGCCTGTGCCATAGTAAATCTTCCTGGCGGAGTCGTAAATGTAATCCCCACGTACACATATGAGTCTACCACCTCTACCTGTCCTCCTACTAGTGTGAAGATGGCCTGTCACATCAAACCGGCCCTGAGGTGTGGAAAATCATGGCCTTGGTTTTCCCAAGGTTCACTGTAAGCCCCCTCTATGTGCAGAAGTCATCGAGTGCATGGAGATGGTGCTGTAGTCCCATCCGCGACTCAGAGACCGGAATAATATCATCTGCATATAGCATAATGTGGACTCTGGTACCTGAGATGTCTACCCCGTCCCCACCACCGTGACCAATGAAGTCAGCCACCTCATCGATGTATAGCCCAAATAGTGTAGGAGAGAGTGGGCATCCTTGCTTCACACCTATGGTGCTAGCAATAACATCAGATAGCCCCCCAGGGCATCGTATGCCCCCGAAGACCTGCTCATATAAAGCATAGATGCCCTAAACCATCTCTAATGGGATCCCCGATGACTGTAGGCGCTGGAAGAGTCTCTCTCGTGGCACCGTGTCAAATGCTTTGCGGAAATCCACAAAGCAGCAGTATAATCTCTTCTCTCGCCCCCTAGCCTGGTCAATCACACATCTCAGAGTGAATATATGGCCAATAGTGGAGAAAGCTCATCGGAATCCAACTTGCCCTGCTCCTCGCAGTCCCTCCTTCTCTGCATATGAGCTCAACTCTGCCTCGAGCATTGCGCCATAAAGTTTGGCCAATGTATGACCAATCACGATAGTCCTGTAGTTGCTGGGGTCTAGCATGTCTCCCGCTTTGTGGAGAGGCACGATGGTGTGCATAGTCCACTCAGCTAGTAGGCCCTCCACTAGTGCCCTATTAAAGAGGTGAGCAACAAAGGGTCCCAGTGTGTCAGCTGCATAAATAAGATGCTCACTCTGTATACCTGTGTGGTCAGCCGATCTCCCATGCTGTAACCGGCAGATAGCTCTCTCTACCATCGAGGCGGTAAAGAAAGTAGAGGTGGTAGGGCAGGATTCCTGTGGCTATGGTATGGACGGCTGCTGAGGGATATGGTAGAGGCTCTTTGCATATGTGTGCCATGTGTGTGGATCCTCAATCGAGGTACGAGGGCGAGGCTCTCTCATCCTACGCCATGTAGTGGCTACATCTGAGAAGTAGCATAGAGCAATGTATAACACCCTGTCTGCGGCGGAGAGCTGCAGTCCAATCCACATGTATCTAGCCTCTTGGTCACGTGCTACCACCTGTAGGCGCTCCTGTAGCTCTCGCTTGAAGAGTACCACTATACCTCCAAATCCTCTCGATGTACTCTGTCGTGTGGTTCCCCTATATGTAAACTCCCACTGATAGCCCTCTACTTTGGGTAGCCCCCTCTTTGGGCTCTGGTGCGTCTCTGTAAGTAGTATGATGTCCCGTCCCTCCATGACCTCCTCCATCCTCCCAGGATGTGTCCAAAGTGCTCCATTGCAGTTCCAAACTGCTATCTGTGAATCTGGATCCTCCATAGCCGATGTCCCATAGGCTGCTTGGCGCTAATCGGTGGCCTTGCCATCGATGATGACACGGCCATCGCGATAGAATGCTCTCTTGCCCTCTTTCCGGGCCTGTAGGACTTCATGTAGAGGAGGTGGAAAGGGTTCGCCACGTGGCAGTGCCCCAAGTATAGAGCGGACACTTCCCAAGCCATTAAATGGCCTCACATGGATGAGAAAGAAGGTGAGGGTGCCCACCAGGCTGGCTGGACAATAGTTATGGAACTAGGTCTATAAATAAGGTTAGAAATGATACTTACCACTTGTTCACATGCCACAAACTCAGTTATAAGACAGGGCATTCGCACGGTTCACGGGTGGGCATCCCCTGCTCGTGAACTGGACAAGTCATAACAGGCGATCACACAAAAACAAGTCGCGCGAAATTGGTTTCAAGCAAGCAAAGATGCGTGCACGTGCATTATGCAATGGATATATCTCCCGTTCCTGGAACCTATAAATAGCAAGTCTCCCCAAGCACGGAATTGGCTCAATGGGAAGTTTAGGGAATCCCTAACAGTGGGTTCCATGTCCCTAGCCGCACTACGAGTGACACGAGGCCTGGGCTCCTGTAGGTGACGTGAGTCCTGGCCTCAAAACAGGCGACATGAAGCTCCTTGGCCTCCCGTACCTTAGCACAAATTGATTTATCATTTGTTTCTACTATCTACTTGAATTGTCAAATTCCAATCATGGTGTATCGGGTATGTCTAGACATTATTTATGTTGTGAGTGCTAATTTTGAAATTCTTAGTTATTCTGAAATGCTAGAATGTGACATGTGTTGACACATCACTCTTTGTCTATCAAAGGATATTAGATATAGACTTCGAGCTTTCTTGACCAATCTCTCACACACAAACACACACATATATATGATTTTAACATTGTAAAGTACATAACGTTTTTGACGTACTTTATCGGTCGGCAACGTTCTATACCACGTACTAAACTCGTGTCGTTTCGTACATTTGAAACTACCTTGTTTTAGTAATACCCAACAATCATTCTTTTTGATGTCCACCACTCTTCTATGCTTGTCGATAGCCCTCTTATGCTTATCTTGTCAACCAGCAATGGCTGTCCCACTTCTGCAAAGGCAACATCAAGATCTCTAACATACTCATCAGCTGCAAAGATCTCATCCTTAGTGCGTAGGATGGGGGCAATATCGCTTTGCCATAAACAATTTCAAACGAGGCCTTTCCCATGGAGGCATACACTGTGTTGTATGCAAACTCTACCAGCAGTAGATACTTTTCCCAAGCTATTTTCTAATCTGCAACATAGCATTTGATAGCTGAATTTGTAGCCTCACTTTGCCCATCCGTTTGGGAGTGAGAAGCCAACGAGAAGTCCAGCTTAGTGTCCATATTGTCAAACAGAGCTCTCCAAGAAAGGTTTGTAGTCCGGGGATCTCTATCCCCCACAATGGATTTAGGCATACCATGGTGTTTGAACACTTGTGCCACAAATATATTGACCATATATGCTGAGGCTTAACGGTCTTCCTGACCGGCAAGAAGTGTACTTGCTTGCTAAACCCATCAACAATGGTCCAAATAGCATCATTGCCTTGCTGAGTGCGAGGCAAATCCATGATAAAATCCATTGCAACACTTTCCCATGGCCATAAGGGAATAGGCAAAAGGATAGGATTGAAGATAAACCAACGAGGATATAATCATCGTCGTGCCGCTCCCCCCCCCCCCTTCCCCCGGTCTGAATTTTTCCTACGCCCCCCCCCCTCCCTCTCCTTCGCCCACCCTTCCCTCCCCCTTCACCCCTTTCTTAGCCCCGCCCTGCCCCGCCCTTTTCTCCTGCACTTGCCCCACCCCCTCCTTCGCCCCCTTTTCTCCTACGCCTACCCCCACCCCTCCCGTGCCTTGCTGCAACCTTCCCTCTTCTCCACCTTCCCCCCCCCCCCCCCCCCCCCCCCCCCCCCCCCCCTCCCCTTTTCCTTCCCAATTCCTTGTTTCCCCTTCCTCGCAAGTTGATTTTCAGGTTCTTCAAGGAGTCTCTCATTTCGGCAAGCTTTGGCATTTTCTAGTCTTCACCCTCAGGAGGACTCCATGGCAACCGCTCCATCATTCCCGACCAAGGCCTGTATTGCTTGCATATCCTTTTTGGAAGCGGACCTTTAGGTTCTTGCCCCACGACTATTGCAACATTAGAGGCTTCCACACTAATTTGCAAAATTGTTGGTAGCCACCCTACGCGCGGATAACTCAAGGATCTTTTACAAGAAGTGAGCCTCATTGGTGAGCCTGTAAAGAACACAGACATTCACCCTCTGGGGCGTGGATACTACCAAGTGGAGTTCGACTCACCAACGGCGTCAAACCGAGTCATGCAGTTGAGCCCCCTTGCATTGCGTACAGCGCAGGCCTTTTTTATGCGGTGGAAACATGGCTTCAATCCTACATCTGACCCTCTGGTTGGCGTGTCAGGCTTCCCAGGCCTTAGGAAGGAATACCTTCCTCTTCTCTCGGTGATTAGTGGTGCCATCAGGAGTGTGACGGAATCCCCCCCCCACTATTGCCTTGGCTCTCGCACGGGCAGGCAGGATTCCATCCCTCTGCATTTGTGTGGCCTCGCCGGATTCAGTGCCTCATTGTATATGCCTCCGGGGCGACCACATCCAATAGCGCGTGGAGTATCCAGGCCTTCCAGGTCAATGCTTGATTTGCAAGCAGATGGGACATTTAGCCAGAGCTTGCCCTCGGCGGCAGTCCAGGAGACTGCCTCCGGTGGTTCCCTTCCCCCTTTCATGTTCAGATCCTCCCCAGGGGGCAGAGAGAGACGCAGGTTCCCAAGCAACGGAACATAAGGCCCCGACTGCAGACGACTCAGCTGCCGAAGAGTGGCGGACAGTTGGCCCGCGCGCCCGGGCTGTCAGCCAACCACCGCCGCCACACGCGCCAGGCTGGCAGAGCTTAGGAGGATTCGGTTCTGTCAAAGAACCGTTTTGAGCATTTATCTCAGCACATACCTATTGGCGACGGCCCCCTACAATCATAGAGTGAGCGCCCCCCCCCCCCCCCCCCCCCCCCCCCCCCCCCGGTTTGGCGGCTGATCCCTCGTCATGATTCCTCCCCCGGCCCTCAGTGCCCAGTGAGGTCAGCAAACCTTGGACTGTCCACCGCAAAGGGGACTAGTGAGTCAACGGAGGCGCCAAGCATGGATCGTCAAGTGGAGACACACCACCACACAAGGAGGTGCATTGAAGGCTCCAACAGCACCGACTGACACTCCACCGCATCTCCAGAGATAGGAGATTCCACCAGAGGCTACACTGCCACCCAAGGCATCCACTAAGGATAGAAGACGCCACCGTCTCAACCTCAGCATATATGGCCCTCGTCCCACCTTAGAGGACATCCCCTGCAGCCTTCTCTCATTGGAGGATATCCTCATCTTGTAGTCTTCACACCACCTCACTTCGTACCGCTTGTTCTATCATCAGCTTGTGTTGTGTCGTCCTCTTCACTATGACCTCTGTTGAGTGTGCACGGTACAGTGAAGGACATGTATCAGTGTTCTGTGACTTGTGCAAGTGTTTTCATGCTTTCCACAATCTCGTCTCTTCTTGTGTTGTGTCCCGCCACGTAGAGTCTTCTGGGTTGTGCCGTGAGCAACGAGGACTCCATACATACTGTCCAAAGGAGAGCCACCACATAGTGTACCTCGCAACCAGCCCTGCTATAGTTACGGGTATCCTCCCACCTGTTGGATATATCACCCAAATCCATTCAAAGGTTGAAAGGGGCTATATAACCTTGATTTCTTTACTCAAGCCACATCCTCAAAAGGGCGCCTACTTCAAATATAGCCTAGAGGGAATATTGCTCATTTATGGCATACCCACATGGGGGAGATGGCATACCCACATGGGGGAGATGGCCTCTTATGCTTGTAAGACATCATAGGTGATGTCATGTGGTCATGTACTACTTGCCTATATAAGAGGCTTTTGCTAATGAAGAAGTAACTCGTGTATTTCCATGATTATGCCCAAGCTATGTCTCATTAGTATCTCCTAATCCACTCTTAATCATGTTTATAATCATGACCTAACCATGACTATAACCATGTTTGATCCTCCTTAGTTTTGTTAATCCACTCCCAATACCAAGATTTGGTATCAGAGCCACGTTAATACAACCTCATCCCTCTCATTTGCCTCATCATTAGTGTTTAATTAGCTTAATCATAAGCTTATCCCTTCCTATTTCATAGCCTGAAATATAGGGTTGCCTTGGAGCATCCACAGCTCACACTCGCCTCCACGAACTCGTACGGGATTCAAGCTGTGCATTCTCAACATCATAAAGAAGCTGCAGCTTGGTGGAATTAGGCGGATTTTGCGCAGAGACGCTAGCATTGCAGACGAAACCGGCGCCAATTTTTTTGGGGAAAATCAGTCCACCGATTGAACCAGTGCAAGATTCACTAATTCGCCTTGGCTTTGGGGGTTTTCAATAGCTGCAAACACGCCTGTGCAGTCATTTTCTTGAATGGATTAGTGGTTTGGTGGCTTCAGGTCTGACATAATCTCAGAAAGCTCATTTGATAACAGTTAAAGCATGAATGATTAACTCACTTAATCACTAGTAATTAGTGCTTAATCTGGCCTCAAGTCATTGCTATTGAAGGTGCTAAAGGCATTTGGTGTTTAGACTTAGGCTTCTATCTCATTCAAGGACATCTAGTGATACAATTTTTCAGAAATTGTTGAGCTTCATGTATGTGGTGATATTTCTATATGTTGATGATGTTGTAATTTACATCATTGTTTAATCAATGACTGAACCATCTGATGCTGAATCATCAAATATTCAACATTTGAGGCCTAAGAAGAAAAGCAAAAAGCCAAGAAGACGGGTAAGAAACAATGTCTACAACTCAAGAGCAAACAATGTTTTAGGAGGGCATGATTGGTCTGAATTTTTCATAAATAACCTTCATCTATTTGGTGAAGGTATCTAATCTTGTAAAAGCATTAGACACTGCCCTTGAGGGATACTCAAGTGGTAAGACCTTGCTTTATCATCATGTCTACATCCTCATTTCATGTTGATAAGTTTAATGGGATAGGCTTTCATACCTGGCAAGTTAGAGTAAGATTTATTCTCATGAAGAAAGGTCTGTGGGGAGTTGCTAGTGGAAAGGAGAAAAAACCTACCACTAGAGATGGTGAACAAGGATGGTTACCTAGGGATGAGAAAGCTTTTGCCATAATTGCATTAGGTCTAAGTGACAACTACATACATCATATCTCTAATGCAAACAACTCAGCTGAAGCATGGGAAATCTTAGAGAAATTATTTGGGGCAAAAGGGAAGCATTCCAAGATAGGGCTGAAAATCCAATTCTTTAAACTTGAAAAGAAAGCTTCTGAGTCTTTACCTACTCATCTTAATTATATGAAAAGCCTAATGTCACAACTTGCAACAATAGGAGCACCAATAGATGAGGAAGATGCCATCGCAGTTTTATTGAAAAGCATGCCTTATGATGAATATGGGCACTTAGTGTCAACTCTCATGAATCTTCCGGATCCTACTTTAGAGGCCATTGAAGCTGCACTCCTTGAGGAGTACAAGAAGAAGCAAGAGAATATAGGGATAATGGAAGGGGCATACTTCTCCAACAACAAGTCACACTTCAAGAAGAAGAACTTCATCGACACAAAAGGAAAGAAGAAGACTTGTGGATTCTGCGGCAAGGACAATCATATTGAAGAAAATTGTTTCTTCAAACAAAAGGCACAAAAGGCATTTCTCGCAAGTCAAGACAAAGAAGAGCTGCAAGAAGAGGCCTCCGAAGAGGCCAATTTTATCGAAGAAGAATGGGCCTTTTGAGTAAAATCAAGGGATAGCCCATACCATGTTTAAAAACCTCTCCATCCTAAACATAACTATCTCATTGTAAGCTTTACTATGGTATTCTAGCATCATCCATCATTGCTAGCATTGTAAACCTAACTGGAATAAGACCTACGGGCACCAGCATGGTCATCATAACTAGTTTTTGTATGTTGTAACTAGAACCTAGAATTGCCATCATAAAGGTAGCATTGTCATGGATTTGGTTGAAGGAGGGTTTGTTGGATATATCACCCAAATCCATTCAAAGGTTGAAAGGGGCTATATAACCTTGATTTCTTTACTCAAGCCACATCCTCAAAAGGGCGCCTACTTCAAATATAGCCTAGAGGGAATATTGCTCATTTATGGCATACCCACATGGGGGAGATGGCATACCCACATGGGGGAGATGGCCTCTTATGCTTGTAAGACATCATAGGTGATGTCATGTGGTCATGTACTACTTGCCTATATAAGAGGCTTTTGCTAATGAAGAAGTAACTCGTGTATTTCCATGATTATGCCCAAGCTATGTCTCATTAGTATCTCCTAATCCACTCTTAATCATGTTTATAATCATGACCTAACCATGACTATAACCATGTTTGATCCTCCTTAGTTTTGTTAATCCACTCCCAATACCAAGACCACCACCTACGGGTGGAGACATGCCAGGTAGAGCACATATTTATAGAAGGATCATGGACAGATCATTCAGAGACCTCAAGAGGAGAGGATCTCAAGATTATGCCACACAAGGGTCAAGACATAAGAGCACTATACCTACCACTACCCAGTGTACTATGAGATCTAGGGAGGTACCACTGTCTCTTCCGTGAGGGTTTTGGCCCATTATCCAGGATAGTGAACTTCCCGGACCAGCGTTGCCTAGGACTCTTCCTATTGGAGCTTCGCAGACACAAAGAGACACTCCTAAGAGAGTGTCAACCACCACCCCTCCTTCCTCACGAGCCGAGCATCACCAGTTTCTTCTAGGCCAGGGAGAGGATATCGGGGCGTAGTGGACCCCACAGGTCCACCACAAGATACCTCAGCTCTGCCCCATCTACGAGAAGTCACTTTGGAGCAGGCTTGCGCACTTCAACGTATCTGGTGTCCCCAGCCCACGGGATGCCAACCATGATCCTCCCATCAGCTCCAAATCCAAGACATGCTCCACCACCACCACACCACCTTCTCACATACCATGACAAAAGGGGACCTCTCAGCCATAGTCAGTAACCCCATGCTCGACATACTTGAGAGAGGTGTACCCTCTACTAGAGGATGACGTACCCTTGATGCTTCATATTCTCAAGCACTCCATGATGAGATTCTCTTGTACTAGTGCTTATATATCCCATGTACTCCCATATGATGAATTGTATCAGCCTCTACTTTCAGAGAGCTATGTTAGCTGTACTTGTTTTGTTTTCTTTTTCCATGATAAGACGTACCATGGATAGCATTGTATCACTTTGGTCTTATAGACCCATTGGGTCTTTAGAGGATGTTTAATATAACTTTCTTTCTTTCTTTGATGCACACACACACACACACACACACATCTGCACTCGCCAAGGATGGTGTAATCATTGCGAGACTCCCTCTCACACAGTGACATGCGCTTATACCACAAGCATTGGCGGCATATGTAACTTCCGGAGTGGGCTGAAGGGGTTTCTCAAAAACACTTGACGATGAATGCAATTAAACACTGAAATTGGTCACAACCTTAAACATATGCCACCTAATCCACAAAACTGTAAAGGAGAGATGTGCACAACTGACACCGCATAGAAGCCGGAATGGGCCAACCCCCCACCCCTCCCCCTAGTGTTGGAATGAATTCTTGCCCTCCCCTTCTCACGCTACCATGTGGCACTCTATTATCGATACCACATAGTGGATTGGGGTCAACTTAACCCCTCTATATAGGGCAAAATGCCCCTTGGTCTACCCTGATGTCCCACCTTTATTGGTGGTCTCATGGGATGTTTGGGTGGGGGGACCCGGCTAGTTGATGGCCGTCTTCCGCATGCTGCACCTCTGTTCACTTGGTGCTCCTCACTCCACGTTCTTTTACTTTGGAGTATCTTATTACCCAACGAGAAAATATCATGTACAAGCTTTGAGGGCCTTACTCTCCCCATTGGAGATGCCAGATTATCCATATACAAATGCCATAACATAGCCCGACACGAGGCAACCATAAAATTCAACCGATACACAAACTGCAGAAATGCCGAGCCAACAATATAATCCATATACCTTCGTGTGGGTAATGATTCTTCCCAAAACCAAAGGTCTTCATGATAGCAGGTACATCTCTCCATTCAGCCAACACAGCTCTCCATTCAGCCGGTACAGCAATAACATGGGCTGACACAGTACGTACAAAATCTACAACAGCAGGTACAGCCACCTCCATTCATCCAATACAGCAAGTACATAGACTGGTACAGTAGATACAACTCTCCATTCAGCCAGTACAGTCCTCCATTCAGCCAGTACAGCGAGCACATAGGTTGGTACAGCAGATTCAGCTCTCCATTCAGCCGGTACAGCAATAACATGGGCTGGTGCAAAAGGTACAGAATCTGAAACAGTAGGTACAGCCCTCCATTCAGCCACCTTCATTCAGCCGGTACAGCAAGTACATGGGCTGGTTCAGCCGGTACAACGCTCCATTCAGCCAGTACAGCAAGTACATGGGCTGGTTCAGCCGATACAGCTCTCCATTCAGACAACCCTCCATTCAGCTGGTACAGCAAGTACATAGGATAGTACAACAGCTCTCCATTGAGCTGGAACAGCCCTCTATTCAGCCGGTACAGCCATCAAGAGGCTATGGAATGGTAGAGGCTAAGGGCTTAAAATTTATACATTTGGGCCTCCCATGAGCTAGAATGGTAAGTAAAAGCTATAATCACAAGTAGAAAGCTGAGGTGACACTTGTGAGGTCACCTGTCTCACTTCGATCCACTGTCTTGCCACATGTCCCAAAATCTCAACTCGTAGACATTCTGTCAAAGGTGCCTCAGCAAGCCCCCCCCCCCCCCCCCCCCCCCCCCCCCCCCCCCATTTGCCTACCTTACAGACGTAATGATGCGAACAGAATTTCCATTCGGGGTTGTCCAAAAATAGTAACCCTCGTAGATTTTAGGAGTGTGATCCTTTGTATTCCAAGATAATCCCCCATTCCCAAAGCTGGTACTTTCCAAATATTTAGATGTCTTGGAGTCCACCAGACCCCTTTTATACTGGGAAATGTCCAAGTTGGTGACATCCTCACCAGCTTCTTAAAAGTTGCCCGCAACTTTAAGCTTCAAGTCACATATCCAAGATATAATCATGTCCCATCAAGCAGGTGAGACGAGACAATCTCACAACTTCAAATACCATAACCATGTCCCAAATAAATGGGTGAGACAAAACAATCCCATCATAAGTCAAGATATCATAATCATGTCTCAAATAAATGGACGAGACAAAACAGTCCCATAAGTCCAGATATCATAATCATGTCTCTTTGTCCATACTCCAAGAAGCAGTTACTCGTTCCCTAATCCTTAGTGTCACGTCTAACACATGCTACTCTCCATTGGCCTCCATGCTTACACAAGCAAAGACCAGGCCGGAAAATAGAAGACCAATTGAACGTGCACGCAGATGTAGAACATCCATTGGATCTCAGCACAGGCATCAAGTACCCAGCATACTAGATTTCAGTCTACTGACACTTGGCGTAGACATAGTCCCCTCCCAACAAGGTGTCAGTCCACATGACCCTTGGCATAGACATAAGTCCCCTGTCAACTAGGCGTCATATCCACTCTACCACTTGCACTCTCTGTTGGTACTTTGACCACACACCTTGGAGGAGAGGTGGGCTCAAGTGTGTAACATAAGATAAGACTCACTCACACGCATAGATATCCTGGTGCTTCATAAACATTTTTGCTACACATAGTTTGTAGGCATTTCAACCACCAATAGTTTTACAAGCATTTCGACCACCAATAGAAAGCCTCGATCCATAACCATGAGTTCCATAAGTCCAATGCATCCCAAATACAGGGAGCCAAAAACATAATCCATCCCAATGAAGGGAGCCATAAACAATGTTTCCCTGAAACCATTTCAAGGGAAACAACAACACACTATTCTCCTTGTACAGGCATACAAGGGTTCGTGAACATCAAAAGTACTTCATAATATGTAGCAAAAGCACTAGCTTTGCAAACTCAAAGTATACTTAGCTTTTCTTTTCTAGGTTCGATCCTGTGACGTGAGGGTCAAACCAACCAAAAGATATTTCTCCATATCGGTTACCTTTGAGCTTGATAATAAGATCCATAAATCCAACATAAATAGCCAATTCCATATAGAAGAGAATACAAGCAATAAAGCCAATTCCATGATTCCAAAATAGATTCTAAGAATCCATAAATCAGATTGTCTTTTGCACATGCCTTGATGCATGACTACTCCCATAAATGGATAGGCCGGGTGTATTTAACTACACTAATAGCTAGTGTGTATACCCCAACAAGATCGTCTTCACAAAAGAGTGTGAAAAGGCCAATGCCCTAATACCAATGTAGCTTCATGAGTGGGCCAAAGGGGTTGCTCAAAAACACTTGACCATTAATGCAACTAAAGATTGAAATTGGTCACAGCCTTAAACATATGCCACTTTATCCACAAAACTATAAAAAAGAGATGTGCTTAGTTGACACTGCATACAGGCTGGAATGGGCCGACCCCCCCCCTCCCCCCCTACCTTTCGCGCGGAGTGTTTTATCACTCAAGGAGAAAATATCATGTACAAGCTTTGAGGGCCTTATTCTCCCCATGGGAGACGCCCGATTATCCATATACAAAATGCCATAACACACGCCAACATGAGGCAACTCATAAAATTCAGTCTGTACATAGGCTATAGAAATGCCTAGCCAACAATATAATCCATATACCTTCATGTGGGTACTGATTCTTCCCCAAAAATCACAGGTCTTCATGCAATAGAGCTGGTACAGCAGGTACAGCTCTCCATTCAACCAATACAGCTCTCATTCACCCGGTACAGCAATAACATGGGCTGGTACAATAGGTACAAAATCTACAATAGCAAGTACAGCCGCCTCCATTCAGCCGGTACATGGGCTAGTACAGTAGACACAGCTCTCCATTCAGCTGGTACAGCTGGTTCAGCCCTCCATTCAACCAGTCAGCAAGTACATGGGCTGCCACAGCAGATACAGCTCTCCATTCAGCCAGTACAGCAATAACATGGGCCGGTACAATAGGTACAAAATCTGAAACAACAGGTACAGCTCTCCATTCAGCCGGTACAGCCCCCCATTCAGCCGGTAAAGCCCTCCATTCAACTGGTACAACAAGTACTTGGGCTGGTACAATAGATACAGCCCTCCATTCAGCGGGTACAGCAAGTACATGGGGTGGTACAGTAGATACAGCCCTCAAATCAACTGGTACATCACTTAATGCAGCCGGTACAGTACATACATCCCTCAAACCAACTAGTACATCACTTAATGCAGCCGGTTTAGTACATAAATCAGTCAGTACAGCTCGGTACAGCCATCAAGAGGCTATAGAAATAGAGAAACCTTCAGCTGAGGGGAGTGAAGGAGTGTAGGAACTCTCCACAAGTAGTAGTTGACAAGAATGCGAGCAACCAACATGGTAGAGGCTAATTTGTAGCAAGAGAGCTTCCTCTAAATGAAGAGAGAGGGCTCCAATTTATAGATTTGGACCTCCCATGAGCTAGAATGTTAAGTAAAAGCTATAATGACCAATGTAGAGCTGAGGTGGGGAGTTTTTTGAGATCACTGGACCCCGTCATGCGCGAGCAGGGGTTCGCCAGCTTGCTAGACCGGATGGATCGATAGCTACTGAGCTCGGGGAGATCAGAGCCATTGCCACTGCTTTTTATCGTGACTTGCTTTCAGCGGAGCCAGCCACTGAGGATCGAGATGTATGCAGACAGACTGTGTGGGCCCATGTGCAGAGGAGGGTCACAGACCATATGCGCACAGTTCTAGGTGCGCCTCTGTCAGAGATTGAGCTTGCCGAGGCCTTGAGGGTCCTGCCGCGACATAGTTGCCCAGGGGAGGACGGACTGACGCCGGCCTTTTTTATGCGCTATTGGGACCTTTTGGGGCCAGGCCTCCGCAGGGGCTTTCAGCATGTTTTGGACACTGGGGTGATGCCGCAGAGCTTTTCAGAGGGCTTGATCTATCTTATCCCCAAGGGGGAGGGAGTATCGGATGACATTCGGCATTGGAGGCCTATTACGATCCTCAATACTGTATACAAGGTCTTGGCAAAGGCCTTGAGTTTGAGGATCCAGCCCTTCCTGGGGGAGTTGATTCATGCTACTCAGACAGGATTTGTCAAGGAGCGCAGTATCCTTGACAACATCTTTACTTATGGTAGAGGCTAAGGGCTTAAAATTTATACATTTGGGCCTCCCATGAGCTAGAATGGTAAGTAAAAGCTATAATCACAAGTAGAAAGCTGAGGTGACACTTGTGAGGTCACCTGTCTCACTTCGATCCACTGTCTTGCCACATGTCCCAAAATCTCAACTCGTAGACATTCTGTCAAAGGTGCCTCAGCAAGCCCCCCCACCCCCCCCCCCCCCCCCCCCCATTTGCCTACCTTACAGACGTAATGATGCGAACAGAATTTCCATTCGGGGTTGTCCAAAAATAGTAACCCTCGTAGATTTTAGGAGTGTGATCCTTTGTATTCCAAGATAATCCCCCATTCCCAAAGCTGGTACTTTCCAAATATTTAGATGTCTTGGAGTCCACCAGACCCCTTTTATACTGGGAAATGTCCAAGTTGGTGACATCCTCACCAGCTTCTTAAAAGTTGCCCGCAACTTTAAGCTTCAAGTCACATATCCAAGATATAATCATGTCCCATCAAGCAGGTGAGACGAGACAATCTCACAACTTCAAATACCATAACCATGTCCCAAATAAATGGGTGAGACAAAACAATCCCATCATAAGTCAAGATATCATAATCATGTCTCAAATAAATGGACGAGACAAAACAGTCCCATAAGTCCAGATATCATAATCATGTCTCTTTGTCCATACTCCAAGAAGCAGTTACTCGTTCCCTAATCCTTAGTGTCACGTCTAACACATGCTACTCTCCATTGGCCTCCATGCTTACACAAGCAAAGACCAGGCCGGAAAATAGAAGACCAATTGAACGTGCACGCAGATGTAGAACATCCATTGGATCTCAGCACAGGCATCAAGTACCCAGCATACTAGATTTCAGTCTACTGACACTTGGCGTAGACATAGTCCCCTCCCAACAAGGTGTCAGTCCACATGACCCTTGGCATAGACATAAGTCCCCTGTCAACTAGGCGTCATATCCACTCTACCACTTGCACTCTCTGTTGGTACTTTGACCACACACCTTGGAGGAGAGGTGGGCTCAAGTGTGTAACATAAGATAAGACTCACTCACACGCATAGATATCCTGGTGCTTCATAAACATTTTTGCTACACATAGTTTGTAGGCATTTCAACCACCAATAGTTTTACAAGCATTTCGACCACCAATAGAAAGCCTCGATCCATAACCATGAGTTCCATAAGTCCAATGCATCCCAAATACAGGGAGCCAAAAACATAATCCATCCCAATGAAGGGAGCCATAAACAATGTTTCCCTGAAACCATTTCAAGGGAAACAACAACACACTATTCTCCTTGTACAGGCATACAAGGGTTCGTGAACATCAAAAGTACTTCATAATATGTAGCAAAAGCACTAGCTTTGCAAACTCAAAGTATACTTAGCTTTTCTTTTCTAGGTTCGATCCTGTGACGTGAGGGTCAAACCAACCAAAAGATATTTCTCCATATCGGTTACCTTTGAGCTTGATAATAAGATCCATAAATCCAACATAAATAGCCAATTCCATATAGAAGAGAATACAAGCAATAAAGCCAATTCCATGATTCCAAAATAGATTCTAAGAATCCATAAATCAGATTGTCTTTTGCACATGCCTTGATGCATGACTACTCCCATAAATGGATAGGCCGGGTGTATTTAACTACACTAATAGCTAGTGTGTATACCCCAACAAGATCGTCTTCACAAAAGAGTGTGAAAAGGCCAATGCCCTAATACCAATGTAGCTTCATGAGTGGGCCAAAGGGGTTGCTCAAAAACACTTGACCATTAATGCAACTAAAGATTGAAATTGGTCACAGCCTTAAACATATGCCACTTTATCCACAAAACTATAAAAAAGAGATGTGCTTAGTTGACACTGCATACAGGCTGGAATGGGCCGACCCCCCCCCTCCCCCCCTACCTTTCGCGCGGAGTGTTTTATCACTCAAGGAGAAAATATCATGTACAAGCTTTGAGGGCCTTATTCTCCCCATGGGAGACGCCCGATTATCCATATACAAAATGCCATAACACACGCCAACATGAGGCAACTCATAAAATTCAGTCTGTACATAGGCTATAGAAATGCCTAGCCAACAATATAATCCATATACCTTCATGTGGGTACTGATTCTTCCCCAAAAATCACAGGTCTTCATGCAATAGAGCTGGTACAGCAGGTACAGCTCTCCATTCAACCAATACAGCTCTCATTCACCCGGTACAGCAATAACATGGGCTGGTACAATAGGTACAAAATCTACAATAGCAAGTACAGCCGCCTCCATTCAGCCGGTACATGGGCTAGTACAGTAGACACAGCTCTCCATTCAGCTGGTACAGCTGGTTCAGCCCTCCATTCAACCAGTCAGCAAGTACATGGGCTGCCACAGCAGATACAGCTCTCCATTCAGCCAGTACAGCAATAACATGGGCCGGTACAATAGGTACAAAATCTGAAACAACAGGTACAGCTCTCCATTCAGCCGGTACAGCCCCCCATTCAGCCGGTAAAGCCCTCCATTCAACTGGTACAACAAGTACTTGGGCTGGTACAATAGATACAGCCCTCCATTCAGCGGGTACAGCAAGTACATGGGGTGGTACAGTAGATACAGCCCTCAAATCAACTGGTACATCACTTAATGCAGCCGGTACAGTACATACATCCCTCAAACCAACTAGTACATCACTTAATGCAGCCGGTTTAGTACATAAATCAGTCAGTACAGCTCGGTACAGCCATCAAGAGGCTATAGAAATAGAGAAACCTTCAGCTGAGGGGAGTGAAGGAGTGTAGGAACTCTCCACAAGTAGTAGTTGACAAGAATGCGAGCAACCAACATGGTAGAGGCTAATTTGTAGCAAGAGAGCTTCCTCTAAATGAAGAGAGAGGGCTCCAATTTATAGATTTGGACCTCCCATGAGCTAGAATGTTAAGTAAAAGCTATAATGACCAATGTAGAGCTGAGGTGACAAGTGTGAGGACACTTGTCTCACTTTGATCCATTGCCTTGCCACATGTCCCAATTTACGAGATGGTTCCCCCCATAAACTTCATCAATAAAAATATCTCAGCTCGTAGACATTCTATCAAAGGTGCTTCAACAAGTCCAGGTACCACTACTTGATCTTGACAACCCTATCAAACTACACAAGCTGGACATCACTCACATGGGGTTACAGAGATCATCACAGGACCGTGAGGAGGTCACGATGTATGGGAGGCACTTCTTAGAGGTGGGAGCTTCTTATCTATAACGAGATGTCTCAATGGCCCCTCACCTCCTTCCCTTACTCAGGAGGTACCAGCACCATGGACTACCTAATGAGATATGTGGCTTTGGCACACCTTGTAGCATACGCCAATCTAGGACCGTGTGAAACAACGAGGCCTTCTTTAAACCCGAGTTAAGTGAGTCTTTAGCAATCCTTTAAACAATATACATGAACTGAAAGATGTAGTTGAGACGACACCGGATGGGGTCCCAAATTACCCACTGAAAGCCCCCCCCCCCCCCCCCCCCCCCCCCTACAAGCAGGAGTATTTGCTTTATTTCTTCTGGAGAACTAAATACAAGCTGAACTGTGTCCACAAGACTGAGTGGACAAACTGACTGACTGACCGCCAAACGCAAGGACAAAGTAACCAAACGTTGGGCAGAACTATGCATAAGCTGTAAGCGATCGTGAAGCTATCTTCGAAGAGCATACACCGGCCCGAGACTATAGGTTGGTGTGCTAAGAATTCTGGGAAGAGACTGAGCTTCGGATGCCTTGAGCTTGAAAGCACAAGAATGCTGAAAGTATGCAAAGGCTAGTTGCCTAAGCACACATGCTTGACTGATGCTTGAGAACTTGGATTTGTATCCGATGATTTATGGACTGTGGTGGCAGGCTTGCCCTTTTATATGTCCATAGGGTGCTGGTCAGCTATTTTCCCTATTGTCGGCCTAGTTAATATGTGCCATGACTAGATCAAATAGCATTAAATGCTAATTTGGTCGTGGGCTTTCCTAGCTACTGTCCCATTGTAATCAGACCTGGCCAACTGCTGCCCAGGCCCTATCTAGGGTTGCCAACTAGGCCTAGATGATGGCTAAGGGTATTTACACCCCTTGCAAGGCTGTCCCCTCCATGGGTTGGGGCCTTGGGGCTGGCCTTAGGGTTGGCCCCTACAACTTACATGATCTAATGTATTCTAACCTAAGACTGACATCTACATGAGGACTACTTGCTGAATTCTCCAATGTGGGTTAAGTGGACTGACCTGACAGACCTCTATGGCTAGGAGATTGACCTACGTAGTTCATGCCTGACATGTCCTGGATTGCGGCTCACAAAGGGATGAAGGCATACGACAAAATATCCTATCAAGATACTACTTATGTACATGTTTCACATATGGAAACATAATTGTATACATCCATGCGCATCTTCAATCAGTAACATGATCTTTCTAACTTCTCCAAAGTATTGTTGATCCTGCGATGACCACCAACAAGTGAATCATGGGCATCGTGGAGGAGTGTCGGTCTCTTCTCCCTGAAAACACATAGTCAACTCTTGTAAAAGAGCCAACCGTCCTGAATGGTATAATGACCCGGTTCTAAATAAAGGGCCACACTGTAAGGAGTTCCAAATTCTAGGCAATCTGCAAATTTTGTCTTCATACTATCTAAGTCCTTTCCTTGTATCTCCAACACAATGGACTCCTGTACTGTCTAAATACTACCTTTCCGACTAAGGGCATCTGTTTACAAGGTTGTGCTTATCCATACTCAATCATTCCACCAAAATGTTGGAACAACTGACTCCACCAGTGTTCCACTGGGCACTTGGCATAGTTTGTAACCACTTCAAGGCCTGATGGTCTGTCTTCACAGTAAATTCCCTTCCATAAAGAAAAGGCTTTCACTGTTTCAAGGCTGTGATAACTCCTAGTAGCTCTTTGTCATAGACAGAATAGTTTTTTTCTGCATCATTTAACTTCCTGTTGTAATACGCCACAAGTCTTCCTTCTTGTTGCAATACTACTCCAATGGCAAGATTACCAGCATCGATGATCACCTAGAAGGGATCATCCCATGATGCATACACATGTAAGATGTGGATTGATCATACATTGCGCCTTTCTGATCATTCGCCAGTATGGCATGCACTGTACTTTGGCATCGTTGACAGTGATTGTCCCTTACCTCATAAAAGATTACTCGTGATTAATAACAGCTATTTGTCGCATACTCTTTTTGTTGATTTGGTAAATACATCTCCTCTGCATCCTCTTCTCATGCACATGCAAGAGGATATAGATTTTGCTTGGTTCAACTTTCTACGGCAAATGCAAGCTATGATACAAGACTATGGGAGAGAATAGAAGACAAATTGATCAAGCAAAATTGGCAATACAAGAGTACACTGAAATCAATCATTCTAGAGAGCTGAATAATGATGAGCAGCAGCTGTTAACACAAGCTGAAATTTGTCTTCGTCATGATGATGAACGTAAGCTTAATAAATGGCAAACTAGGGCGAGGCAGAAGCCATTGCTTGATAAAGGCTGCTCGTCAAAATCTTTTTTCAAATGCCTCCATGCTTCCAAGCAAAAACAATGCATTACAAGAGACAAAAGAACAGATGGTACCTAGACATGCACAAAAACATAGCTTGCAGAGGCTTGCATAATTACTTTTCTCGCATTTTTGTTGCCCCTCTCCCGCTTTCAAGAGAGGCTCTTGATGCGTGAGAACTTTTCTTATGTCCGGTTATGCCTATCATTACATGCTATTATAAAAACTGGGATAACACTAGGATCCTCTATAGCATGCCTCTCCTCTCTCAACAATGCATCCACAAGATTAGAGACACCTACTAGTTAATTCAGCCAAACCCCAATTGTATTGAAGACACAACTCATGTACAAAACACTACAATACTGGAGTGATTTAAGAGGGACAATTTATTACATAGACGGATTATGAAACTAGACTATTACAATAGGAAGGGATTCACATAGTATCATCCTCATCGCAGATTTCTATGTGGTAAATGACCTCGGGCAAGTTGGAATTGATTTGGGTGATTTGCAACATATCAGGCACATGCAATAAAGATAAACCACTCATAATCAGTATGATATGACAACACCACCGAGAATGGGAAACCAAGACATATGACTTGTGTGATTTCAAGACCCAACACTAAGGATAAAATCATGATATACTCACAACACACAAGGGAGCAAGTGGGGGATGGTAACTACACAAAGATCTGTTTGAATGACACAATTCAACAGCTTTGGAATTCCTTCTTCTAGCAAATGGTTATGCATTGATTGCACAGCCACCTTCAAAGTATGTAAGAATCCTTCAATGGTGTGAGAGAGAGATTCTCCCATTAGTATCTGCAATCTTTGAGTTGGTGCAGCACATCTAGCATCGTCCTTATAAAAGAACTCAGAATTTCAATGGTTTTTTTTTTTTTTAACGAGCAGCAATAGCTTGTACTTCACGACACACATGAGAGGATCCTAGCAGCCCTTTGATTCATCTCTTCAATATACGTGAGAGTCTCTCAGTGATGAGAGATGGATTTGAAAGAAATCAAGGTGGGAAGAGATTTGAGCCATTCATAATATGAAAAATAACTGCATTGCTTCATTCACAATGTGAGTGCTACATGGGCTTTATATAGCGTTTGGATCCAGTCCTAGATGACATCACTGATGATGTAGATGAGCCAGATGCTTCTCCTAAATATGTTCCACGACTCCTTTGATGTAGGGATGCCCCTTCACATGTGGATGGACATGTGGAGTGATGCTACATACTTTGATTTGAGCGTAGGATAACACTTCATCCTATGCACATTTGTTTTATGGCTAAGGGACAAGTTGGGCTTATATTTCTAACAAGATTCTCTCAACCACAACCTCAATCTCCTCTCTCTCTTCCTCAACGATCGCTGAAAAGCCTGAAGCAGCTTCACAAACATACGAAACAAGAATTATGCGTCCTTCTTACTCTGGTCTTCAAGGTGAGTGAGATTCTCTCAGAGATACAAGAGAGATCCTCTCAACCACAATGTGAATTTACCCAGCACACACGGTGCCTCACTCACAAACACACAAGAAGAACTGCCTCGTAACCCTCTGGTTCGTCTCTTTAAGATGTGTGTGAAACTCTCAAATATGAGAGAGATTCACTCAACCACACTGCAAGCTCTGAAGCGGCCAACCTCCCTCAACAGCCGCTGTGAGTTCTGATGCGGTCTCAACACACACACAACTAGAATCACAGCGCATACGTTGCCTCTAAAAAAACAAACACAAAAGAGGATTTCTGTGGCACACCTCCTTCACAACACACGTGTGCTCTTCTTATAGCTTCAGCCGACCTGTAGTTATTGATCTCCACCTCTTTTTTTTTTAGCAAAGCGTGTCCCTTCACGGCCTCACATATTCCAACTTTTACTGCATACCAGCAGTGGTTTCCTTTCCTTCGTGTGGCTGTGGTAAGCATGCCGTGCCATTGCCATGCTATTGCTTCCCCTTCACTGCTTTGGTCGACTGCAGTGTCCTCGCATAGTATTGCCACAGAGGGCCATCACCCATCATGGTATGCTACAGTAGATGAGTGGTTCTCAGCACATGGGCTGGACATGGATAGATTACCGCCCTTCCAGTATGAGGATGACTCCCCATACTTTACACTCTCCTGAGAGGAGAGGAATAGAGTTCTGAGACAAGATTTGATCTAGATGCACACCACGGAGACTTGTTCGGGTCCCCTACTACATAGATCATTTCCTTAGATTCACAGAGGATGGATTTATCAGACGACCAGGCTACATGGATGTACACATGTCTCACGCTATGAGGGTGACTATTGGTCTGATCAGCGTTTCCTCTCACACTCTGGAGATTGAGGCTGGGAGAGCAGCACGGGCCCTCAGAGACGGTAGAGTATGCAGATTATGCCAGAGAGAGGTTGTCACGTGCACACCCAGTTGGTGTACAAGTGACATGGCATTCTAGGCATTCATAAGTATTAAGCAGAGCGCTCGTGGCATTAAGCATGGCATTCAAGCATTAATCCAGTTGTTACAGCACCTACAGCAGTTCATAAAGCATTCCAAGCATTTAGGGCATTCATCACATCAGGTCGGGACATGTGGAACCAGCCGACAGCGTGTAAAGAGGCCTTTTGCATTTATTGGTCGTGGAGGTCCCAGACAAGCAGGCCGACAGTGGTATTCTGGCCGACCAGCAACAAATTCATATATATGAGGCATAACGCTTCATTCATTCATACCATCTTCTTCTTCTCAGCGTTTCCGGCCTGAGGATCAAGGCATCATTCCTAGGCAGCATACAGTCATAGACAGCAGTCAGCATTCAGCCATCCTCCTGCCTCCTACATAGAGGAAAGCCAGCATCTCAAGGGTGGACCTTAGCATTGGAGAAAGGAACAGTCAGCCATCATCATCATTCAGCAGATCTCTCTCTTCCCAAGAAGGATACTCATTTAGGACAGACATTATTCATAGATCTTATTGTAACCATCGCATTTAATATAGCTGCATTGCATTTGCATTGAAACCATTCTCTCTCTCTCAAGTGTTTCTAAGTGAAGTTTAGTTAAGCGTAAGGTTGTTTTACTACGATCAATCCCTCGCATGTCACATTGGTATCAGAGCGTTACAGGGTAACCATCCTTGGTTCATGTTTGTTCCATAAGTCATTCGGTAAGTCAATATGTTAGGTCGCTTCCGCTCAGTTAAATCCAGTCCTCAAGATCTTGCAAGCCATCCTTAGGGTTTTCCCTTTAGGAATGCATCAGTAACCCATCCATTTGCACTCTTGCATAGCATATAGGGTTGCACATGGTTTCCATCAGCATAGTAGTTATCCTAGCAGTCCAGTAAAGATAGTCAGTCTAGCATCTTGCATCTGCAAGGCATACATGATTTACCCATGTGTTTTCTGAGGAAGAATGACATCCATCATCAAAGGAGAAAATGGAGTTTTGGACTTCAACGGGCATCAACAGGGGGTTCTCTTCCACATAAGAAGACGGAAGTGGCTCCAACATCGCCTCGGAGGTTCAGAGGTCCATGAACGACGGAGATGGTGTGTGAAAGGATTCCGCTAACAGGTCAGTGGTGATTCAGGTTTTTCCAAGCAGATTTATCAGCTTTTGCCATGCAGTTCAAGCAGTGGTGAAGTCGTTGGCTTAAAGGATTCAACTCCTACAGTCGACCTCAATCGCGACAGAAGAAGACAAAGTGGGGCAGTGGTTTCAGTGGAGGAGATCAGCAGAGGAGTCGAAAGGTTATCAGGTGTACCACCTAGCAGCAGTTTAGTAGAGGGGACTGTCATGTGCACACCCAGTTGGTGTACATGTGACATGGCATTCTAGGCATTAAGCAGAGCACTCTTGGCATTAAGCATGGCATTCAAGCATTAATTGAGTTGTTACAGCACCTACAACAGTTCATAAAGCATTCCAAGCATTTAGGACATTCATCACATTAGGTCGGGACTTGTGGAACCACCCAACAGCTATAAAGAGGCCTTTTGGCAGTTATTGGTAGTGGAGGTCCCAAACAAGCAAGCCGACACTGGTATTCTGGCTGACCAGCAGCAAATTCATATATATAAGGCATAACGCATCATTCATTCATACCATCTTCTTCTTCTCAGCATTTCCGGCCTGAGGAGCAAGGGCATCATTCCTAGGCAGCATACAGTCATAGACAGCGTCAGAATTCAGCCATCCTCCTGCCTCCTACATAGAGGAAATCTAGCATCTCAAGGGTGGACCTTTGCATTGGAGAAAGGAACAGTCTTCTCGAGAAGGATACTCATTTAGGACAGGCCGGCTGACTAGTCGTCGCTACTCCCTTCCGGCCGTCAAGGCTCCATTCCGGCCCGCTGATAGACGCCTCGCCGTCGTCGTGCTAGCTCACGACCGCCGCCGGGTCCTGGTACGCGTGCTTGCACTGACTCCGCCTACCTCGTCATCTTTATTAGCTGACGACGACCCTGCGCTCCAGCTCACCGTCACCTGCGCCTGGCTGACCCTGCGCTCCAGCCAGCTCTGGAGGCTCCCTCTCGCTCCACCTGTGCCTGCGCGCCTGGCTGCTGCTGCTTGGACCCCTCTACACGCCTTAGCCAGGCTGCTGGCCCGTCAGCTCTGTTCACCTGTGTGCTCCCCACATAACACCTGATTTACACGTGCTGCCCCCAAAGGTATTCTTCTTGCACATTTTCTTCCAAATACAAATACAGATTTTGCAGCCATTCCAGTGCAGGTCATATGCAGATTTTGAAGACACTTCTGTGCAAGCCAGATTCAAAGGAAAATTGCAGGTGCAATTTGGGGGATTTCTCAATTTGAGGCAAAATTGAAAAATTGCAATTTGGGGGATTTCTCAATTTGAGGCAAAATTGAAAAATTGCAATTTGGGGGTTTTCAAAATTGAGGTCAAAATAAGCAAATTGAACCTCTTTCATTTGCAAAAATTTGAGGCTTTTGTGAAAATTGGCCAATTAGATGCACATTGAAGCGATTGGAGTGCATAAAAATTGGGGATTTTCAGATTGGAGCATGTAATTGGGCATTACAGCTGTTGGGCTGGCCGACCAGCAACCACCCTTGCCCTCCACACTTCATTAGTACCGGATCTTGTTGTATATAGCAGAGTTGGTGCTGATTGGAGAATTTTGGGCTGTTCGGGACTTGGAGAACAAGTAGAAGGCGGCCATCACTGTTGGACAGCCACCTTGCATAGTGTTTGCAACCTCTTCTTCATTTTTTTTCCCACCCACCCTCCCTTCACAAGACCTTGTGAACTCTTGAGATGGTTGATTTGCTTGAGATGACTAAGAAGCATATGAAGATCCCCACTCTCCCCACATTCCCGGTGGATCGACAGTTGGACGGGACCAACTGTGGAATCTGGAAGGTAAAGATGGAGTCTGTCTTGGAGTCTTATGACTTGGCTGATTTCATTGTGGTTGGTGTTCCAAGGCCAGAGTTGGAGAACGGGGAGCTTTTACCTTCTACGAGGAAAGAACGGGAGCCAAAGGCACAGTTATGGGATCGTGTCAATGCCCTTATGCGTTCTGTGATTAATCATATCAAACACATGACGTTGGCCCGAGGGATTTGGCAGCACTTGGCTTCTCTGTATAACAGGGTATCACCCATGAAGCAGATTTCCTTGGAAGTGCAGATGCGAGTGATGAATCATATCAAACACATGACGCTGGCCCGAGGGATTCGGCAACACTTGGCTTCTCTGTATAACAGGGTATCACCCATGAAGCGGATTTCCTTGGAAGTGCATATTGCGAGTGATGAATCCTGCAAAGTCTTCGACGATGCTGGAGCACATCAACAAACTTCAGGCTCTTTAGCAAGAGGTTCTTCAGGTTGGGAAGGAGATATCTTCAGAGGATATGGCCATCACTTTGCTGTCTCGTCTGACCTCTCAGTATTCAACTTTCTATTCTTCTTTGATCACCAATGGGAGGCTCAGCACCAGCACATGGGAGGAGCTTGTGCCTATGGTTTTGGACCAGGAAGAGCGATTTACGAACCCTCCACAGGGCGGAGATTTTGAGGCCTTGACTAGCCAGCGGTCAAAAGGCTGCAACAAGGGCATTGTAGCGAGAAGGGTCACTATTGGAGGAAATGTCCTTAGCGGAGCACCAAGCAAGGTGCAGATTCCTCCACTGTAACTGTGAAGACTCCAGCTTTTGTGCACTTGGAGATTATGGACACAAATGCTTCATCTTCTTCGAGCAAGGAGGCAGTTGGTCTCACCGCCAGGGATACTCGGGAGTGGATTCTAGACAGTGGTGCTTCCAAGCACATGACTCCTCGAGAGTTGTTACAGGATCTTCACAGGCAAACAGGTCAAATCCTTATTGGTGATGAATCCACTACTCCGATTCACAGTGAAGGAAGGTTGGAGATCGTTCCCAATGGCAGAGGGGGAAAGCATTCCTATGTCTCATCTCTTGGTTTTCTCTTTTGTCAGTGCATGAGGTTTGCAAGATAGGCATCCGAGTGGAGTTTGATGGGCATTTTGTTGCTCTGCGGGACAAAGCAACAGGCCATGTTGTTTGGGAAGACGGGGTGGAGAATGGGATTTACTGACTCTCAGCACTCTCTCTTACAGGTTCTAAGTTTGGTGATTTGTGGCAGTTTTGTCGTGGCCACTTGAATGTGGATAAGTTGCGGCAGGCTTTCCGAGACCAGATGGTGGATGGCTTGCCAGATGTTGGCAGTAGACAGGGACATTCCACTTCTTGCGTTCGTCAGTCAAAGGAGCCTTTAAAGGTAAATTATGCTTGGATGTCTCGTATCATTCGGGACAAAGAGCCCACTTCCGTTTAAGGAAGCTCTTTTCCAGGAGACTTGGAGGAAAGCCATGCAAGTGGAAATTGAAGCCATTGAGAAGAATAACACTTAGGAGTTGGTTCCGAGGCCGTCAAAACGGTCAGTCATTGGTGTCAAGTGGGTCTATAAGACCAAGTATACATCTGATGGGTCGGTGGACAAGAACAAGGCCAGACTTGTGGCTAAGGGCTATGCTCAACGGCCTGGCATCAACTATGAGAATACCTTTGCACCGACACTGAGGATGACCACGATTCGGACAGTTCTTGCCCTTGCCTCTTCTCAACGGTGGTCGGTGTATCAGATGGATGTAAAATCTGCGTTCCTTCATGGTGACTTGCAAGATGATGTGTATATTGAGCAAATTCTAAGCTTTGAGGTTCCAAGATCAAAGGGGATGGTTTACAGGTTACGGAAGGCCTTGTATGGTCTTAAGCAGACTCCAAGGGCTTGGAATCAGAAGGTTGATTCCTTCTTTCTACAGAAAGGTTTTCAGAGATCAATTGGAGATCCTAACTTGTATCTCTTTCGCAAACGCGGTATGGTCACTTTGATTATCCTTTACGTGGATGATCTTATTCTCACTGGCGGTCATGTGGAGCACATAGCTGTGATGAAGGCTGCCTTGTCAAAGGAGTTTGAGATGACCGACTTAGGCTTACTCCATTTCTTTTTGGGATTAGAGATTTGGTAGACCCAGAGAGGGTTCTTTGTTTCACAGCAACCGTATGTTCATGAGTTGCTGGAGACCTTTGGGATGGAGAACTACAAGCCTATTTCTTCACCGATGGACCCGAATACCAAACTTAAAGTTAATGATCCTTGTGAGCAAGTTGATGCCTCCTTGTATCAAAAGCTTGTTGATTCATTGATTTGGTTGCTAAAGACTTGAGCTTTCCAGTGGGGCTGTTGAGCTCATTCATGCAAAAACCCTTGAAGACTCATTGGGACGCAAGATTGCGGATCTTGCAGTATCTGCAGGGTACAAAGAATCTTGAACTCTTCTATGACACTAGAAGGGGAACGAAGAAACAAGTCAAACTCCAAGGTTGGAGTGACTCGGATTGGGAAAGAGATCCAGACACGAGGAGATCTACATCAGGCTACGGATTTACCCTTGGCTCAAGAGCTATTTCTTGGAGCAGCAAGACGTAGCCAACTATTGCCTTGTCTTCTACAAAGGCAGAGTACCGGGCTGCTTGTGGTGCTGCCTGCGAGGTTGTGTGGCTGCAGAGGTTACTTGGCGAGATTGGGTTTTCACAAAAGGAACCCACAATCATCCAGTGCGATAACCAAAGCTGTATAGCTATTGCTCGAAACCCGGTCTTCCATGTCTGACCAAGCACATAGAGATACAATATCACTTTGTTCGTGAGAAGATTTTGGCTAGTGACATCTTGCTTGTTTATTGTTCAACGGAGGACAATGTGGCAGACCTCTTCACGAAGTCTCTACCTCAAGCGATGCTCCGGCAGCACTCCAGCTCACTGGGGTTGGTTCCACATCCAGGAGCTGAGAGGGGGTGTCAGCAGTCATCTCCTGTCTGTACCATATTACTTAATGAGGGCCTCTGTTGTGGGTGTGCCCGCCGCCCAGGAGTTCTCTCCATTTATCCTCATTTTCCGTGTTGTTTTCCCAGTTTTTGCTAGTCGTGAGGGACTTCTTGTGCTGGCCGACTGTTTCTGTCTTGGCCGACTTCCATATGTGCTGGCCGACTGGTTTTATTCCAGTCGTGGACATTTCTGCAGCCTGTCGGCTGTTTTTGGGCTGGCCGACCGGCAGCCTAGAGTGGTATAAATACCACCCTTGCCCCCACACTTCATTAGTACCGGATCTTGTTGTATATAGCAGAGTTTTATACAGCTTCTCTCTCTCTATACTTCTGCGTTTTCTTTCTCACAGCAGTTGTCTCATTTTCCCCTGTGCATTCCGACAGGGGGAGGGGGGGTGGCTATCATGGTGAAAGATAAGTATGTGTGATCAGCTCCGATGGGTATGGGGGGTACTGAGAAATCATGTATGAGCTGAGCTGTCTCCCGGGAGCCTAGATGTAATCCACTGTGCTACTTCCACCTCCATGTGGAAAGCATGTAAGTCCTCCTGACTGTGGCCATCTCTCCATCCCATTATAGATGAGGAGATGGTGGCGTGATCCTAGCTCCAGAAGCTCCCATCCATAGCATTTGCCTGGCTAAGTATTGCAGACACCCTCCGTGATCCAAAGTCGTCGTCCTCTAGAGTAGGTAGCTGTATGGGATCTCCCTCAAAATCATATGCAGTGCACTGTCTGCTCCTCGTCCTGGCATTGAAGTCTCCCACTAGTAAGACCTCTCCCAGTCTGAGGTACTGTGTAATCTCATCTGAGAGTGCACTGTATGGTGATGTAGTTCCTCCGGTCTCCTCCCTCTCCTCCACCTCCTTTATCTCCTCCACCTCCTATATCTCCTCTCCATCCTCTATCTCCTCTGTATTCGTGGCATAATGTGAGGTGTAGAGTGAGAGCTAGATTGCACAACTGAATGATGATTTGATGGACGTGTTGAGCCTTATCTTTTGACCCATAGAAATCACACACACACAAAAAAAAACATACGGGCTGTTCACACCTACCGAGCCCCAAATCCCAACACTTTTGTCTCCTTTTAGTTCTTGGGGAGGAGGGTTGGCAAAGGGTTGAGATGCTCCAAGTTATGATGTTTCCTGCATATTTTGGAGCAAACTATAAGGGCCTCATTCCATAATTCTTGCAGAGTTCAGAGCAGCACCATTGATAGAGGATGCACTTTTCCAGGTGGTGACGCACCTATATTGACTCAGCACACAGACTCCCAAGGATTGCACTGCAGTCATCCTGACAACTGCAGAGCATGTACATGACAGAGTGTATGCTAGAGCCACTTGCTGGTTTCTCACACAAGGGCTTCAAAGTTCACATGGACCACTTGCCACCCTTCCAGTATGAACCTCCGGAGTCCCTTCACCTCACTGATCAAAATGTTAATTGGCTTATTCATTCTGATCTCCTTGGCCTGCATACTCACACTACATGGTTCACGTCTCGAGAGAGACACCCGAAAATGCAGTTTTACTGAGGTCACTTCCTGCGGCTCACAGCAGATGGATTTATCCAGAGGCCTGAATATCTGCACAGACACAAGTCGCATGCCATGCAGATTGCGAATGGGCAGATTCGAGTCTCACCTCACAGCCTCAGAGAGGAGATGGGTAGAGCAGAGGGCATTGCTTGGTAGGACCGGATCTGCAGACTTTGCTCTATGGAGGTCGAGGCAAAGGAACATTATATCTGTAGACGCCCAATGTATTACGAGATCCAGAGGAGATTTCATTGCCTCTTTAGAGAGGAATTTGGCCCACTGTCTAGGATCATTGATTTCCCCAGATCGGCGCTGCCTGGGGCTCTACTTGTAGAGATCTACAAACATAGAGACCTTCTACAAACGAGACAATCCCAGGTGCAGTTCACCTCACAAGCTTCTTCCAGGTGAGCACCAAGTGTCACCCGCAAGGGCCACTGGAGTCCAAGGACCCTCCAGGAGGGCCAGATGACATATAGAGCCAGCAGTCGCACCATCCCGACTCCCAGGAGTCACCCCGGATAAAGCTCATCAATAGCAGTGTGCCAAATGCTCACCGCGTTCAGGCCCGAGGAGGACCTCCATGCGGCAACTTTCCAGGAGATTCTACAGACATAGGGATGCCCCCCCACAGGCAGTGGATATAGGGTTTGAGGTTCTAGATTCACCCGTCTTGGACATTTTGGATGGATGATGATGATGTCTACCTATTATCTACCTACTATTATCTCTCATTGTACACAAACAAGCTCATGATCTACTCATATAGGCCCCTTCTTTTTTCAATATACTTTCTTCACACTGCAGTTACTTAATTGTTGCAAACTTTAAGCATGATATACTTTTCTTTTCACTCGCAGAAGAATCATTTTCTCAAAATTCTCCACACTGCAGTTACTTAGTTGTTGCAAACTTTAAGCCTAATATACTTTTCTTTTCACTCACAGGAATCATTTTCTCAAAAGTCAAAAACTGAAACTGGCCTCTTATGAGGCAACCATGGCCCATACTTGCCCTGCAGTTTAAATTTGATTTCACCTGAGGCCTGAAAACTCAATTTAGTAATTAAGAGACTTAAAATTCACGAGGTTTACACTCTACATATATATGTAGGCAGCTCTTTATTGGGCTCATACACTAGCACAACAACGTAGAGGAATTTAGTTTTTGATCAAGGAGGTTGTGGGAAGACTTGAGAAGCTTTAATAAAAGGAGATTCCTTAAAGGGTAGTTGTCATTTTTAGAACAGAGATTCTCTTGGAGCAGCCTCACATTACAAAAGAGTATCATAACAGTGCAAGAGTCCTTGTGAATCCACACAAATGATTGAGTTATGATGAATACTTTTGCATTGATAAAACTTGCACCTATGGGTGAGCTAGCACCAGAGGCCTTGGTCAATGGACGCCCACCCATTTTGTTAGAAATAGTAGCACTTTGGAAAATGTTTCTTTTTCCACGGACATAAACCACAAGAACTACAAGATCACAAAAGCAGGTGAAAATCAGCGAGTTTTTGCATGGTGCCTTTGTATAAATATACTAGGAGTTCTCATAGAGAACTCTGGATCAGACGAAGTCCTTTCCTAAATGAATCAACGCCAAGTTGATTTGTGATTGGTATCTACCACCTCTTGATTTGACAAGCTTACATAAGTTAACTGTATCTTATGAGCAACCAAAGAAGACTGCCCTCTCTTGCCCCCAACTTGTTTCGCTTTGTGCCAGTTTCCTGACGGTGACAGACAACATAATTCAGTTACTGGATAGATCAATGGAACGGAGCTTATAAAACTAACGTGCGTTTCCATTGTGCGACAAGAATCTTCAACACTTCAAGCAAACCATGGAAAACATAATGCCCTATTGCTTGGCATCCGCTAGCGCTAAAATGAATTGTCACCTCTGAAGGCTTCTCAAATTGTCACTCTGTCCACCTACATGGGAAGGGAAGCCATGGATTATTACGTAATATTAATGTCCCAAGCTGGTGAATTGCTTGCCAGATCAGACAGTGGCTGTGCACCTAGTAAACTGGCTATATTGCACACAAATGACCAAAACACTCTGCCATGGTCTGCCTATTCGACTTTCTGGCTGTTTTCCCAGCATGTGAAAAGGGATGGAAAGGCAAAAGGGGGATACCTGATTCTTGAATTCTGGACCAAGAGCATAATCAAACGTATATCTTTTCTCTCGGTTTCTGCTCCCGTCGGCATCAGACACCACTACCACCTGGAACGAGAGAGAAGATATAAGACACAGTGTCTAACAGGATATCAGTCTGGCTTTAAAAATGAGAGAAGGCAAGGTGTCTCGACCTTATCATCCTCAATGCGGATGACTTCCTTGGATTTGGACCTTTCTGCAGGTGTCAAAGGGCGACACCTCAGCGCTACCTGATGTCAGTGAAAATCCCCCATCAAGCTGATGTGGTCGTACAGAAAGTGCTTCTTGTGTACAAGAAAAGCAAAGAGTTAAAAGAGTGCTGTGTAATAGGGAGCTCCCAAAGGCACCTGTAGTGTAGTTGGCTGTTTGCATTCGGGAGGTCGTATGGTTCTCATTGTCATGAAGCATTGCAAACAGAAATCGGCACAGATTCTGAAACTTCTGCTGATGCTAAAGCCGGTTCACCCGTTTAGAGGTAAGCCCACCTTTGGTGTGAGAGAAGGCTGGAGTCTCTGTGATGGCCTCCTTCGAGAAAGGCCTCTTATGAGGCAAAGGCCCTCTTGTTCGAAGTCTGCTCAAGGATTTGTGTGAGAGAAAGCCGGTTCACCCGTTTAGAGGTAAGCCCACCTTTGGTGTGAGAGAAGGCTGGAGTCTCTGTGATGGCCTCCTTCGAGAAAGGCCTCTTATGAGGCAAAGGCCCTCTTGTTCGAAGTCTGCTCAAGGATTTGTGTGAGAGAAAGCTTGTCAGTCTGCAGTACGGAGTTCCAGTAAAGTTTTGTAGCTTCCCGCCATAGTTGAAGTGGTGAAAACGGTCGCTTTGAAGTGGAAATTGGAATGGTGTCGGGACTCCGTTAGTTGTGTCAGTTCAACGAAGGGAAACGCTGAGAGTATCTCGCAGTAGTCTGGACTCTGCAGTGAAACTCACATAGAGGCAGGCCGTTTTGCTTTCTTTTAACAGTACAGCAGGCTGCGGAACTCTTGAGTCAACAGGCTGCATGCGCATCTCCTGACACCTGTGGGAGAGGACAGTAAGATGCCTTCTGAATTGTCAGAAAGACCTGCATCGACTCGGCTATCGGGCACAGTCTACAAAGCTCAGCAGATTTATGGTCCGAACTTGAAGAAAGCTTGGCGTTCAATGTATGCAAATTCCTACCTCGTTTCTGCACGGGTGAAGGAGAAGCTCTGCCAGATACATTACTAGAACAGGGGGCAATTGAAGGCATTAAGTGACTTTGTACTGTGAATTGAACGGCATTCTACTAATTTCTCTTAATAAGTTTACAGGCAGAGTTAGGTCAGCTGCCACAGCCAGAGTCAGGTTTTCAGCTATACCCAAGACAGAGTTAGTTCAGCTGCCATAGCCAGAGAGTCTCACGTGCAAAGAAGCTCTGCGAGTTCACGGTTCCAGCAGTAACCAAGAGGGTGGGGGGTGTAAGCAAAGATGGAAAGCTACGCGGCACTTCGAAAGCCATGGCCAGACGAAAAGCGAGGGCATTTTCTGCTCAGGCTAGGGTTTGTCGTCGCTATAGCCAGGTGTTGAAGCTTCTCCTTCTTCTGCGCTGTGCCAGGCTTTTGAGAGGCCGTATGGCTATGACGCATTCGCAGTACACAGCTCGTCGATCCAGCGCAGGCGCACATGCACATGCCCTTGAGTCCTTGCCCAAGCCCTGCCACATTGCCAGTCATCCACTTCACCAAAGCCGCGTGGACAAAAAAGCAGGCTGCACTCCAGCAGAGAAAAAGGGCAGCCCGGGAAGCATCGTCATGTGCTTGTCATTGCATTGCCATGGCCATCATCAGCCAGCAGGTCCCAGCCAAATATAAATGAAAGACTCATCAAAGGGAAATCTTGCTGTCTGTGTGTGCGCGCGTGTGGGAGAAAAGCGTTGAAAAGGTTAAAAGCTGCTGTCGTCTAGCACGAAGGCAATGTGTCCTGCTGCGCTGCTCAGCTCCTGTACCAGAGACGCCACACGTGCCGGACAGGTGTAGATTGGAACCATAGTATTGACACCCTTTTAAGTTTTGGTCCCCTTCCATCGGTTGTTAACGCACTTGGAAAAATGCCTTTGAGGCTTTGCCGCTTTGGAATCAAAATCTAAAGGACCACCCGAGGGACACGTAAGTGTGAATAAAAATGGGATAATCCATTTAATTAGCGATAGTGCTCCTAAGGTTTTTTTTAGTATATTACGCTACCATAGGTGTCGACTTCCTGAGGTTTACCCATGTTAAAGAGCAAACATAGAATCTAAACTACAAAGTTGTAGAAAGTTAAATGTAGTGTTCTGAATACACTCGCCCATTATGAAATATAAGTAGGCTCTATACTAATGTAATCATGGCATATCTCATTCTATACATGATCATCTGCCGATTACCTATACATACACTAGTGTTAGATGTTTTCTCTTTACTTTTTAGTTTAACTTTCTATGGCTCGATATCATCTTTGGCTAATCATGGCATATCTCATTCTATACATGATCGTCTGTCAATTACATGTACATACACTAGTGTTAGATGTTTTCTCTGTACTTTTTCGTTCAACTTTCTATGGCTCGATATTGTCTTTAGCTAATCATGGCATATCTCATTCTATACATGATCATCTATTGATTGCATGTACATACTCTAGTGTTAGATGTTTTCTCTTTACTTTTTCGTTCTACTTTCTATGGCTCGATATATATGGTACCATTGTATCACTTTTGGTCTCATAAACCCTTGGGCCCTTTCGTAGATATTACTCTCTCTCTCTCTCTCTCTCTCTCTCTCTCTCTCTCTCTCTCTCTCTCTCTCTCAATTATATGTCCCCACATGTATCTCTCTTTGTGTTTTAACCTGCCTTCTCTTCAAACTCTCTACCTCCTTTCTTCTTCTTAATCAAACTCTAATTCCCTTATCATATGCTCTTGTTTTGGGTGAGCGACTTCTGTCTTTTGAGGGATCAATTGCCTTATACTTTATAGAATATCCTCCTTTTAGCCAGCAAAGCATACAATCAAATAACTTGTGGGGGAAATGAAGCTTTCCTCATTATTAAAGGCCGAATAAGGAATTATATGAGGTGTTTAAAAATAGGCCCTCTTACCATATTGGGGTAATGCCCAGGATGCATCCTCCCCTTTTGAAGCCACAATAGGACATGGACTCTTAAATCATGTCCTATTGGGGTGATGGTCAAGATGCATCCTCCCCTTTTGAAGCCACTGAAGGACATGATCTCTTGAATTATTCCCTATTGTTCAATAAAAATAAAAGATATGTGGCATTTGCTTTTCCGGTTCATGGATGGGAAAATGTCCACATGGGCCAAGAATGTTATGCAACCAACCTCAATATTATCCATATGAGAGAGAGAGAGAGAGAGAGAGAGAGAGAGAGAGAGAGAGAGAGAGATGAAGAGATGATGATGATGATGATGAAGAGATGATGATGATGATGATGATGATAATAAATGAGTGTGATGACCTATATGATTGATGATGAATGCATGTGATGACCTATATGATTGATATAAAGCATAGACCATCTAGGGGGGAGAGAGAGAGAGAGAGAGAGAGAGAGAGAGAAGGGTGCATGAATAATAATGCATCCAATTAAGAGAGGGGTGTACACATCCATGAAGAATGTAAATTATCACCTTTCTAGTAGCTCAAAAGTTGTGGAGAAAAATACAAGTGATTCGCTTAAATTTGTATGTTTGTCATTTTTCACTAAGTTTAAAACTACACGATTATAGAATCTAAAGAAAGACGAAAGCCAA
The DNA here is from genome assembly GCF_041138505.1 of Cibotium barometz. NCBI lineage: Eukaryota > Viridiplantae > Streptophyta > Polypodiopsida > Cyatheales > Cibotiaceae > Cibotium > Cibotium barometz. The sequence goes on along the minus strand of NC_141048.1, from coordinate 1,116,565 downwards.
GATATTGCCTTTCCTTGTTTTTGTAGATGTGTACACCATATGACAATCGTTTCTTATTGGTAATCTATTTTGTGAATAGGAATTTGTAATGCACAAACATTTCAACCTTTCTTTTTTATGTTTTGGTCCTTAGGTGTACATACAAAAATTGGAATAGAAGTCCAAAAAAACCATCACTTCTTACTCTCAATCTATTGCATTCTCAACAAATGAGTGGTAAGTTCTCGCCTTTGTAGGTGCACTAAAAATTGCACCATGTAGAGGGTAGGCATATAGACATTATAAGTTCTCGTCCTTTGTAGGTGCACTATGAATTGCACCATGTAGAGGGTAGGCATATAGACATTATAAGTTCTCATCCTTTGTAGGTGCACTATGAGTTGCACCATGTAGGCATTGATGTAAGCAATAGGTTTTGGGTGCCATACGCCATGAGGTATACCACACCCCACCTTGTCGACAATGTGATGAGTGTAATTGATGAGTGATGATAGAACAAAGGGTGAAAAGGGCAAGTTCCCAATGAGATGCATTTGAGCTGATAAGCCAACATGGATGGGCAAGCAACACATGGCAATGTGACAGCATGAACAACATAACGCCAACGACCATCATCCTTGGAGTCAAGACATATGGAATGGGTAGAAAATGGAGGGCTATTAGCTAGGAAGGTGGAGAAATTCCTTTACGCCAAGCTCACGCTAATAACAACTTTCAAAGACCAACTTTGTATCAATAATGAGAGCAACAAAGTGTAACTATATTCACTCACATGCAAACTTGTACTAGGAAGAGACACTCCACATTAGATTTTCTGATTTCACCGATTTGTGATTCTCTTGCCCCATGACACATAGTTTATATAAGCTCATCCATAAAAGGCTTCATTTGCTACTAAAAAAGCACTAAAATTGCACGTTATTGTATTGCATGTATTCCATAAAGTGTCTTTTTTGGTTAGCACAATAGCTTACTACTGATTACACACATTAAACAAGTTTGCTATGTATGTAAGTAGCCCTTTCATGATAGCCTTTTAGGGTACAAGATCTTGCAATCATAGACCCCATCCTTATCATGCTTTAGTTCACCACACACTAACATGAGTCATCTTTTCTTACCTCTCATCTAAAGTCAACAAAATTTAGAGTGCCTTCATCTTGATGATAACATGATGATGATGGCATGATGAAGTTATCAATCTTTAAAAAGTTTTAGTGAGATAGATGCTTGTTGGCATTTCCCACGAGCCTTGAAAGACTAAAAAGCACAAGTTTATACTTCAATAATATCCCACATGGACAAACAAAACGAATTAAGTTTCTTTGCCTCAAAAAACCTTAACAAGGGTGCATGAATGATGTATGATAAATCTTTTCATACATATTATTTTCCAAAACACTTTAACATGACATTTATAAAAAGTACATGACATTTATAAAAAGTACATGCCAAAATGCTTTATGGCTTACAACTTGTTGTCGGCGAAACCAAACAAGTCCCTTTTCACATGTGGGATAGAGTCTCCATACATCCATTAATACATAATTGTCTTACCTCTTTCTTGTGCACAAATAAGCTCAAACATGGATTTGTGTGGGTTTATGTATTTCACTCTCACGTCTATTTTTTTTAAATAATAGCAAAGTGTACCATCAATGTGTTTTAGAAGATTTACACGTGTTGGCACTTTGGAATACACATATGGGTAGATACACACACACATACCCATGGGTAGGTCCTCCCCCTATCCCCTTAAATGTAGTGTGAGTTGTTATGGAGGGACAAGGATCAAACTTATGTCCCTATGATGGGGAGTGAGTCCAAAGCCCTAACCACCTAGCTACACCTCGATTGACTTTGATTGTAAAACATTTTTCAATGTAATCCAGTTCATCATCACCTCAATGCATTCTTTTTAATGACATTTTGATGTAGGCTAAAGCATATAGGGCATGAAGACCATTAAAATTTTGAGTCAAAATTTAAACACATTTTATGTGATTTTTTAATGTAAAAGTGTGTGTAGACCTTGTGAAAACTATGCCTCTCCCAATTTACTAACTTTTACATTATCTAGAAAACTTGGTGTCATACAAACCAATCTAGACAAAAGAGTGTTTAGACCTTGTGAAAACTATGCCTCTCCCTATTTACTAACCTTGTTTAGACCTTGTGAAAACTATGCCTCTCCCTATTTACTAACTTTTGCATTATCTAGAAAACTTAGTGTCATATAAGCCAATCTAGACACTCAATTGATTGGACTTTCATCTAAATACAAGACAAACTTGGTGTCATACAAGCCAATCTAGACACTCAATTGATTGGACTTTCATCTAAACAAATAGTAATTTCATTCTTAGTTGTTCATCATATCTTCAAAACATTCACCATAGTGTCTTAAATATATATTTCTCAAAATATATTCATACTTCTATATATGTGAACATTTATCCATGTAAGATTCTATTAGCAACATAATCTTTGAATGTTCATTGATCAATTTGCTTAGATTTTTCTCACAACAATCTATCCAAGTGAGCTATTAATTATTTATTTGACCCAATAATTAAGAAAGTCTTTGTTGCTCTATAATGCTTCTCTACTTTTATAACTTAACTACTATGGTATAGGAGAAAAGTACAAATCCTAATATTCACCCATTAAGAGTAGGGACTCCGCTTAAAAAGTCTATGACATCACTTGAGCACACAAGACACCATTTTTTAATTGGGTCTATTTACAAATTTTATATTTAATAGGTGTCTCAATCATTAATATGACTTATATTAGTTGTGTAAAACATTTAACTTAAAGGGAAGTTTACATATAATAAATAATAGGTATATGTACACACACACACACACACACACACACACACACACATAGACATATATATGTATATGTATGTACATATATATATACTATTAATCCCATTTTGGATTAACAAAGATGCTCCTCCAATTGAGGACAGTAATAAGTGTTATGTAAAGGCACTATAAAAGTTGTGCATTTTGAGATACTAGCTACCCAAGGACTTAGTTAGTAAGTTTTGGGCGCCCAAGTGTGAATAAGGTCCATATGTATAAAAGGAAATTTCTCATAAATGAAAGAACGCAATCCCCCTTTGTGCTATGAGAGCTCTTGCTTTGTCTTGTAGGACTTAGTTAGTAAGTTTTGGGCGCCCAAGTGTGAATAAGGTCCATATGTATAAAAGGAAATTTCTCATAAATGAAAGAACGCAATCCCCCTTTGTGCTATGAGAGCTCTTGCTTTGTCTTGTGTAAGACACAGAGAGAGTGACAGTGTACTCTAGTGTATGTTCCTCTTCTATGCATGTGTGTGGGAGAGTGAGAGGTAGATTGCCTTGTATTGTGGTGAGAGTGACTCCACGGTGACAACGTGGAGGTGGAGATTGGAGGAGTGGAGCTTCCAAAATCAAGCTTGGGGAGCACCTCAAGGGATGTGAGCTCAAAGCATTAAGTACCCACCAATGATAGTTGTTGTCTATTGCTTCTTTCGATTTTGCTTCTTTCGATTGTGAATGAGTAGAGTTCTCTATTGGGAGGTGCGGTAGCCCATAACATTTTTGGAGCCACTACCATGGAAACACCATTGTTTCTTTCATCCTCTTAGAGCTCTAGCTCCATACTGCAAGATTTACTATTGCCTTTGCATTTGGAAGGTACATTGTGAAGAAACTGTGTCGATAAGGTTTGAGTGTGGTAGAGAAGGAATTATAGTAGTTATGGAAAATCGTGTGTTGGAAGTGTGGGTGAGTACTTGGTAGTACCTAGAGGAAAGCTACAATTAGTTTTACTTTCAATTTTGATGTTTTTCGTTACCAATTTCTAAAGTGTAAGCTAGCAATTGTCATGACACACATTGTATTGTTTTTTCTAAAAATTATGAAAATTACAAAAACAAGGCCTAATCCTTGGCATAACCTTTTTGGATCATTTGGATAGGGAAATCACCCTCTAACCATCATTCTGTCAATGTGGCTGGTAAACACGTGAAAGTGTAGGAAATAGTTCAAGACGTGAGTTGCAATCTCCTACTTCATGGCATGAAACACTTTTCGCAATCAGCGCCGAAAATCTCGAGGTTATCTTACTAAAATTAGGGAATCTTATCATGACACATCTGACACAATGAAACAGAAAAATCTTATCTCATGAAATAGCAGCGAAGTGCTTCACGATGTGAACAGTACTCTGTTTCACGGTGTGAAGCATAGTCTATTTCACGATGTGAACCATAACCTACTACTTCACGACATGAACTGTCATCTGCTAGTTCACAGATTAAGGGTTATCAGACTGGCGGTAAGAGAGTACCCTAATTGCACCATTGGAGTCTATCCGACTCAGGTGAAAATTCAAAACGTGAAACATAAGTTGGCAGTGTGAAACAAAGTTCATGATGTGAACTGCAGTCTGCTACGTCACGATGTGAACCATTGTTTGCTGTTTCATAGTGATCTACTATTTCTCGACTAGAAAAGATAGTTCGGCAGAGCAGAAAACTAGGTGAAACAGTCGGAGTAGTGATTGAGCCTATTGAAACACATTCTCATGCACTTGAGGTCCAAGAAACTCATTGGAGACGATTAGTAAATAATTAAGACGTGATTAGTGAGTAATTAAGATGTGATTAGTGAGAGTAATTAACAAATAGCTTAATGTAGACATGGATAATCAAAAACCAGCAAATTCTCATTAGGTCAATGCCTCAATTTATAGTGTTTACATCCAAGCATCAAATCCCACTGATTTCTCCTTGATTCACTCCACCTCTTTTGCTTGATTCTCTCCACCTCTTTTGCTTGATTCTCTCCACCTCTTCCAGAATATCTCTACCCTTCCTAAATCTTCTCATGCTACCCTTTATTTTCTCCTAGTAGATTCTTCTCACCTTTTCACAGGTTCTTTCACATTTACACATTCTCTTTTACAGCCTCTTGCCAAGGGCTTGTTCTCGCACACACCCTATTCACTTGTATATTTCAACACTAATTAGGGCAAACAGACACCCGTTTGATCCAACGAAGAGTACACCATGCCTCTTGAGGCTGTAAAACAAATCGAGGAAAAGTTTAAAAAAAGTAAAAAAAAACTGTAATTGCTTATTAAAGAGCATTTAGGCACTCCGACATGGCCACGATGGAGGGATTGCCAGAGGTCACACAAGGACTAAACCAAATGGCTGACATCTTCGAGCCATTGAGATCCATGCCACGAATTCACCTCCCAATGCCATTGGCCATGCATATAACAAGCGTGTCATTGGGTTTTACATCCCTTATGACTTCAATACCACCGGGCTGCTTTGGTCCCTTGCCTAACATTCCCACATGTCCTATAAGTACCAACCCTTTCCTGGATGCCCACACCTTGGACATACTGACTAGTCTAGAAAGGGGGGTGGCCCAAGGACTTACTAAGTCTTCCAAATAAGAGCTCTCACATACGGTCTCAATGATTCATACAGAAATACGATCATACAAATTTTTAAAATTATGGGCAAATACGACGAAACAACAGATCCTGTTCAATTCATTCAAATGTTTGAATAGAGATGTGAAGCCTTTGGAAATCCCAATTGTCTCCACTAAGGTACATGCGTTGAACTTATGCTTAGAGGAAAAAGCTAGTCGATGGTTCTCGTATTGATGCCGACGATCAAGATCAACTTCAAAACCTTGAAATCAGCCTTTATACATGGCTTTTCCAGACAAGGTGATCAATGGAGTGCAGTAACAGAACTCTATTCAATTGAGCATTAGCCAAATGAATCCATTAGACTTTATCCTTCGGATAAAACTCTTGGACTCACGTTGTGGGTCATGGGAAAAATTAAACGATATTCAATTAAGGAGATGTTTGATGATGGGCTTGAAGAATATAGCTTACATAACTTGATCATTGTATCCAATCCGAAAACATTCGATCAATGTTGTAAAGAAGCAATACGTTTAGATGACAACATGTTGGAAGATGAGCATGCTATGAGGTGTTCCTCATCTAAACCAATTGAAGCAATGGTAAAAGAAAGATCTCATAATTTTATGCAGCCTTGTTTAAAACCTTACAGTCAACATCTGTAAGAGAGGATGTAAACCTTCAAAACTAAACATCTTTAATGCCTATAAAAGTGACGAGCGAAATGCCTTGTGTTGAATGCAATCACTACAACCATCCCAATCCTCATTGTGCATATACAAGGCACCTGTTCTTCTATACTGCATATATTGTAAAACCTTTGACCATGATACTAAAAAGTGTTCCGCTTCATCCACAATGGACTCAAAACCTCCACCTCCCGTACACCAAACAGAAACAGTCCAAAGGGTAGAAACTGCTCAAGAAACAATTAAATGGACACTTCAGTGTTTCTATTGTCATGGACCTCACAAGGTGGCAGACTGCACAATTTAGAATACTTCCATGTCCATAGTCACTGACACCTTGTAACCATTGTGTGAATGATGTGGCATTAATCACATGTTCAAAGATTGCCCAAAACGAGTTGCTTCAACGCAACTTGTCTCACAAAATATAACTCTTAACATCTTAAGTGTACAAAACGGGCAATTGTCCATGGTACCCTTGAATGTGCTTACACGCTTACAAAACGGGCAATTGTCCATGGTACCCTTGAATGTGCTTACACGCTTACAAGCCAAGGCACAACAAACAGTCAAAAAGAACGTAAAAGACAATACCTAAACATGGGTAGAAGAACATGCTTTAAAACAGAACCCAAAAGAAGGAGCAAAACCTTCTAAAACTAAGAAAAACAAAGGACAAAAAACTATCGAAACCAAGGTCGAGTTAAAAGACAGGGAAAAGGAGTCTGTGAGACGGACATAAACCCAAAAGGGGACAAACACAAAAGAGCGAAAAGCTATACATGATGCAGCTCAAGCATAGCTTTATCCAACACGAGAACACAGTCTCATAACCCTCGAGCTATGGGATTTATTAGGTCAACCAACACTCACGGCACATCCTGAAAAGATTACCTTTACACAAGACTTGAACATGCCATGTCTGGGATACTTTGAACATACAATTTATATTGAAACTAATCCTCTCACTTGCAAGTTTTTTGTGGTTGAGTATGTGCTCGAAGCAGATTTAATCTTGGGGCATAAATGGAATGTTGCTGCCCAAGCACCACTGTGCTTTGCTAGGCGATAGAGTCATCATAATGGTCAACGATAAAAAGTTGACAATACCATACTACCAAGAAGAGGATCCAACTTTAATGGATATCTATGATGCTGAACGCAAAAGGATACAAGCCTCTTCCACAAAAGCCCCTCTACACAATGACCTACAATCTGCGGCGTCAACAACCAACTCCAATAAAGCCTCTACTCCTTCAACCCCATCCTCATCTACGAAGTTTGATGCCAAAACCTTGCAAAAATCAGTAGCTATTCTTAACGAAGTTCCCAGAGCCCACAACCATCTAACTCTAATAGGGAACTCAAAGGAAAGGCCCCGGCTCCTATGCATCTTCATCAACAAATCTCACCAGTGGAGATAACCACAGGCCTCGTCATCGAGACAACCACTCCACAAGAGACTCTAACCTCATCATCAACAATGCTAATGAGTCTCAAACTTGCAGCTTCAGCAACGACTAAAGTCAAGGAGGGCCCGAAACCTTCCACATCAACTCTAAAGAAAACTCCACCAAGACTCCCACAATCACGATATCTTAATAGTATCAAAATGTGGATGGAGAAGCAGCTACTTATAGCTCAAGGCTACTATGAAGGTGCCAATCAAATTTGGGTACCTCGATAGTCACAAAACTTCTTCCTTAACGAAGCACTCGAAAGCCAAGGAAGAAGAATACTCCACAACACCGTCCACAAAAGCCTATGATGCGCATTTTGTTGAGGTGTGTACCTGCAAGTTCTTATGCGATGCTTTCTCAAGAAATTCTCAAAAGCATGTGAGGTGTATTCACCACCTCCATCTGTCCTCAAACATTTTATCCAAGAGCCATATTGCTTCTCTGAGCAAAAGCTTTGAAGTCCATAAACTTTCCCAACACTTCACTCTTCTCTTTGAGAAAGTAAATCCAAGTCATTCTGCTGAAATCATCAATGAATGTCACATAATATAAGCTGCCTTTAATGGATGGGTTTTGTGCAGGACCCCATACATCACTATGCACTATCTCAAGTGGCCTGCTACTCATGTTGCCTTCGTTAGGAAATGGCAACCTTGCTTGCTTTCCAAACTGACAAGCATCACATACATGCATATTCCCATCATACTTAAATCTAGGCAGTCCACTAACAATGCCTCTTGTCTGCATGTTCTTTAACCTTTGTATGTTCACATGTCCGATCCTTTTATGCCACATGTCAATGTCCTGTACCACATTTCGGCTTTTAGAGAACATAGCTGATTTCAACTCAGGAATCCCAATATCCAACTTAAATAACCTGCCTTCTTTCTTACCTTTGGCAATGACTCTACATCCATTTTTGAAATCCTCAACGAAGCAACCATGCTCGTTGAAACGAACCTGCAAACCTTGTTCCACCATTTGACCAATTGAGGTCAAACTTTTTGTAATAGAAGGAACATACAAGACATATGTCCCATAGACTTTGTTTCACCATTGTGCATAGCCAATGGTACACTTCCAACATGTGATAGCAAGCTGGGTATCATCTCCTATCTCCACATAGCCTTTCACATCCATAGGCTTCATATGCTCAAACCATTTGCCATGACAAGTCATATGGTTTGAAGCTCCAGAGTCCATATACCAAGTGTCATCACTGTCACCATTTGTCATCATAGATCCCACAACATGTTTCATGGCAAACAAGTGATTTACGCTGCCATCATTACTGCTTGATGCAAAATTTTCACCTTTTCACATAATTTTCACCATATGCATAATGTCCACCATGTTGTGCTCTACCTCCTCTCAAATCATTTTGTTTGCGGAAACAATCACGTGCCATATGACCAAATTTTCCACAGTAATGGCATTCCACATTTTGCATAGATGTTTGTTGGCTTTGCCACTCTACCACGAGGATTACCTTTGTCTCTCTGAGGTGTATATCCACGACCACCTCTAGCACCATATGTAGGCTGAAAATTCTATTGTGGTGACCTGTCCTACCATCCACGACCATTACCACGGCCACGTGATGCAAATCTCTCCTTGCCTCTAAATCCCCTTTATGAATAGAAAGCCTGATTTCTACCATTATCATCATGGCTAGTAGATGCATCATGAAAAGAGTCACTGAGTTTGATTTCCTCAACAAGCAAGAGTGAAACCAACTCATCAAAATCTGGTAAACCTGTACTCTAAACCAAGTTAGATATATCAAAAAACTTATACTCCTTGCCAAGACCACGCAAGGTAATGTCTACCAAATCATCATCAGGCATGGGGACATTATAGTTACCAATACATCTGCATACTTCTTTATCTCTTGAACATAATCATGGATACTCCTTTCTTTCTACTTCACATTATGAATCTGTTGTCTCAACTAAGACTTACGAGCACTAGTGTCTGTATCAAATAGCTTTACCAATGTATCCCATGCATCCTTGGGATTCTCAACATCATGTATATGTATGAGTATAGCATCCGAGATACATATAGATAAGTAAAGCAAACCTTTGTATGCTCTCTCTGACCATTGCTTATTATGAGCTAAACCTGTTGTGTAGGTTGTCGGGGTGGTTCCGTCTGCTCTGGCTCCGTACCTATAACAAGATTCCAAAACCCTTTTCCTTTCAGAAAGCTTTTAATCCTGTACTTCCATGCCTGGAAGTTCCTTCTATCCAACTTCTCACCCACAATCTGTACTGGATTGTCTGACATATTTGCTCAATGTGCAAATGCACCTTCCACACACGTCCAAATCTATAACCGACCCTTCCTCAGCTCAACCACACTCTTATAAGTGTTCCAGATACTCCAAAGTACTCAACAAACTTCACTTTTGATGTAGAAAATCAAACTGATTGCATTCAAATTGAACTGGCATGCGCAGTCCAAGGTACCCTGTTTTAGCGCACTTTCCAAGGCAATGTAGTGGTTCAATCAAGTGTGGATAACTTGAGTTGACACCTTAACAAGCTCAATGTTGTATATCAACACCAACCAAGGTGCGTACATACCAAATTTATCAAATCCCTTTCTCTGTTTTGAGAAAAACTAGTAAAATAAAAAAAGACTAGTCGTAAAAGTACTCTAATTCCTTTGATTCTTGTCCAAATTGAGAGACCAAGAATTCATTAGCTTAGCATTGATGTCTACTAACTCCATGTAAAAGGAATCAGACCAATTGTTTAAGTTGAGAGAGTAATTAGCTGATTAATCATCCTCTATTTCACTAATCACAGTAGATAGCCTGTTTAATCAGCTCATAATCAGCTCCATAATGCATAATTGCTTCAACCAATCATATAGCAACCTCCTCAAGTATGTGTATCACACAATTGCTAAGCAAGTTTTGAATTTAATCAATCAACCAAGTAGAATTTAGCCTCCACTTTTTAAAAATATGTGAAATCTACTCTGTTTTCTCCCTACAGGCTGCGCTGCCTGCTCCTGAGGTGATTTGAGATATTTGTTGTGATAATTGAAGGTATATATAGATGCCCAACACACCTAGGCATGTGCCCAATCCATCAATGTAGTGATTTTTGTAAACAACTACCTTCAATTGCATCCACAATGGACATCACTTCTCTGTTTTTGTGAGGGCTTCAAAATAGTGAATTTCCAATCACTAATATGCATCAAACTTGCTCCAAATTCAATGTAAGGCTTGCACATGAGTTGCCAACATATTCCCCTTTGCCAGATACATGATTCTTTGTCAGATTTGCAACTATTTGCATCATCACCACACTCAAGCTTCAATGGAGAGCTTGCAAAACAGAAATTTCTCTTTGCTCAAATCTGGTGTTGTTTGTATTTTTGCACCTGTAATCCGCTCAAGGATGTTTAGTAGTCCTCACTCGGTAGGCCAAGCTCTCAGATTTAATGAAAATCGGTGTGCTCCAAGCTTCATAGCTCCAATGGCAAGCTTCACAGCTTCTTCTCCCTCTTCTCTCTCACTCACTCATAAACCCTAATAGAGAGCACCAGGCTCTGATACCATGATGAAAAACAGGTAGAGGGAGAGGAGACACACACACAGGAGCAAACCCTAATGTATTATCAAACCCTAACCATAGAGGGAAGCCATCTCCCTTCTCACACAATGCATAAAGCCACTATCCATAATCTACAACACACACTATGTGTTGTGTCCACACACTATGACCAGCTGGACGCGGTCATTTATGTCTCACACATGTTACTACCTAACATGCCAGCACATAGTGCAACTAGTACAAGCTGACATCGAGCTTGAATCTCAACATGGGCCAGCCCTTGGGATAAGCATTGTATGGATTTATGAGCCAACCCATCAACGAGCAGCCTCTATGTCTTAGTCAATAGCCCTTTAGGGCCTAGAAACCATGTTGGCCAAGTGTAGTTACAAGTCAGCCACCACAGCATCAAGAGGTGCCACATTAGCTAGGCCTCACGCAAGAGAAAAGTATAAGCAAGTAATGCTTAATTCAACAAGTCATGGGGATTTAAAAAAGGCTGACAATAGTTATCATCCACATTGACCACAACAGCACAAGGCACTATATAAGTAGCCCCTCATTTCATTGCATAATCCATCTCATAAAATCATTCTTCAATCATAGAAAATAGTGCAGATATGTTTGCTTAAAGTCTTTTACATGCATAAATCTCAGCTAAGCACCTAGTGCTTAAAGTCTTTTACATGCATAAATCTCAGCTAAGCACCTAGTGCTTCAATCCATAGGCAACCCAAAGTGTGCTTCAATAATCAACCTTCAGTAGTGCATCTCCCTCATTAGATCTGGGTGTGCATAAGGCTATGTGAAGTGGCTTCAAACTACTATTGCAGACGTCTGGTCTACAACGTCTTTGTGTTTAGTAGTCTCCGTCAGTCAATTCTCGATAAGTTCTCTTCATTGTAACAATTTCTAAAGTAATAAAGCAAATACTCCTATAGCCCTTAAATGGGTATATTGGGACCCAATCAAGTGTCGTCTTTGCGCTCTCTCTCTCTCTCTCTCTTTAGCTCTACCTCCTGTGTATAAAAGATTGGATTTCTTCATGCTCACTACATAAAGATATAAAGAAGATATTGTTGTGTACATTGCACAATCTAGCCAGTTGCATGTTATACTTCGTGACAAACTCATGCTCAGCCATGGTTGAAGCACTGCAAAACCACTGCAAAAGGATTTGTCTTAGGCCGGGTTCAGATAAGGCTGGCGGCAGCCAAGCTGCCGCCAGCCTGCGATGCAATCGCAGAGTGCCCCATGGCACTCTGCGTTCACAGTGGGCGGTGGAAATCCACCCCCCCCCTTGCCACGTGATGGAAGAAGGGGGTTGATATTGTGCCGACCCCCCCCCCCCTCGCCCAAAACGGATTCCACCCTCCACGTGCAGGAGGAGCCCACGAATTTCCCAACGGCCGTTTTTCCCAATGGCCTTTTTCCCAACAGCCATTTTCGAACGTTCATTTTCCAACGTCCCTCCCCCCTCAACACCCTTCAATTTCCTATAAATTAAAGGGTTTAGGGTGAGATTTTGTACCCTCTAGAATTTCTAGAGAACATAATAAGCTTCACAATTTCCATTCTCCAAGGTGCTTTTACATGCACTTCAATCATGCTTTCTTTCTATCCACCCATTTACCTTTCTTTTAATGTTTTTGTGGTACACTTGCCATGCCACATTGTGTGCTTTTGTTTTTCTTTTAGGGGTGTGTGAAAAGGGCGGGAGGCAACGTGAAGCGAGCGCATAAGGTGACCCCTCACAAACCGCATTTCCATTATCATGACTTATCTATGTGTTTTTAATTTATGTGGTGCTAATATTCTCTATGTGTTTGATGTAGGTACTATGGATTCCAACACGAGCCATGAATTTGATTCATCGCAACAACGAGGCGTCGATGATCCTATTTTCTCCCAAACTTCTCTCCCGCACTCTAATTTCTATTCATTTCCCCATCCTCCTTTTCATGTGCCACCTCATGGCTTCCAAGCCATGCTCAATTCTCCTTCCTTTTCTCCAAACTCTCCCTTCATGTTTCGCCCCCCCCATTCACCTATGGTAGCGCAACCTCCTAATCGATCATCCCCCCTAGGTATCCCAAACATGGGTTCCATTCCCAATTCCCCAGGAAGCCAACCATCACCCAACTCACTCAATAACCCCCCTTTATCTTCTCAACCAAAGCGAGTTCGTGGCATGAGGAAGGAGCCTAGCGATGAGGAGATTGTGTCAGAGACCCAACCTGCGCCAAAGAAACCCAGGAACTCCAAAAAGAAGGTGGTGGTGGACTTGGGGGAAGATGACGACAACGATAATAAGAAAAGCAAGTGGCAAGACTTTTGGGTTGACCAACTCATTCATGTCAGGGGGGGCATGAGTGAGGAGTTCAACAATCCTGGGAAACAAGGGGTCAACTTGTGGGCAAAGGTGGCCACAAAGCTAGCCGGCATTTACCCTGATTTCAATAAGGATAGTGAAAGTTGTCGCAAGAAGTGGCAAGCGGTGCTAGCAAAATATAGAGTGGACAAAGCTCACAACTCGGTATCTGGCAATGACAGGAGGCACACATGTAAATGGTTCGATGTGGTGGATGAGTATTACCACGATAGAGCCACGGTCACTCCTCTTAGCCACGCTTCTTCATCAACAATGGATGATGCTACTTTCCCCGGCGGTGACAAGGATGAAGTAACTATGGCACTAGATGACGAGAAGCCACAAGCACCCATGTCCTCAAGTCGTCGAGTGACTCCCAAGTATGAGGAATCTTTGGCCACAATGGCCGATACTGGGAAACATCTATTGGACCATCTCAAGGAGACCTCTAGCCAAAATGTTGCCTTGGAGAGGGAGCGACTGAAGATATTGGCAGGATTGCATGCCACAATGAGTGAATTCCTTAAGGAAGGAAGGGGGGGCAACAAGTAGCCTTGGCGGAGGAAATTCTTGTTATTATTCTTGTATGAGTTTATAAAGTTTGGGATCTCGACATTGCTTTGTTCCTATGCGTTGTATGGATTTATGAATGTTTCTAAGCTCCTAAGAAGCCATATAAGCTGAGAATTTAATATGTATCAACTTTTTTTGGATTTGCAGGTGACAATGGGCATGTCCAAAGACATTGCACTCTATTGTGCGTGGTTGTGTTCTATAGCGATCTATGAATTGCTTAAAGAACCAAGCATGCACAATGATGAGTGCATAGTGCAGACTTGGTTGCATGTTACCGAATGCATGGCACGATCTGTGAGGTTGAGGAAGATTGCGAACCGTAGGAGGGGTCATGAACACAGACAAGCGTGGGCATATCCACGGCCTCAAGGCTTTGTAAAATGCTATCTCCTAAGTGCTTATAGTGCTACCATGTTCAAGCGGCGTCTTAGGGTTAGCAAAGAAACCTTTCATTACCTTTGTGGGAGTCTAGCACCATTCATGCAAAAGAAAACCACAAACTTCCGTGTGCCTGTGTCTATTCAAGATAGGGTAGCCATTGCTCTAAGCAGACTTGCCTACAGGAGATGGACTACTGGGCCTTGGTGACACCTATGGTTGCGCTAAGAGCACATGTTGTGAAATAATCCTTGCATTTTCCAAGGCAATTGTGAAATCGGGTCTCCGGAATATGTACATAAGATGGCCTTCAAGATCTCGGCTTGCAACTTTAGCACGAGAGTTTGAGGCACTTAGGGGAATTCCCTACGTCGTTGGTGCGATAGATGGTTCTCACATCCCCATCATTGCACCCCGTGACAACCATGTTGACTACTTCAATCGGAAAGGGTTCCACTCTATTTTGCTACAACTAACAGTAGCCGCCAATTGCTCGGTATGGAATTATGATGTCGGTTGGGCCGGATCAGCGCATGACTCCTTGAACTTCTCCAAAAGTGATATAGGGCAAGCATGTGCAAGGGGCGAGCTGGGTAACTATTGTTTGGTTGGCGACTGTGCTTACCCCGCACGGCCATACATGTTAGTGCCTTTCAAAGGATGCAAGGAAGGGTTGACACGTCTAAAGTACCATTGGAATTTCATTCAATCGAGCACAAGGATGCCAGTTGAGAGAGCGTTTGGTATGCTCAAGGCAAGGTTTCGCATCTTGCTAAAAAGATGTGACATGAATCTACGTCATGTCCCAGATCTTGTTGCGGCTTGTCTTGTGCTACACAACATTTGTATCCAACATGGAGAGTCTTTTGATATGGAGTGGGTACGTGAGGCGGAAGCACAATTGTCAGCATGCTCTGGACGTGTAGAAGAGGATCGAAGAGCAATAGCTACCTCCATGAGGGAGCTTCAAGCAATACGTGAAGTTGACATAGAGGATGCAATGGAGCGCGCTCAAGGAGGCAATGAAGGGGGTGCGAGTGACCTTGGAGTTGGCTCGGAGCGGCGAGATAGTCTTGCCCGAACAATGTATAGAGAGCAAGCAAGGATGAATGTCCTACAAGTTTTTGGAAGGGCGGCTTTAGAGGAGCTGGACTCACCTACCAACTCCGATTAAGCCTTTGTAATACAAGTCTTTTGTCTGGCTTATTGTGGTTTGTAGTGTGGCTTCTTTATTTTTGTAGTTACACTACATAATATAGCTTTGTTCTATGGTTTTTGGTATGGTGTTTACTCTTTCTTCCGCCGCCCCCCAGTGTTCACAGTGGGCGGCGGAAGAAGTCAAGCTCCCTTTTACTTCCCCCTCCCTATGTGAACACTTGGACGGCGGAAGTGTGCATTTTGTAAGAGTTCCACCTGGAAAAGTGTGTTTGAGAGTATGTTTTCCGCCGCTCCAATGTGAACCCGCCCTTAGAACCATCACTTTGGCCTTTAGTCATGTAGTGGGCTCCACCTTCTAACCTCGTGTTTTCTCTTGCCAGCCGTATAGCTCAAACTTATTACTCTTTAAGGTTTCAAAACTTGGTAGTGTTCTAAGTTTTAAAACTTCATATTTAAGTAATACAAGGAGCATCAAATTCATGTTATATACGTAAAGGCACCATAACATTGACCTCTCTGCTGATGTGCTGCTCTGCTCGACCAGCTTCTGCAAACAGTCACCAACAGATGTCCAGCAAGGTAAAAACTAATCATAAAAGGAGGTTATCCTTTTCCTCATGTTCTCTACCCTAGCCAGCATCGTGCCAAATAGATTCTTAAGGAGAACATCAGCATGCAGAAGGGAGGGGGTGAGGCGAAACGCCTGAAAATGCAGCTCTTATATGATGGCAGAGGCGTCTGGCGAGGCAGGGCTCATATTGTGGTGTAAGCAATGGTGCACCCAATTGTTGCCATATGTCACCTGTGTGGCCCCACTCCGCCTGTTGGCTAGGGAGGGTCCACCCGCAGGCACCAGCTTTTGGTGGTGATGTTGGCGGTGCACAGGCCAGGAGCTGGCGGTCATTGGCGACACTACTACTACGATGGATTACGGCAAGGCTGGGTGGAGATGCAAGCAGCAGGTGGGGGATTTCTTCCGACAACATGGCTCTATACCATGTAGAAAACAGGGATATCCCAAGATCTATGGAGGTTCAAACACCTTCATGATGTAGATGCGTGTGAGTACATGAAGCTTGAACAAGACAGGAGAAGCCTCTAAGCCATGGAGTGTGAAGCATAAGGCTTAAAGAGAGAGAGAGAGAGAGAGAGAGAGAGATGTACCAGAGCTTCAAGTATGAGGAAGAAAGCTATATTAAATGTTGTCTAAAGACCCAATGGATTTATGAGACCAAAGTGATACAATGCTATCCATTGTATGTCTCATCATGAAAAAGGGGAAAACAAAACAACTCACATAGCTCTCATGCTGTTGCAATGATCATCATGTGGGAATACATGGGATATATGCGCATTAATACGTGAGAGAGAGATTGTACAACTTGAATGGACTCATTAGATGTAAGAATGAAGGAGCCAAGTAGGTACTCATTAGATTTAAGAAAGAATGAGCCAAGTACACAATTTTATAGGCACTGAGCCTTCTCTTTTCACCTAATGCATAATAAGGGACGTTCACACCTAAGAGTTTACACCGAACAAGACCTAAATATCCCTTTCACACCATTGAGACATCGACTATTCCAATAGTAAGCAACAGAAGCATGCAAAGACAGTCCAATCAAAGGGGAGCTAGCTTCCACAATAGCCAAGCTTGAGTAGGATGCAATCATAGGGATGCAAATGTTGAGAGCATTTCAGAGTAGGCTTCAACCATGGAGAGTGAGTAGTTAGCACTCATGGCCGATAGACTAAGTCCAACACGAGAAAGAGGAGCCGGCATGAAGCTCCATTAAATATCGATGTTGGCAAGCAAGCATATTCAAATAGTAGGAGGAGCTGTCGACAACAAGAGCTAGATGCTGCAACCACTAGCGGACTATGAAGACAAGGTAGCTAACACTGGGCACTGTAGCTACTCGTAGAAGATCTAAAGCAAAGAAGAGAAGTGACAACAATGGCTGTTTTACAGCATGTAGAGATAGGGAGAGAAACGAAGGCATCGCTCTCAGTAGTGCTTTTCCACAATGATGTCAAGTAAAGGTAGCAAATATGAGCCTAGTGCTCCACTATCGCCATAGCAAGGAAGCACTATGGTAGGCAACAATGGCCAATGTTTGTGGTGGAAGAGCTAACCCTAAAGATAAGGTTTGACTTCTTTGAAGCTGTAAAGTGGATTAGATAAGCGCCCATTCACATGTAAAGGTCGAATCACATTTAAAATCTCTCCTTCCACACATTGTTAACACGGGCTTATATCTTGGTGAAGGCATACATGTTTTCATACACATAATTTTTTCTCTCTCCATATCGACTTTGCAAAAGTCATGGTGTTTTTTGACCACATTATTGGGAGGATGGGGCCTTGCCCTTGCTTTGGCGCATAAAATGAATGTAACCTCTCATCCCATTTATTGAGGGTCCTCTGCCCAAGACTAGTGAGCTCCAAATGGATGTATTTGTGGTGTGCATTGATTTTGTGCATGTGTTGGGTTCCTTGCCCAAACATGTTGGGTGTTCAAAAATGATTGGATGGTGCTTTGCTCAAGCTAAGTTTGTGCTCGAAAGGAATTGAGTGTTTAGGTGGCTAGACACACACATGTGAAATTAGGAGTTGGCCTAGTTTCTGTGAACACTCAAATTTAGCATTATGGGTGAGTGTTAAAAGATGAGTTTGGCACAATGCCAAATTATTGTGGGTGTTTGGTTAATTGATTGGATAGTGGTCGTGTAAGTGGAGATATAACACCTTTTTCTTAAGAGGTGGTGTTGAAATATGTAAACTTAGGTGTTGAGAAAGTTTGTGTATGAATACACCTTAAGTGTGCTAGATATTAACTTGTGTGAGTTGGATGGATGAGAGTGCCACAAGTTGCCACATGGAGTGTAAGGTGGTCAAGAGATAAAGATGCCACATGGGTGGACACATGTAAAGCAAGTGGAGCTAGAGATTATCTATATTAGAAGCCTCTCATCATATGGTTTACAACACATTGCAATAGAGATTGAGATAAGTGTGCATATTTGCTTACATTAGAAGCCTCTCATTGTATGGTTTGCAACACATTGCAAGAGATTAAGTTGAGTGTGCCTATTCGCTTAAATTGGTGTGCTAATTATCATATAGATTTTCTTGATTATTTTGAGCCTCCTTAAGCATATGCCAATCATGCGATTAGACTAAGCTTAGCATGGTTCCACATTCTTGATAAAACACACATCATCATGCAATTAAATATCAACGGGGCTTTTCTCAATCTGAAGGGCATGGTCACAAACTCATAGTGGGTTGTCTTGGGGATGCTCCCATTGACAATCTGTATTTGATGATATCCACTTTTCATGTCAAGCTTTAAAAACACTTTGGCTCCATTTAGCCTCTGAGATATAGTCAATTCAAGGCATTGGGAAATTTCTCTTGATAGTCTGGAAGATCCATCCCTTTTCCTAACAAAAAGGATCAGTGTTGTAAAGGAAGAAAACTTGTGAAATCCACTTGCAACAATTTTGCTTGCAAACAATTCTTGGAGTTGGTGGCCCAACTTCGATACCACAGCCTTGCTCAGGTGATATGGAAACTTTATCGGTGGTTCCAAGCCTGGGAGGAGATCTATCTTGTGGTCTTCTAGCCTAGATGGGGGGGAGCTTGGGATGGAGATTGTCTCGAAGGAAAATCTTCTAATACCTATCATGTAGGACTTGGTACTTCTTGGAATCACTAGCAATTATGTGGGTGCTCTGAACATAGATCAATGCATAATGTGCATCTTTCTAGATTTCTCGTTTAGCCTACATGTGGGAGGAAAGTTAGGTATCCTTCACACTTGATGACCATAGGAGCCTTGGACACATTCCGGAGAATTCAAAGAATGTCACTCCAGTCAATGTTTGGGTGAAACTTGTGAAATTTGTGAAACCAATGAGTCTCTAGGATTATGTCTCATCTTGTTTGTATGAAAATAGAAGAATCGCCCCTCCTTTGTGTACTGGGTTTGATCATCCTGGGCTGAGCTTACCACCACCGGTCTTACCTACCTGAGCTTTCTGGTCTAAGGTAAGTTTAGGTGTGTTGGAAGTTGAGTTCTGATCCTGATTAGTTCTAGCCCTTGCTACTTTGGAGTAGCTCCCTTGGGCAATACGGGTTGGGAAGTCTTGGGCTTTCCACCGTTGTACATCATTTCAACACTTTGCCCAAGCGCAAAGGTTGGTGGTTTAAACATATGCACATCCCATTGGATCTGCATGTCTAAACCATAACGCAATTGCCCTCTCTTGTCCTCAGATTTTCACAATTATAAAGCCAGATCAGAAACTTTGTTAGCAAACTAGAGAACTGGTTATGCATTCTCGCACAATCCCTTGAACTCGTCCTCTAGCCGCTCAAGATAATGAGGAATTGGTCTCTTGAGGGTTAGTGAGGAATTGGTCCCATACATAGTCGGCAACTCCAAAATGGGAACTAGCATGGGCCCAATTAGTCCACCAAAAAATGGCCTCACCTTCAATGTAGTGAGTAGCTAACACTTCCTTATCAACATTTGACTTTCTACCAACAACAAAATAATCTTCAAATTGATGAATCCAAGAATATAAAGTAGTGGGATCGAGTTTACCACTGTTCTTACTAAAGTTTACTTTCTTGTGAGTGAGGATGAGTCAAGGAAGTCACCGCCGATACTTCCCTTCCATCTAGAGCTAGAAGGAATTGCTTGTGTTCCTCCATATGTAATCTTTGATCTTCTTGCTCAGCACGATGCGAGCTACTGCTTCATGGTCTGCCTTCATCTGAAGCTCCATCTCTTGTATCTGCATCTCAGGTTTAGAACGGGCCTATTGCATTAACCCCTCATTGGAGTTAGTAGAGAGAGTAATAGGGGTAGGAATCTAGCTAAGTACTGACAGGGGGAGTAGGAATGGGGGAAGAAGAGGTTGGAAGAGGTAATCGATTTTCCAAGGCCTGAATCATAGCTTTCTTCTCAAGCAATTAATCTTCATGTTGCTTCATGAGTTTCATGAAACTCTAGAACATCACTATCATCTGGTCCCCCCCACTACGAGCTATGCTTCTTGATGTTGTTGCTATAGAAGTGTGAGTCTCTTTTTGGATCTCTTGTTCTCTCTTATCATCGGAAGTCGCCATAGTGAGAGTGGTCAAGCTTCTTCCTTACTGCAAATAAACCAGCCACTATGTGTGTGGGAGACTTACATGATCCTATTTTGGAGGCTGAAAACCAACCATCCTTCAAGGGGCATAAGTCACACCAAAATGGGGAATGCTTTCGATGTCTTTAAACCAACCACACAAGGGATTTTTTTTTTCTTGACTAAATATCTTCACCAAAAGGCAAAGCTCTAATACCAATGGTAACATGGAGAAACTTACAGACGAGGATTATACTTTGATAAATAGTATTCAACACCTTTGTTCTTGGATGATGTATAGCACAATGTAATGAGAATAAGAGTGCAAAGAGAGAGATTATACATAGTAGTGTTGGGTCCCAAACACCCTCTGAAAAGGCCCCCCACCATATTTATGGTGTATTTGCTTTATTAAATGAGTAGAATTACTATTTGGCTATAAATAGCTAGGACTAAATTAAGCCTAGAGAGACGTTCACTTGGTTGAGCTAACTCTTAGCTTAAATATGACCCTTGATCTTCACCTTCCACCTTGCCCTTGGCTCCTACTGGTTGTCTAGGCCCTTGAACCCTTGGCACTTGTTGGCAGAAATATAAGATGAACTATGGATTGGACTAAAGACTTGTATATATACTCTCCATATACTCTGTGGCTTGTTTATATGCTCATGACATGTTGAAAATAGCCTTTACTCAATTTCTAGAAGGGGTTGTGGCCCATTTATAATATGCTCATGACATGTTGAAAATAGCCTTTACTCAATTTCTAGAAGGGGCTGTGGCCCATTTATAATATGCTCATGACATGTTGAAAATAGCCTTTAAGATCGATGTTCACACGTGTTGGCTACTACTGGCGGATTGGGCAATGGGCTAGCCTATGGCTAGCCCCCATGCCAATGTTCAAGCTCTTTCCCCTCTTGATTGGCGGCCTTTGGTGAATGAAGACCCTCACCAGTGTGTCAGGAGACTTCAATCTCTTAGTACATGAGCTCTGCAAAGTTCTAAATTGCAGCCTCAGCATCTTGCTCTCTACTATAAGCCCTATAAAGTTTTAGGAGGACCCCAGGGTCAACTTTAGTGAACCTATCAAATTTATAGAAAGAAAAGTAAGTGCATATGGCCTTGCTAGGCTTGATGAGGTATTACAGTGGGGCTTCATGATTTTTTTCTAGCCATACATAATCGTTATCTCTCTACTTCAAATGTATTATGTTTAACTCATGCATGGCCGACTCTTGACAATTTGAGGAACTTTTGTAGAGCTTCCATGGTTAGCCTGAGGATGACTCTTCATTTGCTTTGGCCCTAGTGGGATCCACCTGGAAGGCCTTTGTTGTCCTATCATAATAATTCATCACTTGGAAGTATCTTAGGTAGTCCATTCCCCACAGTGACAATAGTCTAAAAAGACCTTTGTTGTCCTGTCATAAGAATTCATTGCTTAAAGCATCTTAGATAGTCCATTCCCCACCACAGCGACAGTCTAAAAAGACTAGGTGGCCCACCTTCTGTGCAATTGCTTAGGTTTGCCTCTTCCATTGTTTGGGAGAGTTATGATATCTGTCTAGCGATATAGCATAGATATTTACATAGGCTTTGGCATTCATACAGAAGGAGTCAAATCTCTCATTTCTTTTGGTTATTTTTACATGGTGGTCTTCCCATCAGTGGAGATCGATTTTTGGTGTAGCACCTACCTACCCGAGATGTGCCTACCTACTCGAGATGTGCGGCAAATTCTAAGACTGTACATCATTGTTTATGGGGATGCAGCATTGCACAACAAATTTGGGGTTCTATAGCCGAACTCATGGGAAAATTGAGTGGCTGCGCCATGCATGTGACTTGGGGGGCAGTTGCTTGGTCTCCGCAGCTTTTTTACGAGGCCAATAGTACATACTCTGCTATTTTGATTAATAGATGTATTGCCCAACATGGTTTGTTTTCGCAGGATGTCCCTCACTCTGATTATACACTCCCAGACAAAGGATTGACACTAGTTGGGAGATTGTTGCCAGTATTACAACATGGCATATCTGGAGAGCTAGATGCACGGAGGCTATTGAGGTGTCCAAATCTTTGGGTCTCAGTACATTAGTACTATATGGGGTGATATGGGGTGACACTAGTTGGGAGATTGTTGCCAGTATTACAACATGGCATATCTGGAGAGCTAGATGCACGGAGGCTATTGAGGTGTCCAAATCTTTGGGTCTCAGTGCATTAGTACTATATGGGGTGCATGTGTGCGTGTATCATGTGCGTGTGTCTGTGTGTTGTGCATGTGTGTGCCCAAAGACTATCATCTCTTTTCATTTCTCCTTCTCAAAAGTTCTCCCTCTCTTTTCTCCACATAAAGGCTAGGTCTATAGGGTAGGCACCCTTGCTTTATGGTGTATAGATATAGATGTGTGCATGTGTACATGCATACATGTGTGAGTGTGTGTATATACACATGCAGTGTATGCGTGTGCGTCTATGTATACATATGTGTGCATGTGAGTGTGTGTATGTGTGTATGTTTGTGCTTATATACGTGCATATGCATGTATGTGTGTGCAAGCTTGAGTGTGTGTGTGTGTGTGTAAGTGTACATATCTTTGTGTGTGTGTGTGTGTGTGTGTGTGTAAGTGTACATATCTTTGTGTGTGCATGTGTGTCCATGCATGCGAGTGTGTGTGCGGTTGTGTAGGTGAGTGTACATGTGCGTGTATGCATATACAAACGTGCAACTCTATACATATGTTTGTGTAGGTGAGTGTATGTGTATACATGTGAGTGAGTGTGTCTACTTCTATGTGTGTGTGCATGTATGCATGTGTATGCATGTATGTGTGCATGTGTGTGCACGTCTCTCTCTCTCTCTCTCTCTCTCTCTCTCTCATGCATACACATGCATATGCACTCTCTCTTCTCACACATCCTCTCACACACACATAGAAACTCTCTCTCTCTCTCTCATGCATACACATGCATATGCACTCGCTCTTCTCACACATCCTCTCACACACACATAGAAACTCTCTCTCTCTCTCTCTCTCTCTCTCTCTCTCACACACACACACACACACACACACACACTTGCACGCTCATCAGTGTGACTGTGTGTACAAACACACGTGTCTGTGATTGTGTAATGTCAACTTCATGCATGCATGCATCGTGCAAGTGTCTTGATTGTGTGTGTGCTAGTGTGTATATGTGCACGTGTGTGTGACTGTGTGTATGTTTGTGCTTATGTGTGTCCATGTGCGAGTGTGTGTGCATATGTGTATGCGAGCATGTGAATGTGTCCGTGTGTTCATTTTTCTATCTATGTGTGTGCATGTACACGTGCAAATGTGTATGTGTGTGCATGTACACGTGCAAATGTGTATGCGTGTGAATCTATGTATACATGTGTGCATGTGTGGGTGTGCATGCCCATGTGTGTACACATGTACTTATATACGTGAGTGTGTATGTGTATATGTATGTGCTTATGTGTGTGCATATGCATGTATGTGTGTGTGCAAGCTTGTGTGTGTGTGTGCATGTATGTGTCATCATGTGTGCATGTATACATGTACGTTCATGTGTGTGCATGTATTTTTGCTTGTATACATATGTGTGGGTGTCTTTCTCTCTCTCATAGAGACAATCTCCCATGCTGCACGCACACACAAACATCCTCTCTTCTCACATACACGCACATGCACATGTAATATACCCTCTCTCTCTCTCTCTCTCTCTCTCTCTCTCTCTCTCTCTTTCACACACACACACACAAACACCCCTCTCTCTCATGCATACACATACACATGCACATGCACTCTCTCTTCTCACACCCCCTCACACACGCATAGAAACACACATACACACTCTCCCCCCCCCACACACATACATGCACACAAACACCCCTCTCTCTCATGTATACACATGCACATGTACTCTCTCTTCTCACACCCCCTCACACACACACACTCCCCCCCCACACACACACACTTGCACACATATGTGTGATCATGTGTGCACATACATACATGTGTGTCGACTTCATGCATGCGTGCGTCATGTAAGTGTCTTGATTGTGTGTATGGTGTGATTGTGTATACATGGTGTGTATGTTTATGTTTGTGTGTATCCATGTGCAAGTGTGTGCATGTACGTGTATGAGCATGGGAATATGTCCGTGTGTACATCTTTATGTCTATGTGTGTGCACATGCACATGCATGTGTGCATGTAGCAGTGTAAATGTGTATGCATGTACTTGTGTCAGTGAGAGTATGTATGTGTGTATATGTATGTGCTTGTGTGCATGTATGTGTATGTGCAAGCTTGCATGTAATTGTGCATATCTTTATGTGTGTGCACGTGTCCATGCGTGCGAGTGTGTATGTGTGTGTACGTGCATATCATGTGCGTGTCTGTGTGGTGAGCATGTGTGTGTATAGATCTATTTATATATACATGCTTACATACCTACAGATACATACATATATACTTACATAAATACATAATATATATATGTGTGTGTATATGTATGTATTTATCTATATATGTATAGGTATGTATATTCTTTATGTTACACATGCGCACAGTATAATATTAGAAGATATATATGTGTATGTGGGGGATGGGAGATTGCTTTCTAATATATACATATACATATACATATACATATACATATACATATACATATACATATACATATACATACATATACATATACATATACATATACATATACACACACACACACACACACACACACACACACACATATATATATATGCTTACATACCTACATACATAATATGTGTGTATTTATTTATCTATGTATGCATAAGTATATATATTCTCGCTCTTACACATGCACATAATATAATATTAGAAGATATATATATGTGCATGTGGAGGGGTGGGCACTTTGCTTTCTAATGTATTATATATATATATAAGAAACTCATTCAATGAGCAAATGACTTGATGGTGACAATTAATTGTGAGCCCTAATGCATCTGGGTGTGGGAAAAAGAAACCCCCAAACACTTGTCTTCTCTTCTCCTTTCTCCTTTTCAAAAATTCTCTCTCTCCTTTCTCCACGTAAAGAGGTAGGGACTCTTGCTTTATACTTGTATAGATGGGATCAACAATCAAAATGGTAGCAATAAAAAAATGAGAATTCTCGGATCGATGATCAAATTAATAGTGATCCATCAATAATCAAATAATGAGATAATATGAAATTAGAAACGGCGATCCAAAAATGATGGCAATCTGAAAAATGAGATCAGCAATCAAAACTGTCGAATTCGGGATCGGCAATTGGCAAGTGTTGGCGATCTAAAACTCGGAATATGGACGATCGAAAATGGGTCTATTTGAAAGTCGGATCATCGAGATCATGCTTCGCATTAGCAATCCAAAAAAACAACTATACTAATTTTCTTCTATTTTGAATAGGGTATTTATGTGTGGGCCTCGACACTTTGAAGGTGCCTAGTGCATGTGTGTATGTAATAGGCACACCTAAGTATGCATTTGAATGCACAAAACATGTTGTGCAAGAATAGTCAATGCGGTTCCATAGGTTATTGGAGACAAGGTTTTTACCCTAGGTGATTTGCTAATTTTATGTTATAGTCATGCGATGTGAGAAAGGATCTAACAAGGAATTCTCATGCGATGTTGTACACTAGGCCAATCAAAGAAAGTTTTCCCTTCCATCCTCTCACTAGTGCCCCCCCAATCGAGAAATGCACCTAAGAGGCCCTCAAAGTCAAGGTTTTGCTTAAAAGTTTTCTATAAACATTTATATATCTCCATCAATTCTTTGCCTTAGACATGGACTTGACTCTTATACCTACCTCATCCCACATAAGCGACTTAACTTGACAAGTATACTTACCTCTCTAGCACGAGTGACTTGTCTGTGAAGATATTGTGAATGACACCATGTGATGTGCTTATGATTTACACTTAGGCTCTTTTTAGCCTTTCGCGACTCAACTCTTGACTCTTATGCCCTTGGCACTTTTTGACCTTCAGTGACTTGACATTGTGGGTGAATACACACCTATCTTTCCTTTTTACTATTTTTTGCTATTGGGTAAGCAACATCTTCTTCTATCTAGTGATTCTAGATAACAGCATAGTTGACAACAACCTCTTTACCAATAGAGTTTTAGTCCATGTAAGAATCAAAGACTTAAGTATCTTGGGAATTTCTAAGGTTGGGTTTTTCTTGTTGGCTAGCTAGCTCTTTTGCTCCCACTATTGGTGTGGAAGTAGGGATTGTTCGGATGAGTTCTAAGGGAATCTCCTAGCTAGAGGTTGATGGGAGTTATTGGATTTCCTTTTGGAGTCGCAATCCATGACTTCTCTACCTTGGTCTTTCCTTTGTCGATCTTTTTAGGCACCCATACCTGCTTTGGCGCAACTTGTTGGAGTGTTCTCTTTGAGCATGATGATGATTTTTGGTGTACTCTAGTTCTCGTACTCTGTTGGTTGCACCCTTGAGCTAGCATAATCTTTGGTACCCAAATTAGTACGTGTCCTTTGGTAGTAGACTTGGGATTTGAAGGAGCTTTCTCTACGGGTACCCATCCTTGTGACGCTCGATCATTCTTCAATTTGCGGCTTGTCCCTTTCTTTGGGATCAGACCAACTTGTCATTTGCCATTTGTTGGGCAGACTCAAAATATTGGCTTTTGGGATCCATACCTTTTTTGGCTTTTTTACCTTGGTTTTTTGGAAAAGTGAAGGGTACATTTGCTGGGTTTACTAAGGCTTTGGTACCCACACTTGTCATACATTACCCTTGTAATAGAGGGATTGGAATATCTTTGGTAGTTCTTTGGCAGTTTTTTGGTTTCTCCTATAGTTCCTCCTTGGGTTTGGCTTGGGCATCTCCTTGTGAGGTGCGACATTTGGCTTGTTAACGTTGGCTCTCAATAGGCTTGGGAAGGGTTGGTTCAACAAGGCTTGGAGCTTGCAGATGATTGAACTTACAAGCTCAATAGAACCTTTTGTAAATAATGTGAGCAATTTTTGGATCTCTAAGGAGATTTATCTTGATTCTCCTTCTATAAGACAAGCAGGAACACTTATGATCTTCTTCTCAATTTTGATGGTCGTGGTCCTTAGTCTCCATTCAATGCTACAGTCATGTTTGGCTATCCATCCTCTTTCAAGGATGATTTTGTCTGGCATAGTTCTTGTAGCCATTGATAAGAAACTACCTTCCACGTGATAAGAGTTTATGTGGACATCAAGCTTACACAATCCTTCACATTCATTGTATAATCCTAAAATGGTTTGCACTAAGGTCTTGTAGGCTCAAGGAATGGCTTTCCCAATGAGATGCAAGTCTCATAAGACATCAAATTTTGACCTACTTTTATATCTAATAAAGAAAATTTACCTATGCTATTTTCTTTTGTTTTAAAGTACAGGCAAAGCCTTATGGGTTTCACTCTACTATAGCCATGTGGACAAGTAAGATGCCTCTATGTAGTATTGCTTTTTCTTTGCAAGACTTGGCTTTGCATCAAGCTTGTTTCTTCATTTTCGTCTCTTTTTTCCAAATTTCCTCAGCTTGGTGGTGGATGGCCTCAAGTTGTTCATAGGAAAGAGGTCCATATACCTTTCTAACTTTGCTCCCGTTAAGAAATCCTTCCATTTGGACTCCATCCAATGTTTCTAAGCGAGCAGCTCCTCCTGTGGTCATTTCATAAATCTTGAAAGGACCCATTTCCCTAAGCTTGAGGTTTCTTTTGTTTTTTCTTGAGGTTGTAGAGTAGGACTAGGTCCCCTTCCTTAAACCTCTTAGTTTTGATGTTCAAATTGAACCAATAGGCTCTTGATGCTATTGGCATTAATGTTTTTAATTGACATGTGTCGAGCATCAAATGTCTTGGTTGAGCCATGTGGTGCTCACTCCATGGAGGACTTCCTACCACTAAGTCTAGGTATTCTATGTAGAAATTTGGTGGGTTAGGAGGTTCATCTATGATTGGCTCAAATCTCAACTAGCCTTGTAGGAGTTGTTCCTAGTTGGGGCAGTAACACTGGAGGTGGATTCTTCGTGTCCTTATAAGGATTCATAATGACAATTGGGTTTTTATTGGTATAGGCTACATTAGTACCACTGGGAGGTGGTGCTGGCAAGGCTAATGGGTGAGGAGGTAGTGGTAGTGCTAGCACTCCCGCTATTCTCATCATTCTCTGGGCATGATATAGCAGTTAGACGATTCGTGATTCCCATATCTCTATAATAACCACACCATTGATTCTCCCTTGCTCTTAAAACTAGGCATTCGTGAGTCGTGTGGTACCACACCATGCCATTTCTCATCTAGGAGGCAAATGAGGGTGGCCAATCCCTCTTAGAGCTATCTTCAATACCCCTTTAAGTTATTATCTCTCACTCACAAGCCTAAGCTCAAGCAAATGACAAGCACATGGCAATGAAAAGATGGCACACTCACAAAAGCTCTCAACCACAAGCCTCACACATGGGGAATGTTCAAGAGTGATCAAGCCATGCCCAAAACAACATACCCAAGGTTCACCTCAAAATCAAGAAGAAGCCTTAACTCTACCATAAGCAAACCCTAAAAGGAGATACCTCAACCTCTAAGATGACAGAGGGGAGTACAAGGCTTAAACTACTTAAGGAATGAACAAAATATGGGCTCCACAACTTGGGCTAGAGGCTAATGAGATCTCCCTCACCCATGCTCTCTATATATAGTAAAAGTGGGGCAATCCCATATGTCACATGGCGAGCATTAGGTGAGTCCACCAAAATACATCAAAAAAGAGGAGTGTAATACAAATCCCTCATACACAAATGAGATATATACAAGGCATGCATATGTGCATATGCCCAAAGCAAGATGTGGTGTGGCCATGTATACAAAAAAGGAGTTAACATCCCCCCACTTCTAATACACATCCGGTCCCATGGATGTGGTCAGATGAGATGGCAATGAGTACAAAAAATGGAGGGGGAGAGGTACAAAAAAGAGATAATTCTGATGACGCAAAAGGATCATGGGAAGAAGGATCATGCCAACGATATGTCATGTAGAGCATGACCCCTACCCAAGGATACATAAGATGTGTGGAGTAGGATGCACAAAAAGTGAAGCGAGGGAAACTCCCCCACCTCTAGAGTGTAGATGATGGTGGAAAAAGGAAGTGCCCCCACCTCAAGAGTCAAGTCCATCCACCAAGATCCCTGCTTGTGTATGGTGGCGTTCGGCTAAGAGCCGCACTCTATGAGAAGCTCTCTTTACTTTTAAGCACCAATAGCTCAAATGGAAGAGCCTCTCATTCTTGGACCGGAGAGATAGGGGTTCAAATCCTCTTTGGTGTTAATAATTTCTCTAAAATTTTCTTATAATCATAAAGCATCATTAGAATGAGGATAAAGCATCACAAGATAGAACTTT
Source organism: Cibotium barometz (assembly GCF_041138505.1). Classification (NCBI taxonomy): domain Eukaryota; kingdom Viridiplantae; phylum Streptophyta; class Polypodiopsida; order Cyatheales; family Cibotiaceae; genus Cibotium; species Cibotium barometz. The sequence goes on along the minus strand of NC_141048.1, from coordinate 1,086,327 downwards.
TTTGAAATTAAAAGACTTTTAGAAGATATTCATATGCTTATAGCACCATTATTTCCACCATTTGCAATGCTTCACACCATTAACTCGTTGTTTTTTGGCATGACCTTCTTCATATGAATCTTTGCAAATGATGTTATTGTCAAGCCAAAAATTTGGACTTGATACCATTTTTGTGATTACCTCCACTTGTTTGTTGATGTCTTAGCCTCCAAAGTAGATTAGATTGTACCACGCCAAGAGTAGTTGATGGAGTTCTGTTTGTGGATGTCATTGCTTCCTTGCAAACTAGCCTCTTGTTAATGTTGCCTCTTAAACCATTGTTAATCCATCGGGAGTGCTCTCTAGTCCGGGCATTCGCAAGTTGATGGAATACCCATGGGAGGCCACCCAAGAGCTCGTCTCTCACTCTCACCTAAACCCTTGAACAATCACCCAAGAGCTCCTCTCTCACTCTCACACCCAAACTAAAGAATAAAGAATGGGTGAAACTCTGGTTGTAGTCTAGATGAATGGGCTAATTTTTTTGTTTTTCGAGCCGGGGTCAAAAGCGAATGAATGAGCTAATCTAATGGGAGTAAGAGAAAGAGGGAATAAACCTAAGATAAGAGGAAAAGGAAAAAGTAACACACTCACTCTCACACCATCTCTCAACACACTCTCACTCCATTCTCACCTTTAACTCACAAGCTTAAGCTCAAGTAAATGACAAACACATGGCAATAAGAGGATAGCATACTCATAAAAGCTCTCAACTGCAAGCCTCTCACACATGGGGAATGTTCAAGAGTGAGCAAGCCATGCCCAAAACTACACACCAAACGTTCACCTCAAAAGTAAGAAGAAGCCTTAACTCAACCCTAAGCAAACCCTAAAAGGAGATACCTTAATCTCTAAGATGAGTAGAAGGGAGTACAAGACTTAAACTAAAAGGAGAGACCTCAATCTCTAAGATGAGTAGAAGGGAGTAAACCCTAAAAGGAGATACCTCAATCTCTAAGATGAGTAGAAGGGAGTACAAGACTTTAATTAAAAGGAGAGACCTCAGCCTCTAAGATGAGAGAGGGGAGTACAAGAATTAAACTACTCGAGGAATGAACAAAAGATGTACTCCATAACTTGTGCTAGGGGGGAACGAGATATCCCTTGCCCATGCTCTCTATATATAGTAAAAGTGGGGCAATCCCATGTGCCACCTGGTGAGCATAGGCGAGTCCACCAAAATACATAAAAAAGAGGAGTGTAATGTAAATCCCTCGTGCACAAATGAGATTATAAGGCATGCATATGTGCATATGCCCAAAGCAAAATGTGGTGTGACCATGTGTACGAAAAAGGGGTTAACAATGGGCAGATATTCTTATTCTATTATGAATGTTAGAATACTGATTCTCTCTGAGTGGCTGTCTATCCATCTTACCGACCCAGTTAATGAAACAAACTAAATAATCAACATACCTTTTTTAAATCTATTAGTATTCTTTTATCCAAAGTTTTCAACCAATGATACAGTATCAACGTGGCAAGGAGAATGTAGTGGTTGATGCTCTAAGTAGAAGACCTAGCATAAAAAATACCTCTGCTAGAGACTTCACCCTATGAAGCCATGATACAGTATCAACGTGGCAAGGAGAATGTAGTGGTTGATGCTCTAAGTAGAAGACCTAGCATAAAAAATACCTCTGCTAGAGACTTCACCCTATGAAGCCATGATAGATTCCTATGAGTAGGATTCATATTTTTGGGAGCCTTGGAACTCAATGAAATACAACAATAGGATTCCTAATGATGTAAATCATTTCAAGAGAACATAATGAGCACGCATGAGTGCCAGCTAGGTCCCGAGTGAAAGCTTTGCTGATATCTACAATGTAGCAAAAGATCAAGAGCTGCAAAGGTAAGACTCAAGATCTATTGATGTTATTACCCATTCCTACGGAACCATGGGAGTAGATATCAATGGACTTCATTACGAGCTTTCTTATTGCTGCGAGAGTCATACTGACATGATTTGGACTATAGTGGAATCATTCCATGCAAAAAGACAGTGACATCCCAACAAGCCACACACTTGTTTATCAAGAAAACCTTTGTATATCATGTTGCTTACCCCAGGTCATTGTGATTCTAAGTTTTGCAGTCAATTTTGGCAACACTCTTTGACAACTTAGACACTGAGTTGGATTTCTTGACCGCATTTCATCCAGAGTCTAATGGATAATCATAAGTTACTAATAGCACAATTTTGGACTTATGTAGAGCTTATTTTTCATCCCAACCTAAACATTGGGATAAATACATTCACCTTCTTCACTTTGTTCATAATAATTCACCTCATTTAGCTACCGGTGGTGCACCATTTGAGATTCAGATTATTTTTATCCATTACTATCAGCTTTCCAGGCTGCTGATGTTGATGAGTTTACTTGAGATTTCGAGAACATATTTCACCGGTAAGAAACAAAGAGTACAGTTTTTTTTTAAAATGCAAAGAAGTTTATATTAAGTATCAAAATAGATACAGCAACCTAAAGTGAACACTGGAGCTTATGGACTTTCCTAAGGAGTAGATCCACACTAGCTTTTATCTTCCCTCTCTCCCTAGTACTTGCTAGTACAAGACCTTCTACCACTAGATTCCTTAGTGGTAGAACAAACAAAGAGTACAGTTGCTGGTGGTGGGCGAAGCAGTCGTTCGTGACGAATCCTCGTCCTAAAAACACCTAAAAACACCATGGTGTGAGGAAGTGTCTATTGATTTCAAATTGAAGAAGTTCGCACGCCCCGCTTACAGTTCGCGACAGTAGTGCAACGATCGTTCGCCTGCTTGTCTTCTTGTGATATGGTTGGCTGCATCATGGCGGCCTCCTATGGATCGAGGCTTCCCCCCCCGGCTTCTTCATCGTCGTCATCATCATCTTCGTCTGCGTCTTCGTCGTTGCCCTACCGCGTCCTCTACCTGTTAACCCTGCTGCCGCTTGCTCTGGCTGCGTTTGCATTTGCCCTGCAATGGCGAGGCGAGCTCAACGATCCAGCCACCATCAGCCGTTTTAGCGGCGACGACTCCAGGCTGCCCGGATCCTCCCCCAGCAACAGCCACTCCGTCACCAGCGCCGCCACCATCAACTGTGCAGATTCTCTCCACCGAACCTCCTTGCAGACCTTTCCTTACCGCCCTGGCTGGCGGTATCACATCCTCCAGGACGCTCATCCTAAGGTACCCTCGCAAATCTCTGTATAAACCATCTTTCAAACTCGAAAAGAAAACGTAGTACGCCCGTCCGTTTAGCGTATTGTGCGCATTGCCTTTGTTGCTTTGTCACGTCGATCAACGCAACCAGCAGCAGAAGGCCTATACAAGAATAAAGATATGGAAAAGGCCTATTGGAGCATCGCTATGTAACATAAGGTAGAATACATAGAGGGTTCTGTCACATGCAGAAGAACTGCCTGTATTAAGAACCGTGCAAATAGATGACTAGAGAGAAGAGAGAGAGATGTTGCTGTAACAGTGTTTTCAGTATATATGTATCAATGTGTACATAGATCCTAGCCAACAAGGTCTCCAAAAGGAAACACCTATGCCTATGACCTGTCTCACAAACCAGGGATCGGATTACAAAAAGGGAATGAACTTGCCTATTTATAGGCTCCCAAATACCCCTACCTGCACTCGGCCAGCAGAGGGCAAGCGTAAATACATCTAAAATGCTAAACTGCCTGTAATTGCCCTCCAGCTCCTTCTGAATGCCTTGGAAGATTAAGCATGTCCACATGCCATGCATGGGACATCCCCTCTTGCTGAGCTTGATGTTGGGAATCCAACTCATCTTGGATGACTGACATCATCCATTTAGTGCATGTGGACTCCATCCTTGGCATCCTACTTCCAAAACTTGAGGCACTCTTGACCACTTGAATCTTGTCTAGAAAACCTTCTACAACAACCTTGGATTGCTCCAATCTCTCTACTGGTCTTTTTGTGTTGAAGAACATGCACCTGTCCTTCATGTCCCCTCCTTGAGCTGAAAACTTGTACCTTTCTTGGCCTGAGAACTTGATTTCTTCTTGAAAACCTGCAACCCCTTGTTCCTCTCCTCATCCTTGTACCATGGTTGCTGGGCTGAGCATCATGGGGATTCATACCCCATGATACCCACTTGAGGGCTCTATACCCCATGGCTGCTCTCATTTTGGCATGATTGGGATTCTTGATGTTGAAGAACCACTTGGCTGCGTTTTCTTGTTTGGACCAAAAACAGCCACCTTTGTACTTTGTGTTTTTCGACTATGCAACAATTCATCACCTCTAGGACTTCTACCAGGTTGTGATACCAATGTCACATGCGGAAGAATTGCTTGTATTAATAACTATGCAAAACGCAAAGATGACTAGAGAGAGAGAGAGAGAGAGAGAGAGAGAGAGAGAGAGAGAGATATTAACGTCTACGAGAGGCCAAAGTCGGCCTATGAGACAAAAAAATAATACAATTGTGTTCTTCCGGTCATCGGAAGAAAAGAAAGAAAAGAAAAAGTGTGCATGTGTCTGGATACAATTGTGAATCATCATGGATCGGTGGAGCCCATATACAAACAATATAAGGAGGGGTGGGGATGTGGATGGAGTGCTAAGGCAAGATGCATCTCTATATGCTGAAGGGGTAGTACAAGCATGCTATGCAGATCTATGTCTAACTCCATCCAGTGCCATAAGAGGGATATAAGATATCATACATCGCCGATGCTGAGGCTGTGAATGGCGTGAACATGTACCCTGAGTCTGAATGAAAGCGAGCTAGCCTCTCCTGTGTCTCCATCGGTGTCTCATTCGGATAGCTGCTATCTCTCGGTGACGGAGTCGGGGTGCTCTATGTCCAGTCTGTCTAGGTCTCCTCCTGGCTCTCAATTCCTCTGCTCTCTGTGCGGTCACCCCACGTGGTACATCATCTGGCACTAGCATAGCTCTCTGGAAGAAATCTGTGAGCTGGGACTGTCTCCCACCCCTAGTGGGAGCGGGTGTCTAGAGGAGTCTCTCTTGAGAACTATGAAGCTCTAGTAGTAGTCTGCCAAGCTGTCGCTGGTGCGAGGCCTCCATCAACTGATGTAGTGAAGAGTGCTCCTCAAACAATCCTGCATATCTATCTCTGACCCCCTGGTGGGCTCTACATCTACATACAAAGTGATCCTCAGTCTCCACCTCCTCGCGGCACAATATGCATATCTGCTCAGCTCTGGGAACCCGTGCCGCTCTCCCAGCCTCTATCTCTAGCTGATGTGATGAGACTCGTAGCTGTCCAATAGCAACGCGAGAGCTGTGTGGCATGTATACATCCATGTACTGCGGTCGATGTATAAACCCATCCCCTGAGATGCTCATAAAGTGGTCTCTGTAATACAGCATCTTCGGTGGTAGTGGGCTCTCTGGTGCTGTCCATGTCTCCTGTATGTAGTGCTGCCATATGTCTTGTCTCATCACTCTGTTCCTCTCATTGAGAGAGAGGTAACCCCGTGGAGCAGACTGATCATACTGAAAAGGTGGCAACCGCTCAATGTCTATCCCATGATGTGAGAACCATTGTAGCATCTGTGCATACCAAGATCCAGTGTGTCCAGCCTCGGCCAGCTGTCTGGATGCCTCAAAAGCTCGGCGGGATAATCTCTCCGTGGGCATCTCCCTTATGCTGTATATAAAGGAGATCGTCTGGAACAATGCCTCCACTGCCATAGGTGGTGCAGCAAACTCAGCTCGAACAATGTCGTGCGGGACGGATGGTTTGCTGCGTATCATCCTCGAGAGCATCAAGATCTGTGGTCTCTCCAGCTGTACCCATGTGGAGGCTGCAAGCCCCGGTGCCCAAACCGCTGCTGCATACATCAAGGCTGGTGTCACTAATGTATCAAAGAGCCACCCCTTCGTGCGGGGTTCCTGAAAATGTGCCTGATGACACTGACGCTCAAGGCTAGCAAGAGCTGCATACCCCTGGGTCACTGTCTCGGACTGCCTGAGCCATGGAGAAGCGTCCAGTTGAGCTAGTAAATGTGATGCCAAGGTAAACATAAGAGCTCACCACCTCGACCCGCCCTCCTGCTAATGTGAGAGTAGTGTGGCTCCTGACTACGAGTGAGGTGTGGAAGATCATAACCTTGGTTTTCCCAAGGTTCACTGTGAGACCCTGCTGTGCGCAGAAGTCATCAAGAGCCACAAGGTGTCTTTGAAGCCCAACCTGCGTGTCGGATACCAAGACGATGTCATCAGCATAAAGCATAACATGGAGAGTAATACCTGATAGCTCAACCCCAGAGCCTCCTCCCTGTGTGATGTAATCGACCACCTCATCTATATGGAGCCCAAAGAGCGTGGGGGAGAGCGGGCACCCTTGCTTCACACCAATGGTGCTAGCAACTGTGTCCGACGAGCCTCCTGGGCATCGGACTCTCCCAAAGACCTGCTCATATAGCCTGTATATGCCCCACATCATGTCTGAAGGTATGCCTAGTGTCTGTAGTCGCCGAAAGAGGCGCTCTCTGGGCACAGTATCAAATGCCTTGCAGAAATCCACAAAGCAAGAATAGAGCCGTTGCCTCCGTGCCTTGGCCTGATCAATCAGGCACCTTAATGTAAAAATGTGGTCGATGGTCGAGAAGGCTCGACGGAAGCCTGCTGCTCTCAATCCCCCAACCTCTGCATGAGTGCTCAGCTCTGCCTCCAAAACTGCCCCGTATAGAGAGAGAGTGAAAGAAAGAAAGATTTTATTAACGTCTTCCAAAAGACCGAACTCGGCCTATGAGAAATCAGTGTACCTGTATGGGGTATCCTCTGTCATCCCAACAAAATGAAAAAGTACTGAACTAAAAAGCTGAATCTGGGTGTGCAATAAGTACAATGAGTGGGGGAGGGGATGGAGCTCTACCACTAGGAGAATGCAAAGCTATATGCATGGAGTATACAATCATGATATGCAACCTAGCTATCTCCATCCTGGACCATACTGGGGGTATAAAATGGTATACATCAATGAAGGGGGTGTCCACAGCTCCTTGAAGAACATGCCTGGGTCTGCTCTGAAGCGAGCCAGTCGCTCCGCACCCTCTCTGTGGAATTGAGCTCTGATCTCTGTCATCTCTCTCTGGTATAGGCGTGGTGTCCGAAAGCCAGGTGTCCTCTGTCTCCTGCGGGCTCTGAGTGTCTCTGCTCTCTGGAGAGAATTCCTTGTCGTCCCCCCTCTGGAGCTGTCTGAGCCTGTAATGATGTCTCTCTGTGACGTTGTATGTCTAGAATGAATCTCCCCAGTATGCGCTGGTCTGCTGCCTCAAAGAGCTGGCGTAGGGAATGTGGCTCTCTGAATAAAATGGATACCATTAGTGTGAAGCAAGGATGCCCACTTTCCCCCATGCTATTTGGGTTATACATTGATGAGGTGGCTGACTTCATTACACGGGGAGGCGGAGATGGAGTTGATTTAGCAGGTACCTCAGTACATATTATGCTTTATGCTGATGATATTGTATTAGTGTCTGAGTCTCCAGGAGGTTTACAGCAGCATCTACATGCACTCGATGATTTCTGCACACAGAGGGCTCTTACTGTGAACCTTGGGAAAACCAAGGTTATGGTCTTTCATACATCGAGACAGGCAAGAGTCAGCTGACATTCACTCTCGTAGGACGCTAGGTGGAGGTGGTGACTGTCAAAGTTGACAACGCGGAAAAACACTGGCAGAGAAAGAGAGAGAGAGGGTGCACAAACGCTAGAGAGAGGTAGAGAGAGAGTATTTGAACCAACACAACATCAATGAATTAGATGAATTTTACAATGGAGCTAGGGTGCTTATATATCCACAAATGGACTTGGCCGACCTCACTTGAGATGCATAAAATTTTTTTTAACACCCTCTCTGCAGCTCATAGTGGACATAAGTAGCAATACCAAGTCGATGAAGAAGCTACCATGGACACCCAGCAGAAGCTACCATGGACACCCAGCAGTGGCCAACCACTAGGTACACCTCGGATTTGCAACCACCAGCTTGTCACCACCAAAAATGCCATCCTGAGCACCAACCGCCTCAAAGAACATTGAACTGTAGACCACACTACGTCCAAGAATCCCCATTCATGAACTGTGAACACATCACGTCCAAAAATTTAAAAACTCCACAAGATAATGAACTTTGGTACACACCCTGTCCATAATCCCGAAAACAACAATGAATGATTGCAGCACATTCATAGTGTTTTATACGCCATGTTGGTTCCTTGCCAGATGCCTAGTGCTTTGAATTTCGACACACGGATCCAAACACCCAGAAATTGAACTCCGACACATGGGTCCAAGTCGTCAAAACGGGAGCACAGACTGCCTCTCTTTGCCACTCACATGCCTCTCTCTGGCTGAAGCATGTGGTAGCATCCATCCACCAAGCTAGAATGCTGGAGCATGTGCCAGTGTAGTCCTCGCCACACCGGCAGAAGCCGTATCATCCCTGGTAGTATCACTGTCACTGTCATCCTCGTTAGCTTTGCCTTTGCCTTTGTCATTCGTCGAGCCTTGAGCTTTAGCTTTGGATTTGCAATCCCGAGCCAAATGCCCTCGCTTTCCGCACTTATAACAACAGCTCCTAGACTTCTTATTGAATTCCGATGCAGCATGTGCCGATTCTACATCCTTCGAAACTCGAATCTTGCCTTGGGAAATGAGCACTGCTTCCTCCTCAATGAGAAAAGAGCTGAGATCATCCATATGCTGCCATCCATCGTAATAGTCTCTCTCTGGTCCATCCTGTCTTGCCAATGGCTCCCTCCTCTTATGGAAAAAACTAGGCCCCCATATCTCCGCTCCATAGAGAAGTGTCGATGTAACCAGAGTGTCTAATAGCCATAGTTTCGTGCGTGGCTCCTGAAACTGTATGTCTACGCACTGTCTCTCAAGTGCCCCCAAAGCTGCAAATCCTCGTACTAGTCTAGCCTCTGTTGCCTCCCTCATAGAAAACCGCGGCCCTCTGAAGGTCACCCCCAGGTACACATAGGATCTGACATACTCAACTGGCTCTCCTCTAAACGTAGACTGCGTCTGTGTGCTAGTCACCCATGCTTGTGTGGTATTAAATGTCATAACCTTGGTTTTACCAAGGTTCATTGTGAGATCTTTGCCCACACAAAAAGACTGCAATGCATCCAAATCTCTCTGTAGTCCTTTAGGAGTGTCTGAGATAAGCACAATGTCATCTGCATATAGTAGGATGGGTATCAACACCCTAGCTAGGCTCGCCCTTGGGCCACCCAATCTATCCACATAGTCTGAGACCTCATCAATGTATAGCCCAAAGAGCGTGGGTGAAAGCGGGCAGCCCTGCTTGACCCCAATAGTACTGTTCACTGCATCAGACAAGCGCCCTGGGGCACGTACTCTGTCTATCTGACTCATACAAAGTGTATACTCCCCACTGCATCTCCTCAGGGACACCAATATCCTGTAGTCTCCTCATAAGCCTGGCACGTGGTACCATATCAAATGCTTTGCGGAAGTCCACAAAACAACAATATATCCTCCGTCCTCGTGCTCGTCCCTCCTCAATAAGAGCTCTGAGGGTGAGTATATGATCCAGTGTGGTGTATCCCCTCCTAAAACCAGCCTGTCCAGTTGCTCTCTGTCCCTGCCTCTCTGCCCACTGGCTCATCTCATGCTCCAAGGTGGTGGATCCGTATATCTTAGCCAGATAATGGCCAATCATGATCATACGATATTTACTTGGCATCATGGGATCCTCGCTCTTAAGCAATGGCACAATAGTGTTATCTGTCCAACTAGCTGGGAAACCTTCACACGTAGCTCTATTAAACATGTGTACAAGGATCGGTGCAAGAGTATCCCGTGCATATGAGAAATGTTCAGCTGCTAGACCTTCATGATCTTGCGCCCTCCCTATGTGTAGTCTATCAATCGCATCTAGCACCATCCGCAAAGTGAAGAAAACGCAATGATCCGGTCGAGGTGATGGCGGGCGCGGAATGGGAGGCTGTCCAAGTACATCATATAGGGACATCGCATACTCGTGCCAAGTCTCAGGTGCCGTGATTGGGGTAGGTGGCTGCCTCTCCTGGAACATTTTCCAAGCCCTCTTAACTGTCCTGACTCCTGACCCAAGAATAATTGGTACAACTCTGCCTCGAGCTTTGCCAGGTAATCCCGCTTCTTCTTTCGCACAAAGCGTCGGAAGAGCGTCCTGGCCGGTCTGTGTGTACGTGCCCCAAGGGCGACATCTCTCTGTAGCTGAGCTCGGGTCTCTTGGCATTCGTCATCATACCAGCTATTCTGCAGGATAGTACTGCTCAAGGGCTTAGAGACAGCTATAGTATAGTATATGGGAAAGCATATGCTGCCGAGGTATGTAGTACCTCTGTAAAGCCTCTCGTAAGCTCCTCTAAAGGGCTATCTGGGTCGAGTGAAAAGGCCATTGTAGACTGCACTGCAATAAACTCCAGCAGTCTCTTGTGTAAAATGGTATCTAGGGTGGCGAGAGAGAGGTAATGGTGATAACCGTCTTTGGTTCTTGCATACCACTGTGAAGCATAAGTATGCATGATCTGCCGCCATCCACAATCGGCCTGTTAGAAATATAGAAACTTTGGATATCTGGCATCAAAGTAGGGGATCCCATCAAGTAGTCCACTGTACTAGCACCCTTCTTGTTATTCCAGCATGTCAAAGCACCCGAACCGGGCCATTGTGACAAACCATTATAAATAAGCAACCCATGAGCACTCCCCAAAGCCAAGAGGTGTGTCCCATACTCTGTGATCTCACCCATATCGTGTGATGTCCTCTGCAAGGTGGTTCCAAACGTTATGTACTGTACGGATCCGTACGTACTGTACGTTGTTTGGTACGGAAAAAAATTTTAAGGTACGTAAAAATACGTACCATTGGTAAAAATACATAAAATCTCAAAAATTTCAGCCACCTACATAAAATTTCAGTCCATGTCCACATTGACATATAAAACTTTCGAAATAGAGACACAACAAGGTCAAAAACCTACTAATTCAAAAGTGAGAAATTAGAATCACAAGTCAATGCATGATTGCTCTGACAAATTCAATGCACAATGCCATACAATTTCAATCAGGATTCAGCAATCATGCAATGCATAATATTTAGTGGGCAGCTCAGGGAGAGAGAGAGAGAGAGAGAGAGAGAGAGAGAGAGAGAGAGAGAGAGAGAGAGAGAGAGAGAGAGAGAGAGAGAGAGAGAGAGAGAGAGAGAGAGATTTTATTAACGTCTTCCAAAAGACCGAACTCGGCCTATGAGAGAGAGAGAGAGAGAGAGAGAGAGAGAGAGAGAGAGAGAGAGAGTTATGTTGCTGCCTTGGTGGCCTGAGCAAGGGTGGGTGGCAGGGTGGGTGGGTGCGTGGGTGGGGAAAACGGGGAAGCGAAAGGAAGGCGACGGCGACAGTAGCGAAGAGAGAGAGAGAGAGAGAGAGAGAGAGAGAGAGAGAGAGAGTGTGTGCGACTGTAGAGGCCCTTATCGGAAGGTGTGCGCCGTACAGAGTCCAGATGCTATCGCAGGTGAAACCCAAAAAAAAAAAATGTTTATCGCAGGCAGGCAAGCAAAGCAAAGAAAAAAAAAATCGCGTACGGATCGATCCGTACGTACGGATCCCCGTACGGTATGGATGTACGGTACGGATTGGATCCGTGCGTACATTTTGATCCAACCTTGGTCCTCTGTATGCCCACTTCATCGGCTTCAAGCTCTCTATATAAAGGCTCCTTTGTGTCATAAAGTGTTGATTGCTCATTGCCCGTACGAGCATTGAAGTCCCCCACCAAAAGAATGTCTCCCAAGTTAGCAAAGCGTATGATGTCTCCCAAGTTAGCAAAGCGTATGATGTCTTCATACAATGGCAAATAAGGTGACTCACCTTATTGTGCATATCTAGAGTAGGCAGGAGGAAAATAGCATACGGCAATGTATATGTCCTGTAGCCTCTTTGTGCGAACTCTAATCCACATATATCGTGCATCTGCATCTCTATGTACTACATGAACCATATCCCGAAGCTCCTCTCTAAATAACACAGCCACTCCGCTTGATCCTCTAGTACTACCTCGTGTATGTGGGTGGGGGCGATAATGTTGGATAAATGTAATCCCAACTCCTTAGTCCAAATTAATATGTGGTGGATAGGCTAGTGGTCAGTGGTTGGTGTGTAAAGCCTACAAATGGTTGGTGCATGTTGTTCATGCAACTCATGCAACTAAAAATAGGGTAGAGGAGTCTCTAAATAAGGTACAAGTCGTGATCAAGTGATTATGTAAGTATGGTTCATGTCTAATCACAATTAGTGTCTTCTTGTGTTAATCTCATATCAATTTTCTACATATACCAATTTTTGTCCCTTATATTCATGATGTCTTGTACAATCTTTGATCCACCTTGAGTATGTTTTGATCAATCTTCATAGCTTAGTTATCATATCCAACATTTGGTATCAGAGCTTGACTTAATTAGGTTTAGTTTATTAGCAAAAATCCTAATCAATTTCTTAAGCACTATAGCCAGTTTTTTGCTGTTTGAACCACTTATTGTAGTTTGCTTCCGTGCTTGCACCTGAGTGAATGAAACTCTAATCTTTTGATATAGGCTCTTAGCTTAGCTCCCACGCATGCTACAAATCCAAGCTCATGGCCTAATTTCGACGGAGCTTGACGAATTTGTCATCGCTACCTGCGCAGGCCGATTTCTGTTCAGCGCAGCCATTCGTCGCCGTCCGTTTGCGCCAATTCCTCTGAGGTGTTGCAAGTCTATCAAGTGAAGATTGAGCATATCAAATCTTGTGATATTTGGTGCACTGTAGCTGTTGTACGGAGCTAATTTTCAGTCGCCCCTTTTCTGCAATTTTTGCTCCTCCAACATGGTGATACCAATTTTGATTTATATTGATGATATTTTTACTATTTGAGCTTAAATCATCTATGTGAGCAAGTATTCAACATTAATCATCATGAGTTCCAAATTTCCCGACAAATTCAACGGAACTGGGTTCCATACTTGGCAAATCAAGGTGAAGGGCTACCTCATGAAGAAAAATATGTGGAGTATGGTCAAGCCACTTACTGAAGATGAAGCTGGTATTTCTGCTGCAGTTACAAGAGCTACAACGGCTGCACTTCAAGCAAAAGATGAACAAGCACTTGGTATTATCATTACTGCTTTAGAAGATGATTTTATTCATTATATTGATGATGTTGAGTCAGCTATGGAAGCTTGGGAATTATTAGAACGTACTTTTGGTGCAAAGGCCAAGCATTCCAAGATTAGTTTGAAGATGCAACTCTTTGATTTAACCATGGAGAGTAATGAAAATTTAGCAGCTTTGATTAACAGGTTGAAGAGCTTAATGACACAATTGGTTTATGTTAAATCTCCTGTTCCTGAAGAATATGCTATTGCTATCCTGCTCAAAAGCTTACCTTCAAGCTTTAGACAAATTGTGACGGTACTTAAAGAGAAGGAGCCAGTCCCTTCTTTGGAAAGTATCATAAATTCTTTGCAGGAAGAAGACAAGAAGATTACAAAGGATGTGATAGATCCTTATGCATATACTGTTACTACGACATCGGTAAAGAAGAAGTGTACTATTTGTGGTTATACAAATCATCTTACTAAGGATTGTTTCTCCAAACATCCTTGTGAGTATTGTGGAAAGACGAATCATCCATCCTCAAAGTGCTACAAAAAAGATCAAAAGCAAGCAAAGGCACATGTGGTTGAAGACGTCAACCAACAAGAAGAAACAAATCTTTGTTCTAGTCTTAGTATAAAAGATGTAGATGATGAGTATGCTTTTTAGATTATGTCATGTATGTGGTTGAGTCAAGACTTATATTGTTCCAACTTGACAAGTTGTAGAGGAGAGTACACTACCCTATGTTGTTATTAAGGGGGGACTCTTACTCATTGTGTCAAGGAGGTTTGTTAGATTTGATTCATGTTTTGTAAGAAGTTGGTCTTAAGGGGGGATTGTTGGATAAATGTAACCCCAACTCCTTAGTCCAAATTAATATGTGGTGGATAGGCTAGTGGTAAGTGGTTGGTGTGTAAAGCCTACAAATGGTTGGTGCATGTTGTTCATGCGGAGGAAGAGAGCTTGAGCTCTTGCAAGCACACACACACTCACACAAACCCCTAGAAGAGAACACACAAGATGAGAGGGTGCGGTCAACCCACGTGGTACATCAGCTGGCACTGGCATAGCTCTCTGGAAGAAATCTGTGAGCTGGGACTGTCTCCCACCCCTAGTGGGAGCGGGTGTCTGGACTCTGGAGGAGTCTCTCTCGAGAACGATGAAGCTCTAGTAGTAGTCTGCCAAGCTGTCGTCTCTGGTCCGAGACCTCCATCAACTGATGTAGTGAAGAGTGCTCCTCAAACAATCCTGCATATCTATCTCTGACCCCTTGGTGGGCTCTACATCTACATACAAAGTGATCCTCAGTCTCCACCTCCTCGCGGCACAATTTGCATATCCGCTCGGCTCTGGGAACTTGTGCCGCTCTCCGAGCCTCTATCTCTAGCTGATGTGATGAGACTCGTAGCTGTCCAATAGCAACACGAGAGCTGTGGGGCATGTATACATCCATATACCGCGGTCATTGTATAAATCCATCTCCTGAGATGCTCATAAAGAGGTCTCTGTAATATAGCATCTTCGGTGGTAGTGGGCTCTCTGGTGCTGTCCATGTCTCCTGTATGTAGCGCTGCCATATGTCTTGTCTCATCACTCTGTTCCTCTCATTGAGAGAGAGGTAACCCCGTGGAGCAGACTGATCATACTGAAAAGGTGGCAACCGCTCAATGTCTATCCCATGATGTGAGAACCACTGTAGCATCTGTGCATACCAAGATCCAGTGTGTCCAGCCTCGGCCAGCTGTTTGGATGCCTCAAAAGCTCGGCGGGATAATCTCTCCGTGGGCATCTCCCTTATCCTGTATATAAAGGAGATTGTCTGGAACAATGTCTCCACTGCCATAGGTGGTGCAGCAAACTCAGCTCGAACAATGTCGTGCGGGACGGATGGTTTGCTGCGTATCATCCTCGAGAGCATCAAGATCTGTGGTCTCTCCAGCTGTACCCATGTGGAGGCTGCAAGCCCTGGTGCCCAAACCGCTGCTACTTACATCAAGGCCGGTGTCTCTAATGTATCAAAGAGCCACCCCTTCGTGCAGGGTTCCTGAAAATGTGCCTGATGACACTGACGCTCAAGGCCAGCAAGAGCTGCATACCCCCGGGTCACTCTGTCTCGGACTGCTTGAGCCATGGAGAAGCGTCCAGTTGAGCTAGTAAATGTGATGCCAAGTGTTGGGGTAAAGGCATTATGCCCACCCTTATAGTGTGTACAAGGCCATAAGTTTTATAGTACATAGTACACTTAGTACTTTTAATGTACTAAGTGCACTATGTGTACTAGAGCAAATATACATGTGTGATAGGGGAGTCGCGCACTCATACTTTGTGAGTTGACTTATCCCCACACATCTCTCTCTCTCTCTCTCTCTCTCCCTTCTTCTCTGTGTGTGTCTCCCACATGAAACCCTAATTGTTTCAGCTTAGCTTCTTTAGCTCCCTTCAACTGGTATTAGAGCCCGGTGTGCCGCGTGCGCGCATGTGCGCTTGCGGGTGTGGGGAGTCGTCTTCATCGCGAAGAAGAAGCTCGGCTATGGAGCCTTGAGCTTGGCATGAGCAGAGGAGATTGCTTGGAGCTTTCTGGTGCTCAGCAAGGAGGAGAGAACTGCTGATTTGCAGATCTGGTAGAGAGCACTGTGTGTGGTCTTGAGGCAGTAGGACAAGCGTCTTCCAGTAGTACCCTTGCAGCCTTGTGTGTTGTCAGGTGTAGAGTCAACGCATGGTCTGGCGTAGTAGTCCCATGAGAGAGGTTGCTGCCATAGCAAGGACAGTCTGCCATGTGATCTGAGTGTCGCGTGTGTGCGTTGCTGTTGGTGAAAGCGAAAGCAACGCAGGGCAGCAAGTCGTTGCAGTCCAGAGAAGGTCACGTGTGTGTAAGGCGTTGCAATTTTTTTGGCAGAGCTTGGAGAAGAAGCGCAAGACGTCAACGCGTAGGGCAGGTGTGTGCTGGTTCTCGTGTGCTGGGCGCAGTCTGTGTGTGCAGTGGCCAGAAGCGACCAGGCATAGGTCAAGGTGTTGTGTGAGGTCCGCCATGGCGTGATCGCTGCAGAGCTCCTCCGCTACCGCCCACCTGCACGAATACAACATCCGTACCTGCACAGCAGCATCAGCATCAGCATCAGCATCAGCATCAGCACACGAGTCAACAAATACGACGCCCCCCCCCTTTTCTGCAACAGAAATAAAAAATTTCAGACGTATTTGCTTCAATTTTGGGATTTTGCATGTCCATTATCATCAATTGAGCATGTACAGGTCGTAATGGCTCAGATTTGAGCACAATTGGCAACATTGGGTGACATTGGTCACATTCCGGGTCAATTGGCAGGAAATTGGGTGTTAACATTTGGGGCTTTTGATGTAATTGTGCCATTGGGCATTCATACATGCTGTATGATGTGAGCAATCTCACATTCGGGGCTAAATTGCAGGAAATTAGAGTGCAAATCAAAGTTCTTTTGTGCCAATTGGGTTGATTTGCATGCAGGCACTGGCATTTGATGCTTTGGGCAATGTGTTGATGCGTGACATAATAAGTTGGAACAACATAAGTCTCGACTCAACCACATACATGACATAATTTAAAAAGCATACTCCTCATCTACATCTTTTATACTAAGACTAGAACAAAGATTTGTTTCTTCCTGTTGGTTGACTTCTTCAACCACATGTGCCTTTCCTAGCTTTTGATCTTTTTGGTAGCACTTTGAGGATGGATGATTCGTCTTTCCACAATACTCACAAGGATGTTTGGAGAAACAATCCTTAGTAAGATGATTTGTACGACCACAAATAGTACACTTCTTCTTTGCCGATGTCGTAGTAACAGTATATGCATAAGGATCTATCACATCCTTTGTAATCTTCTTGTCTTCTTCGTGCAAAGAATTTATGATACTTTCCAAAGAAGGGATTGGCTCCTTCTCTTTAAGTACCGTCACAATCTGTCTAAAGCTTGAAGGTAAGCTTTTAAGCAGGATAGCAATAGCATCTTCTTCAGGAACAGGAGATTTAACATAAACCAATTGTGTCATTAAGCTCTTCAACGTGTTAATCAAAGCTGCTAAATTTTCATCCATGGTCAGATCAAAGAGTTGCATCTTCAAACTGATCTTGGAATGCTTTGCCTTTGCACCAAAAGTACGTTCTAATAATTTCCAAGCTTCCATAGCTGACTCAACATCATCAATATAATGAATAAAATCATCTTCTAAAGCAGTAATGATAATACCAAGTGCTTGCTCATCTTTTGCTTGAAGTGCAGCCGTTGTAGCTCTTGTAACTGCAGCAGAAATACCAGCTTCATCTTCAGTAAGTGGCTTGACCATACTCCATAGATTTTTCTTCATGAGGTAGCCCTTCACCTTGATTTGCCAGGTATGGAACCCAGTTCCGTTGAATTTGTCGGGAAATTTGGAAC
This sequence comes from Cibotium barometz, assembly GCF_041138505.1. Lineage (NCBI taxonomy): Eukaryota > Viridiplantae > Streptophyta > Polypodiopsida > Cyatheales > Cibotiaceae > Cibotium > Cibotium barometz. The sequence continues at coordinate 1,068,726 of NC_141048.1, read as the reverse complement.
TTATGATGATGAAATATGATGATTAATGTTGAAAACTTGCTCACATAGATGATTTAAGCCCAAATAGTAAAAATATCATCAAAATAAATCAAAATAGGTATCACCATGTAGTTGGAGCAGAAACTGCAGAAAACCGGCGACTGAAAAAACGATGCGTGCAGCTGCTACAGTGGACCATATGCCTCCAAATTTTGTGTGCTGAATCTTCACTTGATGGACTTGGATCACCTCAAAGGAATTGATCCAATTCGAAGCGACGAAGGCGACTGTTGCGCTGAACAGGAAACGGACTGTCTGGCTGGCGATGACGAATTCGCTGCACTGCGTTGAAATTGGCCGTTGAGCTTCGAATTGGAGCAGGCGTGGGAGCAAAGCTAAGAGCCTATATCAAAATCTTGGGGTATAATCAACTCAGGTGCACACATGGAAGCAAACTACAGCATGTGGTTCAAACTGAGAAAAACTAGCTATGGTGATTAAGAAATTGATTAGGGTTTTTGCTAATAAACTAAGCCTAATTGAGTCAAGCTCTGATACCAAATGTTGGATATGATAACTAAGCTATGAAGATTGATCAAAACATATTCAAGGTGGATCAAAGATTGTACAAGACATCATAAATATGAGGGACAAAAATTGGTATATGCAGAAAATTGATATGAGATTAACACAAGAAGACACTAACTGTGATTAGACATGAACCAAACTTACATAATCACTTGATCACGACTTGTACCTTATTTAGAGACTCCTCTACCCTATTTTTAGTTGCATGAGTTGCATGAACAACATGCACCAACCATTTGTAGGCTTTACACACCAACCACTGACCACTAGCCTATCAACCACATATTAAATTGGACTAAGGAGTTGGGATTACATTTATCCAACAGTGTCCAAAGTGCTCCATTGCAGTTCCAAACTGCTGTGCATCTGTGAATCTCGATCCTCCATAGGTGATGTCCCATAGGCTGCCTGGCGCTAATCGGTGGCCTTGCCATCGATGATGACACGGCCATCACGATAGAATTCTCTCTTGTCCTCTTTTCGGGCCTGTAGGACTCTCGGCATGCATGTTTTCCTGTGTTCTATCTGCATCCTTGTAAGGTCGTCATCCAAATAGATGGGATCTCCCTATAATCCTCGTAGAATCACCCTCTTGCTCATGAAGGTGACCCTCTCCGTCTCTCTTGCAAACTGTAGGATGAGCTGTAGGATGAGGGCTCGCTTGCGTGTTGAGAGAGAGAGAGAAAGAAAGAAAGAAAGAAAGATTTTATTAACGTCTTCCAAAAGACCGAACTCGGCCTATGAGACAAATCGGAGTACCTGTATGGGGTATCCTCTGTCATCCCAACAAAATGAAAAAGTACTGAACAAAAAAAGCTGAATCTGGGTGTGCACGGGGATGGAGCTCTACTACTAGGAGAATGCAAAGCTATATGCATGGTGTATACAATCATGATATGCAACCTAGCTAGCTCCATCCTGTACTATACTGGGGGTATAAAATGGTGTACATCAGTGAAGGGGGTGTCCACAGCTCCCTGAAGAACATGCCTGGGTGTGCTCTGAAGCGAGCCAGTTGCTCCGCACCCTCTCTGTGAAACTGAGCTCTGATCTCTGTCATCTCTCTCTGGTATAGACGTCGAGAGAGAGACAGAGAGAGAGAGAGAGAATGAAAGAAAGAAAGATATGTTAAGCGTCTAATAAAGACCCAATGGCCCTATGAAACCAAAGTGGTACAATAATGTCCATGGCATATCTCATCATGGAATGGAAAATAAAACAGAATGAAAACATAAATATCGCTATCTCATTGGGGTGATACAAAACTGTCCATGGAAACTCGTCATGGAAAACTCAGAACATAAAAGCATGGGAGCAACATTAGGTCCGAGTAGATGGTATACCACTCTCCAAAATGTCAAGCAGAGAGACAAAGAATGAAAGAAAGAAAGCTGTATTAATGTCTACTAGAGGCCGAACTCGACCTATGAGACAAATCAGTGTACAACTGTCAATGTCTTTTGGATGTCCAAAAAAAAAAGGACAAAATGAACATGAAATAAAGTATGAAAGTACTGAGCTAGTGGGGGGGTGTGATGGATGGAGCACTACTGCTAGAGGCTCAGTATGCAACCTATATGCGTAGGGTATACAAGACTGCAATGCAGATCTGTCTAGCTCCAACCAGTACCATAATGGGTGTGTAATATGTGATACATAGGCGATGGCGAGGCAAAAATACCTCGGAGCATGATCTCCGAGTGTGAGTGTAAGTGAGCTAGCTGCTGTTGGATATGGTGCTGATGTCGAGCCTATATCTCTGTGATCTCCCGCTGATGTAGTCTGGGAGTCTGGTAGCCTGGTGCTCTCGGTCTTTGTCTGGCTCGGAGGTCCGCAGCGCGCTGAAGTGTACCCCCCTCCTGTGTCAGGGTAGGCACTGGGATAGATCTGTGGAAGAAATCAGTGAGCTGGAGCTGTCGCCCACCTCTCCCTGTGGTATGAGTCCGTATCAGTGTCTCTCTCTGGCGCTGTCTCTCACAAGAACTGGCCAAATGTGCGCTGGTCTGTGGACTCCATGATCTGGCGGAGTGAGGGATGTCCATTGAAGATGGTGGTGTATCTCTCTCTAATGACACTATATGCTGTGCATCTGCATACATAATGTTCCTCACTCTCAACCTCCTCCTGGCATAGTCTGCATATCCTCTCTACTCGCTCTTGGGATCCGTGCTGCCCTACTTGCGTCAATCTCAAGCTGGTGTGATGACACTCTGAGCTGGCCAATCGTCACTCGGGCACTATGAGGCATGCACACATCCATGTATCTAGGTCTCTGTATGAATCCATCCGGTGAGATACGCATAAACTGATCTCTCTAGTATAGCATCTTCGGCAGTAGAGGTTGACTGGGTGTAATCCAAGTCTCTTGAGTGTATCGTTGCCATAAATCCTGCCGAAGGACTCTGTTCCTCTCACTGTGAGAGAGCTGGATGTGTGGTGCATGTATATCATATTGGAAAGGTGGCAAGTGGTGTATGTCAAGACCATGCTGAGTGAGCCACTGTATCATCTGTGAATACCATGATCTCCTATCTCCACTCTCTGTGAGCTGCGTGCATGCCTCAAAAGCTCTTTGTGAGAGTTGATCTGCTGGCATATCTCTGATCCTCTGTATGAAGCAGATCGTCTGGAAGAGGGCCTCTACTAGCATAGGAGGTGCAACAAACTCCGTCCGGACAATGTCATGTGGGACGGAGGGTTTGCTGCGGATCATCTGTGAGAGCATGAGAATCTGAGGCCTCTCTATCTGAGACCGTGGAGGTGGCGAGCCCAGGTGCCCATACTGCTGCAGCATACATCAAAGCAGGGGTGACTAGTGTGTCAAACAACCACCCCTTTGTGCGGGGCTCTTGGAAGTGTGCCTGGTGACACTGTCTCTCCAGCATGGCTAGAGCTGCATACCCTCGTGTGAGTCTATCCCTGGCTGCCTGTGCCATAGTAAATCTTCCTGGCGGAGTCGTAAATGTAATCCCCAGGTACACTTATGAGTCTATCACCTCTACATGTCCTCGTGCTAGTGTGAAGATGGCCTGTCGTCGAACCGGCCTTGAGGTGTGGAAAATCATGGCCTTGGTTTTCCCAATGTTTACTGTAAGCCCCCTCTGTGTGCAGAAGTCATCGAGTGCATGGAGGTGGTGCTGTAGTCCCATCCGCGACTCAGAGACCAGAATAATATCATCTGCATATAGCATAATGTGGATTGTGGTACCTGAGATGTCTACCCCACCAGTGTGACCAATGAAGTCAGCCACCTCATCGATGTATAGCCCAAATAGTGTAGGAGAGAGAAAGAGAGAGAGAAATGAAATGTTATATTAACGTCTTCAAAAGGCCAAAGTGACCTATGAGACCAAAGTTACAACCATGTGACATCTGATACACTGTCTGGAAAAGAAAAGAAAGAACTGAAGGTAAGTATCTAGCCCTATAATACATCAGTAGGGAGCATCCGGAAGCAGCAACTAGGGAGAGTGGGAAGCTAATGCTACTAGTCAAAATGGGGTACATGAGTACATGGATACATGAATACATGAATATGGGGGACTACAAAAGTGACAGTGAGTACAACAGTATATGGCTGGAGTGGTAATCTTCCTAGGAGCTCTGGCATGGGTCTCTGCGGGATGGCCTGGATATCTTCCATAGTGATGCCTGGTCAGACAAGCCCGATACCTTGCAATGATGCTCTTAATCCTCTGGTGTAGGCACCGGCTCTAATGTGAGGACCCGCGAACCCTCGGGCGTCTGGATCTGCCCAACTGGATAGCTCTCTCAACTAGAGTTCCACGGGGTGCCCACTACTGGGCTGTCGGCTGTGTGTCCTCCCGGGTAGTCCCTCTAAAGAAGTCAGTAATCTGTCTCTATGTGGACTCCTTGCCAGTCGGGCGTCTGCTCCTGATAATGGACTCTCTGAGCCTGCGGATCTCCAGGAGATAAAAACCCAAGCATCGCTGATCGCAATAGTCCATGACTCTAGCTGGTGGTTCAAATCCCTCTTTGAAAAGGCAATGGTAGCGCCCTCGAATCTCATAATATGCTATGCAGTGACACATGTAGTGCTGCTCCGTCTCTGGCTCTATCCAATAGAGAGGTCATTTTTTATACAGAGACTCGAGAGAGCCCTGAGAGGGGCTTACCATACATAGCCGGGTATGAGTGTGCGAGTCATCTTTTCGAGGCGAAACCCGCACATCAGGAGTACGTGGCTCTGGGGGGGGCAGCTGTCCTTTTTAGATCCCATCTCTGACAGATTCTCAGCATCGTCCGGAAGGACGAGGATGCACGATATCTTTGGGTGCGGCTACAGCTTAGCAATGACAGAGTCATCCACATTGCTGTGTGTTATTTTGCACCACGCCACTCCCCTTACGCCGCACAACATGGCCAGTCACCGTACTTACCATTATATGAGGATATCATGGAGTTCTCACAGTTGGGGGAAGTCCTCCTGCTCGGGGATTTCAATGCTAGGACGGGAAGTCAGCAAGTCCCGCTACTCAATCTAGACGACCCTATCAAACTATAGGAGTTGGACATCACTGATATAGGGCTGTAGCGATCATCACATAACCGTGAGGAGGTCACAGTGTATGGGGGATATTTCTTAGAGCTGGGAGCTGCACATGGTCTCGTTATCTATAACGGGATGTCCCGATGGCCCTCCTCCAGCGCCCTCGCCTCCTTCCCTCACTCAGGAGGTACTAGCACTTTGGACTACCTTATGGGATCTCCGCTTTGGCACACCTTATCCCCGACTTCTCCATTCCGCCACCCCCTTTTGAAGATGACCATGCCTACCTCTCTTTCACTCTTTCGTGCACACCACCCGTCCCTCCACCACACCCACCCATCTCACATTACACTCAGATCCTCTTTGATCACGAGCTTGACCTTGTTTACTCCAACCACATCTACCGCCAACTCCAGCTACTGTCCCCCTATCCACTCTCACAACACCGCTCACCACCATACTCCACACATCCGCCACAACTTCTTTCATCTGCACGCGGCGGTCTACCACCAAGCCACCTTGCGGTTCCATGCCCCAGAACGGTTGGTACGATGACAAATGTCGGGCCACACGCCCTCGTCTTAAGCATGAGGTACGGATTTGGCAAATCATGAAGCGCCAAGCGCAACGGATTTCTCAACGGCTCACCCAACGCAAGAAACAGGAGTTCTACGCTCGGAAAGAGGATGAGTTATACTGACTTTTCTTAGGGCCGAACTGTAAAGAGGCATGGAGAAAACTCCGCGAACATCACCCTCCCACACCTATCACCTGCGCGGACACATGACACTCCTATGCACGCTCCCTCTATCATATCCCCCATCAGCCACCCCTACCCCCACCACCAGATCCCTGCCCCACCACCTCCACCTTCTTCACAAAGGGCATGGTCCTCAAGGCCATTCGTAGACTACGTAATGGGTGAGCCCAAGATCATGAATGACTCAGCGCCGAGTACGTCTCGCATGCCCATGATACCCTAGCGCCCTACTAGCCTACATGTTCAATAGAGCCCTTTGTGAAGGATTTCCACCCTCTTGGTCCACCAACACCATCACCCCCATCCTCAAAGCCAGAGATCCACTTGATCCTAATAACTACAGGACGATCATGATTGGCCACACATTGGCCAAACTCTATGGATCAGTGCTAGAGGCGGAGCTCAGCTCATTTGCAGAGAGCCAGGGATGCAGAGCCTCAAGACAGGCTGGCTTTCAGAGGAGCTACTCTATCCTTGACCACATCTTCACCCTCCGTGCCATCATCGAGGAGGGTAGAGCACGACACCAGAGGATTTACTGCTGGTTTGTGGATTTCTGGAATGCTTCTGATACGGTAGCCCGAGACCGCCTCTTACACCGTCTACAGGAGATCGAAGTCGCATCTGACATGGTTTGGAGCATCATCGCCCTCTATGAGTCCGTCTCACCGGACGAGAGAGACCCCGAGGAGGTACATCACAGGAGATTTCCAGCACTATTGGGGTGAAACAGGGCTGCCTTCTATCACCCACTCTTTTCGGCCTCTACATTGATGAGATCTCGAGCTTCATTGATTGATTAGGCGGGGCTGGTCCCACACTGGCAGGCATATTGATCCCCATACTACTTTATGCAGATGACATCGTCCTCCTCTCAGACTCAGTCGAAGGGCTTCAAAGACAGTTGGATGCCTTACATGACTTTTCTACTCAGCGGGACCTTTCTGTTAACCTGGGTAAAACCAAGGTAATGGTCTTCAATACCTCTCGCCCCGTCACATCCAGATTGAGCTTCACATATATAGGGGATCCTGTGGAGATTGTCTCATCCTATGTCTACCTTGGTGTCACTTTGAGTGGCCCACGCTTTACCATGCTTCCCGCAGCACATGCCAGAGTGACGCGGGGATATGCAGCCTTGAGCTTACTTGAGCGGCAGTGCATCCAGGCACATTTCCAGGAGCCGAGGACGAAGGGCTGGCTTTTTGAGACCCTCGTCACACCAGCCTTGATGTATGGAGCAGCTTTATGGGGGCCAGATTTATCCGATGAGGATTGGCAGCGAGTTCGTAGGGCCCAAGTCATGATGTTCTCCTGTATGATCCGCAGCAAACCATCAATCCCACACCAAATTATCAAGGCAGAGTTTGCTGCATCCTCGATGGTAGTGCATGCACTCTTCCAGATAATCACATACCTCCATCGCATCAGTCACATGGATCCCCATAGGTGGAGTCCTCCAGACAACTAGCACTTGAGGGGCACTCTGGAGTATGGTATGCACTAGTTTCCACTTGGTTCTCAGTATATGGGCTCTGTATGGACCGCCTACCCCTTCTTCAGAACAATTTGGACTCCCCTTTTCTCCGGCTGTCTCATGAGGATACCAATCGGGTTATCTGGTCAGATCTTCTTAGCCTCTACAAACATTGCACATGGATCACACCCCTGGAGCTCCCCGCGAAGATGCACTTTTACAGAGACCACTTCCTCACACTCACTGAGGATGGATTCATCCATCAGTTGGGCTACTTGAGTGTTCACATGTCCCATGCCATGCGGATTGCGATTGGCCACATACCGGTTTCTTCCCACCGCCTCAGAGTGGAGACAGGTAGAGCTGAGCGCATCTTCAGAGCCGGGAAGCTCATACGGACACCCAGAGAGGAGAGGATCTGCCCACTATGCCACACAGAGGGTGAGACGGAGGAGCATTACATATGCTGCTGCCCAGTATACTATGAGATATGCGAGAGGTTTCACTGTCTATTTCGCGAGGGATTGGGTTCACTCTCCAGGATCATTGACTTCCAGGACCAGCGTTGCCTGGGCCTCTTCTTGCTTGATCTCCGCAGACACAAGGACACCTTCTTGAGAGAGCCTGCGCCCTAGAGACCCCGCGCCCTCCCTCGGCAGCCAATCATCACAGGTTTCTTCCGGACCCAGGAGGTGGAGGACACCGACATAGTGGATCTTGTGGATCCTCCACGAGTTTCTCTGGCCCTACTTGGCCCGAGAGAAGTTACCTCGGACCGAGCCTTTGCACTCCAGCGTACCCGACGCCCTCGACCCCCCCGCTGGTGACGATCACCTCATCAGCTTTAGATCCAGGACATGCTCCACCGCAATCGAGCTACCTTTCCACATGACATAGATGAGGGAGACCTCTCGGCAATACTCGTCAGCCCCATGCTTGACATTTTGGAGAGTGGTATACCATCTAGTCGGAGCTGATGTTGCTCCCATGTTTTTATGTTCTTAGTTTTCGATGACGAGTTTCCATGGATAGTTTTGTATCACCCCAGTGAGATAGCTATATTTATGTTTTCATTTTGTTTTATTTTCCATTCCATGATGAGATATGCCATGGACATGATTGTACGACTTTGGTCTCCTAGGCCCATTGGGTCTTTAGTAGACGCTTAATATATGTTTCTTTCTTTCTTTCTTTCTCTCTCTTCCATAGATCTATCCCAGTGCCTACCCTGACACAGGAGGGGGTTACACTTCAGGGTTGCGGACCTCCGAGCCAGACAAAGACCGGGAGCACCAGGCTACCAAACTCCCAAACTACATCAGAGGAAGATCACAGAGATACAAGCTCGACATCAGCACCATATCCAGGAGCGGCTAGCTCACTTACACTCACACCTGGAGATCATGCTCCGAGGTATTTTTGCCTCACCGTCGCCTATGTATCACATATTAAGTCCCCATTATGGTACTGGTTCCAACTAGACAGATCTGCATTGCACCCTACGCATATAGGTTGCATACTGAGCCTCTAGCAGTAGTGCTCCATCCATCACACCGCCCCACTAGCTCAGTACTTTCATAGTTTATTTCATGCTCATTTTGTCTTTTTTTCTTTTGGACATCCAGAAGACATTGACAGTTGTACATTGATTTGTCTCATAGGTCGAGTTCGGCCTCTAGTAGACGTTAATACAACTTTCTTTCTTTCTTTCTTTCTTTCTCTCTCGGACCAGCACAGAGAGCTCTCACCGACTTCTTCCATACCAGCACTCCGAGGGCCGATCCACGCATCATACCCAGACCACAGGCTAGTGCACGAGCTCGGCCGAGAGGTGTGACACTCGATAGAGCCGCTGAGTTATGCAGAGCTCGACGCCCCAGACCCCATGGCGCTTGCCCACGGCTATGCCACCACAGGAGGATCCGGGCCATCATCTCCCATCATCGCAGGACCCTCTCGCGCTAGCGTAGTTTTACCACCTTGAGCACCATGTCACAGCGGCCCATGAGGGATGTATTAGGGTGATATGAGGGTTCTCTGCTCATGTACCTAGATCAAATTTTATAGTTTTAGATTTTTGTTATGTTTCTTTATAGCTATTTTGTACCCAGGATGATGTGCCTCATGGATATGATGTAACCTTTTGGTCCCCTAGGTCATTTTGGCCTTTTGAAGACGTTAATACAACTCTCTCTCTCTCTCTCTCTCTCTCTCTCTCTCTCTCTCAATTAATTTTTGTAGCAAGTTCATTGCGAAATTCTGAAATTTTAGAGACATCTATTCAATTTGATGCCTGACTTTGGGGTTTTTGTTCAATTTGGGGCAAAATCCCCAAATTGATTGCCCAATCCAAGGAATTTCGGGGGTTTTGGACAAAAACCGCAAATTGGACACCTAATGTGAGTCGAATTGGGCAAATTTCTTGTATCGTCGAACCAATTTGGTAGTTTAGCCCAAAATCGAACAGAAACCCCAAATTCCAATTATTTGATCAACTATGTGTAAATTTGATTCCAAAATTTGGGGGTTGCCAATTTGGGACTAAATCCCCAAATTGATTTTCCAATTCGAGAAATTTGGGGGTTTTAGAGAAAACCCCCAATTTTCTTAATCAAATATGTTTAACTTTGATCCAATTTGGTGCAAAACCCCAAATTGTTCACTAATGTGTGAAATTTGGGCTTACAGATCTCCAATTGAAATTCAAATTGTAATTAATGGGAAGAAAGTCCAATCCGTACCAGAGGGTTCATAGCTTCGGTTGGCCAAAGGTCGAAAAATGGCGTTGCCGCTATCGTGGCGGCGAGTATTCAGGCACTTGTACCCGGCTTATTGCTCACATATCATGGCTTGGCGGGTGCAGAATTGGAGCATGCAAGTTAGTCCTACATGAAGTTTCTGAGAAAGTGATAATCGAGAACAATCTTCCTTGACTTGAGGCAAGTGCTGCAGCAACAACTGCCATGGATGAGGAGTTCTTGGATGCACCTATCCGAGTGGGAGAGGCTCAGCCTAGCTGAAAGAGGTATCGGGTAGATGATGATAGCATGCATGCAGGCACAGGTGAATCTTGTGTTGGCACAGATTCTTCTATACATGGAGCTACCGATTCAGTCTCGCAGATTCCTCGCATTCAAAGTACACTTCGTTCTCGTGTCTTCAAATTCTTGGTTGAAAGGAGTGCCAGAAAGTAGCAGAGATAGAGTAGCACGCACTCTTATTGAGTGCAACATCTCTTTTAATGTGCTTAGGACGGACCAATGGAAGAGGATGGTTTGTGCAATTTCAGCTATAGGTCTGTGTGAGGGCTAGTCGGGGGTCGACTATAACCAGATGCGAATGAGGATGTTAGATAAGGAGAGGGCCATGATTGATGTTGCATTGCAGCCAATACGCGATAGCTGGAGAAAATTTGGGTACACCATATTATCAGATGGTTGGGCTGATATAAGAAGGCGTCATATGATTAACATATTGGTGTCTTCTTGTTTTGGCACATACTTTCTACGTGCCGTGGATGCAGGGAAGGCGGGAGAGTCTATTTCAGATGACTTTATTTTTCAGCATATATGTCAGGCAATCATAGACGTGGGACCAGAAAATGTTGTGTAGGTTGTTACAGATAATGCGTCTAATGGATGGGAGAGTTGGTTGAGGCAGATTTCCCTACTATAGTGTGGACTCCATGTGTTGCGCATTGCCTTGATTTATTGATGGAAGTGTGGGGAAGTTGTCATGGGTGTAGCCTGTCTTGGCGAACGCAAATCGCATCACTACATTTTTCCGTAAAAAGTACAAAGCTCTCGTGCTGTTCCGCAGCAAGAGCCCTCAGCTTGACATGGTGCGACCTTCCAAGACTCGCTTTGCTTATGCATACATAGTTTTGGATAGGTTGCTAAGATTACAGGATCCTTTTCTATCATGTGTGGTTGATAGTGCATGGAAAGCGGAAAAGTCATGGGTCACTTCAGAGCCTATCAAATATATTCAGCGAAGATCTTGGATCCACCATGGGACTACCTTATCATAAATTTAGGAAGATGCAGCTTGAGATAGAGCAATCCAAAGTTGTTTCCCCTGAGAGGCAGCCACGCATAAACTTTAAATCCCGCATTAAGATTTTTCATTGATCTTTTACTTTGTGTAATGTGGTCACTCCGTTTTTTTTTTTTTGGGGTCTTGGTCTCGTCATAATTCAGTAGATCTCTCACATAATCCACACGCGATGGGCATTGATGGCATAACCAATTCAAAGGATAGTAGCTTTGGTGCACCCGTTGTACCGCAAAGATGATATCACAAATAATCCAGAGGTCCCAACACCAAGAGACCTCTACTTAGAGACGTCCTACACTTGAAGAGAAGCATGTGGCTATCAACAAGCAAATGGTCTCTTACATTCATAGTTTGGGTGCATCTTTTAGTAGGACATCCTCTTTGAAGGAAGAGGAGACGAAGGCTTCAATTGATTGGTGGCTCTTATATGGATACAATACGTCCCATTTGCAACAAGTAGCCCTCCAAAGTTGCATGTCGCGGTTTAGAGTCACGAGTCATGCTTGATATTAAATATCAAAAACCTTGCAAGACTGCTCCACTAGTGTGTGCGAACGTAATTGGAGTGCATACTCCTTGATTCACACCAAGTTACGCAATAGGTTAAGTACTCGTCAAATGGAGTGCTTGGTTTATTGTTGAGAAAACCTTCGACTAGTGCGAAATCTCAAGAAACTCGATCATCCCATGCAAGTAGTTAGGAGCTATAGCTATTAGTCTTGTGAGTCATGAAATGTCATGTGTTGTCTATTGACTGTTTGTCTTGTCTCTTGTTGCTAGGTCGATCCCCTATTATTAGAGCACATTGATACAGAAGGTGAGTTGCAAACGACAATGAGAGATGAGCAGGAAGAGATCATTTGGATGCTGCATAGAGAGCTTGAGAGCATTGATCGAGGGGTTACACGAGATCGGTCTAATACCTATGGTATTGAGCTTGTTGGGGTTACTACAGGAGACGACCATATCCAGCCCCGCGCACGTGGCAGGCGAGCCTCTAAACGAGGACGAGGACGAGGAGGTCGAGGATCTATAGCCAACCGTGCAGAGGTATCTATAGCATCGACCACGAGGTTTCACCTCCACAAGATATTGGGACATCTACACTTCCTGATGATTTTTGTCCAGGTGTATCATCCATCGCATAGCTCAAGTATGATTTGGATGGAAATGTGTTAACAGATGCAGATATACCGTCTGATTCATCTTCATCCTCGGGTTTAGTTGCTGATGAGTGATTAGCACGCTTTTGCAGCATAGGTTGACCGGGGCACTTTTTACTCTCTTTAGGAGAGGCTTTTTCTGCCGTGTCCTTTTTTCTATTTATTATGTTCGCTTTGTATAGCGCTTATGCACTCATGACATCAAACACACGTGACATTGTCGTTTGATTTTGATGTATCATGTATTTCTACTTAGTACTATCTACTTGAATTGTCAAATTCTAATCATGGTGTATTTGGGTATATCTGGACATTGTTTATGTTGTGAGTGCTAAATTTGAAATTCTTAGATAGGGTGAAATGCTAGAATGTGATATGTGTTGACACATCACTTCTTGTCTATCAAAGGATATTAGATATAGAGTCTAGACTTTGAGCTTTCTTGACCAATCACACACACACACACACACACACACACACGCACGCACGTATGATTTTAACATTAAAAAGTATGTAACGTTTTTTACGTGTACTTTATCAGTCGGCAACGTTCTATACCACGTTTTAAACTCCTCCAAATAGTCTGTCAATAAAGCCGGATAGTTGTCGAAGAATTCTTTGTCAAGCCATACCACTTCGTGGGTCCCTCGGTCTTGAAACTTTGTGAGGAATGTCTTTTGTCTTCTGCTTGAGCCATGCTTGAAGCGGTGCAAAAGGATTTGTTTTGGAACCATCACTTCAGCTCCATCAACTATATCTGGTTCCGCTTCGTCTTTCACTTCTGAAGAGATTGGACTTGCATACGGTTTTAGCCAACGGACATGGAACACATCATGCATAGTCCAACTTGGAGGTAGCTTCAACTTCATTGACACCTCGTATATCTTTTTTGGATGGGAAATGGTGAAGCTTCGGAATGATAACTTTGGGCATCGCTTGCCCACCTGTTTCAGTCGTTTCCGTTTCTAACAAAGCCACCTTAAGGTTCTTGAATGCCTCCAACGCTCGTGGAGTATTCGGATAGTGAGTCCGTTTCGTATGGAAGGCTGTCTTGGGGATGTCCCCCTCAACAATCCTCATCAAATCTAATTTCGAGTACACCTTGGTTCCATTATATCCACTCTTCAAATCTAATTTCGAGTACCACCACTCTTCAAATCTAATTTCGAGAACACCTTGGTTCCATTATGCTTCTCTAGAATATAATCTATTTGAGGCATTGGGAACTTAATTTCGAGAACACCTTGGTTCCATTATGCTTCTCTAGAATATAATCTATTTGAGGCATTGGGAACTTAGTCTTGATAGTTAGCTTATTGGGTGCACGATAATTGACACACAATCGAGAAGAACCATCCTTCTTCCTGATGAACACATTGGGACTTATGAAGTTAGATTGCAACAGTTCTTGGAGTTGGCAGTCCAACACCGATTCCATTGCCTTGGACAAGCGGTATGGAAACTTGCTCAGGGGATATGAGCCTGGGAGGAGGGTCCTCTGGTCTAGACGGGGGGAGCTGGGGACGGAGATTGTCTTGAAGTAAAATCTTTTGGAACTTCTCATGGAGAGCTTGGTACTTCTCTGAAGCACTGACCACCGTCTGGGTAGTCTGGATGTATGTAATCGCACACTGTGCGCCTTTTCTGATTTCTCGTTTAGCTTGTAAATGGCTTATGAGAGGAAAGTTCGGGATTCCTGGCTCACACTTAGTGGTCACTGAGGCTTTGGACACATTCCGGATAATCCAAAAAGTGTCCCTGTCCTAATCGATATTTGGCTGAAACTTGTGAAACCACTAAATTTCTACAAGAGGGGAAACCATAAAATCTCGCATAAACTCTGCCTTGAATCACCAATTTGGCACCTTGAGCTTCAAACTTGATGCTCGTCGTCATGCCTGTGCTAAAACCCTCAACTTTCTTGTCCATCGAAGTCAAGACGAAACGGGCTTGCCGAGCAGCTTGTTCCGTGACCACATCCTCTGTGCTGCCACTGTCAAACAAGACGACTCCTCTCTGGCCACCTAAGTAGCCAAAGGTCTTGAGCAATTCGTTGCGCTCTGACTCTTGATCTTGGGTGCCCTTCTGCTTATCTTCGAGCTCTCAGTTAACGATATAACTAGCCGAAGTACTAGGATCTGAAGAACTAGGGACAGCTGCTGGGGTTTGTGTGGGAGATGGGCTCACCACGGAAGCCGTGGAGGCTAGGGTGGTTGTCTGTGGAGTGGTAGTTTTCTTTGGACAATCCCTAGAAGTGTGTCCGTTTGTGTGACAAAAGAAACACCTACCCTTCTTCTTGTATTGAGCTGTTTCCTCAGTACTCAATTTCCCACCGGTCTTGGTTGCCTGAGCTTTCTGGTCTGGAGTAAGCTTGGGTGCATTGGTCAAGTTCGTGGAGCTAGAGGCTTCCGTACTCTGTCCTGGGGACGACCCCGTCTGGTTCCAGCCTTTTCCCCTCGAGGCGGTTGCCTTGGGAGTGGCAGGCTAGGAAGTGTTGGGCTTTTTGCCATTGTGCTTCATTTCAACATTCTACGCAAGCGAGAACGCGTCTTTGAAGGTGGTTGGCCTAAACATACGTACCTTCCATTGGATTTGCGCATCCGGGTCATAAAGGAACTGCCCTTTCTTGTCCTTGTTAGATAAGCCTAATTGCAAACATAAGTTCGAAATCCTATTGGCAGACTGTAGGACTAGTTGCTCGTTTTGACGCGCCCCCCTAAACTCGTCTTTGAGTCGCTCAAGGTAATGGGGAGGTAGAAACCGCTGCTTAAGGTTGAGGAGAAACTTGTCCCAAATATAAGCTGCCATACCTAGTCTGGTGTGGGTATGAGTCCATTGGGTCTACCAAGGAATGGCCTCACCTTCCAAGTACCAACTAGCCAAGATCACTCTGTCAGGATCATTTTTTGTAACTGCGACAAAACAAGCTTCAAACTGATTCAACCATGAATAAAGAGTTGTGGGGTCGAGTTTACCATTATATTTACTGAAGTTCATTTTCTCGGGAAAATGACTTGAGGAAGCCGTTGGTGTCATTCTTGTGTTGAAAGCTGCAAGGTATCTTTCGTGTTCCACGCGTCGCTTGGCGTCTTCTTGTGCAGTAGCATGGGATGCTGCCACACGGTCTTCCATCATTCGAATCTCCATCGCTCTCATTTGTAACTCGAGCGTCGAACTTGGCTGCGGTCGTTTGGCTGCGGTTGTAACCCTTCAAAAGGGTCATTCAGTGGAGGATCTGCTGGTGGGATTTGGGAAACGTAAGGAGAGCGAGGAGGAGACGGAGAAAAAAGGGTTGGAAAACAGATGCGCTCTTCTAGGGCCAAGATGTGCGCCTTCTGCTCTTCCATTTTGGTGCTCTGTTCTGCGATTGCTCGCATCATCTCCTGGAACATATCCTGCACACTCAAATATACTGCCCTCGAAGGACAGCCTTGTGCACTTTGTTTCGAAGTTCTAGCTCGCCATAGTAGGAAAACACACTTCCTTTTTGGAGCGCAATTTGACTATCCACTGTGTGTGTGGGAGACTTCCGGAAGTTGAAAACCAACCGTCCTTCTAGGGATAGGAGTCATACTGAAAGGGATGGTCAACCGGAGTCTAGAAACCAACCACGCAAGCGAGTTTTTTTTTTTTTGGGGGGGGGGGGGGGGTTGGCTGAATCTTTACACTTGAAGAAGGCTCTGATACCAATGTAACATATCCTATGTAGGGCCCCCACCACGAATGGTGTATTTGCTTTATTAGAATGATGTAAATCTGAAAATAAAGATGGAATCTTGACCCGCATTAAAGCCTGGTCGTGAAGCATTAAATAGGCCGCCCTTGTTTGGGCCAACCGGCTGGGCAAGGCCTAGGGACCTGTCGGCTGCCTGGCCAGGCCCCCTAGGCAGCCTGCCCAGCCCACTCTAGGGCTGGTGGGCAAGGCCTGGGGCCCTCCTGGCCCCTTGGGGTGGCTCTAAGCCTACCCCATGCCCATGCAAGAGCACTAAGTCCTCTTCTAGGGTAGCCCTATGGGCTGGACCCCTTTTCTAAATGCAAATCCTACATGCTTCTACATATGCCTGGCATCCGGTTGCAAACCAGATACACAGATCATCTGACATCATTCCAGAGGGAGACTCATAGTACGGACTGGCACTGCTTCATGTGCAAGACAATGCACACGTGACCTCGGACACGTAGAGTGGAACCCTGGCTGACTGGTCCCAGATTGGGCTCACATGGGACCAATTTCCACTCCAGGTCCTGCACCTTCTTGTTTAGATATGTCTACGTGCATCGAAGTGCGGGATGCACGTGACAATGACTGACTGCTGGCTGTAAAAAGCCAGGACTGAATTGATTACTTGTATTCAATGTTTTTTTTAGTACTAAAAAAAGACATGTAATTTTTAGTACTAAAAAAAGACATGTAATCGGAACTTTAAATTCTTTTATTTAGATTTCATGATAGTTGGATGTGAATATATGCAAGATGATGTGTTGTTTCCTGTTCCCGTTTCTCCCCTTAGACCGCCTATTCGAATGTTTGTGTTTACGGCATTGCTGTCCAGCATACCTCTAATAGTATGACATGCATACATGAAAGTTGCTGGTTTGGATTAGATGTTGTGTGGCTTCTCACAAGAAGATGGTTTCTTCACTAATGCAATAATAACATTTACAGTCTGTTCATGGGTATTGCTTTTTAAAAAACCATAAGTGATGTTTTGGATCTTCTAATCTCAGTTAGTCACTGTTGTTTGGTGCACTTCTAGGAGGGATTTTCTTGAAGATGATACTAGCTTGACTTTTATGCGATTGATTTGACAGATATGCATTACCACAAGCACTTCAGCTGGTTTAGATCAGATATTACCTTGGCTATTTTATCATCAAGTTATTGGCGTTACCAATTTTTTCCTGTTTGTCGAGGGCAAGGCTGCATCTGCAAATGTTTCAGCTGTTCTAGCAAATGTTCCTGTAAGCTTTCCTCAGGACTCCTTGTAATTCAGAATGGTGTACTTCAAATGTCCAATGATTTTGTTTTTCACATTTACTGGTATTAAAATTTTTATATGAAAAACCAGCGAACAGGCTGAATTACATGCTCAGGCCGCCAAAAGAGGAAAAAAAACACTGGGGAGGGTAGTCCCCTCCGTGGCTTGCCGCCCTTAGAGGAAACTACCTCATACGGGTCGCGTGGAGGGAGGGGGGGGGGTGTGTTGGGGGAACCCAAACTAGTGGCCTAAAATGCCATTTGAGATCACTGGCATTATCTGATAGGATGGGGCCATGCTACCAGATGCGTAGGAAGGCCTCTTGACGTTTTTTGCATGCGGTCCGAATCTCCCCGTATGGCCACGGAGAGTATGAATGATATTTGTCCATATGGCACGGATGGATTCTGCTTGGGGTGGGGGGGGGGGGTGGGGCGGGGGGGTTTGGGGGGCAGCAATGGTCTCACTTCATCATACCCGCCAAATGTGCCGTGCCGCTATGCTGCTAATGATCTTCCACTTGACAAGTGTCGGGGGACCAAGCCTGTATTGGAGAGTCGGGGGTGGGGATAGACTCCATCCTGCAATGTGTGAGCATGAGGGCGTGGCCATCAGCGGTCTCCTAATAGTGGAGGGCGGGACCTGACTTTGTCAACCAGGCGACTGCCTCACAAGTGATGATGTGGGAGGAACCCTGAGAGGTGGTGAATAGACGAAGAATCCTCAGCCAAACGTGCTGCACTCTGGGGCAGTCCCAAAGGGAATGTTGCTTTGCGACTCTTGGGGATGGCTGCACCTCATCTACTGCGCTGGACGACCACCAATGGCCAGGTACGTGCCAACTGCTAAATTCGTGTGAGCTACCTGCAGAGGAACAGAGTGACCTTTCGAGGTCGGAAGCTGTTCCACATTCGCTTTCAGTAGTCTCTGAGGAAGGTAGGTGAGATGCCGTGGGAGGACTGATGGTCTGCTGAAGTGGGAGTACCATCAATCTCATGCATCTGTATCTGGCAGCCTAGCCTCACGGAGTAGTCTAAAAAGGGGGTGGTGAAGCTCTCAGGGCTAAAACGCTATGACCACTCCTACTCTCCGGAGTCCCACTGGATCTGTGTCAAAGGTTGGCTCTCCCAGAGCGAGAGCTGTCGTCTCACTCCATCATACCCGCCAAATGTGCCATGCTGCTATGCTGTTAATGATCTTCCACTTGACAAGTGTCGGGGGACCAAGTCTGTATTGGAGAGTCGGGGTTGGGGATAGACTCTATCCTGGAATGTGTGAGCGTGAGGGTGTGGCCATCAGCTGTCTCCTAATAGTGGAGGGCGGGACCTGACTTTGTCAACCAGGCGACTGCCTCGCAAGTGACGATGTGGGAGGAACCCTGAGAGGTGGTGAATAGACGAAGAATCCTCAGCCAAACGTGCTGCACCCTGGGGCAGTCCCAAAGGGAATGTTGCTTTGCGACTCTTGGGGGTGGCTGCACCTCATCTACTGCGCTGGACGACCACCAATGGCCAGGTATGTGCCAACTGCTATTTTCGTGTGAGCTACCTGCAGAGGAACAGAGTGACCTTTCGAGGTCGGAAGCTGTTCCACATTCGCTTTCAGTAGTCTCTGAGAAAGGTAGGTGAGTTGCCGTGGGAGGACTGATGGTCTGCTGAAGTGGGAGTACTGTCAATCTCATGCATCTGTATCTGGCAGCCTAGCCTCACCGAGTAGTCTAAAAAGGGGGTGGTGAAGCTCTCAGGGCTAAAACGCTATGTCCACTCCTACTCTCCGGAGTCCCACTGGATTCGTGTCAAAGGTTGGCTCTCCCAGAGTGAGAGCTGTCTCGGGCTATTTCTGTCGGAGGGGGCTTGATGTGCGAGTGGTGCTTATGGTAGCGCTGATGATTCAGACACTCTGAAGTGAGCCACCGCTAAAGTCCTTTGTTGGGGAGGGGGGGGGGCGTAATGGTCTCACTCCATCATACCCACCAAATGTGCCATGCCGCTATGCTGCTAATGATCTTCCACTTGACAAGTGTCGGGGGACCAAGCCTGTATTGGAGAGTCGGGGGTGGGGATAGACTCTATCCTGGAATTTGTGAGTGTGAGGGCGTGGCCATCAGCTGTCTCCTAATAGTGGAGGGTGGGACCTGACTCTGCCCCGCAAGTGATGATGCGGGAGGAACCCTGAGAGGTGGTGAATAGACGAAGAATCCTCAGCAAATGTGCTGCACTTTGGGGCAGTCCCAAAGGGAATGTTGCTTTGCGACTCTTGGGGGTGGCGCTGGACAACCACCAATGGCCAGGTATGTGCCAACTGCTGAATTCTTGTGAGCTACCTGCAGAGGAATAGAGTGACCTTTCGAGGTCGGAAGCTGTTCCACATTTGCTTTCAGTAGTCTCTGAGGAAGGTAGGTGATATGCCATGGGAGGACCGATGGTCTACTGAAGTGGGAGTACCGTTAATCTCATGCATTTGTATCTGGTGGCATAGCCTCACCGAGTAGTCTAAAAAGGGGCGGTGAAGCTCTCAGGGCTAAAACGATCTGTCCACTCCTACTCTCTGGAGTCCCACTGGATCCGCGTCAAAGGTCGGCTCTGCTAGAGCGAGAGCTGTCTCGGGCTATTTCTGTCTGAGGGGGCTTGATGTGCCAGTGGTGCTTATGGTAGCTGATGATTTAGACCCTCTGAAGTGAGCCACCGTTAAAGTCCTTTGTTGGGGAGAGAGTGAGGTGCCCATGGCATCTGACTCGGAAAATGAGAGCCGATCCCCAAGCTGATGCTAGAACTGCGAGAGGGATGTCGTGGCGTGTGAAAGCTCACAGCCACTAGGGAGGGGAGGGGTCTTGTACCGGGGTTCGCCGGTTGGGGGGATGGCCCAGTCGATGGTAAGGATGATTTTCTCTCTGCCTTAGATCTCAACAAAACGCTTGTCTCGAACCTCCCGAGGAAGCCGCTTGAAACTAGTCCACTCACCAAGAGACTGGGCAGGGACCGAGTTGAGGGGGCCCCAAACTATGTGAGAGCGCACGCCCAAAGGGTGGTCGCTAGGCATCCTGAAGAGGCGGTTTCAGATCAGTTGGTGGTGCTGGTGGAGTCTGCGAGGCTGGGAGGGGCTGCTGAAGGGCTAGCTTGAGGTGGCCCCAAGCTCTCATCGAACCAGCTGCAAATCTGTCCTCAAAAGTAGTGCTGAGGCCTCGGGATCGGACCTCCGTGAAGATCCATGTGCTGAATATCCTAAGCTATGGAGGCTGAAACATCTTCATGACATATGAGTGTGTGTTCAAAAAGATAAGAGAGAGAATACAAAGAATAAAGCTCTTCGAGAGTGGAGTACACAACTCAATGATGTGATAGTTTGCTTGATTTCTTCAATGAAGTACATGCACACACAAATATCTAGATATTACACGATGCAATGATGTGATAGTTTGCTTGATTTTTTCAATGAAGTATGTGGACCTTTATAGGTTACAAAGGTTGCTCCAACAACATCACTGGTTATGTCAAGCACACACAAATATCTAGATATTATTTGATACCCCTCTAAGAGGTGGTTCACACCTAGACAAGACACTTACACATTGCCACTCTCTAAAAGGTAGTTCACACACACGCGCACGCGCGCACGCAGACACACACACACCCACCCACCCACCCACCCACCCACCCAAGCAATACCTTGATCCCAACACCATCACACACTGGGAGCGGAGGGGCACCAACAAGTGAGGGGGTCCGAGCTGAGATCCTGTCAATCAGAAAAGCCTTTTAGGTCTCACCACTAGGCAGAAGGGCTCTGACGATCAACTTGTCGAGGAGGGCTCTGCTCTGCACAGGTGGGTCAATGATGCCCAATCCTCCACGTGTCCAAGGCTGAGTGGTCACCCTCCAAGCCACCTTAACCCAAGGTGGCTAGACCCTGGCCCATAGAAAGTTTCGGATCAATCGCTAAACTTGATCCAAGCATGCTCAGAAAAATGCCCAGCGAGAAGTGATATACCACATGGTGGTTAGGAGCACATGGTGGTCAGCAGCACATGGTTGGCCACTATCACGTGGCCGGCGAGGGAGAGGCGGGCGGTGCTCCAATACAAAAGCTTCTTCCGAATGCTTAGAAGAAGAGGGGCTAGCTGTTGCTCGGCTAAGATGTGAATCCCAACTTGACATGGGAGGTATCTGATTGGGGTGCTCTTGGGGATCCATTGGAATGACTCAATTGGAGGATGGTGCAGAGAGAAATTGCTCATCACCTCCTCCATGAAGAGGAAGAGGAAAGGGGCGAGGGGGCATCCCTATCTGACTGATCTGGACAGGGGAAACTTGTACTCCTTGGCTCCCTGGATGAGGCCTTTGCTATAATTTGTTGAATACAGGGTAGAGACACCTCTAATCCATCCAGCCGGAAAACCCATCCTAAGCATGGTGCCTTCCAAGAAAGCCCAATCGACTATCAGGCCTTCTTAAAGTCCAGAAGTACAACTGCTGTGTCCTTCCTGCGAAACTTGGTTGAAGCCGTCGCCTCTCAAAAGGTGAAGATGTTATCCTAGATGCTCCTACCTAGATGAAGGTGGTTTGAGTGTCATAGATCAGGCTGGGGAGATGAGGCTGAGGCATCGGCTGATGGCTTTGGTGAGGATTTGTAGGCATTTCCTAAGAGGGGATGGGCTGCCACTGCTGAATCTCCAGAAGATCACCATCCTCCTTCGGAATCAAGTGAATCAGCCCCTCGGAGCGTCTCTCCGGCATGTGTCCTAAGGCCATGACCTCATTGAAGGAGGCCATGAAACTGCCTTCCATGAGATCCCAGTGGTGTTGAAAGAGAGTGACCGGCAAGCCATCCTCGCTTGGACACTTGCCCCGTGGAAGGGCTTGAAGTGAATTGCGCAGCTCAATGAGAGAGAAAGGGAAGCACGAGAGGGCTTGGAGGTGGAGGTCTAGGGGCACCACCTCCTGCGTACGTTGCCAAAGTCTATCCGTTGCCGCCGCCTTTTGCGGGGTGAGGGAATCTGCTGAAAAGAGATCTCTGAAGAAGCTTGTGACTATGGCCCGAACTTTGGGGATCTCCCTCTATGGTACCATTAGGGCTCCTCAGCCTCCAAATCCCGTCTCTGCGATGGTGAGGGTTTGTTGTCTCAAAGAAATCATGGTTGACCCTGTCCCCTTCCTGAGTCCCAAAGGAGGCCCTGGCATGGTACGGATATTCCACCCTCCTCTCCTCCATCGATGGGATCTCCATGTGGGTTGCCTCCAACTGAGACTCCACCCACAAACTGTTTGGGGTCTGCTCCTCTAGCCGCTGGAGGGAGGCTAGGCCCTTGCAGAGACTCCTCTCCTGATATCTGAACATGGATGAGTCTGTCGTGAGCTGCACTCTGTAAAAGGGTGTGTTGATCTCCTGCAGTGCAGAGTCCAGCGCTGTGGGTGCCTCTCCCAGCCTAAAAGTGAGGGACTCCTAAATCTCTACTCTTTTGGCGATCTCTGGGTCCTGGACTAAATAGCGAGGGATGCAGACACTCTGCTGAAACTCTGGTCTCCATGCGTCCTCCAGAAGAAGGACAACTGGCGAATGATCTGACAGGGTGGTGCCTGTGAGAATACCACTCAAACCACCTCTATTGCACGCCCACTCATCCACAAAATCTGTCAACGCGCGAGAAGTTCTGTCCCTGTATCTTCTGGTCTAATTTGGAGAGGCGAAGGCTCCCCGGTGCGCGGCCAAACTCTGGTAAGTGATCCTAGCCCCTCAGGGAGAGGACCAGGTCCTCCCAGGCTGCACTAAAAATTTTATTGTCCCTTAGTAGTAGCTCTATCAAGCAGTTCTTTGGTATCTTCATATTTCTTTGGCATGCTGCAGCTGATGTCACTAGGACGTTGATGGGGAGCTCTCTTTTATCGGGATGGTTTCTCTTCTCAGTATCTTCCTAGGCTACCTTAGCCCCACTTCTAGTTTCTCTTCCACTGCAGGACCTGCTTCTCGTGTATAAGTACCCCTCCCATCCCGTGAACATTCCAAGAGACGATCTGCATAACTAAGGATTGGAGGAGTGAGACCTGCTCAAGACACCCTCACCTTGGAGGGTCTTCGGGGTCAGTTTGGAGGGGAAATAATCACAATCTGACTGGGGCCGGATGTGGACCAGGTGATCCCTGATCTTGTCCTCCATAAAAATCCACTCCACTCTACCCTGCGGTATGCTTGCTCTGTGCTCCATCCATCGCAATAAAGGAAATCTAAGAAGGGTCTCAAAGGGACTGACTGCCACGTGGAGGAACACATACAATATCATCTCCAAGCTCGGGGCGTCGTCTCCATCTGATATTGGAGGCAGGAGCCTAGGGGGCGAAGGAAAGTGGGCAGAGGGGAAGCCGGAAGGCGAAAGGCAATGGAGGGCACAAGCGGAACGGAGGGTGGGCGGGGAGAAGGCCGGCGGCTGCGGCGCGAAAGGGTTTGGAAGGCCGGGCTCAGGCTCGAGCTCGAAGGCGGCAGGGGAAAGAGGGGGGGGGGTGGAGGACCCGATGCACAGAATGCGTAGGAGGGAGGAGGGATGAGGAGGCGAAGGGGGGCGGCAGTCAAATACCAGGCATGCTCCAGCTTGCACAATCCCACAACACTTCATGCAGATCAAGTTTTTGACCTTGCAAACTGATATTAAATTTTTCTTTAACATTGGGGTAAAATAGCTGAATTTCTTGCTTTGGCAGGGAGTCAAACTTGTTTTTCGCACCAAAGAGTTGGAAGAGAAACAATCGAAAAGGTACACGTATATAAAATCGCTTAAAGTGCTTTGCAGCTTGCTACACTATAGTTGAGCATCGATGTTTGACTTTTTCTACTTTAGAGGAGCTCTTTTTCTAGCTGTTTTCCAACTACAACAACGATTTTTAACACATTTGGTAATTGTTTGCAGTCGCATATGGAATGAAACCTGGCTATCGAGCTTTTTCTTTCGGCCTTGTAACTATGAGCTGTTTGTGAAACAATCCCTCAATATGGAGATGGCAATTGTCAAGGGTAAGGTAAGTTTCAGAAGCTTTTGATTGCCACTGTGAGCTATTTTGTTAAAGTGTTTGGCATGTTGAAGATGTTTTGTTGTGATGGAATGTTGATGCTGTAGCTTAGAGGATTCATTCATATAAAGAATTCTCATTGATATATAATTCTGTTGTATCAGCAGTCTTTGTTCAAGTTGTGGCCAGCTGTTTAATTCGACGTTAAGGCTTACACATCCTAAGTGGTTCTTTTTTCCATTCAGCCACCAATTTTTCATTTGGATCTTTTTAGCTACAAGATGTGGTTCCATTTTGCTCATTTGCTAGCCTTTATCATGGCTGACTGGCTGAGTCTGCCCTTCACCACTGGAGGAATGACTGAAACTCAGCATGATGGGCTTACTAATGGAAATGTAACCACAGAAGTGGATAAGTAATATTTCATAATCCTTGAGCTCGTAATGGATGTGGGTAAAAAGATGTCATGGTTTGTAGTGAAGCTGATTGTTGAAGGAAGTCAAGACTGCAACTCTTGTCCTTTAAAGTACGGAAACTTCCCATTTGTTTACGTTGTGCTGTATTAGCAGAGCAGCTGATTGCATATGCAATCTTTGTCCAAGCTGTCACTAGCTGGTGGATATCAACATCTTTCTTAAGCTACCTGTTCTAGTGTGTCAATACTAAGCCTTTGCTTTTATTTGCACCCTCAGCCATGGCTGAATCTGCCCTTCATATCCAGAGAAGTGATAAAAGCGTTTCTGTATGAATATGTGATGAAATTGGACTTACATGATTATGAAAGTGGACATGTTATTCTGCACCTGTCACATGCATCAACTCCAACGCGCATTGCATGTGATATGCTTGGGTTACTCGTTAGAGTAGGGTTTAGCAGAGGAGTTAGGATAAAAGAGACTGTGAATGTAAGGCATGGTGTTGAACAGTAGACTGCTCACCAAAAATAATTCAAGTTTTAAAAATATTTATTAGATCCGACATTAGTCATAAAAGAGAAACGTCCGCAGAAAAGGGAACAACAAAAATCAGCCCCACGAGGAGCCTCCTGTGTACATCCCTTCAAGGAGGTAAAAAGAAAAAACAAACAAGAGCAAGGGCTCCCACTCCGGTTGGCTGCTCTTGGAGGGAGGCTACATTGGGGAAGGGCTGGTCATACAACAGAATCAGCATCAGCTGAATTTTCGTGTGCTGAGTACTAGAGATGGTCGCCTTCTGTCTGCTGATCACCAGGGTGTGCTCGGAATCATGATCGGTTGGAGTACAGCACCTGTAGTGTCCAAAAACGATGAAATGAGGAAGAGCAAGGAGAGATGGGGATTAGTCGTTTTTTCCTCCGGGGAGGGAGAAGATCACATGATCATGCACAAGGTAGGTGGCCAACCACTTGGGCCGCCCACATGTGGGGTGTCCACCCACACTACCAGGCTACCAGGGTGCCCTCTGGGTTAGGCCTTGGGAACTCGGTAAAAATTGTCCACCCATCTTTAATGAATGTGAACCTGCAAAGGTTATAAACATTACAAAGCATTTTAATAAAATAATGCAAGAGTTTTTGAGTGCACTTACCATCTGTTCACAGGCCACAAAACACGTTCGAAGACAGGGCAATCGCACGGTTCATGGGTAGGCGTCATGGAGGGGTTGGACAATCACATGCCAGGCCACTTTGGCCCTTGCAGCACACACATCGCTGCCGGACCACAAGAAGTTGTGGATAAGTCTCTGAACTTGGCTCAATGCATGAGCGGGAAAAGGTCCAGCATGAAGCAATGTACCGCATGATAGCTGTAGGAAGAGGGGGTGAGTGCCTCAAAGTGCAAGCAGGGAGGGAAAAAGGGGCTGACTGGGCAGTGAGGGCAGGAAAAGGGGGGAAAACGTGGGGGCGGCCCTAGCCGTGTAAAGCAGCATGATTAGGGAGGAGGGCGTGGCAGGTGGACAGGAGCAGAAGAGAGGGCGGCAAGGTAGAGGCGGCTGAAGGGCACAAAGGCCCCGTGGGGGGGGGGTGTGCAGCGGAAGGAAGAAAGAAGAAAGAGAGAAAGAAAGAAAACTATATTAACGTCCTTTAGAGGCCACATCTGACCTATAGGACTAATCAGATACATCCATGTGATTACATTCCACTTCGGGGGCAACAAAATGAAAATAAAGATAAAACTAAAAATAGTTCAAATTCCCTACATGATCGTAGGAGAATCCTAGATAACATGAATGATTTCTCTAGCAGCTACTCTTCATTACTACCATGTTTGGTTGTCCTGAAATCTGCAATAACAACTCTACCTCTACGGTAGACTGCTCATTTTCCTTGTTTCCTTGCTTCGTATACTTTATTGAGTTCTTGTTTCCTGTTTTTTAGTTGTGTGGCTGTGAGTTCATCCGCCATCCACACCTTCGTTCCCTTAAGTGACCTTGTTTGCTTCATGACTTTAATTTTGTCTTTCATATCTGCGTACCTCAAAACCACATGTTTTCCTTTGATTGCCACTGAGGGATCTCCAATGTCGATGAAAGGGATAGCTTTGCACAGCTCTCTTTGTAGAATCTCGCATTCCGGGACATAAGTATCATTCGCAATCTCCTCGTCCTCCAATACCTCCACTTGTTTCCAACCCTCTGACAAACCACCCACCCTAATTTCTTTTGCAATCCATTGCTACTCGTTCTCTTCATTAATCTGTGATATTACTTCTTTAATGAGAATTTCTTTAGGCTGTGGATCAAGTAAATTTACCTGTGTGATTTCCTCCCTGTTTTCTTTTTCGTGTTGTTGTTCCTTAATCTGTTTCTCCAGGGTTGAAAGATGTTGTTTTGTCTAATGTAGTTCATTTTGCAAGGCTGAATTTGTTTGCTGAAGATGTTGAATCATGCTCAAGAGGTACCGCTCCCATGGTGATGGTTTTTCATTGGGTTTGGTAGGAGGGGAGATGAGGGTTTCCGAGAAGGTTTTCTTGCTGGCCATGTCAAACTGCTGGACTGTTTGAGAGGTTGCTCTTCACGAACCCCACCCCCATGAGGTGCAAGCCCTTACCTGCTTGGAGGTGGGTTACAACCCTACCCTACAACTAGGGTGAGCAGGTGGGCAATAGGTGCACAGGTCCGTATGTGAGTAGCAAGAGAGATGGGCAACGGGAAAGAGAGAGAGAGAGAGGGAGAGTTATGTTGCTGCCTTGGGGGCCTGAGCTAGGGCGGGTGGGAAACGAGCTAGGGCGGGTGTGGCGAGGGGCTGGCGGGAGGCTGGCGCAGATATGCGAAGGCGAACAGGCGAGGCGAACTGAGCAGAGCAAGGGCGAGGCGAGAGGCTGGAGAGAGAGAGAGAGAGAGAGAGAGGCGGTGGAAGCGAACAAATGGAGAGAGGGGGTGAGTGCCTCAAAGTGCAAGCAGGGAAGGAAAAGGAGGTAGAAGGGCCAGACTGGACAGTGAGGGCAGGAAAAGGGGGAAAAGGTGGGGGTGGCCATAGCTGCGCAGAGCAGCATGACTAGGGTATTGTCACATAGAGAAGATGTGGACACAGATTATAATTCACTCACAGAGTACGAGACATCAAGGTGGTATAGACAAAGGAGCATGCCTGGACTCTACCATGGTCAAACTTCAGTCCACTTCAGGTCATTGAGTAGGAAAGTATGCCATAGTCCTGCGTGAAGTCTGTTTACATGTGAATCTACTCATAAGGCAGAGCAATTTGGGATATGGTTGCAAGTAGAGGCCACTTACAATTTGGCTTTCAAGAGGCACCAACAACCCATTTGTGTGCAACCCCCCCATATCGTTAGATTTCCGAATGTGTGGTTTTCTTCAGGGTGATCCCCTTCTACCCTTGATGTCGTTATTTGTGGATTTGAGTGCTTGAATATTAAGCATGCCGTTTAAGGATGAAGTGAGTTTATGTCAATGTTTGTTCAGGAAGCTGGCATGGATTGGATTATCCATCTTGACACAGATGAGTTGCTTCATCCTGCTGGTGCTGGAGAATATTCTCTAAGGCGTTTATTGGCTGATGTTGAGAAGGATGTTGATATGGTGGTCTTTCCTAACTATGTAAGTGCTCAATATTATTATTTGGATTTTGTTACATTTCACGTCTTTGCTGTGCATCCAAACAGTGGTGTTTCGAAACTTCTGAATCTTTGCAGGAGAGCGCAATCGAACGAGATGACATAAGTGACCCTTTTAGTGAGGTGAGTCTTGTACTTCCTTCAGTTAAGTGTTTTTAAGTTTCACCATTTTAGGATTAGTTGGTTTTTAGCTGAGACATTGCGTTGATGTCTACCACGCTATTTTAGATTTATAATAGGCTCAGCAAACAGGACACTTCTTTTCTCTTTTCTTTGTACAGTGTCTTTGGTTACTTCAAGTGTAGGGTTTTATATCTGTATGGGAAGCATCTTGTCGGCCACTGTTGACAATAGTGTTGTAAAGCATTGGCTGGTGTTAGGAAGGTCACGCTACATTATGCTTAGCCTTAGGAAATTAATGGCCTACCTAGACAACAATAATGAGATCATGAGGGTGAATTGGTGCCATTGCCGTTGTCTGCACCTTCAACGGATTCTTCCTTGCATTGCAAGCTTGTGCATTCATCAACTGGATCTTGCATTTTAATGAAGTGCAACTAACCCTATGACTTGGCATGGTGACATGTTGTTTGGATCCATTTTCGTTTGCAAATTTTTTCCAGTTTCCAAACGTTTTGGGAATCTCGATTTTCATTTTGCCATGAATCCACTCCACAGGGAATCCCATGTGGATCATCGTGCCCTCTAGAAAGCTCCAATCCACCCTATCATAGGCTTTCTCAAACTTGAGAAGAAGCACTATGAGATCTTGTTGGCACATCCTGGCCAAGCGGTCGCCTCCCATGTTGTCTAGAATGCTCTGATCCTAAACAAAGCCTATCTGAGTGTCATGAATCAAATTGGGGAGGAAAGGCCGAAGTCGCTTGGAGATGGCCTTGGCCAAGATCTTATAGGCGGTCCCTAGAAGAGTGATGGGTCTCCACTGCTGGGTCTCCAATCTAGCGAGTGGCCATAGGTGGGTGAGTACGTCGGTGATGCGAAGGTTGTGAAAATGGTGGGAGAGCTCAACTGCCTGTCCCTGGATGGTGGCAGTCACTGACTCAGAGTCCCATTCTATCCCCGGGGCTGCACTCAAGGGGAAAGAGAAGATCATCACACCATTTTTTGGCGTAGAGGGTCTGGAGTGGTGGAAAACCACACAAATCCGGATAGGGGCTATTGTCTCCTCAAACATATTTGTCCCTTCCGTCAGGAGACACTGGAAGAAACTATAATCCATAGGCTGCCCCAAGATCTTGGGGGCCCACCTGGGGACTTTGGCGGGAGAGCCCTCACCGGGGAAGCGGCAATGGTCGGGGGCTGCTAGGGGTCGATGGGAGTGCTCTGGAGAGGTGGAAGAGGGGAGGGGAGGGGGGGGGGAGGATGGGTTCCGATGAGGAGGGCAGGGTAGAAGGAACTGGTGCAGGAATAGTCGGAGGCAAGGATGGAGGGGAAGCGGGAGGGGGCCAATTGGGGCCCCGGGCCGGGGGGGGGTTGTGTTGCAGGAGAGGGTGTGGCTAGGAGTGATCCACCGGAGTAGAAGGCTATTGGGAGTGGCTCGATGGGGGCACAATGGGGTCTGCGGCCTCACTGGACACTGAGAACCGGGGGAGGAATCACGATGGGGAATCGGCTGCCAAATCGGGGTGGAGGCCAGAGGAAACTTCTTCTTTGATGACTTCCTTGCATCGAAGGGCATTCACCAATAGACCATAGTTCCTTACACTTCTCAACAGAATGGAGTTGTGGAACGGAAGAACCAGAACGTAAAAAAGATGGCTAGTGCTTTGTTGCATCAAGCAGGTCCCCTTCCTGATTTCTGGGGTGAAGCTTTGGCTACCTCAGTTTATCTTATCAACCACTCTCTCACTAAAGCGGTTGAGGGAAAGACTCCAGAGGCGGCTTTTACAGGACACAAGCCTTCTGTTTCTCACGTACGTGTTTTCGTTTGTACAGCTTATGTGCATGTCCGAGATTAGAAGAGGACCACACTCACACCGAAGTCAAAGAGGATGATTTTCACAAGCTATAGTCTGAGATCAGGCTACAGTCTGGTACCGCTTTTAGGATCTGGAGGTTGATGACAACATCATTTCCCTGATGCTCGGTTTGATTAGAGCTTGTTTGGCATCGACTCCTCTGTGTTCCGTTACCCACGGCGCCCACGTCACCTGCTCCGTTCGAGCCAGCACGTCCGCCCTCCCTGCGCCTCCGTCTGCTCCGTCCCGGCTGGTCCAGCCTAGCACAAGCACCGGGAGCCTGCGCCTGACTCGTCCATCGCCTTTGTCCCGCCTGCTTGACAAGCGACTCCACCGCCGTGCTGCTCGCCCGATACCTGCCGTCCTCACCTCATTGTCGCCCGTTACAGGCCATTCGCGTTCACTAGCGACTCCAGTGCAGGTCTCCCGCTTGTCCGCCTACCTCTTCGCTAGCCAGCGCCCGTCTGCTCCATCGTCGACTCCAGGCGCCCGCACTTGTGTTTTCCGCTTCTGACCTGTTCGCATCGGTAACGCCTAGCCGACTCCAGCACGCCTGCTGCTCGCCGGCTGGGACCCGTCAGCTCCCCAACATTCCGCCTGCTCGACTACCCAGCACACGCCCGCTCTGGTTGGTCAGACGTTTGCTCTCATCAGTCCTCTGCAACGTACAACATTTGACTCCCTCCAACGTCTCCACCTGCAACGACTGGCCACCTGCAACGACACCTTGCCTGAAGGTATTTTCCTGTAAAAATTTCTAAGTCAAATACAAAATCTGCAGCCATTCCAGTGCAGGCCATATGCAGATTTTGCAGACAATGCTGTGCAAGTCAGATTGAAAGGAAAATTGCAGGTGCAATTTGGGGGTTTTCGAAATTGAGGTCAAAATCAGCAAATTGAACCTCTCTCATTTGCAGAAATTTGGGGGTTTTCAAAATTGAGGTCAAAATTGGCAAATTGAAGCTCATACATTTATACATTTGCAGAAATTTGGGGCTTTTGAGGAAATTGGCAAATTAGATGCACATTGAAGCGATTGGAGTGCATAAAAATTGGGGATTTTCTGATTGGAGCATGTAATTGGGCATTACAGCTGCGATTTGTCGCGTATGTATACACATTGAGTGTAATTGGACAATTTGGTGCAGGTTTACACTTGCTTTGGTTTGCAGGCATACATTTGCGCAGGACATTTGGTTGCCTGGCAGTGCACATTGGTGCTTGGTTTGCTTGCAGTTATACTTTGTTGACATGGCACAGAATGCTACGGATGTATTTGGTGTGCTCACCCAGGAGGACAAGCTGGATGGATCCAACTACTCCCTCTGGAGTTTTATGATCCGTAATTTGCTGGTAGCCAAAGGGCTTTGGGGCATCGTGTGCGGTGATGACACACGCCCACATACCATTCAGCCAGCCACGCCTCAAAGGGGAGGTGCTCAAAGACCTCCTGATGTAGATCCTGCTCCCACACAAGAGCAGAAGAGATGGGACTCTAGAGATGCACAGGCCATGTCATTGATAGCCCTTTCAGTGAAAAGGACTATTATTCCGCACATTCGTTCATGCAAGACATCGAAGCTTGCATGGGACACATTGGAAGCAATGTATCAGGTACGCAACGAGGCAAGAGTTGCCTACTTGAAGAGGCAATTGGATCTTCTTTCTATGGATGAGGGTGACTCTATGGCAGATCATCTCACCAAAGTGAAAGATTTGCAGGAACAATTGCTCAACATTGATGAGGTTATCCCAGACAGACAGATGGTCACCAACACTCTTCATTCTTTACCGCCTTCCTACTTGGGCTTTCACACCTCTCTCAACCTCTCGATGAGAGGAGGTGGTGATCCCGTCACTTTTGAAGAGCTCGTGGGTTTACTCTTGCAGGAAGAGCAAACAAGAGCAAACATATCGAGCAACCGTGGTGGAGAAAAGGCATTTACAGCCAAGGATAAGGGTAAAGCAAAGAGCTTTAAGCATGGGGGACAACAGTCTAGCAAGGCTGGTCATGGACAGCTCTCTTCTAGTGGTGAAAAGTCTGACAAAGGGGATGCAAACAAGCCCAAAAAGAAGGGCAAATGTAAGATCCCTGTTCCCACCGAGCAACGGATTCGGGGTACTGGCAGCGGAAGTAGCGCTTCTCGCGTGGGACAGGGGTCCCACACTCGGGGCCTCGCTCACGGATATCCGGATAAGAGACTAATCCGTCGGTTGTTCCAAAACCGAACCCGGAAAAACTTCCTTTACCGGAAAGCACGGGCGATTCCACCAGGATAACTTTTTACTCTAACGTAGTCAAGATCATTTCTGATCGAGATGATCCGATTACATCTATAAGATACTTAGTCAGTTCAAGGAAGAAACTTGCACTTGGATCATTGGGATCAACGCTTTTTTCCCCATTCAAGAGGCACAGCCGTTGATTCTTATCCATAGAACAGTTACTGTCCGGGATTTATTTATTTTTTTCTTTTCTATCGTAAAAACAAAAGTTTGAGTCTCGGTTTACGGATCCATCAGTCCAGCCTAACCCCATCCAATCCCATGGGTTAGCCAACCGCCCAACCACTGTAGTGATGGGATCCAATTAAAAAAATTTGGTTAGGTTTTGTCCCGGGTACCAAGGAAAAGAGTTCCAAGGCCCCCTAGCCGGATGTTCATGCAAAATAAAACTAGTCACACCACTCACACACCCAATATGAAATTGCCTTTTTTCCAACCAGATTCAATGAAACGAGACCCAAGCAGGGGTCACCCCTTCCTGGACTCACTTCTCCAGTTAGCACTTTAATATACACTCTTAAAAGACAATAGCACAAGACAAAATAGCAAAAAGTAATTAACAACTCTGAGCATAGATAGATGACACCACACTGAGGCCGGAACGGCCGGCCCCCCCCCAAGGAAATGATATTATTACTTGGGAGAATTTGTTACAAGTACACGGGCCCAAGGCCAGATTTCCAATAAGCAATGCACAATGAAAACAAAGTATCAAACCCAAACATGTTTGTTGATGCCGAGTCTGCAGTCACCAAGGGCTGCCCCGTCCATAGCACCTTCCAGAGTCACACTTCGCGTGCAATCCACCCGTCCCTGGCACTACGGATCACGCCGTGCCAGTCCTAGCGATGGGGCACCCTCACGGAGTTGACTCGGTGAATGGAAGAGGAGTCCAGACATAGGAGAGCAGGAGAATTCCTCATTCTTCGCGATGAAAATCTTCTGGAGCCACCGTACAGCCAGTAGGAAGAGTGAAACAACCTGGGCCACTTGTAGGAAATGCGTATGTCCTAAATCCACGCGGATAACCCCACTGGTTTGACCTGCTATACCTGCTGTACCTGCTGCTGTACCTGCTGTACGACCAGAATCAGCAAATAATGAAGGTACTGTACCTGCTGTACCTGCTGTACGACCAGAATCAGCAATTAATGAAGGTACTGTACCTGTTGTACCTGCTGTACCTGCTGGTGTACCTGCTGTACCTGCTGTACGACCAGAATCAGCAATTAATGAAGGTACTGTACCTGCTGTACCTGTTGGTGTACCTGCTGTACGACCAGAATCAGCAATTAATGAAGGTACTGTACCTGCTGTACCTGCTGTACCTGCTGTTGTACCTGTTGTACCTGCTGTACGACCAGTTTCATGAGAATAATGAGTGCTCCAGCCTGTTTTCTCTAAATCCCAGCCAACAATTGTGTTTTCTTCCTCCAAAATGCAAGGGAGAGGGCTGGAAGTGAGGCGCCTTCCTCCCATGCAAAAGATTGGGTGTGGTAGGTGGGGTAGGTGGCCAACCCCCACCCCACATGCTATAAAAGGGTGCCCAGGCCAAAAGAGGGTGCCCACACTTATAAAGTGTCCACCTACTTTTAATGAAGTATGAAACCTGTAAGTTATAAGGCTTATAACTTAAAACTCTTATTTAAATAAGGATTTCCCACCTGTTCACACGCCACAAAACCTGTCAGAAGACAAGGCATTCCACGGCTCACGGGAGGGCGTCCCCGACCCCTGAGCTAGACACACATGTCAGGCATGCAAACGAAACCAGTTCACGCGAAAACATTTCAAAGGCAGGCAAACATGAGTGCACAATGCAACATTGTTAAAGGATAATCTCCGTTCATGTACTTGCACAATACTTGACATTTCCGGGCACAAACAGGCCCACCGGAAAGTCAATTCCAGGTACACACAGTGTACAATCCACCCGTCCCTGGCACTACGAATCACGCCGTGCCAGTCCTAGCGGTGGTAATCCAGAAACATACACCGTGTGCAATCCACCCGTCCCTGGCACTACGAATCACGCCGTGCCAGTCCTAGCGATGGAGCACCACTACGGAGTATGCTCATCCAGAGCCCAAAGCTCACACAAGAAGATAAGAGGACCATTAGATAGCTCAATGGTGACATCTCCCCGTCTTCTAAACAGTTGTCCGCAACTGAAAAGCTTCCAAATAGTCATGGAGAAGCTGCGGATAATCTTTGAAGTAGTCCTCATCAACCCACTTAGCATCAATGGGGAGATAGTTCTTGAACTTCACCAAATAGCGTCTTACAAGCTTGCCTGCAG
Source organism: Cibotium barometz (assembly GCF_041138505.1). Lineage (NCBI taxonomy): Eukaryota > Viridiplantae > Streptophyta > Polypodiopsida > Cyatheales > Cibotiaceae > Cibotium > Cibotium barometz. The sequence goes on along the minus strand of NC_141048.1, from coordinate 1,033,600 downwards.
ATAGCTTACGCTCTTTATGAAACACAATCTGCTCTGGTTGCAAAATCTCTTCCAACTCATCCACTTCTGGTGGATCCTCAATGATAGGAAGACTTGGTTCCGGACCCACATACTTTCGTAAGAGGCTAACATGGAAAGCATTATGTATCTTCCAATGGGATGGCAATGCTAAACGAAAAGCAACTTCATTGATCTGCTCAATGACCTTGAAAGGCCCATAATACCTGGATGAGAGCTTGGGAAACATCCTCTCCTTACCAGATCTCTTACGGAGTCTAGCTTTTTCGAATTTCAGCAATACCCAATCATTTACCTTGACATCCAAATGCTTTCTATGCTTGTCTGCAGCCTTCTTATGCTTCTCTTGAGAACGGGCTATGGCTGTCCGTACCTGTGCAAAGGCAATATCCAAGTCCCTGACAAAGTCATCAGCAGCAAAAATCTCATCCTTAGTACGTAGGATGGGAGGCAATACCACTTTGCCATAAACTATCTCAAAGGGAGCCTTCCCAGTAGAAGCATGCACCGTGTTATTGTATGCAAACTCCACAAGTGGCAAATAGCACCTAAACAATCTCCACATGCATCACATTCCACAAAGAATGGCTTGTGCAAGTCAGGAATGATCAACACGGGCCCAGATATGATTGCATCCTTTAGTGAATAGAAAGCTTTGCTTTCCAATGAAGTCCACTGAAAGGAGACTTTCTTCTTTGTCAACTGATGAAGAGGGGCAGCAATCAAAGCAAAATGCCATATGAACCGTCTATAGTATGAGCATAACCCAAGAAAACTACGAACCTCATGCACTGACTTGAGTTCAGGCCAATTCTTGATAGCCTCAATCTTGGCGGGATCCATTCGTATGCCATCTTGAGAAACAATGTGCCCAAGATAATGAATTTCGGAGAGGAAGAACTCACTCTTCTTAGCATTGATGTGAAGTCTATGCTTTCGGAGTTCTTCAAAGACTATGGCCAAATGCTTTCTGTGCTCTTCTTCACTCTTGGAATAAACCAAGATGTCATCGAAGAAAACTCCAGTGAACGATCGATGATCTCTAAAAATCCTGTCCATCATACGGTTAAAAGTGGCAGGAGCATTTGTAAGACCGAAAGGCATAACAAGATACTCGTACAAACCAAATGCTGTCCTGAAAGCGGTCTTATGCACATCCTCTGGTACTACCCGTACTTGATGATATCCACTCTTCAAATCAATTCGGCTGAAATATGCCGAGCCATCCAATCTATCCAAAATATCATCAATACGAGGAATAGGAAACCTATTCTTGATGGTTAGTTTATTTAGAGCCCGATAATCCACACACATACGATAAGAGAGATCCTTCTTCTGCACTAGAAGTACGGGAGAGCAATACGGTGAAGAGCTAGGGCGGATCAAACCTTTTTGCATGAGCTCATTGACTTGCTTCATGATCTCCTCCTGCTGTGATGCACTCACACGGTATGCCGGCCTATTTGGTGGAGAACTGCCAGGCACAAGGTCTATACGATGATCCTCCGGCCGTGGTGGTGGTAGCTCCCCTGGAAGTGAATCTGTAAAGCAATCTTCATATTGTTTCAAAAATTCCAGCCTATCACATGTGAGAGAATCAAGAGAATGATCAACATGGTCTACTCTATCACGAACAAAAATCATGTACGAGCAAAGACCCTTTCTCATGGCTTTATTTATTTGAATGTGGGATACAATAGGGATAGAATTCCCTTCCACACCGGCATCAATAACATGCTCTTTGCCCCTATGCATAAATGTGATCCGGTTGGTCTTGTAAGCCTTGCGAGGATCAAGACGGGAGTGCCAAGGCTTTCCAAGCAATACATCACACCCATTTAATGGTGCAATGAGGAAGTTCTCATGGTCCAAATATCCCTGAATATGCATGCGAAGCTTGCCAATAAGGGGTGTGACCTTGACTTGCTTGCCAACAAATGCACTTCCGGCCTCAATCTCCGGTCCCATGTCATCCACACTAATGCCCAATGCTGTAGCCATTTCCAATGATATGAAGTTGTCCGTGGCACAATCATCAAACATAAATAATGCGGGTTGATCTTTGAGCTGTCCCCATGCCTTGCATACCATCCTATCCAAAGCATCATGGGCTGTCCCCCCTTGTACATCGGGCACCATATGCACATTAACCTTGGTTTCCTTTGCATCCTCTTTGCCTGCTTTCTTTGGGCATTGCCGGACCATGTGATCTTTACTACCACAAGAAAAGCACTTACCGTCACGTATATATTGCACCCTTTGTTCCGGAGTAAGTCCATAGTTAGGCCTTTTGTTGGGACGCTTCTTCTCTGAAGTACTTTCAGCTTTTGGAGCTCCCTTAACTTCATTGGAGTCCCTTTTAGGTGGCTGTCCACCCTTATGCAGATTTGGGACAGCCTTGTCCTTCCCCTTTTGAGCATGTCCATCTCTATAATTTTGCTTCAGCTTTTGCTCCAATTGTTCGGTGGCCAAAGCAGCTGAAATGAGCTGTTGTAGAGTGTGGTTTGGGTACAACTCCAAGCCCGATTGGTAAACCGGTTGGAGTCCCGATTCAAACTTTCTCTTGCGTTCCTCATCATTTACCTGCATAATAGGGGAAACTTCCAAGAGTGTTTTCCAAAACTTGGATACATAAGCATGAACTGACTCACCTTCATTCTGCTTAACCCAATCCCACTTCTTGCGGATGTTCTTCTTGGCATTAGGGGGTAAGAATTGGGCATAGAATCTAGTTTTGAATTCAGCCCAAGTGTCCACGGGAGTGCCTGAGAGCTTTTCTGCAAGCCACCAATGAGCGGCCGTGCCCTTCAAGAACATGCTGGCATGCCTCACCTTGGACTTTTCTGAAAAATCCTCATCACTAAAAGCAATGTCAAATTGGGAAACAAATGACATAACCTTGGAAGCATCAAACTCACCATGATATGTCTCGAACTTGACGGATTTGTCCCCGGCTTTGAATTCCTTTTGCTTATGAACATGATGCTCATAATCCCCATGCGTCCTCTTGATTCCACGTTCATGTGGATCAGCCCTGGCATCCATAGATGCTCCTGCATACTTAGGTGGCATACGTGGACGTGAACCATGTGCTGTACCTGCATGCATGTGTGTAGCCCCACCACTTTCTCTTGCAGCATAAGCATGATCCGGAGAGGATGTGGAGATGGGAGCATGAAGAAATGGCTCTTCATGGGAGAGTTCAACAGGTAAAGTAGTAGTACGGGGATGTCGGTGCTCTCTAAGCCCATGAGAAACCTGCAATGATGAAGAATGAGGCTTGTAACGATCATCTCTAGAAGTAATGTTACCTTCATAGGCATGGCTATGCCTCCCATATAAGGTAGAATCACGTCGGGATGTAATGGAAGGCTCCTCTTTGTGGACAGCAGATTTCAGCTTTGGAGAGGCTATCCCAGGCATGTCCACCAATGGAGATCTCTTTATAACAAGCTCCCCATCCTGGCCCTGCAATACATCACCCTTATCCACTAAGAATGAAAGAGCTAGCTCACGAGGTTTCAGCCCTGATCCACGAGCCAAAGCTTCAAAGTCTTGAAAGACGGTTGCCTCCTTTTTCTTTGCATCTAGCACTTGTTGAATGTGTGGGTCCTCACGTAGGCTGGCCAATTCCATCTCCCTGGCATGGAGAAGCTCTCGCATACGCTGAATTTCTGCATTCATGGCACTTGGCTCTTGCTCTTGCTCCTGCATTTTCTCCTTGCCACGGGACGGCTGTCCCAACCATACATGATCACGGGCATAAGGCATCCGTCCACTTGCTTGTGTTCCACTGGAGTGCCCCTTTGAATTTGGCACTTCCCTGCTACTTGCTTGGCTAGCCATAATAAGAGTAAAGTCACTAATGGAGAGTGGTCAGGAAGCCTTTGGATCGTCTCCCAATGTAGAAAAAGGAAGATCCGTGCTCTGATACCACTGAAACGAGACCCAAGCAGGGGTCACCCCTTCCTGGACTCACTTCTCCAGTTAGCACTTTAATATACACTCTTAAAAGACAATAGCACAAGACAAAATAGCAAAAAGTAATTAACAACTCTGAGCATAGATAGATGACACCACACTGAGGCCGGAACGGCCGGCCCCCCCCCAAGGAAATGATATTATTACTTGGGAGAATTTGTTACAAGTACACGGGCCCAAGGCCAGATTTCCAATAAGCAATGCACAATGAAAACAAAGTATCAAACCCAAACATGTTTGTTGATGCCGAGTCTGCAGTCACCAAGGGCTGCCCCGTCCATAGCACCTTCCAGAGTCACACTTCGCGTGCAATCCACCCGTCCCTGGCACTACGGATCACGCCGTGCCAGTCCTAGCGATGGGGCACCCTCACGGAGTTGACTCGGTGAATGGAAGAGGAGTCCAGACATAGGAGAGCAGGAGAATTCCTCATTCTTCGCGATGAAAATCTTCTGGAGCCACCGTACAGCCAGTAGGAAGAGTGAAACAACCTGGGCCACTTGTAGGAAATGCGTATGTCCTAAATCCACGCGGATAACCCCACTGGTTTGACCTGCTATACCTGCTGTACCTGCTGCTGTACCTGCTGTACGACCAGAATCAGCAAATAATGAAGGTACTGTACCTGCTGTACCTGCTGTACGACCAGAATCAGCAATTAATGAAGGTACTGTACCTGTTGTACCTGCTGTACCTGCTGGTGTACCTGCTGTACCTGCTGTACGACCAGAATCAGCAATTAATGAAGGTACTGTACCTGCTGTACCTGTTGGTGTACCTGCTGTACGACCAGAATCAGCAATTAATGAAGGTACTGTACCTGCTGTACCTGCTGTACCTGCTGTTGTACCTGTTGTACCTGCTGTACGACCAGTTTCATGAGAATAATGAGTGCTCCAGCCTGTTTTCTCTAAATCCCAGCCAACAATTGTGTTTTCTTCCTCCAAAATGCAAGGGAGAGGGCTGGAAGTGAGGCGCCTTCCTCCCATGCAAAAGATTGGGTGTGGTAGGTGGGGTAGGTGGCCAACCCCCACCCCACATGCTATAAAAGGGTGCCCAGGCCAAAAGAGGGTGCCCACACTTATAAAGTGTCCACCTACTTTTAATGAAGTATGAAACCTGTAAGTTATAAGGCTTATAACTTAAAACTCTTATTTAAATAAGGATTTCCCACCTGTTCACACGCCACAAAACCTGTCAGAAGACAAGGCATTCCACGGCTCACGGGAGGGCGTCCCCGACCCCTGAGCTAGACACACATGTCAGGCATGCAAACGAAACCAGTTCACGCGAAAACATTTCAAAGGCAGGCAAACATGAGTGCACAATGCAACATTGTTAAAGGATAATCTCCGTTCATGTACTTGCACAATACTTGACATTTCCGGGCACAAACAGGCCCACCGGAAAGTCAATTCCAGGTACACACACAGTGTACAATCCACCCGTCCCTGGCACTACGAATCACGCCGTGCCAGTCCTAGCGGTGGTAATCCAGAAACATACACCGTGTGCAATCCACCCGTCCCTGGCACTACGAATCACGCCGTGCCAGTCCTAGCGATGGAGCACCACTACGGAGTATGCTCATCCAGAGCCCAAAGCTCACACAAGAAGATAAGAGGACCATTAGATAGCTCAATGGTGACATTCAACCAGTTTAAAACAATCCTTTAATAAAACCATAGTATCATTGATCACCATCTTCCAATTTATCCCATTGATTGTTAATTTTCCATCATTCCTTCATCAGAGTATATATGGCATCATTGGCAACTAGAACGCTCAGGGGCCGTTTCGATAGTTCCTAGCCTTTAATAATTTTCCATCATTCCTTCATCAGAGTATATATGGCATCATTGGCAACTAGAACGCTCAGGGGCCGTTTCGATAGTTCCTAGCCTTTAATACTTGGCAATATAATCACTTATCAAGATGGACTCTCGTTGAAGATCAGCAAGATCAACCAACAGATCCATATAAGGGGCCATGGACTCATCCATTGAAGACCAGCAAGGTCAATCAACCAGATCCATGCCCGATTCAGAAAACAACTCCAACTCTGTTCCAATATCTTCCTCGACGCACGCGTGGGTATCCTAGGCGACCCAGAGCCCGAGCACCGTATGGTCAGCACCCTCTAGGATCCTTCGCAGGTAACCTAGCGCTTCACGCATAGGCCGCTTCCTTGGCCCCTCATCCACCGTACCGGAAGCTCACCATTTTAATCGCACCGAGGCTGGTCAAGACCTCGGCCGACCTTGCTACGCGAGACGTCCTTCATTGACTCCCCGTCAGCAGTTGCAACTTTACCATCACGACTTTAATCACAAGACGGTCAAAATGCTCCCCCCAGCATTCTTGACATAAAACAATCATTTACAAACAGCATTTACAAACAGTTTACAATACAATTTCTATTTTAACTTTCATTTTTCCACATTATCCCTCATCAATCTACATTACTTATTCCATATTCCATTTATATGTATACTCATCCCATCACATCATTTCTATCTCATCACTTCAGATTCCCTCACATCACATATCGCATATTCACATCCATACATCTACATCTATATGCGTACATTCACATCTACATACATACATCTACATCTCTATGCATACATCTACATCCACATTCACATTCACCTCCATACATCTATATCTATATGCATACATCTACCTCCACATTCACATCCACATCTATACATCTACATCTACATGCATACATCCACCTCTACATCCACATCTACATCTATACACCTACATCTACATGCATACATCCACATCTCCATTCGTATCTACATCTACATCTATACATCTACATCTACATGCATCCATCCACCTCCACTTCCACATCTATATCTATACATCTACATCTACATGTATACATCCACATCTCCATTCACATCTACATCTATACATCTACATCTACATGCATCCATCCACCTCCACATCCACATCTACATCTATACATCTACATCTACATGCATACGTCCATATCTCCATTCCCATCTACATCTATACATCTACATCTACATGCATCCATCTACCTCCACATCCACATCTACATCTATACATCTACATCTACATGTATACATCCACCTCCACATCCACATCCGTATCTATACATCTACATCTACATGTATACATCCACATCCACATCTATACATCTACATCTACATGCATACATCCACATCTCCATTCACATCTACATCTATACATCTACATCTACATGCATCCATCCACCTCCATATCCACATCTACATCTATACATCTACATCTACGTGCAAACATCCACATCTCCATGCATGATAAAATTCTTTTAATTAATCTAGGATGATAGTTCCTAGAATATGGTAGAAAGTCCTCTTTTTATGCTTTGAATGAATTTATTTTATGCGTAATTTCTATAAAAATTTTGCCATAGCTCCGCTACTATGACTGATAAATCTCAATTTTTTTCTAAGGGATAAAGCTCATTATTAAAGAAATAATTAGAATGGTCTCTAATTGGATCATCAATCCATAATGGTCTCTAATTGGATCATTAAGAAAACAATTAGAATGGTCTCTAATTGGATCATCAATCCATAATGGTCTCTAATTGGATCATTAAGAAAACAATTAGAATGGTCTCTAATTGGGTCATCAATCCATAATGGATTGAATCATCAATGTGCATAAACTAAAAGCATAGCAAAAAGCCATTAATTTGGCCTCAAGAATAGCTTAATCTTGGATTAAGGAAAAGCTTTATGAAAAGCTTCATTTGGATTGAGAATGGGTCATGAGTATGACCATTTCTTGAGTGAGAGAGAGAAATTATAAAAACCATTAGAATTTAAATATAAGTGGAAATTAACTTCTATAGCATTTATTAAATTATGTAACTCTTCACTACTATTCACCAATTAACTTCATTAGCATTTAAAAAAAACCATACCAATTAAACTTCTCAAGCTTGAGAGGGGTTGAGAAGAGAGAATCATTGAGAAATCATAGAAAAGATCGAAATTCAATATACTTACCTTATGATTTGCTTGATTCTTTATTCACGGTAGAGGCCCCCAACCAATCAATTGGTTTAGTATGTTGATGGAGCCACCAATGGAGATTGAAGAAAGAGAGAGGTATCAAAAACTAGTGAATTATTAAAGAATTCACAGTTCTTGGCTTAGGTGGAGTAGAGTAACAAGGCATAAGACACTATATATTTTAGCTTAGGTGGAGTAGAGTAACAAAGCATAAGACTCTATCTAATTTGGCTTAGGTGGAGTAGAGTAACAAAGCATAAGAGACTATGTATTTTGGCTTAGGTGGAGTAGAGTAACAAAGCATAAGAGACTATGTATTTTGGCTTAGGTGGAGTAGAGTAACAAAGCATAATAGACTATGTATTTTGGCTTAGATGGAGTAGAGTAACAAAGCATAAGAGACTATGTATTTTGGCTTAGGTGGAGTAGAGTAACAAAGCATAAGAGACTATGTTTTTTTCAACAAGGGGAGGCTTCTATTTATAGGAAAATTTGAGCTCCTAACCAAACAAACTGATTCTAGAATTTTCTAAGTCAGTTTGGTCACTTTTTGACCATTTTTAGGTCAGTTAAGCTAACTTTCTGGAACTAGACTTGAATGAGGAGAGAGGAGAGATGAAATATCTCAATTTTTATGAGTTTAAAACTCATTCAAGCATGTGAAATATGCACCTCCTTTAAAGAACTCCCCTTCCTTACATATGTGTTTATTTACTAATAAACCTTGTACATTTTCAACTCTTCATCTTATGTGAAATATGCACCTCCTTTAAAGAACTCCTCTTCCTTACATATGAGTTTATTTACTAATAAACCTTGTACATTTTCAACTCTTCATCTTATGTGAGCATTTACTCATTTTTGGGTATCTTCTTTTACAATTTGGATTTATCTCCTCCCTACACATGGATTGATGCTATTGGCCCATAGAAACCTTAATTGGACCATAGTCTAAAGATTTCTGAAAATCTAGGCCCTTAGACTAAGGTTCTTTATACCTATTTCCAATTAATTCCAATTGCACATTGGAAATTTCTTTTTGAATTTCTGTTTCAGGGGAACTTATTTTAATAAGATGAGTTATTTTTCTATCCAAAAATATTCATAATCTGAATATTCTCTCTCTAGAATATTTTCTCTCTCTAGGTTAAAACAGTTAGAAACAAGGTCTTTATATTTCTGAAGAGGGATTGATTACGGGGGAAGATACTAGACATCAAAAAGGGGGGTTGGGGGAGGAATCTTACATTCTACCCCACTTAAAAAACGCGAGATGTCCTCATCTCGCAACTTGGGATAATTTCGCAAGATGCACGAATATGAGACTTAGAGAAAATTTTTAATCAAGATTAACCACCAAGAAAAGTCTTAAAGAGAGCAAGATTCAAAATAAGAACAAGATTTAAACTTTACTTATTCACGGGACTTATACAGTAAAGATAGAAGAACTCTTTACACTTCCATAAGCCCATCCATCATATGGTCACAAAAGCAGTCCTCACAAGCTGCACAAGTATAGGGTAACTCATCTATGGGAATGATTCTGCTGGTTATTGCCGCACCTATCTCAGTGGTATGAGGTGATCTAACAAAAGGACCTCTGAGAGGCAAGCCAAAAACGGGGTAAAGGCATATCTTCTCATGAGGAAGAAAACATGCCAGTAAAAAGACCCGCTCAGAAAACCCAAGATGCCTTGATCTCATGACACAGTAGTATCGGGGACCCAAACCCAAAGCTTCAATAACCATGGCCAAGCGGACATTGTTACGAAAGTGTTGCTGACCCCAGGGTGTTACCCTAGTTATGTTTTGATAGGTCCGCCATTTGGTCTGCGCTACAGAATTTCCTAGGTGAGGAAAAAGTGAGCGCTCATACTGTTCTATAAAGTCTTTCTTCACAGACTCTCTTGCGTCTTGAAGGTGAGAAATCATCAGGGATAAAACTAATTCCTGTTGCCAAGCCATGAAGGAGATTAAGAAAGAAAGGAGATTGATGGGAGTAAGATTACTGTGAGCGACAAGTAAAAGTTACGACTTATATAAAGGAAGGAGCTAGCGTAACCTAGAAGCCAACGGTAACTTGCCACTGAAGTTTTACCGTCTTTCCATGATTTACGTTTGACACATTTCTCTATAGAAGGCATTAAGAATTTTGAGATGAGGAGATAAAAGAAACTTGTAGGCTAAGTCACCTACTTTCATTGAATTCAGATATAAGGATCACAATATCTGGGGGATAACTTTTTATACTCCCCAAGAGATAAAGAACTTCTTTTGGGCCATACTCGAATGAAAACCAAAACCTTGGTATCCAAAACACCGATTCTCACTTCTAAACTCATTGTTCTAAATCCTTAAAACAGGTGGGACTCCTGAGAGTATTCTAGGGAAAGGGTCTTCCTTTTTTTAAACAGAAACTTTCTTTTATTTTAGAGAGGGAATAATTATAAGATCAGAAAGGGAGATTCTTACTCCTGTATACCTCGAAGGCTGGGGAGGAATCTTACATTCTACCCCACTTAAAAAGTGCGAGATGTCCTCATCTCGCAAGGTAGAGGATAACTCTTTTTCTTAAGATCCAATTTTTATTCTGGGGTTGCTTATATTCTGGTCAACCCAACAGAACACTGGGATAAATATCCCTTATATAGAACTCATCATTAAATAACAATTCATTTAACATGATAATGGTCCATTAGACCGAAAAATTTCCTTCGGAACATTCCTCCACGGAAACTTCAGTCAAGCAAGTTCTCAATTTGACATCCCTTAACTTGATCTACCGGTCAAGTATTAACAGTAGCAATCTGACAGCACAACCCACTAATCTCATAGTGATTTGCTGAATTCGTCATCATCATTCTAGTTATGAATATCATCACAAGGACTCGTCCCATTCCCCCTCATTGTGGTTTCATTATATTTCAACTAATTTTTAAAAATCAACATTTTTCAATCAGCATTTTCAATCAGAATCCAAATCAATTCATTCATTCTCAAACAGAATTAAAAATCATATCAATCACATTCGAAATCATCATCTAGATAGCATTAACGCTTATAATTTCAAGTCTTAGATTTACTCGTATATACTGTCAGTAAAGAGCTGCAGTATACTCTCGGTATATACGCGTAGTCACGGCCCTTGGAATTATAAGGTAAATAATATCATGTCTACGCCTCAAGCAAGTCAGGGATTCTATATAATCGCGGTACTTCTATCTGGAGAACCAATTACCAAATTATGAATTTCAGTTTGAATATCAAATTGTATGAATTATATCATACAATTATAACCTTTTTGTGTTTCTTGATAAATTTTTGACATATTTGTCTTCTCAGTTGATCTTTATTAACCAAATGCTCTGATACCAACTGTAAGATCCCTGTTCCCACCGAGCAACGGATTCGGGGTACTGGCAGCGGAAGTAGCGCTTCTCGCGTGGGACAGGGGTTCCACACTCGGGGCCTCGTCCACGGATATCCGGATAAGAGACTAATCCGTCGGTTGTTCCAAAACCGAACCCGGAAAAACTTCCTTTACCGGAAAGCACGGGCGATTCCACCAGGATAACTTTTTACTCTAACGTAGTCAAGATCATTTCTGATCGAGATGATCCGATTACATCTATAAGATACTTAGTCAGTTCAAGGAAGAAACTTGCACTTGGATCATTGGGATCAACGCTTTTTTCCCCATTCAAGAGGCACAGCCGTTGATTCCTATCCATAGAACAATTACTGTCCGGGATTTATTTATTTTTTCTTTTCTATCGTAAAAACAAAAGTTTGAGTCTCGGTTTACGGATCCATCAGTCCAGCCTAACCCCATCCAATCCCATGGGTTAGCCAACCGCCCAACCACTGTAGTGATGGGATCCAATTAAAAAAATTTGGTTAGGTTTTGTCCCGGGTACCAAGGAAAAGAGTTCCAAGGTCCCCTAGCCGGATGTTCATGCAAAATAAAACTAGTCACACCACTCACACACCCAATATGAAATTGCCTTTTTTCCAACCAGATTCAACCAGTTTAAAACAATCCTTTAATAAAACCATAGTATCATTGATCACCATCTTCCAATTTATCCCATTGATTGTTAATTTTCCATCATTCCTTCATCAGAGTATATATGGCATCATTGGCAACTAGAACGCTCAGGGGCCGTTTCGATAGTTCCTAGCCTTTAATAATTTTCCATCATTCCTTCATCAGAGTATATATGGCATCATTGGCAACTAGAACGCTCAGGGGCCGTTTCGATAGTTCCTAGCCTTTAATACTTGGCAATATAATCACTTATCAAGATGGACTCTCGTTGAAGATCAGCAAGATCAACCAACAGATCCATATAAGGGGCCATGGACTCATCCATTGAAGACCAGCAAGGTCAATCAACCAGATCCATGCCCGATTCAGAAAACAACTCCAACTCTGTTCCAATATCTTCCTCGACGCACGCGTGGGTATCCTAGGCGACCCAGAGTCCGAGCACCGTATGGTCAGCACCCTCTAGGATCCTTCGCAGGTAACCTAGCGCTTCACGCATAGGCCGCTTCCTTGGCCCCTCATCCACCGTACCGGAAGCTCACCATTTTAATCGCACCGAGGCTGGTCAAGACCTCGGCCGACCTTGCTACGCGAGACGTCCTTCATTGACTCCCCGTCAGCAGTTGCAACTTTACCATTACGACTTTAATCACAAGACGGTCAAAATGCTCCCCCCAGCATTCTTGACATAAAACAATCATTTACAAACAGCATTTACAAACAGCATTTACAAACAGTTTACAATACAATTTCTATTTTAACTTTCATTTTTTCACATTATCCCTCATCAATCTACATTACTTATTCCATATTCCATTTAGATGTATACTCATCCCATCACATCATTTCTATCTCATCACTTCAGATTCCCTCACATCACATATCGCATATTCACATCCATACATCTACATCTATATGCGTACATTCACATCTACATACATACATCTACATCTCTATGCATACATCTACATCCACATTCACATTCACCTCCATACATCTACATCTATATGCATACATCTACCTCCACATTCACATCCACATCTATACATCTACATCTACATGCATACATCCACCTCTACATCCACATCTACATCTATACACCTACATCTACATGCATACATCCACATCTCCATTCGTATCTACATCTACATCTATACATCTACATCTACATGCATCCATCCACCTCCACTTCCACATCTATATCTATACATCTACATCTACATGTATACATCCACATCTCCATTCACATCTACATCTATACATCTACATCTACATGCATCCATCCACCTCCACATCCACATCTACATCTATACATCTACATCTACATGCATACGTCCATATCTCCATTCCCATCTACATCTATACATCTACATCTACATGCATCCATCTACCTCCACATCCACATCTACATCTATACATCTACATCTACATGTATACATCCACCTCCACATCCACATCCGTATCTATACATCTACATCTACATGTATACATCCACATCCACATCTATACATCTACATCTACATGCATACATCCACATCTCCATTCACATCTACATCTATACATCTACATCTACATGCATCCATCCACCTCCATATCCACATCTACATCTATACATCTACATCTACGTGCAAACATCCACATCTCCATGCATGATAAAATTCTTTTAATTAATCTAGGATGATAGTTCCTAGAATATGGTAGAAAGTCCTCTTTTTATGCTTTGAATGAATTTATTTTATGCGTAATTTCTATAAAAATTTTGCCATAGCTCCGCTACTATGACTGATAAATCTCAATTTTTTTCTAAGGGATAAAGCTCATTATTAAAGAAATAATTAGAATGGTCTCTAATTGGATCATCAATCCATAATGGTCTCTAATTGGATCATTAAGAAAACAATTAGAATGGTCTCTAATTGGATCATCAATCCATAATGGTCTCTAATTGGATCATTAAGAAAACAATTAGAATGGTCTCTAATTGGGTCATCAATCCATAATGGATTGAATCATCAATGTGCATAAACTAAAAGCATAGCAAAAAGCCATTAATTTGGCCTCAAGAATAGCTTAATCTTGGATTAAGGAAAAGCTTTATGAAAAGCTTCATTTGGATTGAGAATGGGTCATGAGTATGACCATTTCTTGAGTGAGAGAGAGAAATTATAAAAACCATTAGAATTTAAATATAAGTGGAAATTAACTTCTATAGCATTTATTAAATTATGTAACTCTTCACTACTATTCACCAATTAACTTCATTAGCATTTAAAAAAAACCATACCAATTAAACTTCTCAAGCTTGAGAGGGGTTGAGAAGAGAGAATCATTGAGAAATCATAGAAAAGATCGAAATTCAATATACTTACCTTATGATTTGCTTGATTCTTTATTCACGGTAGAGGTCCCCAACCAATCAATTGGTTTAGTATGTTGATGGAGCCACCAATGGAGATTGAAGAAAGAGAGAGGTATCAAAAACTAGTGAATTATTAAAGAATTCACAGTTCTTGGCTTAGGTGGAGTAGAGTAACAAGGCATAAGACACTATATATTTTAGCTTAGGTGGAGTAGAGTAACAAAGCATAAGACTCTATCTAATTTGGCTTAGGTGGAGTAGAGTAACAAAGCATAAGAGACTATATATTTTGGCTTAGGTGGAGTAGAGTAACAAAGCATAAGAGACTATGTATTTTGGCTTAGGTGGAGTAGAGTAACAAAGCATAAGAGACTATGTATTTTGGCTTAGGTGGAGTAGAGTAACAAAGCATAATAGACTATGTATTTTGGCTTAGGTGGAGTAGAGTAACAAAGCATAAGAGACTATGTTTTTTTCAACAAGGGGAGGCTTCTATTTATAGGAAAATTTGAGCTCCTAACCAAACAAACTGATTCTAGAATTTTCTAAGTCAGTTTGGTCACTTTTTGACCATTTTTAGGTCAGTTAAGCTAACTTTCTGGAACTAGACTTGAATGAGGAGAGAGGAGAGATGAAATATCTCAATTTTTATGAGTTTAAAACTCATTCAAGCATGTGAAATATGCACCTCCTTTAAAGAACTCCCCTTCCTTACATATGTGTTTATTTACTAATAAACCTTGTACATTTTCAACTCTTCATCTTATGTGAAATATGCACCTCCTTTAAAGAACTCCTCTTCCTTACATATGAGTTTATTTACTAATAAACCTTGTACATTTTCAACTCTTCATCTTATGTGAGCATTTACTCATTTTTGGGTATCTTCTTTTACAATTTGGATTTATCTCCTCCCTACACATGGATTGATGCTATTGGCCCATAGAAACCTTAATTGGACCATAGTCTAAAGATTTCTGAAAATCTAGGCCCTTAGACTAAGGTTCTTTATACCTATTTCCAATTAATTCCAATTGCACATTGGAAATTTCTTTTTGAATTTCTGTTTCAGGGGAACTTATTTTAATAAGATGAGTTATTTTTCTATCCAAAAATATTCATAATCTGAATATTCTCTCTCTAGAATATTTTCTCTCTCTAGGTTAAAACAGTTAGAAACAAGGTCTTTATATTTCTGAAGAGGGATTGATTACGGGGGAAGATACTAGACATCAAAAAGGGGGGTTGGGGGAGGAATCTTACAGCAAATGTCACTACTGCCATAAGCCTGGACACTACATCAGTGAATGTAGAAAAAGGATTGCAAAAGAGAAAAAGAAAGAAGCAGGCAATGCAGTAACAGACTCTTCGGATGACAAAGCACAGCAATCAGCTAATGTAATCCAAGAAGAGTACACTTTTTTGGTCACATGCACTAGTGACACACCAGGTGCTTCAGACACTGATATGTCTTGCATTGCATCTGACAGACAGAATGCATCATGGTATTTTGATAGTGGTGCTTCGAGCCACATCACTTCATGCAAAGAAGTATTTCAGCACTTGGTTTATGCTTCAAATGGCCGCACTGTATCATGTGCAGATCATACCACATATCCAGTAAAGGGAATTGGTAATGTCATACTTATTGCAGCCAATGGTGCCAATATATGTATGAAAAATGTATTGTATGTTCCAGGAATAAAGAAAAATCTGCTCTCCGTCTCAGCCATAAACGATCAAGGTTTAAAGGTTGAATTTGAAGATGGGAAGTGTTTGGTAAAAGACCCATCAAAGGGTTATGAAATAGTCACTTCTGGAACACGATACAAAGGCTTGTATAAGCTGGACAGCTATGACAAGCGCACTTATGATGCAAATACAGTGGCTGCCCACACTCCTGCTATGCATGATGCAGAGCTATGGCATGCTCGTTTTGGGCATGTAAATTTTCAGAGTTTGATGCTTTTGCAGAAGCATCATATGGTTGATAATATGCCGCCTCTTGAGTCTCCACCGAGACATGTATGTGAGGGGTGTATTTTGGGAAAGATGCAAAGAAAACCATTCCCCAAAGATGGAGCTGTTAGAGCTGAAAATAAATTACAGCTCATACATAGTGATGTATGTGGTCCAATGCGGACACAATCCATAGGGGGGCATCTTTACTTTGTCACATTCATTGATGACTACTCCAGGTTTGCTTGGGCTTACCCTTTGAAAGCAAAAGAAGATGTGTTTACATGCTTTCGACACTTTGTAGCAATGGCTGAAAATATGTGTACGAGTAAAGTCCAAACACTCCGCTCAGATAGAGGTGGAGAATACATGTCAAATGCATTCAAGGATTATATGCTTCAAAAGGGCATCAAACACCAATGTACTGTGCCTTATACACCGCAGCAGAATGGTGTAGCTGAGAGGAAAAATAGATCTCTCATGGAGATGGCAAGATGCATGGTGAAAGCACAAAAGTTGCCTCACAAATTCTGGATGGAAGCTATAATGTGTGCAACTCATGTGTTGAACAGGTGTCCAACAAAAGCTTTGAAAACCATAACACCATTTGAGGCTTGGTATAGCCGAAAGCCAACAGTGGATTATATGCGTACATTTGGGTGTTTGGCATATGCACATGTGCCAGAACAACTCCGAACAAAGCTTGATGACAAAGCAATTAAATGCATTTTTGTGGGCTACAGCAATGAAAGCAAAGGATACCGTCTTTATAATCCAACTACACGAAGGATTTTTGTAAGTAGAGATGTGGTATTTGCTGAAAATTCAGAACAGCCCATGGTCAGCTTGTATAAAAATAATGATACAGGCATACAGGACATGTTTGATGGACTTTTACCCATTGCAATTAGGGGGGATTCAGATCAGCCAGCCCCTACACAAGAAAATCCACATGTAGAACATGTGGACCAGCCAGCCATTCAGCCCCCTTCTGTGGAAGAAGTGGAAGATCTTGTCAGGGAAGAGCAAACAGCCATAGACACAGCCAAGTCAGTGCCAAGATGGTTGCTGAAAACTTTGCAAGAAAGCAAACTTGCAGCTCCACTCACAGGTAGAACAAGGGCTAGTTCCAGCCATGCTTTGAATGTACATCGTGGGGAGTCTGCATTCGCAATGGGTGGTCTCTTTGATTCAGAAGAGCCTTCTTCTTATGAAGAAGCACATGAGAATGAGCATTGGTTGCAAGCTATGCAAGCTGAAATTTCTTCTATCATGAAGAATAATACATGGGATCTTGTGGAATTGCCTAAAGGCAAGCATGTAATTGGCACAAAGTGGGTGTATAAAGTCAAAAGAAAGTCTGATGGTACTATTGACAGGTACAAAGCAAGACTTGTGGCTAAAGGCTACTCCCAGAAAAAGGGAATAGATTATGAAGAGACTTTTGCTCCTACTTCGAGAATGACCACAATAAGATCAGTGATTGCATTGGCTGCCCATAAAGGATGGAAAGTGCATCAGTTGGATATCAAAACTGCATTCTTAAATGGGGATTTACAGGAGGAAGTATATGTAAATCAGCCCATTGGTTTTGTAGTTCCTGGTGAGGAACATAAAGTATGCAGGTTGCACAAAGCATTGTATGGGTTAAAACAAGCTCCAAGAGCTTGGTATGATAAGATACATGCTCATCTAACCAGCCAAGGTTTTGAGAATAGTTCAGCTGAAAGCACATTGTATGTGAAGAAAACCGATGCCGATATTCTCATAGTCATCTTGTATGTAGATGACATGCTCATTACAGGTACAAGCAAAGCACAAATTTCAGATTTCAAAGCTGATTTGAAAGCTGAATTTGATATGTCAGATTTGGGGCCTTTACACTACTATCTCGGCATACAGTTTATGCATACAGATGATGGCATTGTTATGCAGCAAACTAAGTACATAAAAAGTTTGCTAAAAAGGTTTCACATGGATGAATGTAAGCCCATTTCTACTCCGGTAGAACCAGGTGTACGGCTTACTATGCATGATATTGGAGAGCCTTTTGAGGCCGGCCTTTATAGCCAGGCAGTGGGATGCCTCATTTACTTGTGTAACACGAGGCCAGACATATCTTTTGGGGTGTCTTTGTTGAGCAAATTCATGCACAGCCCAGGCACAAAGCATTGGCAAGCAGTCAAACGCATTTTTCGATATCTTAAGGGTACCCTGGATCTTGGTTTGTTCTATCCCAGGGGGGGCAGCTTGCAGCTTTATGCATACAGTGATTCAGATTGGGCTGGTGATTATGATACCAGGCAATCCACCAGTGGGAATTGTTTTTTTCTTGGCAGCTCATGCATATCTTGGTTGAGTAAAAAGCAACCCACTGTTGCTACATCTACTTGTGAGGCTGAGTACAGGGCAGTCTTTACAGCTACAGTAGATTGTGTATGGTTGAGGAGACTATTGGCTGATCTTCGTGAGTGTCAGCAGACACCCACCACCATTCTCACTGATAGCCAGAGTGCTATGGCTGTGGCACGAAATCCAGTATTTCATGCACGTACCAAGCACATAGAGATTCATTATCACTATGTCAGAGAGAGGCTACATGCAGGGGAGATCAGTTTATCTTATTGCCCTACACAGGATAATGTTGCAGATCTATTCACAAAGGCTTTACCTCGAGAAAAGTTTGAAGCTTTCCGCAAAGCTTTGGGCTTACTCTCATACAGAGAGTGATCTGCTACCCTTGTACAGGTTCACACTTTCACTACAGGGGGGATTTGTAGGCATATGCTCACTTATAGTAGTGCTATGTGTGAACAGGGCTTAACCAAGGGCACTTTTTCCCATGTGGTTTTTCCCCTTGGACATCAAGTGTGAAAGGACACATATAATATTTTGTAGTTCTATATTATATGGATGTGGCACACATGCAAGGGTTGACTTGCATTTTGTGGATACCACACTTTTGGCTCTCTCCCTCTCTCTCTCATTTCTGTGTGTGAGCTTCTCAACCTTGCACCTAACCCTAATGTGCAGGTTTGTGTGTGTGAGTGTGTGAGTCCAACACCCAACATTTCCAAGCTCATCCAGAGATATTTGCTAGCCCCAAACCCTGCTGTCCAGAAATTTCAGAGTGTGGGAATGCCAGTTTGTGGCCGTTTCATAAAGTCTAGTGTCGTCTTACAAAAGATGGGCTTCTGTGACCTGTCACATGTGGATAAGATGGCGAAGTGCCTTATGGTAGGACGGGCAAGCGTAACAATATTAACCGGCAGAGTGGTTATTTACACTGACTCCCCTCAATAACCTTTGAGTAAATAGAACAAACAAGTGCATACATTTTTGGGAGATCGCTTGTTCCCCCTTAATCTTTACAACCTATTAGTCACTAAATGTCCATGTTGAGCTAAAGTATCAACATGGTTGACCTCATTGAGGTCAATGCACACCTTTGTTTTTAGGAGATTGCACTAGGTGATTTAAAGGCAGAGCCGTATCTTAGATGGGAAGAGATGAGAGAAAGTTCTGGAGTGATGTTTCTAGGGATTACCTCTCATTACTTGTTCATCATTCCTTTGTCCTAGCATATGCACTTATTACCGAACAATACTTGTTCATCATTCCCTAGCATATTAATGTGTGTGCACTTATTATCAGGGTTTTGTTTTATGCGTTGGTTTCTATTGGGCAGTTATTTGACTTTGGGGTATAATGTATTCATATTGCTATTCCTTCATTATATTGTCAATTGGTACGTGGCATTGGGATCCATCTGCATATTGATTTTTCGTGTATTCAGAACATTTGGAGGGTGCTTGTTTTCAATCTGCTGGGACATTTTGAAATCTATCGTTTACATCCAGAGGCTTGTGCTGTGCTTGGTGTGTTTCTTAGGTTTCAATGTTTAAGAAGAATTATGATCATGTGACCAAAGAAACTTATTTTGGGTTGTACAAAGAAGCTACACGAGGCAATCCGAATTACTTCTTGACGTATGGTAATGGCAAGTCTGCAGCACGTATCCAAGATCACCTTCGTCCGAATGGTGCACATAGGTGGCACAACTACATGAAAACACCGAAGTAAGAAAATAGTTTTTGTTTTGAAGTTTTACATTTTTTGCAAGTTTCTGTTAGGTGCCAACTTATATTTTCTTTGTCTTCTCTCGGCACTTTAGTGTCAGATTCTTCTAAAGCAAATTATTACATTCACTTAGAGTTTGCAAGTTTTAGCAATGCATTAATTTAGTTTAGTTTAAAATACATCTGGCCACAAACACAAGGGTCAGCACAAGGTGAAGGAAATGTGAATAGTTAATATAATACTATATATACATATACTATATATATATATACATATATATATGTATATATATATACATATAATATATATATGTATGTATATATATATATATACATATATACATGTACATATATACATATATACATGTACATATATACATATATATGTATATATGTACATATAAACATATACATATACATATACATATACATATACATGTATGTATATGTATATGTATATATGTACATATATATGTATATATGTACATATAAACATATACATATACATATACATATACATGTATGTATATGTATATGTATATATGTACATATATACATATACATATACATATATACATATACACATATACATATATATATATATATATATATACATACACATATAAATATATACACATATACATATATATATATATATACATACACATATACATATATACATACATATATATATACATATATACAGATATATACATATATATACAGATATATACATATATATATACATATATATGTACATATATATGTATATATATATACATATATATGTACATATATATGTATATATATATACATATATATATATATATATATATATATATATATATATATATATATATATACATATATACATGCATATATATATATATATATATATATATATATATATATATATACATATATACATGCATATATACATATATAATACATACATACATACATATATACATATATACACATATATACATATATACATATATATACATACATGTATATATACACATATATACATATATACATATATATATATACATATATACATATATATACAGATATATATATACATATATATACATATATATATATATATATATATATATATATATATATATATATATATATATATACATATACACATATACATTTATACATATATATACATATACACATATACATATATACATATGTATACATATATATACATATATACATACATATATACACATATACATATATATTTATATACATATATATACATATATACATACATATATACATATATATATACATACACATATATACATATATACATATATACATACATGCATTTGAGCACTAGGATCCGGGATAGCCTTATACAAGACTCCGAGATATGCAGCAGGATAGAGCAGATATGGGAGGGGCTAGATTTTCTATCGTTTCTAATCCCCCCTCCCCCCAATCGCCCCATGTGAGAGCCATAGCCACATATTTTTTCAGATCCCTTTTCATGGGTGCCCATTATCCTCATAGGAGGTGGACATGCGAGAGAGTGTCTGGCGGCACACGAGAGAGGTGGTCCCCCCCGCTCTGCGGAGCTTCCTATTGACTTCCTTCACAGCTGAGGAGTTGGAGGCGGTCTTGATGGCTCTTCCTAGGGTCAAATGCCTGGGCTTCCAGTTTCCTTTTTTCTTCATGAGTGG
The DNA here is from genome assembly GCF_041138505.1 of Cibotium barometz. Taxonomy (NCBI): domain Eukaryota; kingdom Viridiplantae; phylum Streptophyta; class Polypodiopsida; order Cyatheales; family Cibotiaceae; genus Cibotium; species Cibotium barometz. Next base: position 1,011,413 of record NC_141048.1, on the reverse strand, counting down.
GATCTCATGGAAGGCGGCCTTTGTGCAGCCTTCAATGAGATTATGACCACATGCGCCATGCTAGAGAGGCTTTGAGAGGGTTTGATTCACTTGATTCCTAAGGAGGGCAGTGACAGATTGGAGATTCGGCAAGGGAGACCCATCACCCTCCTTGGGACCACCTACAAGATTTTGGCCAAGGCCATCAGCCGGAGACTGAAGCCTTTCCTCTCCAACTTGATCCATGACTCTCAAACAGGTTTTGTTCAGGATCAGAGCATTCTGGACAACATCTTCACTTTTTTGGAGGCAACAGCTTCGACTAGGATGCAGCAACATGATTTCATTGTGCTCATTCTGGATTTCGAGTCTGTCACCGGACAAGTTAGAGGCCCAGGAGGTACATCGCAGGAGATTTCCAGGACTTCTGGGGTGAAACAGGGCTGCCCTCTATCACCCACTATTTTTGTCCTCTACATCGATGAGATCTCGAGCTTTGTTCACGGATTAAGCAGGGCTGGTCCCACACTGGTGGCAGGGATATTGATCCCCCTCCTACTTTATGTAGGTGACATCGTCCTCCTTTCAGATTCAGCTGAGGGGCTTAGACTTTTCTGCACTCAGCCGGACCTCTCTGGTAACCTTGATGAAACCAAGGTAATGGTCTTCAATATCTTCTGCCCCTTCATATCCAAATTGAGCTTCACATACAGAGGGGATCTTGTGGAGATTGTCTCATCCTATGTCTACCTTTGTGTCACTCTTAGGGCCCATGCTTCACCATGCTTTCCATAGGACATGCTAGAGTGACTTGCAGCCTTGAGCTTACTTGAGCAGCAGTGCTCCCAGGCACATTTCTAGGAGCCGAGGAGGAAGGGTTGGCTTTTTGACACCCTCGTCACGCTAGCCTTAATGTATGGAGTAGCCTCCTGGGGGCAAGATTTATCTGATGATAATTGGTAGCAAGTTCACATGTCCCAGGTTTTGATGTTCTCTCGTATGATTTGTAGCAAAGCAGTAGTCCCACACTAGATTATCTAGGCAGAGTTTGCTGCAGCCCCGATGGTAGTGGATGCACTGTTCCAGACAGTCACATACCTCCATTGCATCAGTCACATGGATCCCCGCGGATACCTGAGGCTTGCCTTGGAGTCCTTGAGACAGCTAGCACTCGAGGGCCACCCTGGAGTATGGTATGCCTTAGTTTCCACTTGGTTCTTGGTATATGGGCTCCACATGGACTGCCTCCCGCCGCTTCAGTAGAGTTTGGACTCCCGTGTTCTCCGGCTCTCTCATGCGGACACCAACCGGATTATCTAGTCAGATCTTCTCAACCTCTACACTCACTGCACATGGATCACACCTTTGGAGCTCCCAACGAAGATGCACTTCTACAGAGAGGACGGATTCATCCAGCAGCTGGGCTACCTGAGTGTTCACATGTCCCATGCCATGCGGATTGTGATTGGCTAGAAACAGGGTTCATCCCATCGCCTTAGAGTGGAGAGAGGAAGAGCTGAGCACATCTTTAGAGCCAAGGAGCTCAGATGGAGACCCAAGGAAGAGAGGATCTGCCAATTATGCCACACAGAGGTTGAGACAGAGGAGCATTACATATGTCGCTACGCAGTATACGATCCGTGGGGATTCGGTCCCCTTTCCAGGATCATTGACTTCCCGGACCAGGGTTGCCTAGGGCTCTTCTTGCTGAGCTCCACAGACACATAGACACTTCTTTGAGAGAGCTTTGCCTCCAGCCACTCTGACCCCTCCCTCTTCACCCAACCATCATGAGCTACTTCCAAACCCAGGAGGTGGAGGACACCCATACAAGGGATCCTGTGGACCCATATCGAGCTGCTCCGGACCCCCAGGTTCACCATTGGCTCAGACAGTAGTGCCCATATTACTATATGCTGACGACATTGTCTTGATCTCAGATTCAGCCGAAGGTTTACATAAACACTCAAATGCATTGGACAGATTTTGCAGGGAGAGAGACCTTACGGTCAATTTGCGCAAAACCAAGGTTACGGTCTTCAACACATCTACCTCCTCCGCAAAGGTGACATCAAAGAGGGGGAAGATGGAGAGCTGAAATTCAGAAATCCACCTCGCTTGAAGCATGGAGATCCCGCATCTCAAAGGTTGAGTTCATTTGTGCAAAAGAAAGAGGTGACAGTCACCTCTCGTCATGCATCTTCTCCACAAGGCACAGCCTGACAGGTATATGTATGCTAGTGCTCATGGAGGGCATGATAGTCACATGCATTCAAGACATGTATCCCATGGTAGGGGTGACAGGTCTGCCACTAGAAGAGCTTTGCCTACTGAGTTGTCTCATGGAGAGACATTGCCTTATGGAGGAAGGTCACATGCATCTGATTCTCAAGTTCGTGGAGCACATGCCACCGTGCTTCATGAAACTTCCATGATGGCCCATGGAGCCCATGCAGATAGGGCTGCCCCGTTGGATAAAGGGAAAAGAAAAAGAGAGGACCATGAGCCTCATACCAGAAAGCTCAAGGAATTTAAAGCAGGTGAGAAGTTCGTTAAATTTGATGTTTTTTATGGAGAGCATGATGCTTCCAAAGTGTTAGCATTTGTGGCACAGTTTGACATTGCTTTTAGCGATGAGGACTTCACTGAAAAGTCTAAAGTACGCCATGCTAGCATGTTTTTGAAGGGGACCGCTGCTCATTGGTGGATCACTGAAAAGATCACCAAAGATCTCATTTGCACCTGGAAAGAGTTTAAGGACAGATTTTATGCCCAGTTCTTGCCACCTAATGCGGAGCAAACTCTCACCCAAAAGTGGGATAGACTTGAGGAAAGAGATAATGAAAGTGTGCAAGAGTATGTCAACAAGTTTTGGAAAGTGTTGCTTGAGGTAACTCCTTTTATGCAAATCACTGAGGATCAAAGAAAGAGGAAGTTTCGCTCCGGATTGCAACCAGCTTGTCGTTTGGGCATTGAATTGCACTCGAAACATACTTTGCAACAGCCTACAGCCTCTGCTCTTGCTACGGAGCAATTGGTGCTCAAAATTAAGCAAGATCAAGGCGGTTCAAAGGGCAAAGACAAGGCTGTTCCAAATCTGCAAAAAGGTGGATAGCCACCTAAAAAGAACTTTCGGGAGACCCACAAGGCAAGTAAAGCTGAAAATACCTCATCTAAAGATCAGGGCCCAAAGAAGAACAAATTTGGCTTGACCCCGAGCAAAGAGAGCAATATGCCAAGGAGGGAAAATGTTTTTCTTGTGGCAGCAAAGAGCACATGTTTCGACAATGCCCTGACCGCAAACCAAAGCATGAGGATAAGCAGACCAAGGCTAATGTACATGTAGTTCCCGATGTGCAGGGAAACACAAAACATGATGCAAAAGAGCGGATGGTATGCAAAGCTTGGGGTCAAATCAAGGATCAGCCCGCCTTGTTTATGTTTGATGATTGTGCAACCGATAACTTCATCTCTATACAAACGGCAGCTGATTTCGAGCGACCCAATCGGACCAAGGCAGTTGTTAACTCCTCATCAGTAAATGGCATCTCTAACAGATTTGCATCATCTGGGGAGAGAATAGGATGCACTCGGCGTAAGAACACATCACGTGCTGCAAATTCATCTGAGGTGGACGGTCTAGGTGCAGCAAACATATCAACAAAATATTGTTGGACAACACCATCAAGCTGCTGCTTATTGTCAGTCCAAGTCCCATCATGCTGTTGCACCCTATGAAGGGAATGCATACGTTGGGAAGTGTGAAGGCTTTAGAAAAAAGCCTTACAGGAGCAGCCCTTATCTTGCAATGCTTTATGACGAGAACGGACTTGCCATTTGTGGAGGTTACGTTTATCATTGTCAGCCAAGCAATGATGTGCTGATTGAAGGCAGGATTGCTCAGCAGCAGAAAGGGCACGTTGTTGGGTAAGATTTGTAAGCTGCTGTAGTTGAGACTTAGCATTTGCCACCTAAGTTCGTAAGCCTTCCATGTAGCATTTGCCATAGTCTCGGATAACATTCTGCATGCCCTTGAAAAACGATTGCATGCCCACTAGGCATCGGCAAAAACATGCAAAACAAGGCAAAAAGCATCAATGTGTCCATGTACGATGAACTGGAAGCACTGATGCTTGAGATAACTAGTATTAACCAGCAAGAGCCTCTTGCAAGGCAGTGGCATATCTTGAAGTGGGAGACCAAAATGCAATGTCATATAGACCGGGAAATGATCTGACAAGCGCATCGAGAAATCCAAGCTCATTGCAGAGGTAAAAGCATCAAACTGCACTGCATTCAGCATGTACCATTGGTCCAATCGAGCCCAATAGTTAGTGAGAGCATTGTGATGAAAAGTATAGCCAGTGCGACCTGGCATAAGATGCAGCCATAAATCACAAGCTTGCAAGGAATCAAGGATACGACTCCACGTGTGACGTTCCCGTAAGAGCATATGAGATCGATGCGTACTATTGTCCCTCGGATCAAGTGCATTCTTAAAATCTCGACAAAGAAACGCATGTCCCATCAAAAGGTGCCACATTTCAGCTCGCGTAGCAGAAGTTTGCGAGGCATAAACCAAGGAAAACTCATAAATCTCCCCATTAAGCATACATTGAACGATAAGGAAACGGCCTGCCGATCATTGTACACATCATGTGGCTGCAACTCATGATGTACAAGCAAAGCAACACCTGAAAAAGCAGAAGAACCAGCATAGAAAATCCGAAACCCAGCAAAATATCCTTCACGGCTCGCCAAGGAGTGTTGATTGTGCTCTTTCAAACACACTATATGCGGCTTACTGCTATTAATGTAGTCCCACACTAGCCTTCATTTTTATACATGGTAGAGGCCGTGAACATTGTATGTAATACATTTGAGCGGTATATACATATGTACAAACTGCGAGAAAGTCCCACCACTCAACTCTCAACCTGCATGGCTGCACTAGGCTGGCCATGACTGAGTCGCTCATCAACATTAGTAAGCTCTAGAAGGTTAGAAGTAGGGGCATTAGTAAGAACAGGAGTACCCGATAATGGATGTAATGAATCAGCTCCTGGAACCACTGCTGACCAAAGTCGCCCCACCCCAAATCCATCATCAAGCATAGACTCCGAGGAAGTAGTAGTAGTTTCGGTCCAATTTCTATTGACCACTGGCCTGGCTTTAAGTGGTTTCTTTGGCAGTTGCCAATCCGACGAGGCGGTAGCCTCAACCGCAGCATTCCCTTGTCTCAAGTCTTGATTGGTAGGGTAGACAATTTAGCTTTCCCTTTCTCAATTGCTGTGGGTGGTGAGGCACCCGAGGGATGAGACTTAGGTGCCGGAGGGCCCGGAGAGAGGAGGGTCTGCCGGTTGGACGGCAGCGGGTGGAGGCTTTAACAAAACTTGGGGACAGTCAGATTGCATGTGACCAAACTTCCCACACTCAAAGCAGGAGCCTGCAAAATTTCCCCATTTGAGTTTAAAAAATTCATCCTAAGGGCATACCAGGCATATCAATCTGAAATGCCACATGGGGTGGAGTGGCTTTATCTGTGTCCCACAACACGCAAAAACGATTGACATTGCCATTTGAATGAGGTGGACATACAACTTTCCCCAGTGCCTCAGCTAAGAACGGTAATGCAGGAGGTAAGTCCAACACCTCCACCCAAACCGGACATTTGTGCCTGATAAGATTTTGATAATTCTTGGTTGGCATCGAAGAAAAAACATGCAGCAACTGGCAACCATAAAACAAGGGAGATTTCTCCAAAAGCATTTGCTTATACTGTGGCTCAGTAAAATTAACCTCATAAAAACCACGAGTAGCTTTGTAACAGCCTACAACAAAGCATCCTTTAAGCAAAGACTTAATCCATTGTGCAACATCCCCCGCATCAGGCATGCGGCCTGGAAAGAAAAGCATAACCGCTTTCTATGCCAAACTCATTACTGGAGCATACAAGATCTGTCCCGGGATAGAAACGCGAAAAGCCAGCTCCGGCTCATCCCAAGCTTGCTGAATTTCAGAAAACCCTTCTTGTAAGGTGTCAGCAAAAGGCTGTAATTACGGATTCACGCAGTGAGCAGGATCAATCAAAACCTGGCAACGCTTGACGTCGCCTCTTTGAAAAGTCTTCATAGGCTCCATGAAGAAAGCTCTAACCAGCAAACACAGATACACACAGCTGTACACAGGTTGGCTGTACACACCCCCCCCCCCCCCCCCCCCCCCCGCGCGCGCACACACACTCACAGGTCGCAGAAGAGAAGAGAAGTAGGAGGGGCAGATCGACGATGAGAAGAGGAGAAAACAGGGAACCTGCGTGCACAAAGGGGACCCCCAGAAGGTCGCAAAGAGGGCTGCAGGGCCGACACTCAGTCCAGGAGGCAGACAACCGAGGAAGTTGCAGGCCTGAGGTGAGGGCGACACAGGGCTAGAAGCCCTAGAAGGCAGTCGTGGCGGCAGCAGGGAGTTCCTTGGCTCTCTCATCTGCACGTGCACGTATAAAGATATATATACATATCGGTGATAAGCAGCATTTCGCCCAGTGGCTGCAGCCAGAGGGGTTCAAACTTGGGCACCTGTCTTGAGAGTTGAAACCCTTTCCAAGTGGGTCGCTGACCCCACAAAGATGTTTTTAACATACAAGCACCTGGGTTCTCACGACGTGACGCTGGTTATTGCAGCAAGCATATGTAGAAAGTACTCCTCTACTTTCGCATACCATTAGAGATAACAAGCCCCATGCTGTGCCTCATCTCAATTCACACCATCCCATTATGGTTAAGGGGCTTTACTACTAGTTGAATGTTTTCCCATCCCATGTAAACTGTTTTCCATTCTTGTTCATGAAGGGCGTTCTTTTTCTCTAAGTTGGTTCGGAGCAGTTGGTTAATCTGGTAGGGAGGTTAATGCAAAGAACTGGGTTATGAGGCCATATAAATATGATTTATATCTGCCAAGTAGGTAGTATACAATGCATTTCATGAAGCATATAGGTCAGAAGAATTAAACTCTAGCATTTTGATTCTTTAGGGCAAGTCCAGGTTTTGAGCTTGCTTTCTGTTTGTTTGTTTGTTTTTGTTTTTTTTTTTTTTGGGGGGGGGGGGGGGGGGGGATTGGGATTAAGTTAATCTAGGATGAGAGCATTGCATTTATACTTGCCATTCATGTTTTTGACCAGGGAGATAAAATTTGAGGAGGCTGCTGTTTTGCATTACACTTATACAAGATTTTCTGACTTGACGTCGAGACGCAATCATTATTGCATTTATACTTGCCATTCATGTCTTTGACCAGGGAGATTAAATTTGAGGAGGCTGCTGTTTTACATTACACTTATACAAGATTTTCTGACTTGACGTCGAGACGTGATCGTTGTGGTTGCAAGCCTACCAAAGAGGACGTGAAACGTTGTTTCATGCTCGAGTTTGATCGTGCTGTAAGTTTTCTTGCTTGTTGATTAGGCTTTTGTTGCTTTTCCTGTTAAGGAAATTTTCCCATTTTATCCTAGGTGTCCCAGAGGTATGGCCATGCTTGTCTCCTCATAGCATATCTAGTTTTAAGTTAGTTGTGGAGTTATAGGAATGTGTAAAATAACGTTGTTGTGTTCCAGTAAAGAAAAGGTGTGGTTTGAGTAAGCTAAAAATCATAATAACAGGAATGATTTCACCACACTCTGCACAAGTGCATATTCCAATAAAAGACAAGGGGTCCTCTACTCATACCTGGTCTGATATGGAGAGAAAATCTTTTGCTTTGAATGAGCATTTACGCCTCGTTCCAACCAGATTTCAATCTATTCGATCCTCTCATCAAACCCTCCGAACAGAGGTGGTCATGTTTGAGACTGCACCTAGTGGCTTGGAACTGAGTTTATTTGGTTTGGGATCTAATTTGGTTCAGTCAGTGTTTATGGACATGTGAATGTAAGAGCTTGTCATGTTTGAGACATTGCACTATCGGCTTGGAATCAAGGTTAGTATCTATGGAGATGTGAAGGTAAGATTTGAGGTCTTTCCATCAGTGCTTTAATAGTTCAGGGATGAGAGCTATATAAGTGACTAGTGGGGCATTGGCGTGAGTGGGGATATCACAGCATGTGCTCTATGCAATGAATGAGGAAATTGATGATTTCAAGTTTGGTGAGTAGACTCTCATGGAGTTAAGATTGCACTTTGCTTTTTGCTAAGTTTGGGAAATAATACCAAGCTATACTTGTAGTAACCAAGAAAGTGTTAAGTCTGACTAAAGCCTTGCCATGAACTAGCACTTGCACGGTATATGAGTTGACTGAAGTTGATATCTTTGTGTTGGCAGACGCCGATGTATAATGTGTGTGGGATTGTGGATGCTAATAACAGCCTCCCATGCTGGATCCCAGGGGGCAGAGTCTGGTTTGTAGCTGCATGGTTGGATTGACGAGCTACCGTCTGCTCCCCCTTTTTCCTCCATGAGATTTGGTACCAGTTCGCAAAGAGGCCATAAGACCATACTGTGCGCTCCTTTTTTCAGAGTATCACAATAAATTTGATGCAATAGCTGAAAGTATAATCTGCCCAAGAAACCTCTTCCCATTGGTACCGCACGGGGGTTGGGGTGAGGACTTTGAGCAGCAGGGTGTAACATGTGTGGGGGCTTTTACAGCTTTCCAGACTGTGTGCAATGCTGCTATGGCCTTGATTATTTCTGCCTCCGTGTCTGTCTCCAAACTGGAAGGGGCTATTGGAGTGATTTCCAGTGTCCACCATGTGGCAAGCCAGGGTGCCTACTGCTTTGAGCCAGTCCAGCAATTCGGCATATTCTGTGTAAGGCCTGATGCCTTCCTCTTCATGGGGGCTGGTTGGTGTGGGCATTGTGGGAGTGACTGTGCCACCATGCACTTCTTGATCCATTCCTCCTTGCAGCTTCAGCTCACGTGGCCCATTAGCCTCAGGGATCCACAATCTATCTGATCCCCAGTCATTCAGCACAGCCACACAGCGCAGCTACGGTCGGCCAATTAACTGTTAGTATGCTCCTTGAACCTCTGGAAGGTGGATGACCACAAAGTCAAGAACAAATTGAGCATCATCTCGGGGGTATTTCGGAGTAAAGTCTGGAGTCTGGTCAAGTGTCCTTAGTGGTGTGAACACCCTCTTATTTAGGGTCAAAAGATAAAGCCTTGGCGCCTATAAAAGCATGTACTTCGGTCCTTCATTCATACATAATGAGTACCATTTAAGTTGTGCAATCTCTCTCATACTTGAGTATCTCTATCCCTCTCTCTTCTACACACTCCACCATGATGCTGATATTTCATCCTCCATAGCTCCATGTGTGATCTCCTGTGATATCCAGTATGGTATTAGAGCTCAAGCAAGCCATGAATCTTTCTCCTCCTCATGTTGGTATTTCTGCGTCTTTAGGGTTTCTGCACCTTTAGGGTTTCTGCGTTTTTAGGGGTTCAGAGTTCTTTTCCTCATCAGAGCCCAACGTTGATCTATTCAGCCCGGCATTTTTTCCTCATCATATGACCACCATCATGCTGCGTTTTCTCTCCCATCTCAGCCGCCTTTGATGTAGCTTTTGCCACCCGTATATCTCCTCGCAAGGCTCCACTTCATGTGCTGACTAGCAGGCAGCCCTTCAGCACAAGGTGGAAAAGTACGTAAGGTACGGTATGAATCAGGTACGGAAGATACACATTCAGGTACGCGTTGAGATTTTGAGGTACGTTAAATACGTAAGGTACGTAAAAACATAAAAAATATACTATATAAATGAGAGTCTTCTCTGTGCCTGGCAACCAAGATGAGAGGCCCATCCCGACACCGGCGGAGACTACAACAGAGGATCAGGACCATACTAGAACGGCATGGGAGACGTCCAGTCAGAGTACTCACCATGGAGGACATTGAGGATATCCGCCATCGATCGATGAGAGACATCTTTGGATAGTGATGTATATGATGCTTACCTTTGTTGCATGAGTTTTCCTTCCCAGATGTTATCCATCAGGAGCTCCTAGTACCTTACTTTGATGTAGGGGCTTTTGAGGATAGTTTCACTAGGAGGGACATCATCTTCTACCGTGAGACGCATCAGGCTCCTGGACAGTCCATGCCACATGTTAGTGGATACCGATGGGAGACAGCTTGTAGATAGGAGACTCGTTTAGAGCATAGAGGACGGGGCTAAGGAGGAGTGGCAATATTGTTTAGAGAGGAGCTGCAGCCACTGATACATATAGTCCGCAGAGATGAGCAGCATAGGTACATGTGGGTTAGACTAAGGGCAGAGACGGGCAGATATCTCTACATTGCTATATGTTATTTTGCTCCTAGTACATCAGTGTATGCATCACCTAGCGGGCAGTCTCCCTTTTCTATTTTGGATGATGACATTTGGGAGTTCTCTAGGGATGGTGACATCATTCTCCTAGGGGACTTCAATGCTAGGACCGCCCATAACCAGATAGTATTTTATGATACCTCAGAGGAGATGTTGAGGGAGCTTGATGTTAGGGATATGGGCCTATCTAGACTCTCACAGGATGAGGAACATACAGTGTATGGGCGGTATTTGATAGACATGGGGACTGCACATGGATTGGCCATCCTGAATGGCCTACAGAGATTCGCGACAGCGGGCGGTTTCACTTGCTTTCCACACCGGCATGGTGCTAGTACAGTGGACTATGTTATGGCTCAGCCCAATCTCATTCCCTCTTTTCAGGATTTTATGGTAGGCACTAGGTCAGTTGGAGTAGCAATGGATCATGCTATTTTGTCCTTCACTCTCACATTTCAGTTGAGCACCCCTCCATTGGGACAGGTCTCCACACACACTCGTTATACCTTTACGAGGGAGACTGACACCGTGTACACGGATGAGATATACATACGCTTATGTGCCGAGGAGCCGGGACGGCCATTAGATGAGCTCACTCAGATATTGATAGAGACGCTTCATGCTGCAGCATCAGAGGCATATCCCCATAGTCAGCCTACACGGAGACGATCTGGGAACATGCCCCAGAACAGCTGGTATGATGAGGAGTGCAGAGAGATGAGGATCAAATTACAGAGAGAGGTGCTCATGGGTGTTACCACTCACAGAGAGTCACGGATTACCTTCCGGCGCCTAGTGCGACGGAAGAAGAGGGCTTATCTTGCTCAATTAGAGAGGGATTTGTATCAGTTATTTATGAGTCAGGAACTCAAGCGAGGCATGGAGACTATTCCATCATCACCAACCATGACCTCCACAGTGATTTGGGGTGAGTATGCAGCATCCCTGTACATAGCACTAGGACAGCCGCCCCCTGCTAGACCCATCGGAGCCATGCCCAGAGACATGTGCTTTCTTTACTGCTGAGATGGTAAGGAAAGCTATTGACAAGATGAGGACTGGGAGAGCATATTATCATGATGGTTTGGTAGCAGAGCACTTTCTTCATGCCAGAGGTATGCTTGCAGAGCTTATTGCCATGATGTTTAACCGAGCCATGTGTGAGGGTTTTACGTGCATCAGGCCAGGCAGGGTTCAGGAGAGGTTTCTCCACTCTTGACCATATCTTGACACTCAGATCTATTATTGAGGAGGGCAGATTATATGGCAGGAGGATTTATTGTTGCTTTGTACAGGACAGTTGTGGGACAGATACGTACTACTCAGGGTATATTTGAGATGGTTCACTCCACTATTGGGGTGAAACAGGGCTGCCCTCTTTCTCCCACCTTATTTGGGACGTATGTGGATGAGGTTTCGGACTATGTAGGGCGGGAGGGTGACAGAGGAGCACAGCTAGCAGGGACATGGATTCCGCTATTATTGTATGCTGATGATATTGTGCTGATCTTAGATTCTCCAGAGGGGATGCAGCGTCATTTGGATGCATTGCACACGTTTGCATAGGATAGTGGATTGTCTGTTAATCTTGGTAAAACCAAGGTGATGGTGTTTAACACCATAGCAGAGTGCATGTCAGACACCACACATTGGTAGTTATCTTTCATGAGATAACCCTCTTTGATCACATATGAGGCATGTGCATGACTAGCCATCAAATCAGCCCAAATACTGGCAAAATCAGCATCCATATGATACAAATCACACATGGCAGACAAGTCCCCATGAGAGGCAACCGAGATAGCTGCTACATACGGCTTTCGTGACAATGCATATGCCACTACATTCTTCTTTCCTAGGATGTGCAAGATGTGCAAATGAAACATAGAGAGGAAATGAGCCATCCTCATATGCTTCTCTGACAATTTAGTTTGGGTAAGAAAATACCTCAAACTCTGGTGATCTGTTTTCACAGAGAAATTAGTCCCAAGAATGCAATGTTTCCATATGGTAAAGGGCATGAATTACAGCCAGGAGCTTAGAAATCACTCCCAAGAATGCAATGTTTCCATATGGTAAAGGGCATGAATTACAGCTAGGAGCTCTTTGTCATAAATGCCAAGAGAGAGCTCTGCATCATGCAATCTACGGCATAAGCCACGGCATGTCCCTCTTGTTTTGGACAACTCCTATGTAATTTCCAGATGTATCATATTCCACACTGAACGACTTTTGCGAATGATGAACACTGGACCATGTGTAGCTGTATCTTTCAAGTTGAGGAATGGATCCCTCTCTCCATCAGTTCATTTAAATGTAGCCTTCATGCATCGATCTCAATTCAGGCCAATTCCGAATTGCATCAATGTTTGCAGGATCCATCCACACTTTTATCTTTGGTCTATTAGGTGGTGAGCTACCCGGCACAAGATCAATGTGATGATCTTTCGGTCGTACAAGTGGCAACTCATTTGGTAACTCCAATCATTGTACTCTTTCAAGAATTTCAGCCTATCATTACTAAGATTGTTTATATGCACATTATTTTCTTCAACATGATCTCGTACAAAAATCAAGTACGCAAAAACACTCTTTTTCATTACTATCTTAATTTGTACATGAGATACAAGGGGAATGGTATTACCCTCTTCACCAGCATCAATCACATGCTCTTGGCCTTTATGCATGAAGGTGATCTTGTTGGTCTTGTAAGCCTTGCACGGATCAATGCGTGTATGCGAAGGCCATCAAGCAATACATCACATCCATTCAAAGGCGCTACAAGAAAGTCCTCATGATCCACAACCTTGAATGTGTATGCGCAACTTGCCAATAATAGGCATAACCTGCACTTCTCTACCAACAAAGGCAGCCCCTTCTTCAATATGAGGACCTATGTCCTCCACTTGAATACCCAAAGCGGCTGCCATCTGTGTAGATATGAAATTCTCAGTTGCACAATCATCAAACATGAACAAAGCAGGCTAATCTTTAAGTTGTTCCCAAGCTTTACATACAACCCTATCTTTGCTATCCTGTAAAGTGTTGCCCTGCACATCCGGAACCATCTGCATATTGGGCTTTGATGCATTCGCATTATCACGCTTCTTCTTGTTTAGGCATGCATTTGCAATATGCTCAATGCTACCACAAGTAAAGCATTTTTCCTCGCTCATATATTTCTTTTTCTGCTCCAGAGTGAGACCATAGTCTCTCACTTTGAAGGGACGCTTCTTGGTAGACTTATTTTCAACCTTTGGACCATTTTTTGTCTTGGTTTTGGTCCTTTTTAGGTGGCTGTCCATTATTTTGCAGGTTTTGGACAGCCTTCTCTTTGCCTTGAAATGAGGGTTTAGCCTTATTGGATCGACTCAACTTGAGTTCCAATTGCTTGGTTGCAGTGGTGGCTACGATTAGTTGGTGTAAGGTGTGACAGGATACATTTGTAGTCCCGCTTTGTATACGGGTTACGATCCCGATTGAAACCTTCTCTTTCTTTCCGCCTCGGTGAAATGGATCAATGGAGACACCTTCAAAAGCACTTTCCAAAACTTTTGCACATATGCATTCACTGTTTCCCTCTCATTCTGTTCACCCAATCCCACTTCATTGTTATGTCATTCAATGCATTGGGAGGCAAGAATTGGGCATAGAACCTCTCTTTGAACTCTTCCCATGATTTAACAGGATTCGGTGAGAGCTTCTCCGTGAGTCATCAATGGGCAGCAGTGCCTTTCATGAACATGCTTACATGCCGGATCATGGATTTCTGAGTGAAATCCTCATGACTAAAAGCAATATCAAACTGGGCAATAAAAGCAAGTGCCTTTGATGCATCATATTCCCCATGATATGCGTCAAACTTCACAGATTTGTCTCCGGCTTTGAAGTCACGAGATTTTGATTCATTAGCCTGCATCTCAACATGTTTTTTCCCATGTTTGTCCATTGGGATAGGCCCTGTGACTGGCATCATTTTATGAACAAAAGGCATAGATACGTGTGTCCTGTAAGCATGAGGCATGGCTGGTTCCACACACATTGATGTATTTTCACCCATAGCTTCTCCCTCACGAGCACACTCGAAGGCATGAGTGGCATGAGAGATACACAGAATACCTGCACCAGCAGAAAATTGCAGCCCATGTTGCATGTGTTGTTCATGTACATTTTCAGCTGGCAATGGAATTTGACATACATTTTGACCATTGCCATAAACATTGTATCTTTCATGGGCTATATAAGGTATTCCTGCATGGCGTGAAGTTGTCGATAGCTCCTCTCCAACAGCATGAGGATTCATCCTCTTAGACATAAGTTATTGTTCGGGCACCTGTAGGGATACCAAGGCATTGCCTTTTCTGCGTAGGCATTCTTGGTACGAGCCAAGTATGCACATGCATGGCAAAAATGGAGAGCTCAATGGAGCGAAGCCATCGAAGGCACCCTCAACCTATTGGCGGAGTCTATCCGGAGCATTTGGCTTGATATCATTTATAACTTCCGTGGTCAGTGGGACCGCATGTGGAAGTGCCGAGAGGATTTCCTGAGGATCTAGCATCAGGGTCCCTTTCTCACGGACAGTGTTGGTGAGCCCACCTGCCACTATAGACCACCTATGTGGTTGTTTCTCCCTCCCCCCATTGTATGAGATAGCCTTCTCCTCCTAGAGCGGCCAGCCAAAGGGGAAGAGTATCCTCCCCCCCTTTTATGCATCTTGACTCTCGTTTCCAATTTGAGGACGAGTTTGTATGTAGCCAGTTTTGGCTGTTTTCTTGGTAACTAATAGAACGATCTTTATCACGGGAGAAAAAAACTCCACGTTTGAAAGGAAGGAGCTAGATAACAAACTTAGTAAATGTACATTCATTGGGTATGGTTTCGAACATAAGTCTTATAAGTTATACAATTTTATCGCGGGAGAAAAAAACTCCATGTTTGAAAGGAAGGAGCTAGATAACAAACTTAGTAATTGCACATTCATTGGGTATGGTTTCGAACATAAGTCTTATAAGTTATATAATTTTATCACCGAACCAGATTTCTTCTCAATGAGGACCATAATGAAATTGTTAGTTATGATCAAGTTTTCATTCGTGAGGTTGAAATAGTTGAAAATATCAAAGAAGGTATTTATAGCAGTGTGAACTGGTTATTGGGCTATATAGTTGGGATTGTGGTTCATTTGTGGTGAATTCATGTGTGGAACTGTATGCTGGGAAAGGGGCCTCCCAAGGGACTCAGCTTTTGGTTAGCCTATTGGTTAGCCGTGAACCAATGACATGATAGCTCAAGTGGTGATGGTATTTGTCTAGAACCAGGAGGTCCTGGGTTCAAAATCCCACTAGGTGCTTCCTTGGCGGCATCACCTATGGGCGGATAAAAAAGAACCTAAAAATGGTAACTACGGGAGGATCTTGGGCCTAAAGCTAGTCAGAAAAAGAATTTTTAAAAAAGGTACGTAAGTTTGAAGTGCCTAGTAAATGCTTATTTGGCCTTGGCTGTTCGCGTACGAATGGTATGAAGTGTATTCTGACTCTTGAGAGATTGAAGTGTTTCAGTGTTTATTTTATATATTTTTATGAGTAGATCCTTAACTAGTTGCAATAGCAATGGGGCCCTGTGGGGATTCCCCTCCCTGATTCACAAGTCCTCACTGCTAGGCTATGCACCCGTTGGTTCTGCATTTCAGTTTATATTGTGTGGCATGTTTAAGGACAGTTATTCAAGCATTGAATTGTTTTTAAACAGGCTTTTATCATTGCCTCAACTGCCACAGAGGAAGAAATGCAACGCTGGTAAATCCAACCACTTTTCTGGATTGACTTGCTAATGAGCCTAACAGTTGGCAATTTTATGGGATTGTCTCTTTTATTGATTTGAATTGATTTTTTTTTACCAGAGGTCAAATTACCTTTTTTTTGTGTTGGGATGCCAGGTCTTAAGTATTGCAATAGACTAACAAAAATGTTGATTGGCAGGTATAAGGACAGAGTAGTGTGGACTGACAAGGAGCTGAATTTGAAATTGATGAGAAAAGGTCTTTTGACTCGAATATATGCTCCTATGGTAAGTAATAGTGAATCAATTGCAGTAGGAAACTCGCATCAATTGGGATGGTCCAGTATTTGAGTATGTTGATGACTGGGAAGGTGATACCATGCTTTATTTTCCCCTGCAATTTGTTATGCTTTGTCAACTCAGAAGCATTTTGTATATGTTTTTTTTTTTTTGGGGGGCATTCTGCAGGTCATAGTACAGGGTTTAAGAGAATCAGATGTGTTTAGTGATGCTTTGGCTGCAGTTGAGAAGTCCTCAAAGGAAAAATCGTCAGCACCAGTATCTCATTCTCCTGAGATAAGTAAACCATTGGTTTCTCAAAGTAAAATTAACGCAGTTAGAAATGTGGCCGAAGTAAACCAGGAGAGTGTGTCAACTATTAGAAGGCTTCTAACTGCAGAATTTGATGATTTAGCAATGCCACCTCTAGCATCACCAGCTCTGGATTTTTTAAACAATGGGAGGATGTTGGAAACAGGCATTAAATTTTTAGAGGAGGAATCACTCTAGTGTTTGTAATGTGCCCAAATTGTAAGCCATAGTGGTCTATTTTAAGCTTCACATTTGGTCACACCAGAGATCAAAGCTTTCCTAGAAGGTATTCTTTGAAATGAGGGGTAGTCATTAATCTAGGCAACAGGGCTTGGAGAGTGAGTCCTTGCCACTTTTGCAAGCCCTTCAATAGGAGCAAAGCAAACTTTAGCTCCTTGAGATTGCTGCAGAGTTGGTGGGGTCCGAGATGAATCCTTTTTTGTGCCAAATGTGAAACTTAAAAAGATGTAATTTATTGAGTTATGAAGCTGCACTGGAATCTAAATCTGCAAGTTGTATTTTCTGACTATACTCTGTTCCATATGAATTGTCCCTACCACATATTGTAAACTATCAGACTTGATGTTAGGTAGTTAAAAGAGGGAAGGGAAAAATTTAGGTGAGGTGTATGAAATCCAACTTCAGGGTAAGTGCTAGTGTTGTACTTTGATCACGTGTAGTGTGGGTGATCACAAAACCATGTGGTAAGGTTTCAACAATAATCCAGGTTGGGATGCAGGCAAGCCCTGAACCTCATGGGTCGTGAGGTCACACATGCTATCATTGAACAGATATATTGTGCAGTAGTGGAGTAAAGAGATTGACAGATTGAAGTGGAGCCGGAGCTACTGACTGTGAAGCTGTACATCCCCCCTACCCCCACCCCCAAAACCTCTCTTCGCCCATGCTGGTTGCCTCCAATCCTATACCTCCAGCTCTGCCTCCCTGCCCTTGGCCGTGCATCTTTGCCTTCCTCTTTTTGTGGCCCCTCCTCCCCCCCGTCTCCTCCTGCAGGCCCCCTGCCCTCATTCCGTCACCTCGCTTGCCAAAGACCTGGCACAGCAGCCTCAAGAAGAGAGGAGGTTGGAGTCAAAGCTGTCAAGTACAGTGCCCAAGGAAACCTGAGCAACCAGCTCCAGGTCCATGAGAGGAAGTGGAGCAGTCTCAGCCCCAATTCTGAGAGCTTCCATGTGCACATTGGTGCATCAGCTTATGGCATTGGATGCATGTTAACTCAACCAAGAGAAAATAACATGGATTTCCTAGTTTGTTATTATGCTAGTAGGTAGCTGAACATGTTAGGGAAGAATTATACGACCACCGAGAGAGAAGGATTGTCAATTGTATATGCTATGAAGTAGTTTCACTGTTATCTTTTGGCAAACAAATTTTTATTCTATGTTGATGACCATCAAGTTTTACGCTCTCTAATGAACACAGTATTTTGCTGTTGCTTCTTGAGTTTGATTTCACAGTCTCAGCAAGAAAAGAGTCAACGTACATAAGGGGTGTGACCATATGTCAAGAAACTTGAGCGGAGAGCCAACAACACTGTATCATCATTTCCAACAATTAGTTCAATTGGGTTTTCATGAAGGGTTTAAATTGGTAAAACTATCTTTAGTGCTTTCTGAAGTAGATTTGAAACTGACTTCAAACATGTCTGTTCTCTTCAAGCTATAAAAATACTTTTTTTTCACATTAATTTTTTGAAGTTTTTTCGTTTTACTCTATTTTTCTAGGTTCACGTCTCTTTTTTGGTTTTTTGGTTTTGCTTTATTTTTCTAGACTCACGTCTCTAGGTTCATGTGTGCTGGCTTGTGTCTATTGACTCACGCCTCCAGACTCATGTCACTAGGCTCACGTGTTGACTTACGCTTGTTGACTCATGCCTCCAGACTCATGTCTCTAAAGCTCATATAAACTCACATATTTTTTATATGAACTAGGCTCACATACTTTTTTAAAGAAAATAGATATACTCAGGACACGATATTTTATGTACTAGGCTTATGAGACTGGATTAGTGTGCAATGGACAATAGTTGTACTTTTGATATTGCAATAGTTACAAAGGACAAAAAATTTCCTTGTAAATTGTAGCTGGTATAAATTATATGACAAGAGGTATGTCCTTACAAATCCTTAAGGCAGTACCATGTGTTTGACTTACGTCTTTTTTCACGGGACTTGGACTGACGTCTCCCAACTTGAGAGCTTGTTTGGCCTAGCTTTTGGAGTTTTTTGAGATTTTTTAGACGTGGAGAGTGATTAAGGATCTTAATCTTAGTTAATGGTTATTATATAAGTAAGTGTTTTATTATTGTTTTTTGTTGATTTTGCATGCTTCTAAGCTATCAATTTAAACAATGCAAAGGAAAAAAAATTACACAAACTAAAATTTGCTATCTTACTCTAATCCACATGTAATGGAGCTTAATACTCATATTTTTGGAGTGGATTCTACTCTTAATCACAATTGCTAAATTATTCCTTAGCTTAATGTAATGAAATCTAAGCTTGTGGACTCTAAAATCATGCACAAAGCATCACCATGAAACCAAGATTTTTTCCTTTCAAGAAATGAAAATAGAATGTCCTAATGTAAACAAACTTCAAATAAAAATCATTAAGTAACAAAACTAACACATCCAAGGTTTTAAAACCATATGATTTTTGGAGTGTGATCTTCTAATCAACATGGGTTATATTGGTGATCTCCATAGCTTGGAATTGACAAAACTAAGCCCTAGGCTAGTCCTTGACATCGATGTTCAAGTCAAGAGCTTACCTTAGCCTTGTCGAAGCATGTGTCATTAGGCCTTGCCTTTGAGCCGTTAATGCAGATTCCAGATGTGGGTGGTAGTTTATTCATGTCACGTCCTCACTTTGTTGTCACACAACGAAATTCTTCACAAGCAACTATCCATGTAGCATGCATGAATCCAATAGCATACAAGCAAGCAAGAAAAGAAAAGAGGAGCTCACAAGTATTCTATTGCAAGGGATTTTCTTATTGTAAAAAATGACACATATATAAGTGATTAGTTTTCACACTAGGCTGGCCAAACTAAAAAATGGTTTAGTCTCTATTACAAGTCTTAAGCACGTATATGCACGAATTCCTTAGACTTTTCCTATTTGACATTATGCACACGGTAAGGCTGCTTTATATGTTCCTATGTTATCTTACAAAAGATAAGTGCTCGTCCAAGAACGGGTAAAGATAGAAAATCGTCTTATGATAGGTCAGGTGGGTGAAACTATGTTAACCTACAAAGTGTTTAACATTGGTCTTGGTGTAAGTTCTTGCGCATGGAAAGAAAAGGGCTCTTTTATAACTTCCCATGCATTGATAGTCCCACACTACTCACAACTGCTGAGATGCGGCTTTAAATGAAGAACTTTAGTGACCTCTTCTACACAAAGGTCCCCTATCCTACTATAGTATCCACATGCCAGTTCTTCTAGCTCATCATCCTCATCCTTGAGGAGGTACCAAGGAACCAATGGGTGGTTGGTCTTCAACCTTAATGAAGGTCCCAATATCTACCATCAACAAATAGATCAATATGACATGATTAAATATTACTTTCACAACCACCGAGTGGTCACTTTGAAAGACATGCCAGATATCGAGTTCTGGAAATCCTTTGATGTCATGTGGTCGTTAACTTTCCTACAAGCCCTTCATCACATCCTTCTATGAGATTGACAGTATCTTTGGAAGCTGAAGGAACTAATGTATGTTGGTAAGTCTCACCCCATGCCAAGCCCGTTTACTACTTTCCAATTCTTTATGGGCCTTAAGAAAAAACATTTGTGCGAGGATGCCGCACACACGAGGTGCATGAAAAAGAGTTGAAGAAAGGAGTACCACAAGAGTTAAGGACTGCAGTGTGTTGGAGTTTTCATTGAAAGGAGCTTCTACATGGACACACCTTTAGTCCATGACACTTGCAATATACACAGGCTCTGCATTTAATAGACACATCTACCAAGACTAGGACCACTATCTCAAACACTTACATTAAGCCTCGTTATTGATAGCTACCTAAACCTTTTGTGGCCTCGTCTTCAATCACATCAACTCTTGATCCACTTTGCCTCTATCCTTGGGCACCACTATCTCAAACGCAGATATTGACATGGATCCGGGCATGGCGCAACATTCTCGACCCCACCATTGTAGCCAATATCAAATTTTTGAAGTTAGTGGTGGTACTCATAGACAAACCAAAGGAGCATTATGATGGCTATGAGGCAAAAAAAAACTTGAGATTCGACATGAACCAAGGCCCAGCAGATAGAGGGATCATACTCTATTACCACCGTCTTCGATGTCTTCCAAGATGCATGCACATCACTTTTGAAGGCATGGTGGATACTGGATTTTGGAGATCCCATTCGGCTTTCTGATGTACACTTAAGAAGCTCCAATCCAGGAGAAATTTTTACCGACATGAGTTCGGTGACCAGGTCTTCCGACCTAGGTAACAGGTTCCGAGGACAGAACCTGCATCAGGAAGGGGGGAATGTTAATTTCATTTTGGATTAACAAACATGATTCTCAATTGAGGACATTAATAAGTGTCATGAAACGACACTATAAAAGTTGTACAGTATGAGATATTGGCCACCCAAGGCTTAGTAAGTGAGTTTTGGGCGTCCAAGTGTGAATAAGGGGCAATTGTATATAAGGCATTTTCTCATAATGTAAAGATGCAATCCCTTTTGTGTTATTGAGAGCTCTCCCTTTGTGTCTTGAGAGAGATTGAAGGAGTGAGCATTCTAGCATTGTGCCTCTTTCATGCTTGTGTGATTTATGCTTGTGTGAGAGAGTGAGAGAGAGAGTGATTGTCCTATGCGAGCTAGTTTAACTAGGAAGACTAGTTTTGGGCCCCCAGCGGGGTCGGCCATTGTAAAAAGTGAGCTCATGTATATAAGACGTTTTATGGAATATGAAAAGGAACAATTTCATTTGTCTCAATTGAGTTTTTCTTTCTCTCACTCTCTTGAGTTTATGGTACTTTTCTTGCTTGTGATGCTTGCTTGCTTTTGATTGTTGGTGTATGTGATTAGGAATGGTGTATGTGATTAGGAATGGTGTTGCTCTCCTTTCTCTCCTTCACTCCCTTCTCATTGCTCTCCACCTTGTCTTGATCGCATATGATTGGCATGAGATAGTGGTTGAGCTCTCCATAGCTTCTACCCTCTTGCTCCTACCTAGCTTATTTGGATCTCTCTTTGGGTGACACAAGGACGAGTGTAGAGTGAGTCTTAATGGCCTCACATTGAGGCGTTAATCCTAATAGGGATGGCCAAGTGCAAGTCACCAGATTCGACCCTTGCAAGCACTCTTCTTCTTCTCTCTTGTGTTTGAGGTAACATGTTAAACCATTAACATCTTTGGCGTCGCTGTCGGGGAGTGCATTTGACTTAGGGTCCTCTACTAGATTCATTAGCTTAGCTAGAGCTTGATTTCGCTCGGTGGGGATGCAAACCCACCGGTTGGTTATTTAACATTGTTCATTTTATGTTTTGTCGGAGATTACTAAAAGATTGGATTGTTGGTGGAGCATCGGAGCATTCAAAGCCCTCACTGAGAGCGGGGAAGAAGCAAGTAAGTGTTCTTATTTGCCCTCAACATTCAAGCAATTTTTAATTTTTGCATTTTTCATCATGTTTTCACTTTTGTTTAATCATTCAATTAATCTCAATCCATTAGCTTAAACCATGCATTATAATTATCATTAAGTAGCTAGAGACTAGCTCTAGCTCTTTGTAACAACAAAAACATCAAAAGCCCCTGGGAAGGCGCCTGAATCAACTGTTGATGAGTGGAGAAGTTCCCAGGCGAAATTTCAATCTGCCTAAGCATCTTTGAGAGTTGAAGTCCGTGGCAACTTCAGGGAACGCCCGTTCCTTCTTCCTGCAACCCAAATCTGTGAGATTTTCTGCCTAAATTTTGCAGGAGCATTAAAATTAGTTTAATTGCATTTAATTAGGTCTCCTGTATGTTAAAGTGCAATTAAATAAGGATAATTTTATACTATCAGACTGGCTGTCAGACTTGCAACAAGCCAGTCAATTTGAAAAAATCTCTACCTGACTGGGCCATGCCCATTTGCTCACAAGTGTATGTCTGTTCTTACTCCCGCATGCTCGTTCCTTCTTGAGCCGAAAGTGAATGCCTGTGCCAACCTTAAAGTGAATGCTTGCGGCACCGGCTTGCCACGCCCGTTCCAATCGATCTCATCCCATGCTCGTTCCTTCTCTCGCCAATAGCGAATGCTCATTCAAGTTTCCTTTTCCACCTTGCCACTCCCGTTTAATCCGGTTTATAAACTCGCATGCCCGTTTCTTCCTAGACCTGAAGCGAACGCCCGTGCCAACCTTGAAAGGAAATCCCATGGCACTGACTTGCTAGTTGAGAAGCGAACATCCGTTTCTTCTATCACTGAGAAGCATACGCCTGTTCGCTCATAAGCGTACGGCTGTTCCTTCAAAAAAAATTCTTTTCTTTGGGAGTTTAGAGTAGTGAATCTATATTCCCATGCACCTACGCTCAGGGAGATTGGTGAGAAATAACCCTCTCTTTGACAAAGTAAGCTCTTTAGACGTACCTTCGCAAATTGGATCGGACCCATCGATAAAATATCGTGTGGAGTCAAACAGTGCTTGTCTTTGATAGTACCAGCAAGAGTGAGGACCTCCCCAGTAGTGGACAAGGAACCCCAGACCCAGAGGCAAGAGAGCCTAAACCACAGTGCATGGACGAACCATCTATCCAAGAACCTGCTCCTATCTCTCCAACTCATTCTCAGCAAAGCCTTGCATTAAGGCTTCACAATTTTATCTTGGGAAACACAGGCTATAGAACCGCAGCCCATGGTGAGAAATATGGATTAACTTCAAGGAAGTACAGCCATTCCACCTCTAGACCTTAGAATAGAGGTCGGCCAAGGTGGGAGCCATCAAACCCAGATCCAGCTATCGGACTGGAGAGCCATACCCGTCTCGGGGTGGTGCATTCATATCGAGCCCCGAAAACCTTGCCAAACCAAGAACCAAGTTCATCTTCCCATAGGCCTGAGGCATTACACCAGAGAGAATGGATCTATAAAGGCCCATCACCTAACACGGCCCGTTTTCCTATCAGCAGTACCCACCTCAAGGGGTACACCTAGGGTACAAGCAGGACCCTGTGGACCACAACCAGGTCCCAAGCTTAGGAGAGCATGCTAAGCATGAGTTTTATACTGGATCACCGGTTGTGATTGAGCCTCATAATGTTAAACCTAAAAAAGTAACCAAATACAAAAATCGGAGGAGTATCGCTTCTCCTTCCAAGAGGAGGACGTACTCTCTATGAACTCATCAAGCCAAGAAGAGTCATCAGATGAAGATTGCACGAATATTGCAACTGACAAAGCACATGAGGAATTCAATGAATCCGTTACAAAAGTTAAGTAGTCTCTCAAATTCTAATTTGGAGGAGTGCTCTTCTCTCGTGATGAGGCCAACATAGCTTCTGCCCTTGCACCTTTAAAGGCTAACCATGAGTTGTACCAAGATATTAAGAGCTACATAGAATAGGACTGCAAGGATTCACAAGTTTCTAAACAAACATCAGTTAAAGTTGTCAAAGGACTGAGTGTGCCATTGTACACATTGGGAACTCTTGAAAAAGCTAAGAGCCAATAAGAGGATGGGAGTGAATGGGAATATGAAACCAAAACAAGAATTGAAGCTGAAACAAAAACTGAAACATCCATGGTTCCTCTCGAAGATTCTATCAGGGTATGGTTAGATTTCCCTGTGGGGACAATGATATTAAGTGCAAACACGCATTGGTTATTCCTTGAGCTAGTCATAACATCATGACAATAGACACTTGGGTATCATTAGGACGACCTAAAATCATCCTTAAAGACAATGGTCTTGCAAAATGTATCAATGGACAAAACATTGAAGTTCCAGGTTGCTTTAGCTATACTACTTAAACAATCAGTGAAAATGTGAAATTTAGATTCCATGTTACTCTAGATCCCCTTAAGTATGATGTTATCCTTGTGATGGAATTTGGGTATGTGACTCGTTGTATTCAATTGATGAATCCATGTAAACAGTCACCTTGAACACTACTTCAGGCATTGTGAAATTGCTCTTAACGGGAGGAAGAGACCTTGGAGGAACTGGAAATTTTAACATATCTTACTCAAAATATCCCAAGGGTTATGGTTGGATTTGAAATTCACAATAATATCACCACACTCCAAGTACAGCTTTATCTATAACCAGAACACAATCTCACGACCCTCGAGTTATCGGATTTGTTAGGTCAACCAATACTCAACGCTCATCCTTCCTTTCACAAAAGACATAAACATACCATGTTTGGGGTACTTTAAACATACAATATATATAAAATCTGACCCCCTTACTTGCAAGTTTTTTTGTGGTTGAGTATGTGTTGGAAGCAGATGTGATCTTGGGGCATAAATGGACTGCTGTTGTCCAAGCACCACTATGCTTTTGCTAGCAATAGGTTCATCATAATGATTAATGACACAAAGTTGACAATACCATACTGCACAGAAAAGGATCCAACGCTAATGGATTTCTATGATGTTGAAAGTAAAAAGCTACAAGCCTCTTTCTCAGAAGGCCCTCTATACAAAGGTCTACCATCTGCATCAATGATCGACTCTCTGATACAGCATCTACTCCTTCAACTCCATCCTCACCAACAAAGTCCAATGTCAAAACCTCACAATCAATAGCTATTTCTGAAGAAATTTCCCAAGAGCAACCATCTATCTCTATAAGAAAAAACTCAAGGAAAAAGCCCCAGAGCCAACGTCTCTTCATCAACAAACCTCACCATAGGAGAAAGTTGCATGCTCAAAAGCCTCAACATCAACAGCCACCACTCCACGAGAGTTAATCCTCATTGCCAACAACACCGACGATGAGTCTCAAACGCACAATCTCAGTGCCAACCAATGTCAAGGAGGAGGGTCCCAACCCTTCCACTTTATCCAAAAAGTAAACTCCACCACAACAGCCAAAGTCAAGATATCTTAATGGTATCAAAATGTGGGTGAAGAAGTAGCTACTTGTAGCTCAAGGCTACTATGAGGGAGCCAACCCAATTTGGGTCCCTCAATCATCAAAGCATCTTCCTCAATGCAAAACCCAAAGGCCAAGGAAGAATAAAAGTACTCCACAATGTTGTCCACAAAAGCCTATGCGAGTTCCTCAAAGAACTCTCGCCACTCAATAAGTGTGGGTACCAAAAGAATTACTGCAAGCTTAAGGGTACTACCAAGGTAATACCAATGCTTGGATTCCCAAGCGCATCAAGAAATGCCCCAAGCCTACTCAAAGAAAGAAGCCTCAAAGGCATCAACCATTAACTCCTAATGTTCATCAAAGATGGGTGCTTGTGAACGTGCTTCAACAATAAGGATATTATGATGGTAATCCCATTATATGGTGGCCAAGATCGAACAACAGGAAGAACGCTTCACCAACACCTTCAATCCCAATAGCTTTACCTAAAGTTTGACAAGAATGGAGACCCAAGTAACACCAAGCAAACCACTCAACCCATCTCATGCATACAACACATACACAAGAGCCTGTGTGTTCAGTCAACACCAATGGCAACCAACTAGAAGTTGTCCCTACTGCCTCGATAACAATTGAGCCACAAATTCAAGAATCAATCTCCACGTCTAACAGAGACTTATGAGCGCATCAAGGACAAACTAATAATGCTCTTTTCACCCCTCTAGATGAGAAGCATAATTGCAGAAGCTATGCAAGACATAATAACCTATTCTCTTAAAAAGGAGAGTAGTCACAAGAACCTGTTGCTCGCAAGGCAGTAACAAAAAAATAAAAAATGAAAGGGAGTCACAGTATGACCTACCTAAAAATGGTATAATTTCACAAGAAACTCCCAACGATCTTAAATAACCAATACATTTTTGTTAAGCTTATAGCTTACTATTCTTTTGGTTAAGCTAATGTAGCAGCTGCTCCATGAGTACATATCCATACTTATGCAATGAAGAACATTTGTACCAAAGCCTCATCATCGATAACTTTTCAGGTATATCTCTGGATGGCAGGAACATGGTGGAAAAAAGCCTGGTCAATGGTACAACCCATCGCTTGGATTTTTTCTTTAAATTGCAAACCTCTCCAGCACAAGTATTCGAAACACATTGACCTCTAATACTTAGTGAAGATAGCTAAATTTTCCTCCACAAGTCGACGTAATTCTTTTATGCCTCGCCAACAACTGACTACTTCAACAAGAAGCAGCTCAATAAGAGTCTATTTGACTCATTTCATGTACTTTATATATATTTACTTCATGGAACACTTAAATATACATAAAACCATAAAAATCACAAGGGAAGAAGCATGCAGGAACATGTTCTACTCAACAACACTTGACAAAAATCCTGCCACAAAAAAGGACATCATCGAAGGCCAATTTCTTCAAATGATGAATGTCACTTCAATGAATTAGATGAGGAACTAAGAATCACAATCTCGTTCAGATGATTTTGTCTACGTTTCTTTGGATCCTTCCTTCTCTTCTCACTCATTATTAATATCTCTTAGATTCCCAACTAATAGAAATCACATGTAACTCTGCTTATAATTGCCAAAAAACAAAGTGAGCAAAAAATATAACCCACATAAAAACATGCTCACAAAAATATAAAAATGCAATCACTTAAAAAACCCCCACCCCGTTAGGAATTCTCGCTAATCTCTAACCTTTTCATTTACTAACTAGCCTTTCTTATTCCTTCCAAAGGAACAAGGACCATTGAACGTCACTCAACATCACAGGCTATCAACAAAGCTTGTTAGTTTTTCCCACATAAAGGTCTTCAACGCGATCACGAGGACGTGATCGGCATCAGGAAGGAGGGAATGTTAACCCATTTCTAGGGTTAACAAGAGCTACTAACATCAAAGAGTCAAGGTAGATACACCAAAAGGTCATACGTTCAACATATGAAGCAATGGTATCCAAATCCACAACTCGGGCGGGCGCTTGTAATGGTCCTATGGAATACTTATGGCGATTTTCACTTCAAGAGCGTGTAAGAATGAAGTACCAAGTGATGTACATCATGGATATATTATGAGAGTAGTTATTGTAATAGCATTAGACCTCTTATGAGCTTGAAATACTCGCTCGGCCACCGTTTAAGTAAGTGTCAACACTTATGGCCATGTATATAAGTGAATATCTCTCATAATACAAAACACTCTCCCATTGTGCAATAGTCTTGCTCTTGCTAATCCTCTTGTTAATCGCTCTCTAATCCATGCTAGTGAGTGTGTGAGTGAAGTCAGGTGAGAGGAGGGATGAGTACACGTAGTGCAACGCCGCGGTGTGACAATGCTCGTGGCGGAAGGTGCGGTGGAATTTCTTCTCAAGGAGTTGTGGAGCTTGGAGACCTCAAGGGTTACGAGCTCGGTCAATGGAAAGATTCTCATGATAGTTACGGTTCACCAGGTAATCTTCTTGTTAGATGTGTTTTGTATGGGGGGTTGGGTGAGCCATAACCGATGCCTCCATATAGAAAATCAATATTTAGCGTTATATTTGGTCTCATTCTTTATAAGCAAAAGTTCCATCCTCTGCATAGTGATGGTGGTCTTTTGTTGGTATTTGGGATCTATGGATACTTAGTTGTATCCTTAGAATCCATCTAAGAAGCTATAAGCTTATTTCTCTGCTACTCTTTCAAGCACATCTTCTCCCTCATTGTCGGCAACATTTACCTTCTTCAAGTTTACATATACGTGGATCTTGCCATTCGTTTTTGGTACTATCACTGCTGGTGAAACCCAATGTGTATACTCGATCTCATATATGAAATCTATGGAAATAAGTATGTCGATTTCTTTTTTGATAGTCTTGGAATAGGTTTTTTTGTACGTGTATGGCTTTTGCTTTTAATAACCTTGCACCATCCACCAAAGGGATCGTATGTTGGTAGACTTCTAGAGGGGCACCCTTAAGATCTGAGTAACTGCATGCAAATACATCTCTGTACTCTTTGAGTAACTATGTTAGTTCAGTCACCTTCTCAAGGACTAAGTTAGTAGATATCCAAACCTTTTTGGACTCGTCCCTTGATAGTGCTAAGTCAATTTGTTATGATCCATCTAAGATACCCATGTTTCTTTCAATTTTTCTCTTTTTGATGTAGATGCACACACCTTTATGTTCTCAATCTTGAAGTTCTTATAATGTGAAGGGACTTGCCTCCAGTCCTCTTTTTGGTCCCTAAGTTATTTTGATAAGTGTCATGGTTACGTCCTTGTAGGAATGGTTCTTTAGGTTCACTTTGATGGTATTACCCTCTTGGTGGGAGATGGATGTCATCTCTTCCCAAGTCATGGATTAACATCATTTAATGCATAAATGGGTGTCCAAGAATCACATCAAAATTTGTGGGCCTTCCAAAGTCAATAATAGCAAAGGTATGCTTATAGGCAAGGCCACACGACATTGCTTCCACTTCCTTCAGGATTCCTATAGACATTCCTAATTTACCATCGGCTAGTTCGAGGACCTTTAAAGGTTTCACGGGCTTGCTTCCCCATCTTTGCCACATGTTTTTGGTGGCTATGCTCATTCCCACTCCACCATCCAGGGTTACAGCTGTGGTCATGCCTTCCAATTTGATTGGAATGGTGGCATTCATATCATCACCTCTTTGAAGTACTTTCCCACTACACTGATGGGTATGTGTTTATTAGTTGCTTACTCAGCCCTTTCCAAGATCAACGATATTAGCCTAGTTTGGCTTGGTTTTTTCTCAATAGGACACATGTTATGCAAGTTCTTGAGATGGTTGATGCAGTTTCTCTCACAGTCTTGTGTTCAAGCTACTTGAATCGGTATAGCTATGTCACTAACACCTATCTTAGAGAATCCAATTGTGAATGCTAGCTCTAAGTCTTCCATGGTTTCTCTCCGAGAATCTTCTAGTAATTGAAACCAAAGTAAAGTGTTATTCTGTAAACTTGAGCCAGAAGCATCTATCTTTATTTGAGGATTAATCACTCTTTTTGTAGTACAGACTTGTTTGAAGTCAACTATGTTGCTGTAGGGATCCCCATTCCATCAAACTTTGAGAAAAACTTCGATATTAGCTTGGATATGAGAGAGGGTCTTATCTTAGAATAACTATATTCTGTTTTCTCCCTCGATTCCCGAGTTCGTCTTATTAATGTCAAAATGGCATTCATGTTTCTTCTAGTTTTTTGGATTATGTGGGTTCTAAATCCTATCTCTATTGGTTCTACAACTAGCTCAAGAGCTGTCTGGCCATATATTTAGATTGCATTCTTAGAGATACCTATGTATAGGTTGGTCCCATGTATCCATAAGCTGGTATCCCCTAAAATATGCTTCTCTTTGTTGTTTCGAGGATATACAAAGTGTGAATGCGTCATCAAGTATCCATATATCGGTTGCTCTGTGAGCTATTGGTACATTTAAGGCCCTGTTGTCTTGACCTTCAAATCTCAGGTTACATGTTATCTAACTGTATTGTAAACTTTGATATTTTCTTGGCTATGAGAGAGGGTTTATCCTAGGATAACTACATCTTGATGATTCACCTATGAATACATGACACTCATCTGGTTCCATTCTCACTTATGGAAGCTCTATATTGATCTAGTCTCTTCCATTTGTGAAGGACGATTGGTTTGCTTTCAAACTAGTTTTGAACTAGTGTCTGGTACAATAGAAAAGGTCAATTCTACTCCTTGTCTAGTGCCACTCTCTAACATCGGTGTGTGAGACAAAGTATCGTATTCAAAGGTCAGGTTTAAGTAGGACTAGGTAATGATTTAGCCTAACCGCAAATGCATGAGTACTTGATCAAGCACTAGAATCACTTGCTGAGACTCTTTTTTATGATGATTTTATGCTTTTTAGGTTTTTCAGGGTCCTTTTTTTTAAAGTCTTTTTTCAAGGTTCTTGACAAGAAACAATAAACTCAAAAAGAAAGAAAAAACATGCAGAATGTAATTGTGAATTTGTTTTCCCACTCTCTGGAATCTAGTGTCAAGATGGATGATCCAGATGACAAATGAACGATCTAGAAGTCAAACAATCTGAACAAGCATGATCTTGATATTTCGACAATCTAGATGTCAAGGATTAGATATGAGAATTAATAGATACGATCTAAAATGTAGAGGATCCCAACTTAGGTGATCTAAATTCAAAGTGATCCCAATGCTAAATCGAAGAAATAAACGATCGAAATGTCAACAATTTAAAAATCGGACGAGCGGTTTGGACTCTTGAGCAGATAATATCAATGATCTCAATTGAATGTGGATTGAATCGATGATCTAGATTCGCAATCGACGATCCAAAAAGTATTATAATGGTAGATATCACCGGTTTTCAGGTACGAGGAGTCTTTACTCAAGTTTATTCCCCCTTACAAGAGAATATTTGACAGGTACCTTGATAGTCCCCTTTATTTATGCTCAACAATCAGCGCGATCTCGATGTCAAGTCGACGATTCAGATCTTGGTCTCAAATATAATACATAATTTTTTTACAGATTTTTTATTTTTTGACATGATAGGGTTGCTTAGCAACAACCCAATGTCATGATCAACTCAATTTAATGAAAAATAATAACTACTAAGGTTAATATCTTGATGTAAAAATTGCTAATGTACACTAACATCCTAATTATTATAAGACTAATGCTCATAATCATGATGAAATTAACCACGTGGAGAGATATCTTACCTTAATCAAAGCTGCAAGAGCTTCCTCTTCATTGCACCACTCCCATGAGACAAAGAATTGAAAAATTTAAGCAACATAAAATATAAAAGAGGTTTAGATCACATAAATCTACTCCTAATTACATCAATAACATAAATATTTACACAATGCAACTTCAATTCTACACGACAACACATTTCCTCAATAATCAAGGATTTGTATCCACCAAGGGTGAGATAGAGTGAAAAGATTTTTAAGTAGAAAAATCGCTCTACTTCCTTACCAATCAAGGATTTGTATCCACCAAGGGTAAGATAGAGTGAAAAGAATTTTAAGTAGAAACATAGCTCTACTTCCTTACCACATCCAAGGCTAGTTTGATCCCCATCAGTAGCTTCGCCATTTGTTCATGTCAAGGACCTTCTTACTCTCTAGCAAGGAATCATAGTGCTAGTAGCTAGACCATATGGAAGTTTCTTTGGAGAGGTAAAGAAGCCAAGAGATGTGTCAATCCCTCTTGTTTAAGCCCTTCCTTTACTCTCTAATCAACTAAGTAATGCTTCCAAAAGGTTAAGAGTAAGCTAGAAAGCTTGAACCATCCTCTTTGACAATCATGCTCCATCACACTCTCACTCAAGCAAGGAAGCATGCACACTTAATACAATCCATCAACACACACAAGCATGCATACTACAATAAACCAAGCAAGAAGGCAAGATCTCAAGAGAAGAAGAAAGCTTTGATCTTGAGAAATGATTAAATTCCCCCTATTCATATTATCAAAAGTTGTATATATACAAGAGGGCTTTGCTCGGTTCAACTGAACTTAAGTGGGTGCCCAATTCCTAAATATATACAAGGTTTGTGGCTGTGGGCTTCAATACATCAATGGCCCATGACCTATACATAATGTGAATACAATTGAGGCTATAGGCAAGGATTTTGGGTGTACAGAAAAGTGTTAGCAAACCTCAAGGTTTGCTTCCTTAGGAAGTGGTCAAACCATGTGTGCAGCAAATGCCACAACATTTCAAATAGATCCTAAGCTGGGATTATCCCAAGACAACTACATGACCAATAAGCATCCCAAGAACTGTAGGCAATCGAGACATGTCTCCTTTTTTGTACCATTAGGAATAAGTGTTCCTCAAAACACACAACATATGCACACACACACACACACACACACAGTGTAAGCATGAGTCCCACTTTCCCAAAAGGAACTAATTATAGAAGCATCTTCACCATGCAACCAAGTTCTAATTTTGCTTTGTTTGAATGAGAAACATGGAACATGAGGAAGAGTAAAGAGAGTAAAGACCCAACATTTGGGACTATCTCACACTAGAGGGATCCATAAAGGACATTTACATAACATGTTCTTAGCCAATGCCTCAAAGCCAATGTAGGATGACTACCACTGAAAATCACACAATCCAGTGTTAACCCATTTGGGAGTTAATAGAAGTTTCCACTATAATTCAACATCAAATAGCAAAGACGGAGACACCGAAAGAATGTA
This sequence comes from Cibotium barometz, assembly GCF_041138505.1. Taxonomy (NCBI): domain Eukaryota; kingdom Viridiplantae; phylum Streptophyta; class Polypodiopsida; order Cyatheales; family Cibotiaceae; genus Cibotium; species Cibotium barometz. Next base: position 978,405 of record NC_141048.1, on the reverse strand, counting down.
CAATCAATGTATAAAGCAACGGTGTTTGAACCTACAACTTAGATGGATGCTTCCTTAGGAAGTGGTCAAACCATATCAGCAGATGCCACAACATTCCTGAGCTGGGATTATCCCAAACTAACTACCATGACCATTATCCCAAGCTAACTACCATGACCAATAAGCAACCCAACAACTATAGGCAATAATTAGGACATGTCTCCTTTCCTACACCCTTAGGAATAAGTCAGTGTATGAGTCCCACTTTCCAAAGGAACTAATTATAGAAGCATCTTCACCACACAACCAAGTTTCAATTCTTCTCCGTTCAAACAAGGAACATGGACGACGAGGAAGGGTAAAGAGCCAGCATTCGGGCCAGAGTGTGGCATAAGTTAGAATAAAGTACTTATGAGTGTACTTCATGCATGTAAAATGAGACTAAGCATTGTACAGGCAATAGAAGCCTTGGACACCTGGTCGGCCACAATTTGAGTGTGTGTGAACACTTGGCCTTGTGTATAAGTCATAATGCAATATACTCTCCCGTTGTGCAATTGTGTCTTGATCTTATGCTAATCCTCTCTATAATCTTCTTCTCTAATGCATGCCAATGAGCTTATATGAGTGTTGTGAGATGAGAGAAGGGATGAGGATCCCATAGTCCAACTCAACGGTATGATAATGCTCGTAGGAGATAGTGATGAAAACTACTCCCCAAGGAGGTGTGGAGCTTAGAAACCTTGAGGGTTACAAGCTTAGCCATTAAAAATATCCCCACGACATTTGTAGCTTGATAAGGTTATCTCTTGTGAATGTGTTTCGAGAGAGAGGCCAAAGTGAGTAATAATATTTTTGGTGCCACTACTGAAGAGAAGTTCATTGGTTTTTTCCATCATTTTCTCTCTAACTCTATGCATAACCCATTGCCCATACTCTTTAGTAGGAGATTCCCATAAAAAAGAGTTGATTTAGTAGAGATTTGTTATTTTTTTGTGTTTAGATTGATTTAAATGGTTCATTTAGCATCCACATAGGTTAATCTAGACTTATTAGAATGCATCATTTGCATTAGAAATCATTTTAGTAAAAGATAGAAGCTGTTAAGGAAGCAGTTAGGCAAACAGTGCAATACTTTTATTATCGTGGAGACCACATAAGGTTTCTAATTGCCGAGTGTGGAATGTACTTATATTTCCTAATACCACACAACCCATCATGGAGAGACCGCATGAGATTGTTGACTGCCTAGTGTGGAATGCACCTATAGTTGCTACTACCACACAACCCATGTGTGATTGATGTGCCATCCATCACATGTTTATAGACCACCCTAGGAGAGATGCTTTGTTGCAAGCAACCTTGCAATAACCAACTCTCAATATCTTAAGTTTACAGAATGAAAACTTGTCCACAATTCCTCTGAATGTGCTCACATGTTTACAAACAAAGGTGTGAGCAACAAAAGACAAAGCATTGTCCAACTTTTTTTTATTGCAGTATATGTCAAACATAGAATACTTAGTACTTCTGATCATCCCAATTAGTGCATGAAAAGAACACATTGCATAGAGCTTAACCTGATTTATTGGGAATTTTTAAAGGTGTTTAACTATTTTTTTCTCCGCTTTATATTGTAAAGTAACATGTGATTTTCTATTTAAGATCTAGGCAAATGTGAAGCTCATCATTGAAGTTCCAATGGTGAGAAGTTAGATAATATGTCTATAATATGGCCATATGGTCAATTTACAATTTTAACGATTGAATTATTTTCGATCTTTTGTAGAAAATTCACTCATTCTATCAGAGGGCTTGTAGAAGTTTAATAATTTAATTATATAAATTTAATATGACCTCATTGTACTTTAATTTCTTGTGGATTAAAGTAGTTATCTTGATGAATTTAGAGAAAAAAAGAAGTGAATTTGAGTAAGGGAAGCCCATTTTCTAGCCATTTTAATCAAAAATTTCCTCTTTATTTGGCCAAAGTCTAAAACAAAGGATGCTTATTAGGCTTGGTGTTTCTAGAGAGAGTGTCATTTGTCAAGCAAATGAGCTATGGTAACATAGTCTTAGTCCCATATGTACATGTCAAATCATATGGAGGAAATTCCACATAAGCATCTTGCCATCTCATTATGCCTTGTTATCATGCCACCTCAACTTAGTCAACAAGGTTGACTCCCTATAGACTACATGGCATGCCACATCACATGCATACATATCATTCCTACGTAATCAAGAATGTCCATGTCATCTTGCCACCTTAGTATAGTCAACGTGGTTGACTTTCTTTACTTACATGGCATGGTACATCATATACATGCATGGCATTGCCACCTCACCTTTGAGCATAAGGCCTCTTTCTTCCCTCAGCGAGATGCTAGGATTGTCCGGAGGTTCTTTTGGTATGTTGATAGTAGTGTCCTTGATGGTGCTTTTCTAGACTGTGCGATAGTGGATGGCACACTTAGGCTACACTCCATCAGGAACACATCTTATGATGACTTCACCATCTTCACACGGCACCGTTCATGCTTTTGCGAGACATGCATCGATGGTGACTACTCACTGTACGAGATGGGAGAGCGGGTTGATCCTTGGTTGGAGCAGGTGTTGAGGCTAGATTGAGGAGCATGACCCCCCACCACTTTTGATCCTCGGACACTACCTGAGGGGGTAGATCATGATTGTTTGACAGATATTTTGACGATGGGTGATGTTTTTACAATCATTGCCAAGGAGGGCGATAAGGAGGAGGAGGATTACTACATTCTACGATGCACTAGGCCCAAGTGCACCCTTGAGTGCGATATGCCTGATGATTGTGGATTCTCATTTGATGCCCACAGCATGATAGTTACAAGTCACTATACTATGAGCAGGGTCAAATGCATAAGGAAATTGTGCAGTATGAGTGGAGCAAGGAGGTGATTATATACTTTCATCTAGTTCTTGTTATGAAACTCACGCTTCAGCGATTTAACAGCAAGAAGGGAGGCCTCCCATGGTGGACCTCAGCCCAACGTGAGCACGTGAGTATCATGGAGACCCTCAGAGCTAGAGAGTCTACAGATTGATATTGGAGTCTCCTCTCTCTCTTTTGTTGTATCTACTACGGCCCTTCATTTTGTGTCTTTCTCTTAGTTTGTATCTTCTACCCATATATTATATGAATTGGCTTTTCATTTGTCCCCATATATTTTGTATCTTTCTTTTAGCAGTTTGGGTGGGACATCACACCCATACAGTGTCCGATGGGGGTGAAACTTTGCAAGTGGGTCCATGGTTTGCAACCCCCCGACTTGCAAAGTTGCACCCCCATCGGACGCTGGATGGGCACCCCCCTTGTAAAATTTTACCCCATCGAACATGGGATGGACGTGACGATGTGTTGCCATTCGCTCTTTTTTGCAAAGTGTCTAAGGAGTCCCCCATGCGAAAAAGAATGGGTTTGGGTGGGAGATCACGCCCATACAACATCCGATGGGGGTCAAACTTTGCCAATGGGTCCATGGGACTGCTACCCCACCCCACTTGCAAAGTTTCACCTCCATCGGACGTCGGATGGACATGACAGTGTGTTGCCACCCGCTCTTTTTTGCACAGTACCCAAGGAGTCCTCTATGCAAAAAAGAGCGAGTTTGGGTAGGACATCATGCCCACCCCCGATGTCCGATGGGGGTGAAACTTTTTGAGTGGATCCATGCGGCTGTTATAGCCTCACATGTAAAATTTAACCTTCATTAGATGTCGGATGGATGTGACGGTGTGTTGTCACCTGCTCTTTTTTGCATAGTGCGTAAGGGGTCCCCTATGCGAAAAAGAGTGCATTTGGGTGGGACATCATGGTCATACGGCGTTCGATAAGGGTCAAAATTTACGAGTGGGTCCATGAGGTTGATATCCCCCACTCATAAAGTTGTACCTCTATTAGATGCCAAATAAGCGTGACGGTGTGTTGCCACCCGCTGTTTTTGCATAGTGCCCAAAGAGTCTCCTATGCAAAAAAGAGCGGGTTTGGGTGGGACATCACGCATGTATAGCATCTGATGGGGGTGAAACTTTTCGAGTGGATCTGTGTGGCTGCTACCCCGTCACTCGCAAAGTTTCACCTCTATTGAACGCCGGATGTGGATGATAGTGTGTTGCCACCCGCTCTTTTTTGTATAGTGCCCAAAAAAGAGCGGGTTTGGTTGGGGCATCATGCCCATACAATATTTGATGGGGGTGAAGCTTTTCAAGTGGGTCCTTGGGGCTTCTACCCCCCACTCACAAAGTTTCACCCCCATCGAATGTCAAATGGACGTGACGGTGTGTTGCCACCCGCCCTTTTTTGCATAGTGCATAAGGGGTGTCCTATGCAAAAAAAGAGCGAGTTTGGGTGGAACATCAAGCTCGTATGGTGTCTGATGTGGGAGGAACTTTGCAAGTGGGTCCATGGGGTTGCTACCCCCCCCACTTGCAAAGTTTCACCCTCATGTTCCATGGATAGTTTACTCCTCTCATGTTCCATGTTTTTTGGTATTCCATGGATAGTTTTGTATCACCCAAGTGAGATGAAGTCCATTGGTCTTTGATACATGCTTAATATTCTCTCCCTCTCAATGTTTCTCTTAAAAACCTCTCCCATTATCTATCTCTCTCTCACCCCTCACTCCTCTCATGTTCCATGTTTCTTGGTATTCCGTGATGGGATTCCATGGAGAGTTTCGTATCAACTAAGTGAGATGACTTTATTTTGTTTCTATTTTATTTTCTGTTTCGATGAATGAGATATGCCATTTCTTTCTCTCTCTCAATCTCTTTCTTTATTTCTTTATTTCAATCTCTCTATTTTGGAGAACATATTGCGTAATACTAGATGTGTTGTTTGAACCTATCTATCAATGGTTGGTTTCTAGCAAAGTGAGGGCCATGCGCATTTGGACTTCAAACTCGAGTGAGTTTCAAGATAGCCAAAGTTATCATAAAAAAACCACCCCCATGGCTAAAAATTTACCTTACGAAGGGCTAGGACAGGTGGCCATAACATTATTCATCAGAATAGAACGATGCCTGGGTGTGCTGCCTACAACACCCTAAACCCCTATTTGTTTACTAGCAATATGAGTCTAATCATTATCTCTTCTTCAATTGATAGCTACTCGATTACACGCATCAGGAGGTTTATCATGGCCTGCGTTTTCAAATGTTTTCATGAGTCGTCTCTCTGTGTATGACGTCTCTCTCTCTCTCTCTCTCTAGCATTTCTTTATTTCAATCTCTCAATCTGAAAAAGTAAAGGCAAAAGGGTGGGGCACCTGGGCAACAAGATTGCTCTTTCACATGGGGGATCCTCCACACGTCGGGGGGCGAATACGGTGACTGTAACTGAAGGTGACAGTAGCTGTTCGAAAGCTCCGGTGAGATTGACGAGTGCGGCAAAGTATGGGTGACTTGGGCAAGAAGATACAGAGATAATGAAAGTTGTGAGGAAGCAGAAAATATTTGGGAATTTTAGGGCCTAGATATCTTGAGCGAGATACGTGGCCACTGACAAATTTTTATTTGCTTTTCTTTATATTTAAATATTATCTCACCTGAGATAATATTTGAATATAAATCTTGTCAGGGGACACATTCTATTTGATCATTTGTTGCGTGAGTTTTTTTTCTCATTTCTAGTTTCTTGATCGAGATACATAATATTGATATTCTCTCAAACATTTTTCATTTTTAGTATCTTACTCGAGATGTATACTATTCGAATTTCGAGACACATTTTCCATTTTTCATTTAAGTATCTCGCCCGAGGTATAATATTTATTTCAGTATCTCGTCCGAGATATATACTATTTTATTTTCTGTATCTTGCCCAAGATATATTAATTCAATTTTTGTATCTTGCCCAAGATATATTAATTCATTTTTCTTCTCTCGCATGAGAAAAATTAATTCAATTTCTTGGTGCGCCCGAGAAACATTTTCTCATTTATCATATCTTGCTCGAGGTACATTTTTTCATTTTTCATATCTTGCCTCATATATAATTATACATACTGAGTTGGCATGGCAACATGACTAGGCAATCTATTCAGCAACTCCACCTATCTCGCTCGAGATACGTTGAGATGCTGATGACTAGATTACTTGGTCATGGTGTCGTGTATCTCGCCTGAGATATGGCGTGACAATTCTTGCCTGATCTATGTGGCCGCCACATATCTCGAGTCAGATATGTGGCCGTGGTAGTGTGGCAATGTGTGATTGGTACACTTTAACTCGCTTGAGATACATTGGACATGGATTCAAGAAGCTTGAAAATGTTCCACTTTTGTCCAAAATGCCCCGAAGTAGCTAGCTTATTACGCTACCACCCTCCACTTAGTAGATTTCATCGTGAATATAAGCATTAGCCTTAGATTAATTAGGAAATTAGTGTACATTATCATTATATATATATATATATATACCAAGATTAAATTAATCTAGGCATTAATATTAGAAGGGATCATTCTTTGTCAAGAAACCCTATCATGTCATAAAACTTAAAAACATTAAGACAAATTGTTAAAAAAAATCTACAAAAAATTGTGTATTCGGTTCTTTGGAGTTTTCAAAACATCGACTAAAGATCTAGATTGTCCCAATGTGGAACATTGACTTTGCAGCCAGATCGTTGTGACCGAAGTCTGAAAAATAACTAATATAGGTTTGTGTATGGTAAATGATCTTCATTGCCATACACTTAGGCATAAATATTGGGGACTGTGAAGGTATATGTCAATAATTCTCTTGTAAGAACATATAAACTTGCGTAAATACCCCTACAGTACCTAAAAAGTACATAGGTCCATCTATGTTCGGCCTTTCAGCCACTCAATGTGGGACTCTTCTCTCATGCCTTGGGGAGCCTAAACTCGAACCCGAACCCAATATGCCATGGGAAACATGCAATGCATTAGTGAGACAACTCTCACTTACCTCTATCTCGTTTGCTTGAATCACGGACTCCTCGTGGTAGCTACGTCAATGGAAGCACGCCGAAGTAGTTTAACAAAGTTGCAACCACCAGGCCTCAAGTGTAGCCACCACGACTGCTCTTTCTCACTTCCTCCCTCTCACACACACACACTCACACAAACATTGAAGCCAAGAGATAGGCAAGGTTTGAGAGAAAAATAGAGCACTATCTTCACTTGAGAGAATACAAGAGTGCATACAAGAATGAGGATTTAGACTTACAATTTGACCTTTATACTTGGCTCATAGAGTTACAATTTGACCTTTATACTTGGCTCATAGTGTTCACACTTGGTCGGCCAATGTTAAAAATGAGGTCCTATTGCATCCAAGACTGTCTACACTAGTGCAAACACTTTGTCCTAGCTAGTAACTCTAACCTTATTATCCCATGGCGCGGCTTTCATATACGATCACACATGTAAAGTAATCCATTACAAGAGAAATATGAATTCTCTAGTGCCTAGGCCAATTAATATGAAAAATATGTGGTGGCCGACTACACTGCCACCATAGAAGTCTTTGACAGCGCTTAACATGTCCCTCTTCCTAATGTAGATTCCGTCCTTGGAAGATGTCATTGAAGAAGATTTGAGGTCATAGGATGAAATAAATACAAGGCTCGGGATAATCTACATGGCAACAATATTAACAAGTAATATGTTCTTGGAGCAACAAGGAGAAGTTGACAAGGAAATAGCTGAACAAGCAATTATGAAATCAGGGATAAGACTAGTTAAGCTTCCCAAAGATGCTACAAAGATGAAGATTGATGCGGATCTAACTTAGAAGTAGGTACAAGTCTATGATTCACGAACTGAGTTAAAAAAATATGCCTATGGTTATGACCACAATCTTAAACACAATGATGTAGATATAGACTATCTAAAGCTATATGTTAGCTCTCTGGAAGTAAATCTGCATGCGATTAGACGATTACTTACATAACAAAAGTGTTTATTTTTTTTAATGTTTATTTGTGAAATAAAGAATGATAAGCTACTACCTCGTGGAGACCAAAGCAATGGCCTAGTGACTCCTGCCTCCCCAAAGGATATCAAGAACCACTAAGAGCCTCTGACGACAATGGTTTCTTAGTGAAGCAAAGACACAAGGTTCCACCCTATGAGAAATCAAGGCATCGGTCTTATGGTACCATTGCTACCTTCCAAAGACCTACTAGGATTCCACATAGCGATGGATATCTTCTTGGTCATTATTTTTGTTTTGTTTTTTTATTTTTTTGGGGTGCTTTTTTATAATGCAACAACCATATTTTTTACTCACATACTATCTAGAGAGCTAGAATATAGCTAAAGATGGTTTAATCAATGTAAAATGGAGTACTTGGCATACTTTTTTCTTTAGGTATAAAATCGTAAGACTAGGATGATTAAAAAAAAGATCTTAGCATTAATACTCATCTTGGAAGCTATTAAGAGAAAAGGAAACCAGTCACGTGCAATGGAAATATGCTCTCCACCAAGGGAAAAATTGAAGTATAGAATTACCAAAGAGATTTATCAAGAGCCAGTTTTTCGAATACACCTGCTTAATTTGAAGCTCGCGAAGTCAGTGCTTATCCTTCTTCTCTTGATCTTGGTGAAAGAATTTGTAGCTACTCGTCAAGAATGAAGATTTTTGTGTAGGTGTCTGCCGTTGTAGAAGACTTCATTGTTGCATCATGATATACCTATAAAAATTCTCAAGGAAAGCTCTACACATGTTGATTAGCCCAGACTATGAAGAAGTACATGCCTGCTTGTCATTGATTAGTACTCTCTTCTCTTACTTTATTTTTATTTTTTAACTTTATTTTTATATTTTAATGATTATGAAAGAAATAAATAAAGCTATGTACAAAGTATTAATGCTATACATGTTGGATCAATACCGATTTTTATGGTATCAAATTTTTCAACAAGCTCCCTCTTGATGTGAACATGGTGGAATGTTTGGGAGTATGGTATCTTAATGTAACCATCCTTTCCAAATGCTATGTTGAGAAGGCCTAGGTGATGGTACACATGTGAGTGTTTGAGAAGTGCTTACATCTAACTGAAGAGGTGGCAATGTGCTTTCATAAGAGTGAATTTGGCTTAGGTACTCTTCATGATGTATTGTCATGTCTATGTACTCTTGAGGGGCTGTTGCACTAAAGAGTTGGAGTTTAGTAGCATGAGTTAATGCTTTGATGGGTGAAGAAGCCTCTTGGCAAGGAGGTCTATGGATTTTTTATGTTGAAGCATAGATTGACTCCCCCCTTCATGAGCTATGTTGTACCCTTAAAATCTTTTTAGGTAGCCAAGTTTGGAGAGGTGGGGATGTTGTAGACACATTCATAAGTTCCTTGCTCTTGTCTACTCTCAGTGAAGCAATTGCTACTGGTGGTGGAGTTGTCATAGTCTCTGTTCGGATAGGCCTTCTCTTCCAAGTGTGATTTGGACATTTGGGCACATTGGCTATGGTCATTGATGAAGAAACCTTGATATACTTGGGCTGGGGTAAGATGGTAGTTTGCTTTTGCTTAGGGACCCAAATCCAAGAATTTCCTTTATAACAGCCTTGTGCTTGTAAAAGCTCTTTTTGGATCCAACGAGGAGTAGTTTGTAGCCTTGTTCTCCTCCATTTGTTGATGTTGTATCTCCCACTTCTTATAAGCTTTGATTTTGGTGGAGATAAGTCAATGGTTGGACAAACTATTGGAACTTCTTGAGAAGTCTACTTCCTAGTAGGTTCATATGTGGACTCTACAACACGTTTTGTCTTCGTTTATGAGCGCTTTGATTCTTTTTTTTTTGAGTAGTTGATGGAGAAGTTGAGGTTGAAGAATCTTCCATTGACAATGGTGTAGAGGGGTTTGAGCAACTAAATCCATTTGATGGCAAAGCTCCCTCCTTGTGATCATCCTTGAGAGCCAGCAACTTCACTAAAGGTTGCATAAAGATTAGAGTTTTGCAGTTAGGATATTCTACCATATGTTCAATCTCTTTGGCAGAGTCACTTTTACCTTTTGTACTTTCTGTCAACAACCAAGTGTAACCAAGGGTGATTGGCCCTTTGAAGTTGCCTTTAGGCAAGACTAGGAAGTCACCAACAAGTTGCTCATTATTTACAATAGGTATCAATTTTTAACAAACCAAGTACTTTTGTATTTTTCTTCTTGATACTCCTCACTCTAGCTTCCCTTGGTTCAAGCTCGGGTTTTCCTATAGTTGGCACCAAGTAGAAAAAGAGATCAAGTTGTGCATGGCTTTCTCATCAATCAAAGCACTAAATAGCACTTTCCCATAGGGGCTAACCAGTTCAATGTATTTTCTTTTTGGTTCTAGTGCTGTTGTAGCTGAAACCACAAGTGCTTCAACACATGAAGTAGTAGATATTGGAATAATTTCACCTGTGTAATTAGAGTGCCAAGTTGTGGCAACATTGCCATAGTTTTCCAAAGATGTTGTCATGGCCATGGTTCCACTAGCTAGAGAAAGACCATCTTCATAATTTTGTTGGAGTGACTCTTTAGGAACATCCTCGAGCATACGAAGCATAAGAAGTGATTGCCAAAATCTCTCCGTGTACTAAGAAACTCTATCACGATCTGTAATGCAGAGAAGATTTCATGCTCAACGATTGTTAAGGTGGAATTGTGGAGGAAGAAAAGCAAACTTGAATTTGTCTTGGAATTAATCCCAAGTGAGAGGCTTGGTAGCACCCATGCGAAGTGCGTTTCACCACAAAGAAGCTCTATCACTCAAATGATTAGTAGCACACTTTACTTTATCTTCCTCAGAGAATCGTTCACTAGCAAAATAATCATCAAAAATAGTCAACCAAGAAAGAACTAGACGACCATCCTTTTTACCATCAAATTCGGAGAACGTGAATGCATGAAGATTGATCTTGGAGTCCTTGTGAGTCCATTGCAAGTCGAAAATGGATTTGATAATCTTGCTCATCGATCATCTTTGGGAGGCATGACATCAAGAGATTCCTCATGCGCGCTGGCGTTTGCGTTGTTCTTCAAGTTGCATCTTGAGTAGAAGAATGCGCTCCTCCAAGGTAGGAGCGGGAAGAGGTGAAACATTCGAAATGGTGGGTGGTTGAGTGCCATCATCAGAATCCATGGCTGTAGATGCTTGGTAGAAATCAGGGATGGAGCGAAAATAAGGATTGGAAAAAAATATACCCCTTCAAAAGATATATATATATATATGTTAAAAAAATAAATACTTCTTTTTCTCTCTCTCTCTCTCTCTCTCTCTCTCTCTCTCTCTCTCTCTCTCCTTCTTCTTCTTTTTCCCTCTCTACTTTTTCTCTCTCCTTCTTCTTCTCTCTTTTTTTTTTCCCCCCCTTCTTCTTCTCTTCTACTCTCTTAGTTTCTTCTTCTCCTCACTCACGGGGGCTCACCTTAGAGAGCATCACGCAGGCTTCTATTATTCCCATATAGTGTCAAATAGGGGAAACAAATTGGGTATAAAGGGGAGAAGAGTTACCCTTTTGTATTTGTCTTGGGAGACACCCACGTTGGAAGTGTGGGGAGGTGGAGGCGTTGGTGCTGTCCGTCCCTCGGGGTTGGATTCGCGTCACTGCTTGTTGCCGACGCTTGTTATCAGGGTTGTTGTTTCTAGTGCTTGGGGTGTTGCCGATGCTTGTTGACGTTGTTGGCTCTGTATTGGATGCCCCTTATGCTTGCTTGTATTTGGCGGTCTATAGTCGGTGTGTTTGCCGGTGGACCGGTGCTCTGTCTACCGTAGTAATGTGCATTGTAGACAAGGAGATAGGTGGCGCTCTGAAAACTAGTGTCACCCTAGGGTTTTGTGCCGGTGGCTCTTACCTTCACACGCCGCAAAGGACAACAATCCTAGGCCGTCTAAGTGCCCAATACATACCTTTTTTTAAAAAACAAGAAAAGTACGCATCACAATTCTTTTTGTTCCCTGGTTCTCTGGATCGGATACCAATATTGGAAGCTCATGGTTGGTGACTCTCTATTAAAAATCAACTTGAAAGAAATACTCAAGCTCAAAAATAGAAGAAAGCTATGCACATGACACAAGAATGGGTTAAATCTCCCCCACCATCAGAGTGGCTCACATTCTCTTCATGGTGTATTTAAATATATTTCCTTGTACAAAAAGCAAGAGTAAAAAATACATGTAGACAAAAATATGGATCTCCACATTGGGCTTGCATAAGCCTAAATACAAAAATGTGAACACTCTAAGGTTCACTTATGAAATAGAACTGATGTATATCAAAATGTTGCACACTAATGTGCACATAAAATATCACTGCCATTGTCGAATAAATAATTACCACGCGCCATGCGTCAATAGATTTCCGTCCAAGCAAGCCCAATGGATCTATGCACACTAACCTTGCCATTGATCTACACTGACATTCACAATATAAGCTCAAAATATGTGACAAGTTAGAGGTGATCAGTCCCACTTGCACATAAAATAAATTCATAAATTGTGAAAAATTCCAACAACCATGTGGCACTTGTGCATATGGGATGGCCCTACTTTTTGCTATATATAGAGAGCATGGATGAAGGTTCTCAACTTCCCTCTAGCCCAAGTTATGGAGTCATCTTGTGTTCTTTTGATTGAGTAATTTATGTCTTGTGCTTTTCTCTCTCATTTTAGAGGTTGAGATGTCTCCTTTTAGGGTTTTCTTAGGGTTGAGTTGAGTCTTCTACTTGCTCCAAATGGAACTAAGGATGTGTTGTTTTGGGCATGACTTGCTTGCACATAAGCTCCCCCTATGTGAGAGACTTGCAGTTGAGCCCTTGTGGCGTTATCTTCTTCTTATGAGGTCTTGCTTTTCTTAGGTGGTGTGAGCCTAGAGGTTGAGGGTGACATTCCTTGAGTAGAGGATAACCTTGTGTGGAGGAGAGAGTGTGGTGAGTTGATGCGAGTGTAAGGTTTTGCTTTTGCTTTCCTATTCATTTTAGATTAGGCTCATTTCCTTTTACCCTCTTCCTCTCTTCTCCCATTTTCGTTAGGTTAGCCCATTCATTTGTTCAAGGGTTTGGGTGAGAGAGAGAAACTTGTCATGGGCATTGCATTGACCCATCAAATGCTCAGGTGTGAGAGAGAGCACCTTGGCAGTGGCTAAACACCTCACCCCTTTTTTGTTGTGATATAATTTTTCTCTGTGGGGAAAATTGGCTACCTAGCAAAGGTGATATGAAAATCCATGTTATGTTTATTAGATTAGGCTAGTATGCAATCATTATAAAGGTACATGCATCAGATTAGGCTAGTATGGATCCAATTATAAAGGTAGAGGCATCAGATTAGGCTAGTATGCAACCAATTATAAAGGTCGATGCTTCCTTTGTCCACCCAAAGACAATGTGAAGACAATTAACAAGGGACTTGTCAATGGTGTATGGAAGGATGATGAATCATATATAGTGGCCAACGTGTCTCATAAAGCATTGAACACCCTTGTTGAAGTAAGTTAGGGGTGGAAACTCAAGCACACACATTGAGGTTAGGTCAAGGTGGTAGCTCAAGAATAAGCCATACACCTTGCTGCCATCCATAGAAATCATGTGTTCCAATATAATGTTTTCACAAAATCACTCTATGTCTCACCCAAATTTAGCATTTTAGAGGGTTAAGCGAGATTTGGTATAATCCCTACATATCTCCAACAATTTTTATACTTGTAATAATTGACACAAAGGTCATGTATAAAGATCTAAAAATTCCTTATAAGACATGCCTTAAAAAAGTTTCTAGGGAATTAGAAATATGGCCAGATTCCTTATAAGATGTGCCTTTAAAAACTTTCTAAGGAATTAGAAAAGCCAAATGGTAGGACCCTATATACATAAGTGCCTCATTGTATGCCTCACTCTATGAAAAATTCCATGTTGTCCTAATATTTAAAGTCTGTGGTTATACCCTAAAACTCCATCAAAAAAGCTATAAGCTTCCTTGCTTGCAACTTGCTCTAGCACATATTCAATGAACATTAAGGGATAGTGATGCTTTAATTGTGGTTGTATTAACATTTTGGAGGTTAACATAAAATATGACTTTTCCATTGTTCTTAGCACCATCATGATGGGTGAAACCCACACAATGTGTCCAATCTCCTAGATGAACCTAGCTTACAAGCTTGTAAATTTCCTCTGACAATTTTTGAGTTCTTGTCTCTTATATGCCCTTTACCTCAAAGACTTTTCTTGTTCCCCACAATTGAAATAGTGTGCATGACCTATCTCAGGAGGTAAACCTATCTCTCATATGCCCTTTTCCTCAAAGGCTTTACTTCTTCTACAATTGAAATTGTTTGTATGAGTACTTTATGAGATTGCCTTAGGAGGTAAACCTTTCATTACTATTTCAGGTACACCTTTTATGTCAATAATCTTGGAACGTAGTGAGAAGAAATTCAATGAATTCTTTATTCTTTTCTGGCTAGATCCTTTCCAATGTATATAATCTTAGAGATTCGAACTATCAACCCTTCGATTTGAAGTTTGGTGCTCTATCCAATTGAGCTACAGGCACAAGTTGACCTTACAGAGACCAAATAGAGACTAGTAAAATCTAACACAACACCTAGAAGGTCGTAATATTAGACCAGACTTCTCTAGGAAAATGAACGTGAAGCATTAAAAGTGTGTTGCTTGGCAGCTCTGGCATTGGCCTTTACAACCCATATCCTCTCGCCATTTCTTGCTAAATTAACCTCATTGACTTCTGTCAGCCCATATGATGTTCGTGGGGCTGCTAAATAACTTCACATGATGATGTTCCAAGCTGATCGCGAAGGGTTCTTTTTGTGTTTTTTCAAATTGTATAAAGTATTCTCCCACATTGTATGTCTTGTCTCAAATTCTTAGGAACCTACCTAAGGCTCCCACCTAAGGGTTCTTGTTTCCTTTTCAAATTGTAGGAAGAAGTCTTCCACATTGTATGCCTTGTGAAATGCTCAAGAGCTTACCTAAGGTCTTCCACCTTAACACTTTCTTTCACAATTCACTTGTCATCTCTTTCAACTTCAATAAGGATATGTTTCTGGCCCTTCTCACCCATAGCAAGAGAGCTTCAGCCACTAAGGGTCTATTTCTAGCCCTTCTTGCATAAGCTTCTTAACCTTTATAGAGCTTGTTCAAGATAGAGCTTACCTTAGCCTTGCTAAATCATGTGTAATTGGGTCTTACCTTTGAGTTGATTTGAGCTACAATGTAACTCTGTGATGTGGGTGAGCTAGCTTGTTTATCTCTCACATCCTCACTCCATTATCACATTGGTATGCTCCATGGCTATAACGATAAAGGTAGAGATCTCTATGCCTAGATGGAGGCAAGATGACCATGTCCTTCACCATAGTCCTCTCTCATAAAATGTAGAATGGGGAAAAAGATAATCTCAGAGAGAAACCTACAATCAAACCTATTTACAAACATCAAGATTCAATAGCATACAAGCAAGCAAGAGTAGAGGAGAGAAGAGCTCACAAATATTATATTACAAGGTAATGAATGTGTACTAGCTTATTGTCAAAATTGACTTATATACAAGTGACTAATTCTTAAGCGAGCCGAAATTGACCTAGTGTTCACATGTTCAGCCATTATTACTAGTATTAAGCAAGTATGCACAAGAAGTTCTTAGATGCCCCTATTTGACATTAAACTTAAGAATGGTCAGCCCACTATTACTAGTCTTAAGCAAGTATGCACAAGAAGTTCTTAGACTCCCCTATTTGACATTAAGCTCATGGTAATGCCGCTTTATAAAATGTAGCACTATCTTATAAAAGATTAGGTACCCTTTTCATGTGCAAGTAAGTTGGAAACACTTCTTTTACCATAGGCCTTACAGTAGGTCGCATGGGTGAAAACATATTAACCTACAAAGAAGTGGTTAACATACCCCCCCTAATGGTTCCTAATGGGTGATCACACATCATCCAGGTCTAAGGTGAAGCTGTTCTATGGGTGGAGAGGTATGGAAGGTCCAAGATACACTGTGAACTTAGCATGTGAAGTTAAGTGGCTGACTGAGAATTGACTCTCCACGCTCCTCTTTTTAGATGGACTCGACACTTGAGTTCATGTTATTATTTGAGAATTTGCTCTTAGATGTCTCGCCCATAGTGCCAAAGCTCTCAATTGCCACCAATTTTTAGTAAGTTCTTACAGGAGCTAGATGGTCATTAGTGGCTGCATCCTACAGGATAAGATGGTTTACGAGACTGAGGAGAGACCAACTGATGGCATCCTTAAGAGTTTCATAGAGATATGATTGGGATGAGCCATATAGTTGGAGGTTGACCAAAGTGGGTCTTAGAGAGGTTATGTGGGAATGGATGATGGATTTGTGGAGGGTCTTGTTGCCCAGAACAACAAGATAATTGTATGTTGTTTAAGATGGATCTGAAAATGCTTCAATGCCCAATGAGCAAGATTGCTAGTTGGATGGGAACAATAAAACAATTGAAAAAAATTAAGCAGATGAAATAAGAGAAGCTTACACTAAGTCATATGTAGGTGACTGTATTAATATATGTAAGACATAGTTATAGAGCTAATGCATGTCATTTAGTATGCACCATGGAGTGAATGAGAGAAAGAGAGTGTCTTTGAATGGTTCACTAATTGATATTTATCATACTCTCTATTCACTATTCTCAACTCTCCCACAATATCACCCTCTTCTCTTAGTCTACAAAGGTTTCTTATACTCTGCAACAATAGGGGTTTGCTTCTTATACTCTATCAATTACATTTAAGATTCTAATAGGATATTGTTTAAAGAAGTAGTTACACGGAAGATGCTCATGTTGGTGTTATGGTTAGGCATGTGGTTGGACTAGTAGCCCCCCTGATGCTGAAGTTTATCATGGAGTGGGTGAAGGTTCAACCACCTTCTTAATGTATTGGAGGCACTTTTGAATGTAAAGGTGGATCTCATGGATCAGCACTTGCCGAGTAGCTTTGCTTCAACAACTTTTTTGTCTTGATGGAGGAATGGTTGTTGATAGGGGTGGAGGGGGTGCCATTGCAATGGTCAGCTCCCAGGCTTCCCTTCTTTCTCTTTATTTCCACAGCACTTGAATAAATTTATATAGGTCCTCTTTGTTGATTGGAATTGGCAAATCATCTTCATAATCTTCTACTCTAGAATAGTTAGACATTGTGCTACATATTTTAAATTATTCCTATGTAAAATCAATCTTGAATTAGTGCTACTTGCTTTTTCATTCCATTGTTCGGCGTGCTTTATGAGCTCCTTATGGATTGCTTCTAGCAATTATCTTGGTCTTTCTTTAAGCTATTTTTTGAGATGTTCCAATTCTCTACAGATATGTAAGTATCTTCTTTGGTTTTAGCTTCCACATTGTCGTCTTGCATCTTCTTGTGTAGCTCGCATTTTTTTAATTGTTCAAATCTCCTACAATTTTTGGGCTATAATTATCTCTATTTTGCCTTCATATACTACCTTGTCGTCTTTTCATCCCTTTGCCTCTGCATGGGTGGCTCTGGTGACTTTGTTCCTTGTAGCCCTTCCACCTTGTTGAATAGCTAGATATTCTAAGCAGTTAGGTCATCTACTTTTTTGAACAGTTTCTGATGTTCGTCTTCAAGGTGATCATATTCTTGCTTTATTTCTTCATTTTCCTCTTGTTTCATAGTGTTCTCATTTCTTATTAGTTCTAGATGTTTCTCTTTGACCCTAAGACCTAATATTGATCTCTCATTTGTGATAGAGTTATATTGTTGAATGTTGTTTTGGATTTGAGCACCAGTTCTTTGCCCCTTTGCCTTTACCTTCTTCCAGTTGTCTAACATAATTTTAGGTGCCAATTTCTCTTCTCATTTTTTATTTTAAGCTTGTATTTGTTTGTAGCTCTTGTAGTGTTTGGGTTTCACTTGTGGTATCACTTATGGTTTGCTACTTTTGAGGTTGCTCATCACCACCTAATTTCTACTGCTTAATTTTGGTGGATGTGTTGGTTGCTTAATGGTTGTACATCGGATCCTTTGGGTTTTGCAAATCACCTATCATGTTCATATTTTTCTTGCCATGGAGGCATGAGTAATGGTTTCATATGGGAGAAGGTAGAACCATGAACTCCTTGATGAGTTGTATGCTCTCTTTTCAACATGCTCTTTGTGTTTTTGTTATCTCTTGCTCCCATACTAGCATAATCTCTATTGGCATATGTAATATATTGATTTCTTCATCTTCATCCTATGCTTCATGGATTTGTAGTTTTCCCTTGGTGGTGAGAACAATTATCTTTTGTCTACTTCTACTACCTGCTCCACAATTTAGATCATTTTGATAGCATGGCCAACTATTCTTGTTGCTCTATTTGTAGAAGCTGTCATTTACATTTCAGCTTATTTTATTTGTTGGTGGAGTTTGTTATTTATATCTTTAAGCATGTGGAATATAGCCTCTAACTCATTTTATTTTGTCACATGACTTGCTTTTGTTTTTTCTAACTATGTTATTCTTTTCTGTAGGTGTAACAAATCCTTCTTTTGAGCTAATGCCTCTATAGCCTTTGTTTCTATTACATGTGATTATTATTATTTTGCTATTCTTTTTCTACATGTATTTTAGTTTTCTTGGGTTTGTGTGTGATCATATTCTTTGTCAAGTCAAATTAACTTTTTCCACCAGGCAAGGTTAGATTTGGAGGAGTATGATGCATTATCTATGCATGGGGATTGGAGGGTTGAGCTTTTATGGGCTTCTACTGCTCTTATTTTTTGGGATCCTCCTATTTACTTTGTTTCTCTCCCATTTCAGACTCCTATGGCTCCCAAGTTGTGCAATCTCTTTTAGAGGTGACCACCCATCTTAGAATATCCTCCCATGCTAGCTATTTTATGGGCTTGAGTCACAATGTGTTTCTTGATACAATGGCTGCCCAATTCTCTTTCCGCCCCAATTCTACTTCTTTTAACAAGTTATAGTTTGACTTGCTCATGTTATCATTTGCCTTCACTAAGTTTGGCTCCCTTTTATGGAGATAGAGTAATCTCTTTGTCTACCTTCTTCAATTCTAAGGCTATATCTACTTTGGATGCATCTGCATTTGTGATGCCTTCAGATGATGGTAGATGGAGTGCTCTCATCACTATTTCTTTTGTTCATAGCTATAGCTTTCTTGCTAGTGGTTTGTATCTTACTATTCTTGGCAAGTTCTACTACCTATTATTTTACTTTCAAATTGTCTTGCAGATGATGGGCTAAGTTGATGAGTCTCATCTTTTCTTCTAGCCATGGCTAATAGCTAGGGGGTAGGGTCTAGTTGTGAGTTTGATACCTCAAATTCCATGAGTCTTCGTGTCACCATGTCTGCAACTATTGAAAGAGGTGAGATCCTTTGCAAGAGTAGGAAAGGTGAGTCTTCTTGTCACCATGTTTGTATCCTATTGAAAGAGGTGAAATTCTTTGCAAGAGTAGGAGAGCTAGAGCACAAGCAAGATGAGCGTATTATGAAAAGCAAGATGAGCATATTATGAAAAGCAAAATCCTAAAAAAACAGAGTTTTATCGTGCATGTCCACTTTGAATCATTGTTTGGTTGATGTGATATTATCTATTTTGTTATTTGCTTCAATGAGCATGTGGAGAGGGTGTGAACTTTGGGAAGGGTCAAAGTATACCTCAGGTAGGTGATAGTGATCGTAAATTGTAGCAACATTAACCTTTTTAAGGTTAACACACACTCTCAGCTTTTTGTTCTTTTTGAGAACAATCATTAAATCAGCAGACAACCGCTCGATGTGCTCATTTTCATACACATCTTGCATTGTTAATGAGCTTGTCTATCTTTTCTTTGATCATTTATCTATATATTGGGATTTATCTGTAGGCTCCTTGTTTGGATGGTTTTATGCCTTCATCGAGCGGGATGGTGTCTTTCACTACTTCTACTTTCAGTGGAATTTCACTTTTGATGGACTTTCCTTCATATTGTATTTTCAGGCAAAAATATCTTGAAGTTCTTTAAGCAAGGTTGTCAATAACCTTCTTGCTCACGGATGGGGTCTGATTTTCTTGGTATTTTTGTGCAATTTTTTATTTACTACATATTTGGACTATTGGATATCAATGCTCCACCCTCATATTGTGAAGAGTAGTCATGTTTATATAGCCCCCATTGTGAGGAGTAGTCATTGTTGAGCAGCCCGGGCACCTGGCATCCCCATAGTCACACGGAAAGGTGGTATATAAGGTTAGATTTTCTAAATATGGCTTGGATTAGATTTGGCGCATTGCCAAATAGGCTACATGCTATATTGGACTATTATCTCATAACAATCCACATATGGAGTAGATAGACTTTACTCTTGGGCACCTTGTCTAGACATTGCGAGACCTAAACAGGGCCCAAGATGAGACCAGATGGATGTGGGAGGTGGGAACACTGCTATGTAGTGTCTAATACATCTTTATGGGTCTAGTCTACACCGCAGACCTATGCGCTAGTCATGTCAGGACCGCCCCTGTATACATGCCTATATAGATACACAACCAACCTCTTCTCTACATAGTTCATCAAGCATCACTGTGAGTCTACTCCCTAGTTTCTACTAGCATATAGCCTCCGTCTTAGCAGTTCGAGATTAGCCCATCGAAACTTCCTTCATAGGAACATGTTGGTGTGGGGATTTGCTTCAGTAATATAGTATTCTTCTCTATCTCTGTTATTGTGCAATTTGGGTTTTTAAAGTTTTGTGCTGGAAAAGATCCACCTTCTCCAATTTTTTTCTCCCTTTTACGTGGCACTAAGGAAATTTTCTATCATTTGGGTAGCTACAAATTCTTTTGTAATATTTTCCTTCATTTGGGTGGCTACAAATTTTGTTCTAATATTAGGCTTGTCTGTTTACACTTTCACAAGTAAATGGGAATCTTCAAGGAATCTTGAGATGCATTCATCTTGAAAAATTGTGGAGGATTTGGCTAGAATAGCATCGGGAAACCTTTACATACACACTTCCTCTTCATTTTTCACCAAGCCGAAAATTGCCATACTTAATAAAAAATCAACACTATTACTGCACTTTTTTCAACCTTTTAATTCATATTACGAAAGATCTCAATTGGTTATTTTGAATTTTCAATCTGTTGAAGGTTAAGCTGAGGCACACCTTTCCTAAACAACATTAGGTCAGAAGCTTAGCTCAATAGCCTTTTTTCACTATCTTCGATAAATGCTACCAATTTTCTTGAAATTTTCATTGGTGGGGGATCCTCCCAAAAATTTGGGATTCCCTTCTCTTTTTTTCGGGAATATCAATAGGGACGGGAGTGTGTAAGGGCCCTAAGGGTCTTTTTCCATGAGCCCAATACACACAGCCCAACAGCCCTCCATGCATGTGCAAGCTGTGGGTGACAAGCATGGATGGCTATCAGACTCCCTTCACCGTTCCCAAGGATTTGTGGTAGAAATCAAAACATGCATGGGCCTTGAGATGTGATTGCCTGCTTACATGGTGTGGACACTTGTGCCGTGGTGGCAGAAGTCAGGGAACCTCGTCCCGAAAAGGTAGTGTGAAGGGCCTTACGCATTGCAAACGTTTGATCAACCCCGAAGAGGTGGGGGGCTGCGGGGCGTGACGAAAAGCCCGCTAGCTCGTCTCTTATTGCAATCACGGAACAGGCGTGTGCCGACGATTGATGAATCAAAGATACTACTAATTAAGCGTACATATGCATCGGGATCATCGGTATCTGCGCGATCAACGAAATGAGAAAGAAGACGGGGTGGTGGCGCGCGCCCGCGCGTGAGTGAGAGAGTGAGAGAGGCAATTACACCAGTGTCTGTAATACACACTAAAGGCTTAATTATACAAGGTGAGTGGTGGAAGTTCAGCTGAGTAAAATGGCTCAAATTATACCACCCCAGAATCACGTCATGATGATGAGTGCGACCCTTGCCAAGTTGGCCCAGCTGCACAAGGTAATTAGGACCTCACCACTGTCCTGATTTATTTTATTAAGGTATCACACCAACAAGGTTGCCATATTCTTGAGAGAACTGACTATCAACAGTAGAGTGTGAGTACCCAGTGATCAACATACAGTAATAAACGCTTAATTACAGTCCACACAAGTATTGTTAAAGACAGGCATCATGTGTTTAATTAACTTAGCATTGATCAGTAAACCGAGGAGTGATGCTGCCTTCTTATTATGCAGGTGGAGGCGATCACAGGGGATGTGGAGGAGGAGGGCTTTTGTATGAGTAGGCGTATGGAGGGTGGTGGGGTTTGGCCATCAAAGGTGGTGCAGGTGAGTGACGGTTGTTGGGGGGAGGGTAATTGTTGATGTGGGTTTCGGGTGGTGGAGGTGGGGACTTGGTTTCAGAAGGAGGTGGAAAAAGCTTGTGTACACTAGGAGGGGGTGGTGGTAAATTGGGCTTGTGAAGAGGTGGTGGGGATTGTGGTTTGTGGAAGAATGGGGGAGGCGCCATTTTCCTAAAAAGTGGAGGGTGTGTAGGCTCACATGGATGCGTTGAAGGGGTAGGATGAGGTGTCGAACGCACTTTTTTGTGAGTTGCAGGTGGAGGAGGTGGCTTATGAGAAGGGCGTGGAGGAGAGTGAGATGTGTAAGGCTGACTGGGAGGGGGGTAAAGCTTGAAATGGTGGCTCAAACCTGGTGGAGGGGAATGATAGGAGTAGGAGTGGTGAGAAGCGGGTGATGGTGTAGTTTTGCTATTATGAACTGGAGGAGGGGGTGGCCTGGCCCAAGCATGGTGGTGAGGAGTTGGAAAGGACGTGTGAGAAGGGGAAGGGGGGTAGAGGTAGCAAGGGGGACGTCCATGGAGAGGAGAGGAGGAGGAGTGGAGGTGTGGTGGAGGTGGAGGGGGAGGAGAGGGAGAAGAGTGATAAGGAGGAGGTGGTGAAAAGTATTTGTGTGGATTGTAAGGAGGAGGAGAAGTCTTACGATATGGGGGGTGGGAAACATGCAAGGGAGGAGGGCTTGTTTTGTGAGGGTATAATGGTGGTGGTGGGTAAGAAGGATGTGGAGGAGGATGGGAGGAGTGGAGGTTGGATGGAGGGGAAAGGAGAGGGGGAGAGGGAGAGGGAGAGGGAGAGGGAGGGGGGCTGTACATTGGGGGGTGAGAGACATGATGTGTGGGAGGGGGCACATGACCATAAGGTGGGTGTGCAATATGAGGGGGAGGGAAGTGAGAAATGTATGGAGTTGATGGTGGAGGGGGAGGGGGAGGGAGAGGGGAGTGAGAAATGTACGGAGTTGATGGTGGAGGGGGAGGGGGAGGGGAGTGAGAAATGTATGGAGTTGATGGTGGAGGGGGTGATTCGGGAGAAAAATACAAGGGTGGAGAATGGCGATGGGGAGGTGATTTTGGAGCATAGGGAGGATGGGACAACTGAGGAGGAGGAGGAGGATCAAATGGTTTATGCAAAGGAGGGTATATGGCGTGATAAGGTGGGTGGGGAGTTGATGCATTCCAAGCAAAGGCAAGAGAGTTGAAGCTCATGAGAAAGCAAGCCAACATTACAAAGCAAAGCTCCTGAAAATTTTGTGCTGCCATGGCAACAAGCTCTTTGTGTGTGCCAAGTCTTCACGTACAAGAAGTTACTACCAAAATTACATGGTGTGCCTGGCCCTTTATAGTGTGGGAGCTGCTTCTAAGTGGCCCACCATGGTCCATGACCCTCAGTCTCCTGTTTCTAGCTCATCTTGTCACGCTCACCTTGTGGAACACAAAGCCTCTTTTGCACCGCTTTCCAGAAGAATCCCTCCTTTTCACACTCACCCAAAAAAAGGGGAAAAAAAAAAGCTTGTTTTCTCAAATCCCACCTTTGTTCATAGACATCATCATATGAGGCGTTCATAGGTATGTGTTTTTAAGGCCACCTCTTCTTGCATTTTGTGCCCACCCTGCGCCGCTTAAGATCCTCGAATCTCATGAAGACACGCCCCTACACACACGCGCGCCAACTACATTACAAGCAATTCAAGAGCCATGCTGCGCTTCAACCGAACACACTCATGAAAATTCCTGAGAATGTGTCACTTTGGTATACAATCAAACATCCCACTGTCCACACTCTAAAGTGGCCAAACTGATGGGAAGGTCCTTTTCATACTGTTTCAAGGGATAGAAGGCGGACTCTGTAAGTGCTTTATTTTTGTTTTTGTGAAGGGTCCTCCTATTGCTTAAGTAATGCTGTTACACCTACTATGATGTGCATCGCTCAAATACGTGTGTCACTCAATGCCTAGAATCAATACCTTTGAAGTTTGCATTGTAATCAATTGAGATAGTTGAAAGAAAGACTAAACCTACTTACATTTCTTAGAGTTTGCACGTACCTTACTTTTAATGAAAAAGTCTCCTATAAATGATGGTCGCCAAAGCTAAAGAGGTGCATCTGCAAAAAAAACGAGACCAACACAAATACAAAATATAACTCGAGAGTGGCAAATGAAGGTGACAAGGCTACTCCCAATGGGGAACTCTAGTTCTCAATGGAGGTTAATTAATTTCTTTCCCCAAGAATACATTTGTTGTTTTTTTTAGTAAAAGAAACATCTTGAGAGCATATTACAACCCTTTGTGGAGGTAAAATGTACAATAATTACGGTAGAATTCCTTCCATATGGCTAGTAACCGCTCTTAAAGGTTGACTATAGTTATGAGAGAGGAGCGGGGAGCCACACTTGGGGCTATAGTGTCAAGGAGTACCGTCGTCACCTTATGATAATTAAGGATCTTAGGGCCCAAGTGTAGAGGAAAGCTGTACAACGCTTTTGCATAAGCTTGAAATTACACTTTAGGCGTTTCCATCAACCCAAAAAGGTGTTAATGGTGTTTGTCGAGAGACGAAATGGATGGTCTTCACACGGGGTTAACCATGCTCAATAGCCTTGCTGCACAACACACTTGCCAAATATGCTAGGTTGTAATGATATTGATGAGCTCACAATGCTAGTCCATGGGGGTCATTGGGGTCCATGAAGCTACCAAAACATCACTAGTGAGGATGGCGATGGCATGATAATGACATCCTTAGTGCCAACAAATGCCATCCACCTTGTAGAAAATTGTCAATCGGGCCTCCATGACCTAGGCAATGGTGGTCCAAGTACGAAGTGGATCACCAATTTGTCCATCATGAAGAGGCAAAGTTTATGTAACTCGACCTCCTGCACCTTTAGGCTGCACCTTTAGGCAATCCCCAAGGCACTAGCGTTGGAACTTCTAGGGAGCAACGCATTTGAAGTTATTTGCAAGCCACGTGCCTCTAGAGATTTGATCCACCACCAACAACAAAGAGATAGTCAATGTGTACAATGAAGGAGAGGGGCCACAATTGTGGCTTGATCTCTCTAATATGTGAAGAGTTGAAGATGTCATATGTGGTGATTTTAACATGTGTGTTAAAAGATCTGATAAATGTGAGTGAGGAAAAACACCCATTATAAGAGACAAAGGAAGGCTTTCTTGGAAGGAGTTTCTCATGCATTTGGATTAACTGGAGACAAAGAATCACCATAATTCTCATAAGTAGAGTGATGTTCAAGATGCATCAACCATCATTAGAGGAAAAGAAAGGCTTTTTTGGAACGAGTTTCTTCTACACTTGGATCTAGTGGAGACAAAGGAATCACCACAATTCTCATACATGTTGTAATGGTTAAGATGCATCAATATTTGCAAGATTGCAAGATTGGACACAATTTATATTTTATGCTATGAGTGAGCTGTAAAGGCAAAGATCCACTACTTCCAAGATTGAATATAATTTATGTTTAATGCTATGAGTGAAATGCAAAGGCAATGATCCACTACTTAAGAAGAATATAGCCACAAGACATCATTTTTTGCTTGCCATTGCAATCATGAATAGACCCCTTAATGAGGAATTTATCGACATGTGGACTGAACTCTCTAGTCTCACTTATACAAAAAAAAAAAAAGACAAAGAAATGAAGGGGATGTGATCTCTTGTTGATGAGCTTGGAAAAAGCTAAGTGGAGAGAGAACGAGGACTTGGAAGAGAATGATTTTTTTTAAATGTCTTAAGGATAAACACTTGAGGGAAGACATTTGTTCCATCATGTAAGAAGGGATTGGAATTTTAGATTAGAAAATATCATGAACAAATTTCATATATCATGAACACATTTCACATTGTAGGGATTTATTTTCTATGCCAACAAGGTTTTCACAATGTACATAAGTGATGCTTGCATGTTGTGTGTGGATGAGGGTTGCTAGCCTATCATGACTTCATAAATAATGCATGTGGGATTGTTATCTTGAATATAACATATGCTTGCACAATGATATGTTTGTAAGGATATGGTCGCTAAGAGACACTTATGATTTGCCAAGGTCATCCTCTCTTGACTGCACAAGGCAAACCATTCAAAATAATGGGTATCTGAATTGATACAAGGATGTAGCTTTAATAATGGCTAAAACAAGTGTTGCTTACGATGTGTGTGAACGAGCTCTTAGAAGGGGTTTTTTGGGTAAATATAAAAGTGTGGACTCGAAATGAAGATAGCTAATCAAAGGCTTTCAAAGGCATGGAGTGAATTAGTAGAAAACACATGAAGGTGGTGTGCTTTCTAAAAGAGGGGCATGCATAGCCCACGGCTTACAATGATAGTAGAGACACAACAAAAAAAAGAGAGAGAAGGAAAAGGGGGATTCCTTACCGGGAACTAAAGGCTTACTGCTTGGTGGAGGGCTCTGGTTGTGAGGTCAAGGGAGTAGTGGAGGGAAGAAGGATCATGGATCTAAGGGGTATTCAGCTAGGGTGACCTGCCATTGCTAAGAGAGAAAGTTGAGGGGAGGGAGTTGCCATCAATCATAGGCTCAAATGTATTAAGATCAAGTTTGAACACAAAATAAAAGGCAATGTGTTGTAGAAGACAGGCCATGCTGGAGTAGTTAGTGTAGGAAGATGACCATGATGAGCATGTGGCAACAAGCTAGAATCAAGGCTCAGTGAATTAGCTTTACACATGTAATGTGAGATTAAGCATTGTACAAAGGCAATAGGCCACTTATGAGCCTTAGGTGCTTGAAATAATCTAGAATCAAGTCTTAGTGAATGAACTTCACACATGTAAATATGAGATTAAGTATTGTACAAGAAATAGGCCGCTTATGAGATTTAGGTGCCCGACTGGGTGCCCGACTGGCCATAATTTAAGTGTGTGAACACTTATAGCTTTGTATATAAGTTACTTTCTCTCATAATGCAATATACTCTCCAATTGTGAAACTAATTCTTGCTCTTTTGCTAATCCTTTCTCTAATCTTATTCTCTAATGCATGCTAGTGAGCTTGTATGAGTGTTGTGAGGTGAGAGGAGAGACGAGGATCCGTAGTCCAACATGACGGTGTGACAACGATTGAAAGAGATGGTGACATAAACTGCTATTCAAGTAGGTGTGGAGCTTAAAGACCTTGAGGGTTATGAGGTGAGAGGAGAGACGAGGATCCGTAGTCCAACATGACGGTGTGACAACGATTGAAAGAGATGGTGACATAAACTGCTATTCAAGGAGGTGTGGAGCTTAAAGACCTTGAGGGTTATGAGTTTAACCTTTGGAAAGATCCCCATGATGGTTGTAGCTTGCTAAGGTTCTCTCTTGTGAATGTGTTTCTAGGAGAGGCCGAAGCGGGCAATAACAATTTTGGTGCTGCTATTGGGGAGCGTTCCATCTTTTGCTCTCTAAATCTACACATACCCCATTGCCCATACTCTCTAGTAGTGGATTTCTACAAAAGAGTGTTGGTTGTATGGAGATTTGTGGTGATTTTGGTTGCTTTTTGCTCTCTTTTTCATTTTGAAAAGAATATGTTTTAGATTCTTCCTCTTTTTTTTTGGCTTACCTTGTGTTTAGATTGATTTAAATGGTTCATTTAGTATCCATATAGATTGATCTAGGCTTAGAATGCATCATTTGCATTACATTAAAGCATTAGGAAGCATTTTAGTGAAAGTTTTGCTCTCTTTTGTATTTTTTTTCATAGAAAAAAGAGGTAATTTTATTCATGAAAAATTCTCAAATAAAAAGTTTTTTAAATACCCCTTGAATGCACATGGTGGTACCTAGGGTTTCTTGGTAGTGCACCCAAACAATTAGTACTGCACCCCAAACAATTAATGCATTCTTGCATTTCTGTGCAAGGAAGGGCATTGATGATGGCGGTTACTTTTTCTATGCGAAGGATCAAGGATCCTTTTCCTGATATGATGTCCACTCGAAATCAATCGCAACATGGCTAATTTTGTTGTATAGAGATCAGTTGCTGAGAATGGGAGGTTGGCGACAACAAGAACTCGATACCCAGTGTGGATATTGGGGATGAAGAAGGCAGTTCAATATCTCTTGTGATGAAGTTGGCGATTGGTGATCCCTGGTGATTGTACCTGGCAATCAGCCCTATTCGCAGCAGCGTCTGTCTCTCTGGTGGTGATTGTGGATTTGCTGGGTGATGTTGAGATGACGTTCATGGCAGCATGTTGAACCAACAACGGTGGATTAACCCACGAGTGGATGGCTTGTGGTCGACTCTAAATCAGATGTGTTAATGTTGGAAGCTCGTCATCACCAATGACTGGTGGGCGATGCAATCATTATGGGATGATGTTATTTGCAAACATATTACACTGGTGAGTCCTATCGGCCACCACTGACTGTTGGCGCGGTGATGTAGTACGAGCCAGACTTGCACATCGTGGAGGATGGCAGTTAGGAATATCCAGTCGGATATCCGAATAGCATCATGCAGATGTGATCCAGATCTGGTGGTTATGTCATCCGGCTTGTGTCGTTGCGCCTGATTTGTGAGAGAAGGGATATTGGGTGAGGCCACGAAGGAGCGAAGTTTAGTCTGGATTCCAGAGTCAAGTGCCATTCGTTTGTCGGAGGTCGGCAGAGCAGGTCTGTCCGAGTCAGAGATCCAATCGAGATCTACTATTGGATCCCTGATCCCGTTTGGTGTCCGGTGCCCCAGAAGCAACACCAAGGTGTAAAGTCTAGTCCGGACTGTAATCAACGGTGTGATCCGTAGTTGGATGTGTAGTGGCCATGCATTTGTTGAGTCTCGGTGAGAAAATCATAGTGTTGATCATCCTGATCGTGACGAGGTCGCCAAAACTGGCATGTGCCCAACCGAGGTCGGAGGAGCCAACAAGTCGTTGGAGTCGCTGCTGCTCCTAATCTTGTGTGGGTGATCGGGCCTGGAACCTGATTTGAGCCACCTTTACAGTTGAAGGAGTCGGAGTTCTAAGTTCTAGGCAAGACCAGTTCGAGTCCGAGCAGCCGAGCCGAGCTGGTCATCCCACGTCGAGTCAGAGTCCGAGCCATGATGCAAGCATTATTTCCTAGGTTAAAAATAACTTTTTCTTCAAAGGCTTACTCACATAACGGACTGTTTCTATGGTGCACATACATTTATGATATTATGATGTTGAAGTCACGAGGAGATAATTAATAGTACAACTATTAATGCCTACTTATTTGGTTATGATTATGAGAGGTGGAAACCTTGTTGTGTGCTTGGCATTGATCTTGGCATATAGCACCAAGCTCTCCTTGTTGTGTCCATGCATGGTCTTGTGTCAGTGTGGTGCGTTGATGTAAGCACCTTGCCTCTCATTTTTGTGCTCGATGGGGGAAACAAAGAAGAAAAATAAATGCTCCTATTGTGGGGAGAGAGGGCATGACAAACCTAAGTGTCCTCTTCGTCCATGTTCATCATGTGCAAGGACGTTGGGCATAGAAGCAAATATTGTACACCTACATTGGTGGAGAAGTTTGATGATCTTGCACATGCCGTATCACACAGATCATTGCATAGGGCTAAAGTCAACTTCAAAGCTTATTATGCATCTTTTGATAGAGCACATTAATGGTTTCATATGCATGACCCAAGAGCGGAGAGCACACATTATCACTTATGCTGCTTGGAGGCATTGCAGTCAAAGATGGATGGGTTGTATGACATCTTGGGAAGGAGAAAGCTTATGAAGAAGCTAGTGCACATATGCCGGGATTTAGTGGACAATGAGGATGATAATAGTGATGATGAGAGTGATTTTGACCTTGTTAGCTAGAATATTGGGATGGATATGATGATAGTTGAGAGTGCATGAGAGAACTAGGAAGGCTCGAAGTGCCAGGAGGAGTTCTTGGATGTCTCTAGCTTTGCATCAGATGGATCCCAAGGTTTGGCAGATGGTCAGGATGATAGATATGCCAATGTGCATAGTTCCAACTCACATGTTTGTGTTGATATCATATTGCCTCATAATTTCGAGCATTGATAATGTGGTAGAGGATGGATGCCACGATGATATGGAGTATGTTGTCCATGATCTATGGTTCCAGATTAGCCATATGTTCCAAATAGAGAGTGTTCTACTGATGATCTTGTGGATATGCAGATCTTTGATCCAGTTTCTGGTGGTGATGTAGTCGATAATACTCTCTCACTAATTCTTGATGATGATTCAGAGGAGCTAGCTTTGGCTAGTATTGATATTGATGCAAATATGATGAGTATCTTTCACTCTATTTACGGCGTTCCAGTTCTTCATGTTGGTTCACATGATATTGATCTTCATGCCGATCATGTTGATGATGTAGTGATTATGCAGTTTTTTCTTTATCTTGATCATCATGCTGATGATGTTTCCCATGATGATGTTGATTGTCATGATATTCTTGATGATGATATTCATGATATTTTTATGCATGATGGGATCCATGTTGATGGATTTTCCCATGCGATGGAGGGTTTATTCCATTATTTTGTAAAGCATGATGGGGCTGATTTGCCTATCCATGCAAAAGTGGGTTTACAAATATTCATAGGAGATATATTCATCTTGTTGCCTATGATGGATAACAAGTCATGCAGTTATTCATGGAGATTTTTCTATGCTCTTTCACATGATGGTTATTCAAGCATATGTTTATGTATTATATGTTGCAGCAGGAGAGTATGGATTTTCCTATGCTATTAGCATGTAGATATCATACATTTATGGTCCTATGTGTTCATTTTCTTTGATGAGGATGATCTCATATTTCGAGCAGATATGTTTCTTGAGGGTACTCCTTGTGCTATGCAATGCATAGGGAGGAAGGAGTATTTTTATGATATCATCTTGATTGGTGACATACTTCAGGATATTTATGTGGATCGTGGTCATGATGATCATTCTTTTGATGATGTTATCTATTATGATGCGGTGTCCGAGTTAGAGTATTCTTATGCCCTAGATGATATTTTAGTGGAGGAGTATACTCTTGATCTAGTACTTTGGTGGATCATTTTGATGTGATGGTATTCTCTTTGGAGGATGATCCGACCATCCATGCTTTCTTGATGCAGTTGTTGTTGAGATCCTATTAATATGGCATGGTTTTATGGTGACGATCTTTCACCATGTGCTTTATCGACTTATTCTTTTGGTGGTATGCCTTTCTTGGCATTGTTATACGTCTAGTTGTTGGAGGTTCTTCATCGACATATCTCTATGGTGATAGGCTATTTTTAGCCTATAATGTAGATGTTGGAGCTTCATGCAGATTCTTATGTAGCCTTTTTACATGGTCCACTCCATTCTCTTGGAGTGTGGATCTCAATTATTCATGGTTCCATATATTCATATTGTATGATATAGCATGGTATTGCATTTACCTCATGGGATTTCATTTCCAGCATACATCTATCATCTATGTGGGTTTGATCTTCGGATTGGGAGCACTCACTCTTATTTTAGAGCAATTTCACACTTGTGATGTGGGTTGTGCCCTCTCGGGTCACAACCACCCTCACACCCTTCACTTGTATTGTATGTTGATGATCATGGATATGAATATTATTATTTGTTGTTGCAACATCTCTTGCATATCCTTGTGTGTGTATTTCTCTCTTACATTGAGGGATTCCTCCCTCAACATAAAGTGTTGACTTTTGCCTCTCCCACTTGCCTTTTTTTTTGGGAAAAACCTCTTACACCCCCTAATTTGAAATTCAAAACCACTACCTCCACATAAACCGAAGTGGTCCACATAAGCTTGTGGACCATATTCGGACTACAGTTGGAGAGACCAAACGAAAGAATTTTAATAGGGTAAAGGGAACTAAGTTATAGTATTCCAAAAATACTACAACTCTCTCATAGAACTTATTCCCAAATTCTTTATGTAACACATTCAAAAAAGGGCTTCAAAACTTGAAAAAGCAATTTTAACTTTCCTCCAAAAAATGCATGATTTGACCCTTTTCTACCATTTGGACACTACTCACGTGCACACTTTTTGGAAGAATATTTCTTAGGGGATGTTCACATGCTCTTCACATGCCCTAATGCCTAAGAGGAAACCCATGCAACGGACCCTTGTTTGAGCCTAGGAGGATAGACCATGCATACAAAGATTGTTTTGAGCTACAAAAAAAAAAGGAAAAACACAAAGGAGAATGGTGATCGTAATGGCTAACCTAGGGAGGTTAAACATGCCAACATTAAAACTAAATCCAATGGCTGAAACCTACCAATCCTTATGGCCCATGCCTTAAGAATAACCCCCAATCACATCTGGCATGCATTGGACAATTCTTATGCATGCTACCAAGTTTTAAACCCTTGGTGACACCGATTCCCATGGTGATGATTGGTCCTATGCCAAATACAACAAGTGGTTCTACTTTATTGGTGGGATACAACAAGTTAGTATCCCACCAACCATGCAACCCCTAGATGCCCAAACTCAAGCTATATTGAATAATCTCGGAAGGCAGGTTACACAAGGATTACATGCTACATTTACCAAAGAAGGAACTACACATGACCCAAAGGAATCGTCTAAAATGATGTCCATAGAAATTTCCAAGCTCATTGGAAAATATGATGGATATATTGATCTTTTTCAATTCATGCAATGTTTGAGCAGTGATGTAAATACAACAAGTGGTTCTACTTTATTGTAAATGCTCAGAGTTGGTATCCCACCAACCATGCAACCCCTAGATGCCCAAACTTAAGCTATATTGAATAATCTAGGAAGGCAGGTTACACAAGAATTACATGTTGTCTTTACCAAAAGAAGGACCTACACATGACCGAAACCAGTCGTCTAGAATGATGGCCATAGAAATTTCTAAGCTCATTGAAAAATATGAGGATATATTGATCTTTTTCAATTCATGCAATGTTTGAGCAGTGATGTGAAGCATTTGGAAATCCGGATTAACCCACCAAGCTGTGTGCATTGAATTTATGTTTAGTGTGGGCAAGGCCAGTAGATGGTTCGTCACGTTCATGCCTACAATTAAGGCAACTTTAAAAACTTTGAAGACTCCCATTATCTATGGATTCTCTTTGAGACAAGGCCCTAGGTGGATACAACAATAGAACTGTTAACCTATGGCGAACATTGAGACGTATTACTTTTTACGTCATGTAATTAATTTAAGTATTCTGAGTCATGGGCCGGGCTTGTCGGCACCACATGTAAAGGATAAAGGGATTGGGTGATCATCGATGAGAGGCACACCTCGAATGTTATCAGGATAAGGGTTAGGATCGGCCGGCCATGTGTGGACACCCATGTGTGAACGGCTAGGTCACATATAAGAGTCAAATGTAACCCTAAAACCTCTCATTCTCAATGTGTTGAATACAAGGAGTGCTCTTGCCTTATCTTCTCCATCCCATTCTCCTGCGTGTGTGTAAGAGAGAGAGAGAGAGAGAGAGAGATAGCGAGATCGAGCGCGGCACGGCGGTGGCGACGAGGCGGTAGAGTGGCGGCGGCGGCTCCTTCTTCACTATGGCGCGAGAATCCTTCACGACGGTGGTCTGAGCAGTGAGTGACACACCTTTGCTCCCTGTTTGAGCTTGCTAGTTTCTAGTTGTGTGCTTGCAGCCATTCGTGGGTCGCATACGGTGCCTGCTGCTGGTGGCAAGTCCCCAGCTCCGACACGTACGGCAAAAGCGCACATTTTTGGCACCACTGCCGGGGAATATGTCCTGCACCAAGCTCCAGATGTAGCTCGAGCTGCTGTTTGAAGTCAAATTTATGCTGTAGGAAAGGCAAAGAGAGGCTTGATTGTGTGTATGCTGTTGATTTCCATTCGGTTTTCATTTCTGTATTACCCGACCAGTTTTGAGGTTTCGCGCTATGTGCATGTGTGCTCTGTTCTCTGCGCTGTGTGCGCGAAAACGGACGAACTGTTGTTGCTTTGCACGCCGCGTGCGTGCGAGCACATGAACAGGAAGGGCAAAACAGTAGCAGCAAAACAAGGAGCTGCGGCCAACCCTAAAACAGTAAACAGGCCAAAACTTTTTTTTTTTTTTTAAGAAGAGAGAAAAAAGAAAAAATATTTTTTTTTAATTTATAAAAAAAATCCCAAAAAAAAAACGAAATTCGCGTGGAGCGAAAAGAATTTTTTAAAAGAAAAAACCCCCAATTAGCCTCGGCCTCGGTCTTTTGATATATATATATAGGACAGTGAGCCTCCATAGCTTCCTTTCAAGTGAAAGCCTAAGGGGAGTGGAGCTCTATATGCAGTCTACCCCCCAAGGAGTGGAGTCGCCATGTGGGATTAAGCCTTCACCTTTCCCCCACAAGCAAATAGAGTGTTCTAAGGACCACGAGAGCTCCGGATAGGCAAACACTATGCTGTAAAGCACGCTAAGACCCCTTGGACGATACGCTTGTCTTGAGCTATCACATGCCCTAGTCCAGGTTCGACCATAAGTAAGGGGGTAAAAAACGGGTTGAAAACAAGACGAAAACAAGTAAAAACGGGGTACGAAACACCTAAGAAACCACTTGTGTGGGCTTCAAGGGTAGTTACCAACGCCCGTAGGGTACCCACGTCACATGCATCTACGCTCTGGTGTGCTTCACACCATCCCTCCACGTTAGCATCTTGGCCTTCAGTTGGAACCTAAGGAAGTGCAACCCAAGATCCACGAATAGCAGCTAGTGACTCGTCCTTTGACTCTGAAGTCATGGAAGGGCACCCTACCAAGAACTCTAAGGAAGCAAGCCAAAACAGGCCAGTTTGGGTCCCACAACCCGGATCTAGCATGTTTAGTCGTCTAATAGAGACCTTTAGTAGAGCTACACGCTCTGACAAGTGAAGTAAACGAAGGAGGAGGGGAAGTAGATTCGCCATTCACATCTCATGTAGACCCTGCCCTCCCAAAGAGTATCCATGTGGATATTCTACCCGCTTCATTTAATGAAGGCCCTACTGAGCTACCACCTTCTGACACTCTTCCTAAAGTAGAGGTCCCTAGAAGTCAATCCATAAGAAGTGACATTGCGTCCACTTCAAGAGAACCTCTTGGCACGCCAAGTTTAGATGGGATATTTCTCAATGAAAATTGGGAGTAAGACCTACACACGGAGACTCTGACTAACCTATACACGGGTTACACATACCATGTAGGTTGGTTAGAAGTTGTACGATCTACATCTAGTGCCACCAATCTAGATGAACAACAACAAATGATATGTGAGGTTATCCATAGAATTATCCAATTCGAGAGGCAGAATAGGGGAGTGAATCTAGTTTCCACTGGCCCTATGTGATTTTTGGATACGGGCAAGGCTAAACAACCAACCCTGTCACAATTGGAGACTCCCTCGGCAAGTCCCGTAGATCCTTCGTATGTTGTTTCTCCTGGAGTCTCAATGCAGGTTGAGTCCACGAGCAATAACTTTAGCTTTCTAACTTTGGCTCAACTTTCTATTAGGGAATCCACAATGCCTACTCCGATGATGAGCATGATGGAAAGCGCACCCGTTACCACTGTAGTTAGTACAACACTGCTACCTAGTGGTATAGTACCTACGACAGTGCGTACCAGTGCATATCCACCATATGTACCTATCGCTACTCATGCTCGTGTAGCTCCTACGCCTCCTGTGAATAAAGAAGAAATAGTGGGGCAAGAATGATATGGGGCCCTCACATGAATTGATACTGTATCCCATTTTTCGAGGAGACAGAGAAAAATTCACTGGAATCCGACCCGCCTCTAAGATACCCAATTGAGCTACAGAATCCTTATGTGGCAGGGAGGTGCTGTATAATTCATTATTGGATACAGGAGCTCAACACAATTTGCTATCATATGGAGTGTGGTGTCAACTTGGAAAACCACCTTTATCCAAGAGTGCTATCCAAGTTAAGGGTATCAATAAGAAGAAAACCCCTGTCTCAGGAATTCTGCACAGTCCTGTTGCCTATAAACAAGGGGACCGTAATTCAAAGCTTTTTAGTTATGCCTGCTGGTACCATGGAGGAGACTGTAAACTTAGGGCACAAATGGATGTTAGCCACCAAGTGCAATATTGATTGGGCAACCAGGCGAGTTACAACGCAAGAACCAGCTCTCAATCTGACCGCTCAACTTTAGACAAAACGCTAGATAACGAAAAATCACAAAGTCAAGTGGCAACACCATCTTTGATTGTTTGCCACCCCTCTAACACTTTAACGCCAAGAGTGGAAACAGGCAGATGGTCTCAAAGGCTCCACTTACTTTACCAAAGAGTACATACAAATGGGTCCCAAAAGCTTCATTAACGGCTACCTCCACTGCTCAATCTCATTCAGACAAAAAGCCTCGTAGTAGTAGAAAAGCAGCTACCCGCCCGACAAAAGGCAACGTAACATCACGTTGGATTCCTAAAAAATTATTAGCAGCCCAACGGTATTACGAAGGGAATGACCAAATTTGGGTCCCTAAACATAAGCTGAATCCCTCTACATCGCCTGTAAAACCTTGCAAACCAAATATTGCCACCCCAACGACAATTCAAGACCGTGGTAAAGGGAAAGGTAACGGAGTGCTCTTCTTCTAGAGCTAGTTTGGATTCCCAAATGATATCGATCAATACCACCTAGCTCAGGAAGGGGGGAGCCACATGAAGCTTCTAGCTCCTCATGCCAGGCACACGTTGATATGGAAATTTCTATATGCTCTACACCTACCCTTGTCAATACCCACCAAGTAACCAATGAGTCTACGTCTCCCCTTGTAAAAGTATCGTTGGAAACCATTTTCTCCGTTCATTCATGGGAGCGTGCACTACCATCTCTGCAATTTGATGTAGTCACAAGGGTCATAAAAAGCTATCTGTCCACATCACCACCTATAACCCACTGGACAAATTGGTTCCAAAAGGCTACAACATCATTGCAACAAATATGACCTACCCAAGGAAGGGGGGAGAATGTACTCACGTTCGACATCCTATTGCTTCCTCCCTAACCTTCTCCTGACCATGTAATTCCCAAATTCGCGGAGATGTATATATATAGCTTCATACATAAAAAAGAAAAGAAAAGAAAAATAAAAAATAGTAAAAAAAGCAAGAGCACATTAATAGGAGAAATATCCGCATACAACCTATCTTCATAAACCTACTGATGTTATATCTGTGTTTGCAGATATAGCAAATGCAAGAGTATCACACACTTCATCCACTCCCACTTTTGGTGAGAGGTATCATCTGTACCTTTCTCAAATATTTCACATGTGCTATCATGTAATTAAAACCGAATTGGATCATATAGAGGTACTAGCTAGAGAGCAAAATGTTGAGGAATTAGAATGGCTAATTCGCCTGTTGACCATGACTGACCCCTACTCCGTAGAAGATGTATCCCCGATAGCCCAAGACTTTCCTTTTCCACAGGATGACTATCCTCGCACAGTTACATTCTTGACGGGTTTATGTAGATGGGAAAACGAAGAAGATATATCTGACAATGAACGGACGGATGAAACTCATGGCACTACCGAGGCTGACTTTATTTATTTGGATGACGCGGATAGAGGCTTAGCCTTAGGGCTAGAGCCAGGACTCTACAACATCCTCTTACCTTGATCCTCAGTATTAGTGTGGTGATGACTGGTAGGTAGGTTAGTGTTTTCAAGTTGTTCCTAGTCTTGTGTCCTTAAACGAGTGCTTATTTTTTCCCACTAATGTGCCTCTCGAGGTATAGTGCTTGTTAGTTAATTGTCCAAGTTAAAAAGTTTGAGGCGGGTTCGCTTTCAAGTCCTAAGACTGCCGCAATGTTCATACATAAATATCTACATCAAATTGCAGGCATTTCTCATTGAATCAAGGAGATCTCCAAAATACAGGTGTAATTCTTCCATACCCACTCTCTTTCGTTTTTACTGTTTAACTAATTGCATAAACTATAATGCATGACCACATGGAATTTATCAAAGCACTACTTAGTTTTTGAAGTTGCATAACGTGTTAGTGTATATCATTAATGAGTTTAACCATGGAATTTATCAAAGCACTACTTAGTTTTTGAAGTTGCATAACGTGTTAGTGTATATCATTAATGAGTTTAACCTTATTTGAGTTATTTATGGGAATGCATGAAGTCTTTAGTTAACCTTGGAATATGGTTGTCTTAAGTCTAGGGTCAAAACCATCTTAATGTTTGACACCTGGCCATGTGTGTGTTGACCTCTAAGACATAGCTTTTACCCCTTTGTCGAAAGGATGTAAGAACACATTATAGTTCAGGAGCAAAAATCTAAAGAGATAAATAAAATAATTTTTTTTAAAAGCCTACAAAAAATGGCAATGTAAGTCTATTATGTGCTTTAATGTCGGACTATTGGCACTTTTGGTAAGCGAGGAGTATTCTATTCCAGACCGATGCCCTGGTTGGTAGGAGGTAGCCTTGCCTAAGGTGAGCTAATAGATTCCTGGAGAATGCCTTGTGTTAAATATGGCACCAAGATCGATGCTAGTTTTGCCTTAGGGAGGTCGCCATTGTGTGTAAAAATTGTCACGTGCATAAAGAAATAAAGGCAAAAGGCTCCTATAACTGTGATGTTTCTTGTGTCCCTAGGCTCTTGGGATTAGCTTGTTCTTAGAATAGACACATTGTGGTCATCTGTTCTTTATTAAGCTTGGTAATTTTCCTTGACTTAGGCCAGTTAGACGTTGATTAACCTTCGACACCTTGCTAACTCTTGAATTACTTTCAATAATTTTCAACTCCTGTTGATTTGCTACGCTAGCTCATTCATGTGACCCCTTAAACTAAGTTCTCATGGCAAACTTCTATTGTGGTCTAACATGCTTGATTTTATTACACTCTATATCATTTGAATTCTAGCATACTTTCACTCTACTTCCATGTTTTGCAGACAGTCTACCACAACAAACCCTATCGAGTTTACCATACCATAGCTTCTGAGGACGGAATCTACATCAAGAAAGGGGGTATGTTAACCTATGGCGGACATTGAGACGTATTACTTTTTACGTCATGTAATTAATTTAAATATTCTGAGTCATGGGCCGGGCTTGTCGGCACCACATGTAAAGGATAAAGGGATTGGGTGATTGCCGATGAGAGGCGCACCTCGAATGTCATCAGGATAAGGGTTAGGATCGACCGGCCATGTGTGAACGGCTAGGTCACATATAAGAGTCAAATGTAACCCTAAAACCTCTCATTCTCAATGTGTTGAATACAGACGTGCTCTTTCCTTATCTTCTCCATCCCATTCTCCTCCTGCGTGTGTGTAAGAGAGAGAGAGAGAGAGAGAGAGAGAGAGAGAGAGAGAGAGAGAGAGAGAGAGAGATAGCGATCGAGCAGTGCGTGGCGGCATAGCGGTGGCGAGGCGGTAGAGCGACGGTGGCGGTTCTTTCTTCACTGCAGCGTGAGAATCCTTCACGACGATGGTCTGAGCGGTGAGTGACACACCTTTGCTCCCTGTTTGAGCTCGCTAGTTTTTGGTTGTGTGCTTGCCCATTCGTGGCTCGCATACGGTGCCTGGCAAGTCCCCAGGCCCGACACATGCGGCAAAAGCGCACAAGAACTCTACAGGATAGAGTGGAGACTTAAGGAAACCATATGGGATTAAATCTCACTCATGAAAACCCTAACCTCACAATGTGAGGACTTGGAGAAACTCAATGATATACAAATGAAGCACTGTTTCTTCATGGAATTAAATAAAAGCACTTTGCATAATTTGATCGTAGTATCACATCAAGATTCTTTTTCGCAAGGGTATTATGATGTTAATTCCACCATCTAGGTGTCCAAGGACATGAAAGGAAGAATAGCCTCACCATTAATGTCTGCGCCAAGAAAAAGCACACCCATGTCACAAATGGTGTGGCGGCCACAGCGACGGTAAGCAAACCACAAGAACTCTCTCTCTCCAAAACAAAGAAGGCCACAAGAATCTGTTTGTATTATTGTGAGAAATAAGGAGATGCAACAAGTCACATCATTAAATGCATCAACATCTAAAGAGCTCCCAGCCAAAGCTTCAACTTCAACAAACTACTCTAGCCACAATGGAATCAGTTGAACGATTAATGGCACAATTCAAACTATTTGCCAACCCACTTTGAGAGTCACTACCAGAGGTCCTTGAAGCTCCGCAGAGCAGCAGGTATAAGAAAGGTCCCTAACGCCATGAAAGGCAAGACGAACAATACATGTGGGAATGTATACATGCAACTTTTCTCTAGATAGTCACATCGCAAATATCTTATGTTTTTCATTGCAAATATCTTATGTTTTTCATCATTGCGAATATCTTGTTTTTCACACCCAAAACTTTCACTAAAAAAGGATCATAAATCTTGTTCTAAAAGCAATGAAAATCATATCCAACCTTTCTAACAACTTACTTGAGCCACAAGATAACCTCAAAAGGGATCATAAATCTTGTTCTAAAAGCAATCAAAATCATACCCAGCCTTTCTAATAGATTACTTGAACCACAAGATAACCTCAAAAGAAGACAACTCAAAAGTTTAGTTAACGTGAAAAACCAGTAAAAGTTCATGATGACTATAAGTATCTTGAGTTTTTCATGTCCAAAAAATGTGGTTCAAAGGTAGCATAAATCATATAAAGGTCTTCACAGCAATTAGGTACTTCAAAAAATCAACTTAGAGACATGAAATTCAAATGTTTTTTCAATGGGAAAAACCGGTTGTTCACAACCATGAATATCTCAAGTTTTTCACGCCTTAAAAAGTGCTTCAATTCTATCAATTGAGGTTATCACAATCATAAATTGGAAATTTTTTTTTGACGTGAATATCTGAAGATATTCACATTGGCATCTATGGGTAGCAGGGTTGAAATTTGCAGTCTTCTGTGCTAGTATTTTTCTCATTTCTAGTATGGTTTTTTAAAACACAAAAAAGGTTCCATAATAATACTTTTCACATGGATCAAATCTTCTTTTGCATAAGTAAATCATTCTAGCATAGTTGTCTCTCAAGATGATAATATTTTTCAAATGTGAATATCTAAAGATACTCACGGCCGTAAAACCAGTCTAGTTTTTTACTACAGGTAACCGTTCTAGCTCATTATGTAGGCTTGATCATTTCATTGCACTATTTTTTTTAAGAGGAGAGAAAAACAACTACTTGAGATTGACCTCTACCAGCCATGCTTCTTCACTCATATCTCCAAGTCACACACTAAAGAGAATTTCACAAGTTACTGCCATACTTGGATGCAAGGTCAAGTATTGTCATCAATAGCCAATCACAACAATAATGGGTAAGCTCATTGTCTTACTGTTCTTCCTTCAATTGACTGACTATTGTTACAGTAGCTCAATGAGTAAACACAATACACCCACTGGTGAAAATGCAAGATTGTATGCACCATAGCCTCATCATCGATAACCTTCCAGGTACATCTCTAGATGGGGAGGTCATGGTGGGAAAGCCTGGTCAACGGTCGACCCATTGACCAGGCTTTCCCACCATGGCCTCCCCATCCCCAAAGATGCCCTGGAAGGCTATCAATGTGACAAGGCTATGGTGCATACAAACTTACCTTTTTCACTAGTGGTGGGTGAGTAATGTGTGTAAGTTTGTATACACCATATCCTTGTCCTCGATAGCCTTCTAGGTACATCTCTTTATGGGGAGGCCATGGTGGGAAAGTCTGTCAATGGTATGGCCTATCGCCTAGATTTCTCTTTAAAGGTACAAACAAAATAGGTTGTCCTCCTCAAGTGACACCCATTCTAAGCTCACTAGCAACAAACCTCTTTAGAAATAATCTCTTCACCATAAACTTCCCCACTTCTCTCACAAAGGTGAAGAACTTTTTGAACTCTCGAGTCTTTTACCTCCACACACGACAAAAACATCCATGTCAAAAGGACAAGCATATACGACTATCTTTCCTTCTCTCACCTCACAATACTCAAATAAGCTCATAGCATGCATTAAAGAAGAAGATTAGAGAGGATTAGCATAAGAGTAAGACTTAATTGCATAATGGGAGAGTATATTTCATTATGAGAGAAAGTGACTTATGCGACGCGGTGCCAACGCTTGCTACTACGGGAGACGGTGGCCCAAGGAGGGGTGGAGCTTGGAGACCTTGAGGGTTACGAAGAACTAGACCATTAAAAATATCCCCATGATGGTTGTATCTTGCTAAGGTATTCTCTTATCGATATGTTTCTAGGAGAGGTCGAAGTGGATAATAACACCCAAAGCCATCAAACCATAGCAAAGACACAGTAAGAGATGCAAAAAAGAAAGAGAAGGTGAAGGGGGAGTCCTTGTTATGGGGGGATGAGGGCTTTTGCTGTTTGTAGAGGGATCTTTCTTACCTGCATGAGGTCAAAGGGATGTAACGAAGTAGTGGAGGGGAGAAGGATCCTGGATCTTAGGGGTGTTCGACTAGGGTAACCTGCCATTGTCAAGAGAGGAAGTTGAGGAGGGAAGGGAGTTGGCATCGATGATCACATGCTCAAAGGTGTTAAGATCAAGGGATATAGAAGCTGGAACACAAAACAAAAGGTAGAGCTCATAGAAGGAGGATGGCCAAGTTGGTGTAGTTAGCGTAGAGAGAGAATTAGTAGGAAAACTTGTGCTCAAGGGTAAAGGAGCTGTCACAACTCCTAAGCACTAAAACCAAAGATTTTGAAGGGAAATGGGCTGTAGAAAAGTCATCGATAGAAAGTTGAGAAAGTCGTAATATGGCCAATAAGGAGCAAGGTGCATGAGAGAGTGATTTAGTACAGAGTTACACATCATATCAGGAGCTTAGAAAGCTTGGAGGTGGACAACTATCATATTGTAGGATTGTTAGCAAGGACATAAGTTAGATGTTAACCACATTGGCTAAAACATTGCTCTAAACATGTGGCAACATCTTGAAACCACATTTTTGTACCACCCAATACGCTGTAAAATGATTATGGGGAATCTTCGAGCTTACGACTTGTGTAATGCTTGAAGATAGTTACACACCAAGCTTATAACTTGTATATGCCGATAATGTACATAGGAAATTAGCCTAGACTAACTTATTGGGTCCTCGAACATTATTTGGGAAAATGGGCATTGTACAAATGAGTCTTATATATATAAGACATTTTGACTAATGAGAAAACACATAATCCCATTCTCACAATCAAGTTTGAGTCTTCTTACTCTTGTAATGGAAGTTGCTTGTATGTTTTCTCTTTTCTTTTTTGCATGCATACTTAGGGATTGTGTGGGTGAGAGATGTATATTATCTTCTTCCTCTCTCTTTCCCTAGTCTACTCTCTCATGTTCTCACTCACTATGGCATTAAAGTAGAGGTTGAGCTTTCCATAGCTCTCTCTCTCTCTCCTTGCTCCCCAACCATTTGTAAAGCTCCTTTGTGATAAACAACGAAGGAGAAAAGGTTGTGGACCTAGCTCTCCACAAAAGAGAGCTACTCTACTTAGTGTGGCTTGAGATGCAAACTTGTAAGACCCTTACATTCTCCTCTCCTTCTCTTGACATTGCAAGGCTCAAGTGTTCTCAATTGTTGAACAGAGGAGACTCGCTAATTTGCAGGTGAAGGGAGCAATGATTACGTGTGCAACCATGAACGAAGGTCAAGTTGGAGAGAATAGCCAGGTGACAACTATGAAAGAATTAAGCTCTACAATGGGGAAAAGATACCATAGAGAAGCATGCACATGGTGTGGAGCTACGTACTATAGTAGGGTCTACCAAAAGGTGGCGGCATAAATAAAGAGAAGGAAGATAACCACCATGAGAACATGCAGAAGGTGAGTGGCAAGGATGTGCATGCGAAGACACTAAGTGTGGTTAACTAGCTATTATGTGCTACCGAGAAGCCTATGCACCATAGAGAAGGAAGAGAACCACCATGAGAACATGCAGAAGGTGAGTGGCATGGATGTGCATGCGAAGACACTAAGTGTGGTTAACTAGCTATTATGTGCTACTGAGAAGCCTATGCACCATAGAGAAGTGTGCACATGATGTGGAGCTATGTACTATAGTAGGGTCTACCAAAAGGTGGCGGCATAATTATAGAGAAGGAAGAGAATCACCATGAGAACATGAAGAATGTGAGTGGCATGGATGTGCATGCAAACACACTAAGTGTGGTTAACTAGCTATTATGTGCTGTCGAGAAGCCTATGGACACTGAATAGAGTTAGTATTGTGAGGATGACATTTGTTGATCAATGGTCTATGCAAGAAAGAGCACTATTATGTGTGGCCTTATAGAAAGTGTGCGGGATTTGATGTAGACATGTTTACAAGAGAATAGCCCAATGGGAGACTCTATGTGAGGGAAAAGAAGAGCCACCATGGTAATATTGTGAGAAAAACAGAGAGAGTTTGGAC
Source organism: Cibotium barometz (assembly GCF_041138505.1). Taxonomy (NCBI): domain Eukaryota; kingdom Viridiplantae; phylum Streptophyta; class Polypodiopsida; order Cyatheales; family Cibotiaceae; genus Cibotium; species Cibotium barometz. The sequence goes on along the minus strand of NC_141048.1, from coordinate 933,722 downwards.
ATGACATTATGTGTGTGCCATCAAGGACATGGTTATGTTGTTGCTATTCAAAAAGTTAGTTACACGAATGTTGCTATGCGGGCTTGACCATTTACCTTCTTTTGAGGGATGACGTATTGTTGTTATAATAAAGTTCAATCCAAGAAGAATTATTATGTGTGGTAAGCTAAGTTCTTTAGATGATTGATGCAATGGTAAATAATGAGGTGCTCAAATAACATGTTGTATATACAAATAAATATATTTGACAAAAGAGGTGGAGATGTATGAATGTTGTGGATATGGATGGTTCTTAGATGGTGTGTGTGTGTGAAGTGGGGCTTAGGAGTGTTATGATTTTTATTTTGTTTTCCTCTCTTTCAATTAAAGCGACAAAATTCACATAAGACAACCAGCTAGGTTTAACACCCCTTTTATAAATGGATGTGTAGCTCTTCACATATGTATATACCTTTTTCCCCGCACATCCATTTTTTTAAGGTTTCAAGGATGAAACTTGATTGCTATGCTGATGTTCAAGTGTTCTTTTGGTAATGAGGATGGTTATGTAGGTTGGTGATGGTATAGTATGGGTGTTTACAAGGCATGACACATGTTAGGTTGTAGGTTTGTCAAGGATGCTGGTGTTGGTATATATTATGGGTGTTTACAAGGCATGGCACATGTTAGGTTGTAGATTTGTCAATGATATTAGACAACGAGGAGCTTTACCCCTCGTTGCCTAACAGGGAGCTAAATGTGGGGTTTATTTACTATTACATGTTTGGAGCTTACGTGTGGATGAGGTTTGGTGATGCTGGTTCATTTTTTGTTAGTGAATGTACAAAGTTCAAAAAGCAGACACACAGGAAGATACACATGCATAATAGGACTAATTGAGCCAACCAACACTAGATTTGGGATTTTGAAAAGTAAGATATGTCAATTATACTTTTTGGCATGGAACTAAGCTCTTGACAAGGGGGAGTCATTAGTCTCATTTAACAGACTCTTTTTAAGTGGACAATATTAGGGAGTTTAGGAAATTCCCATTTCCAACTTTACAAAGATTTACAAATGGGGAGCATTTTTTAAATTGACCCTAATTTTGTTAGACCCCCTTACGTTTGGAGGTAAGAATCATTAAATCCCTAAAAACATCATTGCATTTTAAAAATTGACCCTAATTTTATTACGAACCATTCGGATCTCTATAAACATCATTGCAGCGCTTTGGAAGCTACTTAATCATTTTTACAATCTTTATGGTTTATGTGTTGATTTACATTTCCCTTAACACACCCAGTCAAGCCACTCAACATGTTGCCTTTAAAGAGTAGACTATGATACTTAATTAACATTCTTAATCAATTATTAACAAAGATGATATGACCTAGATTAAGAAAAGACAATTCTATTTACTCACACATTCCAATCCTCCTTGTTAAAGAAGAAATAAAATCTATCTTTAATCCTCTCCGCTCTCACGAAACCCCTAAATCTCTCATATTACAAGAGAGGGAAACCATAGCTTGAGCTATGCCCTAATAATACACATACAACCCATCCTCTCTCTTTCCCAAATCACAATTATACATAACCATTTCATTACATAAAAGAGACAAAATCCTAACCCTAATTAACCATTCAATTCTCTAAACATAGCACAATAAAACCATAATTACAATAGAAGCTTCTCTACTCTATTTGGGAGATTACAAAAGGTAGTTAATCTTTAATTCTCTTAAAAATCATAAAAGAGATGCTTAATTTAATTGAAAACTAAGAAAACATAGAGAAAAGAAGACTTCCTACAAGAAACATTTTCACAAAACAACCTATGTCTAGCGAGGAATAGATTAGAGAATAGCCTAATCACGCAATTGTATTTCTCTACTTTCTCTAATCATTAAACTTGATAACTAATTAGAATTAATGGAATTCCAAAACTTAACTTCATCAGAAAGAGCTCTCTAATTGTAGAAATGAGAGCAAATGAGAGAGAAAGAAGTGGAGAACTCCAAAAAAGGTCCTCTCGGGACACTATATGGAACTCCATATCACATTAGCAACGTAATTAAGTAATAAGAAAAGATTGATTAATGTTAATTGCTAAAAAATTTAAAAAAATAAAATTACTTACAAAGTGCTTGGCTTGACTTTGGGAGAGCAAGAATCAACCTTCTAGCTCCAGAAACTTCTCCAATATGACCCAAGAGAGGAGAGGGTACTAGGAAGCACCACACAACAAAAGGGAGAGAAAATCATGGTAAAAATGAACTCCAAAACCCCTCTAAAGTAGCCGCATTTTTTAGCATGAGATTAAGAAAAAGGAATATGATTATGGCATGGGTGGATACACAAGGAAAGGGAACGGTGAGGGGCATGGTGAGAAGCATCCAATCTCTTCTGAAACGAGGTAAGGTGGACACATGGTAGGGGAATAGGCAAGCAAGCCCCTTGAGCAGTTTAACCCCTTATAATTAAGGTCAAATTAATTAAGGTTACAATGTAGACATCCTTTTTATCTTTTTCAAAAATTAATAAAATATTTTATTTCTAATTTTCTTTTGATATTTTATTTTGATTTATTACTAATGCACCATGCCTAGCTCAAAATCGAGATTTATTAGTTAATAAGCTGTAGAATTTTTCTAGCTTTTCTACTAGTAAAAGTTCTCTCATCTAATATTTACCATACCATTTTCCAGTAAAAATTAAATAATATCAATTATTATCTATCTTGGTATTTTAGCAATGAGTTGTTTATCATTAGCTTCCTCCTAGGCCAAACTTTTAGCTCTTCCTCTCCCCACGTGGCTTCCATCTAGCTCCAACTCGAAGGCATGCGTTAGACAAAGCAAAGCTTGGCCAAACCTTGATCTTGATGGTGTGAAGGATCCATTGTGCTTGCTGGCTAAAGTAAATTCTATTTAGCCTAGATAATGATTTTGGATACTGTAAGCTAAAGTATGCCCAGGTTCAGACCCCCAACCCAAGTTCTCTACCATCCACTAGCCCCAACTATCCCCATCAAAATTGTACTCCCTCCCTTTCTGTCTATGTTCCTTTCCACCATATTATAGTCCCCTACAATAATGCAAGGACATTGACAGATTTAGCAACTTATCCATTTCCACATCCTCTCATCTTATGATTGTGAGCCCCATAGACATTAATTACCCACATGTTCTCTTTCTCTATCCGGACTTCTAACATTAGGATCCTACCATCAGAGCGGTTAGCTATGATGGTAGACTTTAATTCTTATTTACCATAGACATTACTCATCTGAATCCACTCAACACTTCCCCATAGAAAACTTCCCACTTCCTAAACCCGCTCTTCCTCAACCATTTTGGACCAAAGACATTATGTTCCTGAATAGCCATGAAGTGAGGATTCCATTCATTTACTAGGCTCCAGAAAATCATCACTACCCTCTTCCCTAAGTACTCCAAAAGAATTAAAAGAGAAAAGAGAGCTGTAAGATCGATTGTTGATTCTCGCATCTAGATGGAATTCTCCAAAGGCTAGCTTACTCAAACATGTAATACCCCCGGCCTCTCCCTTTACTTGCTTAATATTTTTAGTGTTTTTCCCCTCATCTTTGACCACCTTAGTCCAGCTATCCATTTCTCTTTAGCCTCATCGATAACCGTGTTTTCTCCTATCCCTTCCTCTTTTTTCTTTCTCCTCTCTCTCTTCCTTTTTCACGGACTCCTATCATTATTTTCTTTAGAAATCAAACGGTTCCTTACCATGTGACCAAATCTCCCGCATCTATAGCACACCCTCGAAAAACCCCCCAAAGATCAACTTAATCTGCAGCATCCCCAACTCCCTCATATTGATTTCTAGCACCTGTGGTGTTTCTTTTAGTGTATTCCAGACTTAATTAGAAGACCTCAACCGGGTATTATCGAATGCAACAAATAGCATCTCGATCCAATCAAAAACTTGCTAGGCTTCGCATAATAGTGGGCCTCCTCAGCCAAGCAGGCAAGCCCTGTTACTGAGTGTGACCAAAAAAGTCATATGTTCTTCTTCATATACAAAAACTTAAAACGAGCGTGTCTTTAATTAATTAAAGTTCTAATACCGCGTGGAGACACTCGCTCCCATTCCCATTCTTTTATTTCCATTTACACAACCCTGTAGCGAGCGAGCCCGGCCCTACAGCCGTGTTGTTGGAAGCCAACCCCCTCCTACCATGCTCCCCCCACAACTCTACTCGTGTCTTGCTTTGTAACTACATGAACAACCACTGGTTGGCTTCTGCATGCTGCTCGCTAGCAAGGCCTGTGGGTCGGCCTCCCTACCAGACCTTCAGGACTCCGTTGATGAACGCAGAGCGAAGCAGCGAGCAGCGCAGGCCGGCAGGACTATATTGAACGGGCCCATGAGGAGCACAAGCAGAGTATGGTAGGTCTGTGTTCAACGTGAACTCGAGCAGGGCAAAGCAGGACTCCTGAACGTGAAGAAATTACAAAACGGTGGAGGGGAAAATAAAGAGATGCTTCTTGCTAGCAAATTGGGGAGAGAGAGAAAGAGACAGAATCCTGAAGGTGCTTGATACCACAGAAATGTGGAAGCACTACTACCTAGATATATAAGATATTATTAGAAGATTTTGAGACCTTTGACTATGTCCCCCGCGCCCCCCCACCACCACCCCCCCAAAAAAAAAGCCCTGGGGTGGGAATGTTTCTTAGACGGGTCCTATTCACAACACTAGAAACTGCAGGTTTTTCTTGCATCACTCAGCTGTGCGTTAGGGTTTCTCTCTCCTTTGTAGGGCTAGCTCACTAAACCTAAAAGACAGAAAGAATAAAGATATATTAACGTCTCCTAAAGGCCGAAATGGCCCATGAGACCAAAACAAGGTACAGCTGATGATGATGATTTCTCATCATAACAAATCTGAAAGAAAGAATGAAAATAGTAACATCCTAAGAGAGCTAAGAGCTGAAAGCTGAACCGCTGAATTGTCGCGGTAAACTCCTCCGGTGGCGGGCAATAATGGCTCGAATCTGCCGATGGTGAGCAGGGAAAATTTATAGTTGGCTGGGTAAGTCTAGCAATAGGCATGCTGAATTTTCAAAGCTTTTTAAGGAGTTTCAGGAGTCGTGGACGCGATCCTGGTGGTCGTGGGCGTCTCGCTCTACAGATGGCAATGGCTCTGTTCAAGGTGACTCCTCTGGAGGGTGGTCTGCAAGGTAGGCATGTATATGGGAGAGTAGAGGTTGGTGGGGTTACAGTGCTGGATCAGAAAAAATCTGTGAGGCCTCTCTGTCTAGGCCGCTCTGGTCCCACTGCCCTCCTGTCCCTCAATAGGTTCTCTGTGGCCTCTAAGCTCAAGTATGAAAAGCCCTAAGCACTTTTGGTCCTCAAAGTCCATGATCCGACTCAAAGGCAGTGGTACCTCCCTCGGATCTCATAGTAGACAGTACGACGACATATATAGTGTTCCTCCGACTCCACCTCCTGATGGCAAAGTTGGCATATGCGGTCCTCTAGTGATATATCCTCATATCAACCTGTGTCTATCCTCTGCCGGTGTGAAGAGGTGCGAATCTGTCCAATAGCACTCCGAATACCATGTGAGAGGTGTGTCCATGTAAGCATGGTGTATAATAAACCCGTCCAAAAACAGGTGTAGAAAATGACTATGGTAGTGTGCCATTTTCGTGTCCAATGGCTGCGGGAGCCTGACCCATGTCCTCTCTGTATCTAGTCTCACAATGTCCATCCTGATCACCCGATTCAGCTCTGAACGGCTGAGATCTAAGAACGGGGAGTCCAAGCTGTAAGCAAAAGTCGGGAGTGCATCAATACTCATGCCATGCAAGGCCAGCCATGTGCGCATCTGGGCATACCAACACTGGGTGTCTCCCTCATCCGCAAGCTGTTTGGAGGAAGTGAGTTCTAGGCGAGGGTATTTCTGCTCAGGGAGCTCCCATATTCTATGGAGAAAAGTAACTGCAGGGAACAAAGCCTCAATAATCATTGGGGCAACCCCCATCTCTGCCCTGATGATCTCATGTGGTACAGATAACTTGCTCTGAATCATGCGTGCAATCATCATCACTAATGGCCTCTCCATATGCTGCCATGCATCGTAGTAGTCTCTCTCTGGTCCGTCATGTCCTGCCAATGGCTCCCTCGTCTTATGGAAAAGACTAGCCCCCCATATCTCCGCTCCATAGAGAAGTGTCGATGTAACCAGAGTGTCAAATAGTCATAGTTTCGTGCGTGGCTCCTGAAACTGTATGTCTGCGCACTGTCTCTCAAGTGCCCCCAAAGCTGCAAATCCTCGTGCTAGTCTAGCCTCTACTCCCTCCCTCATAGAAAACAGCCGCCCTCTGAAGGTCACCGCCAGGTACACAGGATCTGATATACTCAATTGGCTCTCCTCTAAACGTAAACTGCGTCCGTGTTCTAGTCCCCATGCTAGTGTGGTATTAAATGTCATAACCTTGGTTTTACCAAGGTTCACTGTGAGATCTTTGTCCACACAAAAAGACTGCAATGCATCCAAGTGTCTCTAAAGTCCCTCACGAGTGTCTGAGATAAGCACAACGTCATCTGCATATAGTAGGATGGGTATCAACACCCCAGCTAGGCTCGCCCCTGGGCCACCCAATCTATCCACATAGTCTGAGACCTCATCAATGTATAGCCCAAAGAGCGTGGGTGAAAGCGTGCAGCCCTGCTTCACCCCAATAGTACTGTTGTTCAGTGCATAAGACAAGCCCCCTGGGGCACATACTTTGCCTATCACTGACTCATACAAAGTGTATACTCCCCAGTGAATCTCCTCAGGGACACCAATATCCTTTAGTCTCCTCATAAGCCTGGCACGTGGTACCGTATCAAATGCTTTGCGGAAGTCCACAAAACAACTGTCACGTGCATCCCGCACTTGGATGCCACGTAGACATTTCTGTACAAAAGGTGCAGGACCTGGGATGGTGAACTGGTCCCATGTGAGCCCAGTCCGGGACGAGTCAGCCAGGGATCCATCTCAGTCGTCCGAGGTCAGGTGTGCATTGTCCTGCACATGAGTCCAAGGTCAAGTGTGCACTGTCCTGCACATGAAACAGTGCCAGTCCGCGCTGTGAGTCTCCCTCTAGAATGATGTCAGTGGTTCTGTGTATCTGGTTTGGTACCGGATGCCAGATCACTGAGTAGATTAGGTTTAGGACAAGGGGCCAGCCCATAGGGCTACCCCGGATCTGAGTGTGGGCACGGGAATGGTGTAGAACCACCCCCATGAGGGCCAGGAAGGCCCAGGCTGAACCCACCAGCCATGGAGGGGCTGTAGGACAGCCCTAGGGCACAGATCAGGCAATCTCCAGGAGATTACAGCCTTTATATGGCTGTAGGGCATGTATGGGGCAGCCCATACAGGCTGCCCAGCCCTGGGATTGTGGACAAAAGATGTGTCCAGCCCTTCAGAAGCAGGCGCCTGATGTCCAGCCAGCCAGGAAGAGATGCGCAGACATTATGGGATTTTTCCAGCATTTTTGGGGATTTAATTCAGCATTTATTGCTGAATTTACTCAGTCGTGGGAATATGATGCTGGCTGCCTGTTTATCAGCTGGCCGACTGCTCATGATGGGAAGTATAAATAGAGGAAGCCACAATCCCATAATTCATCTCAGTTTTCACCAAGTGCTCAAGCCAATCAAGGGCCAGTCAAGCCAAGGAGATTGCCAAGCAAAGGGGTGGACTTCTGAAGGTCAAGGGCAAGATTTTCCAGCCAAGAAAAGGTCAAGTTTTCTGTATTTGTTTTCAGATTTACATCATTCTAATAAAGCAAATACACCATCCGTGGTGGGGGCCCTACAGAGGGAAATTGGGACCCAATACTGTGTCCTCTCCATCTCCCTCTTCTCTCTCTATTTTTCTGCACATCTCCTTTAAGTTTGTGCGTTAATTCCGTCGCGAAAAGAGTGCTGATTTCTGAGTTTTGAAGTACCTTGAGCGACTCGAGAAGACGAGTTCAGGGGAGCGCGTCAGAACGCGCAACCAGTCCTTCAGTTTGCCAATAAAATTTCAACCTTGTGTCTGCAATTAGGCTTATCTGATTCGGACAAGAAAGGGCAGTTTTTGTATGGCTTGGATACGCAAATCCAATGGGAGGTGCGTATGTTTAGGCCAGCCACCTTTGAGGACGCACTCTCGCTTGCGCAGAGTACAGAAATGAAACACAATGGTGGCAAGCCCAAGACTTCCCAACCGGCTTCTCCCAAGGCTAACACCTCGGGGGGCAAAAGCCAAAACCAGACGAGGTCTTCCCCAGGACAGAGCCCGGGAGCCTCTGGCTCCAAGAACTCGAACAATGCGTCTAAGCTTACTCCAGACCAAAAAGCGGAGGCAAGCAAGACAGGTGGCAAGTTGAGTGCTAAGGAGCTTTCTCAGTACAAGGAGGAGGGTAGATGTTTCTTTTGTCACACAAAAGGACACACTTCTCGGGATTGTCCAAAGAAGCCTCCAAAGGCCGCCGCCGCCTCCACAGCTTCCGTGGTGAGCACAGCTCCCACACAGACCCCAGCGGCTACCCCTTAGGGTTCTTGAACCCCCGGTGCTTCAGATGGAGCAATTATTAGCCGGGAGCTCGAAGATAAGCAGAAGGGCGCCCATGACCAGGAGTATGAGCGCAATGAATTGCTCAAGTCCTTTGGCTACATAGGTGGCCAGAGAGTCGTTGTCTTGTTTGACAGCGGCAGCACGGAGGATGTGGTCACAGAACAGGCCGCTAGGCGTGCCCGTTTCGAGCCAACTCCGGTGGACAAACAGGTTGAGGGTTTTAGCACAGGTATGACAACGAGCGTCAAGTATGAAGCTCTAGGTGCTAAGTTAGTGATTCAGGGCATAGAGTTTGTGCGTGACTTTATGGTTGCCCCTCTTGTAGGAGCAGACATAATTTTGGGTATCCAGTGGTTTCACAAGTTTCTTCTTGATGTCAAGTGGGACAAGCACACGTTCCAAATCAATCGGAATGTGCCAAACACCCCGGTGACCATTAAGTGTGAGCCAGGTATTCCAAACTTTCCGCTCATAAGCCACTTGCAGGCTAAGCGAGCAGTCAGGAAAGGCGCACAGTGTGCGATGATTTACATCCAGACAGCCCAGACGGTGGCCAGTGCTTCCGAGAAGTACTCGGTTCTCCATGAAAAGTTCCAAAAGATTTTTCTTCGGGACAGTCTCCCTCCCCAGCTCCCCCCGTCCAGACCGGAGGATCACAGGATTGACCTCCTCCCAGGCTCGGAACCCCCGAGCAAGTTTCCGTATCGCCTTTCTAAGGCAATGGAATCGGAGTTGGACCGCCAACTCCAAGAATTGTTGCAAGCTGGCTCCATCCGCCCCAGCGTGTCGCCATTTGCAGCACCGATCTTGTTTGTCAAGAAGAAAGATGGGTCATCTCGGTTGTGTGTCGATTATCGTGCACTCAACAAGCTGACTATCAAGAGCAGATTCCCGATGCCTCGAATTGACTATATTCTCGAGAGGCTGAATGGAGCAAAGGTGTTCTCAAAACTGGATTTAAAGAGTGGGTACCACCAGGTGCGGATTGTTGAGGGGGACATCCCCAAGACAGCCTTCCGTACAGAACGGGTCCCCTATGAATTTGTGGTCATGCCATTTGGATTGACGAACGCCCCTGCTACATTTAACCGCATGATGATGCGTATTTTCCGGGAGTTGATTGAAGAGTGTGTGTTCATATTTCTGGACGATATACTCATATTTTCAGCTACAGTTGAGCAGCATGACATTGATGTGGAGAAAGTCCTTAAGTTGCTAGAAAGCAACGAGCTCTATGTCAATGAAAAGAAGTCAGAATTTTATCTGTTCCAGGTACATTACTTGGGATATATAATTAGTGCTGAAGGCATTCGACTGGATCCGGCTAAAGTGGCCGAGATTGTTAACTGGGAAGTACCACAGACAGCTTATGATATTAGATCATTTGTGGGTATATGCCAGGCATATTCCACCCACATTGACAAGTTTTCTGATCTCTCGGCAGACCTCACCGATCTGCTAAAGGGAGTGAAAACAAGAAGGCAAAAGATTCGAATGACTCCACGAGCGTTGGAGGCATTCCTCAAGGTGGCTTTATCAGAAGCGCCTTGTTTAGCCCTTGCCTCGCGGGACGAACCATTTCAAGTGATCACCGATGCGAGTAACATCGCAATTGGAGGTGTATTGCAACAAAATGGTCATCCGGTAGCTTACATGTCTCGTAAGTTACTGCCCGCCGAAAAGAACTACTCGGTCTATGATCGTGAACTCCTAGCAGTTATACAGGCCTTGAAACATTGGAAACATTTCCTGTATGGCCGTGACTTCGAGGTTCGCACTGACCATCAGGCATTGCGCTGGATTCAGACGATGCCAAGTGCACAGTGGAGTGATCGACAACACCGCTGGAGTCCGATATTCCAGCAGTTCGGTGGTATGATTGAGTACCTTCCAGGAAAGGCCAATCTAGTGGCCGATGCTTTGAGCAGGAAGGGACAAGTATCTGCGATTCAGACCACTAGACTTGACCTTGTTGGTACAGGACTAGAAGACATGAAGCACACGTACGCGGATTCCGAGGAATTCGGTACATAGTGGGAACAGGCATTGGATGCCACAGGACCATGCCATTTTCTGATACGCGATGGTTGGCTTTTCTACAAAGGCCGACTATGTGTCATGAAATCATTCCGGACAGCTCTTCTCCATGATGCCCATGACGCCATTACAGGTGGTCATAGGGGCATGAATTCGACTCTGGAGAAATTAGAACGGCAATACTATTGGCCAAAGATGAGGCGTGATGTGTTTACATATGTACAACGCTGTGACATTTGTCAAAAGGTGAAAGCTCCTCGTGGAAAGAAGATAGGGTTGTTACAGCCTTTGCCAATTCCTGAGGATCCTTTCCAGGACATTTCAATGGACTTTGTCACAAATCTGCCTTCCAGTCCGAGTAAGCGTAATACGCAGTGTTTAACTATTGTTGATAGGTTCAGCAAATTTGTTATGCTTATTCCTTGCAGGGCCAATATGACCGCCGAGGATGTTGCCCAGCTATTCATTCGGCATTGGTACCCGATTGGCGAGATTCCTAGGACCATAGTGTCAGACCGAGATGCCAAGTTTACCAGTCATTTTTGGAGGGCATTGTTTGATAATTTTGGTACTAAGTTGAATTTTTCCAGTACATTCCACCCACAAGCAGATGGCCAGACAGAGATATACAACCAGTTGGCCTTTGATGTGCTGAAGTGTTATGTCCACGATCAGCAAGGTAAGTGGGAATCGTTTTTGCCTTTAGTTCAAGCTGTTTTGAATGACTCTTTTTCTTCATCTATTGGCAGGACTCCATATGAGGCAACGTTTGGAAGGCCTTTCCAGTCGTCGTTAACCAGGACTTCGTCTTCAGTACCGGAGGCGAACAGAGTGACGGAGTCTTACCAGGAGATCCTAGAGTCCGTTAAAGACAGATTGGCTAAAGCGCAAGAGGCCTACACTTGACAGGGCAATAAAGACCGAAGGGACATGAAGTTTTCGGAAGGGGATTGGGTGTATCTTTGGATTATGAAGCAAAGATTGAAGCAGGTGGGCAAGCGATGCCCAAAGTTGTCTTTCAGGAGCTTCGGACCATTTCCCATCCAGAAAAAAATTAATGAGGTGTCTATGCAGTTAAAGCTACCTCCGAGTCGGACTATGCACGATGTATTTCATGTCAGTTGGTTAAAGCCATATGCAGGTCCACCCCCTTCAGAGGTCAAAGACGAAGCGGAACTAGACATTATTGATGAAACAGAAGTAATGGTTCCGGAACAGATCCTTCTGCACCGTTTCAAGCATGGCTCAGGCCGAAGACTACGACAGTTTCTCACGAAGTTTCAGGACCGAGGAACTCATGAAGCGGTATGGCTCGACAAAGAATTTTTCAAAGACTATCCGGCATTATTGACGGATTATTTGGAGGCTATGCAGCTTCCGTCAAGTTAAGCAAAAGGGGATGTCACGTGCATCCCGCACTTGGATGCCACGTAGACATTTCTGTACAGAAGGTGCAGGACCTGGGATGGTGAACTGGTCCCATGTGAGCCCAGTCCAGGACGAGTCAGCCAGGGATCCATCTCAGTCGTCCGAGGTCAGGTGTGCACTGTCCTGCACATGAAACAGCGCCAGTCCGCGCTGTGAGTCTCCCTCTAGAATGATGTCAGTGGTTCTGTGTATCTGGTTTGGTACCGGATGCCAGATCACTGAGTAGATTAGGTTTAGGACAAGGGGCCAGCCCATAGGGCTATCCCGGATCTGAGTGTGGGCACGGAATGGTGTAGAACCACCCCCATGAGAGCCAGGAAGGCCCAGGCTGAACCCACCAGCCATGAAGGGGCTGTAGGACAGCCCTAGGGCACAGATCAGGCAATCTCCAGGAGATTACAGCCTTTATATGGCTGTAGGGCATGTATGGGGCAGCCCATACAGGCTGCCCAGCCCTGGGATTGTGGACAAAAGATGTGTCCAGCCCTTCAGAAGCAGGCGCCTGATGTCCAGCCAGCCAGGAAGAGATGCGCAGACATTATGGGATTTTTCCAGCATTTTTGGGGATTTAATTCAGCATTTATTGCTGAATTTACTCGGTCGTGGGAATATGATGCTGGCTGCCTGTTTATCAGCTGGCCGACTGCTCATGATGGGAAGTATAAATAGAGGAAGCCACAATCCCATAATTCATCTCAGTTTTCACCAAGTGCTCAAGCCAATCAAGGGCCAGTCAAGCCAAGGAGATTGCCAAGCAAAGGGGTGGACTTCTGAAGGTCAAGGGAAAGATTTTCCAGCCAAGAAAAGGTCAAGTTTTCTGTATTTGTTTTCAGATTTACATCATTCTAATAAAGCAAATACACCATCCGTGTGGTGGGGGCCCTACAGAGGGTAATTGGGACCCAATACTGTGTCCTCTCCATCTCCCCCTTCTCTCTCTATTTTTCTGCACATCTCCTTTCAGTTTGTGCGTTAATTCCGTCGCGAAAAGAGTGCTGATTTTTGAGTTTTGAAGTACCAATCCTTCTCCGAAGCTTCCGCATATTACAACAACAATATATCCTCCGTCCTCGTGCTCGTCCCTCCTCAATAAGAGCTCTGAGGGTGAAAAAGAAAGAGATATATTAAGATATATTAAGCATCTACTAAATACCCAATGGGCCTATGAGACCAAAGTGATACAATAATGTCCACGGAATATCTCATCATGGAATGGAAAATAAAATAGATACAAAACATAAACATAGCTATCTCATTGGGGTGATACAAAACTATCCATGGAAACACCTCATGGAACATAGAAACATGAGAGCACCGTCAACCCCTAGTAGATGGTATACCATTCTCCAAAATATCAAGTATGGGGCTAATGAGTATGGCCGAGAGGTCTCCCTCAACTATGTCACGTGGAAAGGTAGCTCGATGGTGGTGGAGCATGTCCTGGATCTGGAGCTAACGAGGGGTCCGAGGGGCCGAGGCCGTTGAGCATGTTAGAGTGCGGAGGCCTAGTCCGAGGTAACTCCTCTCGGGTGAGGTGGGTCCGGCGCAATGAGAGAGAGAGAGAGGGGGGGGGTGGGGGAGGGGTGGGCCTACAACGTGCATGCACAGGTCCTGCTAACAGATATTGAGAGAAGAGACACCGACATTCCCCTTCAAGGAGGAGGGCGCGAGAGAAACATTGTTTGGATGTCCTATTCATAAATTGTCCTTAATGAGAAATTCAAGCCACTTCCCTCCACTCTCCATACTAGACTTTATCAAGGGATTTACATTTGCTTATAATGCACAGAGTTGTGGCACTAGATTCGAGCAAAGCCTTTCAGACAAAAATATTGCAGTTAGGAAAAGAGAACGATATATGATGCATTTTTAAGGTATTGCTTAAACAGCATACATGACTTGAAGAGCTTCCAATGCTTAACATGGGATCATGTAGCACAAGTCTAGGCATGTCAAATATATATGCATGTACATTTGCCAGCTTGGTTAGATGAAACCGTTTCTTTATGAAGCCTTAAAACTTGAGAAAGAGCAATAAAATAAGAAGACAATGGTCTGGTTCTTTTTCAGCAAGTTAAGGTTTACACACTTAAAAATACATCGCTTGATTTCACATTTGCTTCCCATAGTAAACTAGTATCACTTAGCTTCATGTGTTACTCTTAAAAGACGTACTGCATTTGACTTCATGCAAACCATAATCTCTACCACTTAAGAAATGGTAGTGCCTGTGAAGGAGACTCTAGATGTTTTACAAGCAAAACCAGTTTCAATTAGTTACATTTATAGGGAAGTTCATGATTCTACAATCGCAGCTGAACAATCTAGGAATTTCTCTCCTTTTTTTAATAATTGCTCATTTGTTGAGCTTTATCACATCCCTTAATGAATCACGTTCTATCCATTTCAAAATTGAGTGGTGACCACCAACCTCATGCTTTATTTTTTTCTAAAAGCTCCGTGACTCTAAATCAAAACATTAAACAAAAAAGACTCTTAAACACCTCCACGTGACCTAAGTATTGACTCTTGAGAAGCTTCATAAAAAGAAAACAGTAATTCCCATGAATAATTTTGACTGCAATTCAATCACTAGAATGAAACAAATTACAGAATTTTTTATTTAAATACAATTTACAGAGTTTCTTACCCCCATTTTACAGATTTGCTTACCAAATGCAGGAAGCAGGTTTGAGAAAGCGACAGACTATACTTTCAGAAGAATAAAAGAGGCCGTAGCCTTTGCTTAAACTATACATCATCTATATATCCATTCGTTGGCACGGCCTCCAGATTCATCCAGATCAATAAATATGCTGACAGCCTGTGATCAAAACATTTTAATTCGATGGCAAAAATGCACATACAAACCCTTCAGTATCTACCTCAGGTTAGTTGTAGTCCACACATTCCCCTAGTTTTCATACAGGTCCAAAATTTACTTGGTTATGGTAAAGTTTTGATTATATGATATAGTTTCTCTATTCGGAATTTGAATTATGGCCTTTGATTATTTTTGGCACCTAGCCTGAACCAGTTATGATTATATCCCTAAACCTTCCTTCAACGTCACCCACTGCTTATGAATCCTTCGACTGGCTCTCCCACTGTGTATCTAGTATAATAAAATGTCCATTGCTTTCATCTTGTAAATACCTCACTCGCTTCACCAAACTGTTAAAAACCATTCAGGTTCAAGCTACTCATAACAATACTGTTATGAAAGAATCGCCTCTTTAGCTTCTACCATTCTCATTCCACATACAATCACGCCCCAGTCCTCACTGCAACGCTGATACCAACAAGAAATATGATGTATAGGTCTTCCCTTTCGACTCTCCACATGATGTCATAGCCATCCATTACTTGATGCCAACTTCCACTAGCTCCAAATAGGAACTCTCTTCTGTGTAACCAGCCAAGTGTGTCGAGGTTCCACTCTAAGATGACCAGCCAATCTCACTGCTACATGCACTTCTCCTTTAACCAAACAAGGTACTTTGGCAGAATCGATTTCTGATAATCAATCGATAACTGTACTCAACCCTTCAGACAACAAGATAAAAGAGTGGAGAACTTGAAAAGATTTACTCACAGACAACACAGGTGTTAGGTCTAAATAACCAGCTCCTCCCCCATCCTCCAGTTCCTTGACCTTTTCCACCACCCCTCCTTTTGCTTTACTGATATCAGAGTGCAGCAATTACGAGGGAAGCCTCAACAACTTTTACCTCGCTCTGTTCCCTCTGAGCTACACAGGCTGGGAACAGAGCAAAGGGTTGATTTCTCTAACTCTAAGTTGCTAACACCTTCTGCAACATGTAAGCACTGGATAGCTGCCGGTGAATGTTCAGTTTTCAAGCTGTTTCACATGGCTTCTAAGTTCGGGGGCTATGATATGTACTCAACAGGGGATGCCAGGATGCTGAATGAAAAGATGCTCACATGGGAGCACATACAGAGACCCAAAGAGAAGAGGATCTCCCGATTATGCCACACAAAGGTTGAGAGAGAGGAGCATTACATCTGCGGCTGCCCAGTATACTATGAGATCCGCAAGAGGTTTCACTGTCTGTTTCGGGAGGGATTTGGTCCACTCTCCATGATCATTGACTTCTCGGACCAGTGTTGCTTTAGAGCTCTTCGTGCTCAGACACAGGAACACTTTCTTGAGAGAGCTTCGGCCCCAGCCACCCCAACCCCTCCCTCGCTAGCCAACCATCACTAGTTTCTTCCAGACCCAAGAGGACACCCATACAGTGGATCTTGTGGACCCAGCTCAGGCTGCTCCGGACCTACCTCGCCTGAGAGGAGTTACATTCCAGCGTGCTCGACGCCCCTGGCCCCCCGAACGAGGGCCAAGATCCCCTCATCAGCTCTAGATCCAAGACATGCTCCACCACCATGGAGCTACCTTTCCACGTGACGTAGCTGAGGAGACCTCTCGGCCATACTCATTAACCCCATGCTTGATATTCTGGAGAGAGGTATACCATCTATTGGGGGCTGATGCTTCTCTCATGTTCTATGTTCCTGATATTCCATGATAAGTTTCCATGGACAGTTTTGTATCACCCCAGTGAGATAGCTATGTTTTGTTTCTATTTTGATTTCCATTCCGTGATGAATATGCCATGGGACATTATTGTATCACTTTGATCTCATAGGCCCATTGGGTCTTCAGTAGATGCTTAAAATCTCTCTCACATTCATCTCATTCACTCTGCACAGTCAGTTTGGCACAATGGGCGTCTTCCATCCTCCCTAGCTCCCCCAGATCTTGCCACAAAATTGGTTTCAGAGCCAGTCTTGCCTTCGCTTGCCAGCATCCTGTCTGCATCTCTCGCAGTGCTGCCACCCATTGCTCCGCCAACTCGCTGCCGACAGTGGCGGTGCTCATGATAGCCCCGCTGGGTGAGCTGAGCAGAGCGGGCTGCTCAGCCAACTGGGCAGACCGGGGGGGCAAAGAGCGGCCACTGGGCAGATATGGCTTCACCCTGGCCTTCCCCGACAAACCCTCTTTTTTGATCGTCATGCCAAGTTTCGCCCTCTCGCCTGCCCTTCGCCTGACGACTCGCACCATCTTTTTCATAGGCGTCTCCTTGCCTCCTCCGTCTTTCGTGTCTCCTTGTCACCTCTGCCTCTGGTGCATCTTCTCATGGCCTTTGCCTCTGGTTTCTGCTCAGCACTGTTAGGTGATGCCCATTCCCACCATCGGCTACAGCCACCGTCACCCCTTTTTCAGTATGGCTCTCTTTCTCAATGCCAGGCCATTGTTATTGATACTCAGCTGATCTACAGAGCCTTTGCTACATAGTTCTTGACATGGACCAACCCGCTTCACCTAGTACCTACAATATGGCCAGATTTAACGGCACTCGCTTCCCGACATGGCAGAGAAGATGCAACTACTGCTTATGAGGGACGGGCTGTGGAACATCGTCAAGGGAGTGGACAGGAAGCCCGGACCCGAGAAGATGCTGCAAAGATTCGTTTCCGGGAGGATCGCAATGACCGGGAAGTTTCTCTCATTGGGCTGAGCCTTGCCAACAATCTTATACATCATCTTGATCTTTAAAAAATCTGCAGAGGAGGTATGGAAAGCTTATTTGGAAATAAAATTGTGAATTCAAAAGTATTCTTAAAGCAAAAATTCTTTGATGTAAAGATGAATGAAAGTGATGACATTTCGCTAAAGAAAAGGAGTCATTCAGAATGACTTAAACCAAAGGCAAAAACTATTCCCACTTACCTTGCTGATCATGGACATAATACTTGGCACATTGAACGCCAAATGATTGTAAATCTCAATCTTGTTGTCCATCTGTGGGTGGAATATACGGGAAAAATTCCACTTAATAACAAAATTATCAGACAATGCCCTCCAAAAATGACTCGTAAACTTGTTGGAAATAAGTGCACACTAGGTGTACTATTTCTCTAGTCTAGTTTCAGTTGAGTCTTTGTGTCTTGAGTCTAGTGCCATGTGGCACCTCTACATTTATCCCATAAGTGAGTCTACTCAATCTTGTACTTCTCACCTATAAATTGTAGGTGTCACATCAATAATCAATCAATCTTGTGTCTTGTCTACACTCATCTCAAGGTAACTCTTTGTCTTTCATTTTTGTTCTTGTTTCATTTCTAGTCTGCTCTAGCTTTCATATTTTCTACATGGTATCAGAGCCATGGTTTTAGGGTTTCCCTGTTTTTCCTATGAGCTTTCGCCATTCTCTCCAAGCTGTCCCACTCAGTTCAGCACAGCCCATGTGTTGCCCGCCATATCTTCAGGCCGCCGCCTAGCTGCATCTGTTGCCCTGCGTAGACCTGCACATGCTATCCAACGTTGAGCTACACTTGTTGTGTAGCGTTGACTTGCATTTGTTGTCCAACGTCGCCTCTTATAGCTGCACGTGCTGCCCTCGCCAGATTCACAGCATTGGGACATAACTCGACCTGCTGCTGCTGTAGCAACCCGCCGGCCTGAACTTGCTGTCCGCCCTGTTCAGGCTCATACAGCTCTACTGTTCTCTCTCTTGGAACTGCTACAGCCCACTGTACTGTTGCTGCTTTGGCTGCCTTCTTCATCAACTCAAGGGTGCGCATCATCTAGAAGCAGCTGCAGATCGACTTTCCTCCTGTTAACGAGCTATTTGCTGCATTCAGTTCTGCCATTGTTTCCTCTTGAAGAGTCTACAAGGTACTGTGCATTGTATCCTTCAGTTTGCTGGTCAGTCCTTTTTTTTATCCTCATATCTGCAAACTGCTAGTTCCTCATGCTTCGATGGGCTGTCACATGCTATGGCCTTGACAAGTGGTGAGAGAGCCGGCTTCTAAAAACAGTTTGGATCTCTTCTTTCATTCATTTCTGCAATCTTGTAAGGGAATAGACACTGCCCTTGCATTTTAGCAAGAGGTAAGACCTTCCCACATGGCCTCTTCTACTCATTCTCTCATGTCTATCGACAAATTCAATGGGTCCAACTTTCATACTTGGCAAATCAAAATCAAGTGCCATCTTATGAAAGAAAGTCTTTGGGACGTTGTTCACCATGCTGCTCCCGAAGATTCCGACATTGAGCAAGTTATCACTTATGCTCCCACTGCCAAGAATGACAAAGCCTATGCTATCATCTTGCTCCGTCTTGGAGATGATTACATTCATCACATCTCCGACATACAGTCTGCTTCTCGAGCATGGATCACTTTGGATACCCTTTTTGGACCCCGCTCTAAAAACTCTAAGATTGCACTTATGATCTCATTCTTTGATCTATATATGCAGGAGGGAGCTACTATAGCCTCTCATGTCAATTATTTTCGCAGTCTTATGGTTCAGCTTGCATCAGTGAAGTCCCCCATCTCCGAAGGTATTGCTATTGCTGTGCTTCTCAAAAGCTTACCTGACACCTATGCTACTCTTGTCACTACCTTCAAGTATCACAATAATCCTACTCTTGAAGGTATCATCAATGCTCTCCAAGAAGAGGAAAGAACAAAACAACAAAAGGTAACTGACACTGCATTTTTAGCAAAGAAAGGAGGTTCTAAGGTAAGAAAGCCTTGCACCCATTGTGGAAAAACTAATCACATGGAGAAGGACTGCTTCAAGGCTCATCCATGCACCATTTGTGGACGTGATAATCACCGGGAGAAGGACTGCTACTCTAAAACCTCTACATCAGCCCCTGCATCTACCTCAGCCCATGTTGCTGCAGCATCTACATCAACAGATCTTGCTGTTCATTCCTCACATGATGAGGAGTGGGCTTTCTGATTACTTCACCTTTCTTGTCTACCACTTTGACCACCGATGATGTAGGTCAAGGGGTTCTAGTGTCTTACTCATTATGTTTTTTGACCTCTCTCTTGTCCCTACCCAAGAGGCAGAGATTGCCCTTGAGGAGGGGATGTCTTCAAGGTCCATCTGTTTGTCTACAGTCAGTTCTACAGTCAGTCTTCTGTCTATCTAGTCTTGTCTATCTGTCTATTTGTCTATCAATTTGACTGTGTCTTGTCTATGATCCACTCTTGTCCCTACCCTTGTGGACCCATATGAGGATATCACTTGAGGAGGGGTGTCTCAGGATCTTTTGTCTCTCATATCTTGTCTCTCAGTCTATCAGTCTTTATGTCTGTCTTCCAGTCGTGTCCATCTTGTCTTCTAGCTTGTCTCTCAATCCTTGTCTAGTCTCTCTGTCTTGGTCTTATCTTTTGTCATGTCATAGTCTTGTCTTTTTGTCTTCCTCCTAGTGTCCACTTAAGGAGGGTGTTGGAAATAAGTGCACACTAGGTGTACTATTTCTCTAGTCTAGTTTCAGTTGAGTCTTTGTGTCTTGAGTCTAGTGCCATGTGGCACCTCTACATTTATCCCATAAGTGAGTCTACTCAATCTTGTACTTCTCACCTATAAATTGTAGGTGTCACATCAATAATCAATCAATCTTGTGTCTTGTCTACACTCATCAACTTAGCATCGCAATCTGATACAATGGTCCTATGAATGCCACCAATTGGGTACCAATGTCGGATAAAAAGTTTTCCAATATCTTCAGCAGTCACATCAGCCTTGCAAGGAATAAGCATAACCAACTTGCTAAAATGATCAATTGTCAAACAACATGTGTTACTCTTACCTGGATTGGGAGGCAAATTTGTCACAAAATCCATAGAGATATCCTGGAAAGGGCCATCAAGAATAGGCGATGGTTGTAACAAACCCACTTTCTTCCATACAACGCTTTCACCTTTTGGCAAATTGGACAATGTTGCACATATGTGAACGCGCTCAATTTGGGCCAGTAGAATTGTTCTCGATTTTCTCCAACGTTGAGTTCATGCCCCTATGTCCACCAATGATGGCGTCATGGGCATCATGGAGAACAGTTGCCCTATAGTGCTTCAAGACACAAAGTCGACTTTTGTAGAAAAGCCAACCAACCCGAATTAAGAATAAAATGGTCCCGTAGCATCCAATGTATGTTTTCACTAAGTACTTGTGCTACAACTCGTCTAGTTCTACACCAGTGAGCTCTATCCAAATGGATTGGATGTAGGAAACAGTTCCTATCCTCCTTAATGCATCAGCCACCACTAGTTAGCCTTGCCTGGAAGATACTCAGACATGCCACTGAATTGCTCGAAGATCCAGCTCCAATGGTGTTGTTGACTATTCCATTGCCCACTTGGCATCGCCTGCAGCCAATGCAAAGCCTCATGATCAGTGCGAACCTCAAAATTGCACCCACATAGAAAATGTTTCCAATGCTTTAAAGCTTGAATCACGGCTAGGAGCTCTCGATCATAGAACCGAGTAATTCCTCTCCGCAAAAATCAACCTACGAGAAATGCAAGCTATTGGATGATCATTCTGTTGTAACATACCTAGAATGGCGACATTACTCGCATCAATGATTACTTGGGATGGTTCATTCCACGAGGCAAGTGCTAAACAAGAAGCCTCTAATAATGCAACCTTGAGGGGTCCTCGAAAGCCTGCAATCCACACGGAGTCATGTGGATGCATTGCATACAGGTCTTGACACCCTTCAGGTCGGAGAATTTTGTTGATGTGGGTGGAATATGCCTAGTGAATCCCCACAAATGATTGTACATCATATGCTATTTTTGGAATCTCCCAATTCAGGATTCTCTAAAAACGCTAGCACATAGCCATAAGTGTTCTACAGTTGACATTAGAGCCTAGTTAACCCACAAATTTGTAGAGTAGAACCTTCAAGCTAGAGGACACCACCTCCCCATCTTGCTCTTTGTTGCCTGAGCCTCCCAGCTCCATTCGAGCCAAGATAAGCACATCAGTGATGCACAAATCATGAAGATGATGAGAAAGCTCAACTGCCTGCCCTTGGATGGCGGCACACACCGACTCCAAGTCCCGATCCGTCCCTGAGGCTCCACTCAAGGGGAAGGAGAGGATCATCTTGAGGGAAGGAGAGGATCATCGCGCGACTTTTTGGAGTGAATGGCCTAGAGTGATGAAACACCACACAAATCCCGATGGGAGCCAGTGTCTCCTCGAAAATATCAGTTCCTTCGACAGGGAGACATCGGAAGAAACTGTAATCCACTGGCTGCCCCAATATCCTAGGGGGGGCACTTGGCGAGCCTGGCGGGGGAGCCCTCACCGGTGAGGTGACAATAGTCATCTCTACTGGCTCCGAGAAGCAATGAATCAAGCGCCGGACTGAACTCGCCGGTAATCTACACTCCGGGTCTAGAGCGGCCAGAGGGCGAGGAGAATGCTCAGGAGAGGTGGGGAGGGGGGGGAGTGCGGAGATGGGGCAGGGGGAGCTATTGTGGGGAGACTCGGAGATGAGGGTTGGGAATGGACGCGGTGGGGGGTGGGAAGGGGGGAGCAAATGGAGGGGAACGGTGGATGGGGAACCTCCAAGGAGGGAGAGGAAAGCAAAAAGAAGGAATCCTCCTAAGAGAAAGGGTGCGAGGAAGGGCCTGCTGAAGGCTCGATCGAGCCAACACGCCTCACAAGAATCTAGGAACCTGGAGAGGAATCTCGATGGGGTAATGGCCTCCAAACGGCCGGGGGGGGGGGGGGGGGGGGGGGGGGGGGGCATCACCGTCGGGTGGTTGCTGCAATAAATGCTTGAAACGTTCTTTGACAAAACCGTATCCTCCAGTGCTCTGCCAGACTGGCACGCTCGACGGCGCCGCTCAGTTGCGGAGGTCGATTGGCCACTCCCGTACGGGCCAACGGTCTACCACTCTCAAGCATTATTGTTCGTCGTGGCTGGATCCTGGTGCTTTGCTACCTGAGGGCCAGCGACAAGCTCTAGCGAGATGTCCCATCTGCCTGCATATGAAGCATTGGCCTAGGAGGCCAGAGTACTCTACTCTCTGCAGAATGGGGGCTCCTTGGAGACGAGGAAGAGATATGATGTGTGGCTCAGTCTCCAGAGAGGCTACGCAGATGCGAAGGGATGGAATCTCCCAACCGCCCGAGAAAGAACCAAAGCGGCGATTGGGGGGGTGGGGGGGGGTCCATCACTCTCCCGATAGCACCACCTATTACCACGAGAAGAGGAAGGTATTCCTTCTGACGGCCTCGAAAGCAGACTATCACAAGAAAACCTGAAATGACGGCCACTGGAAAGGATGCTGGATCGAAGCTGTGTTGCCACCTCGCAAAGAAGGCTTGGGCCGTATGTAGTGCAACGGGGCTCATCCGCATGACTCTATTGAAAAAAAGAGAATCAAAGGTTGTAGGCCCAAAGCAAAAATTGTAGAAGGCTGGAAACACTTGATTATTGCTAAAAATGAGCACGAGTGAAGCCCGTAGGTACTTACAAGCATAAGAGATTGTTGCTACAGCCAATGACCTCCAGCAAATATGCAAGAATGAGATAAAAAGTGGGGGGAAGGGTGAGAATCCTTATGTATCCTTCTAGAAAGAAAGAAAGAAAGAAAGATTTTATTAACGTCTTCCAAAAGACCGAACTCGGCCTATGAGACAAATCGGAGTACCTGAATGGGGTATCCTCTATCATCCCAACAAAATGAAAAAGTACTGAACAAAAAAAAAAAGCTAAATCTGGGTCGGCAAGCCAACAGCTGTCCAGTAGCAAAAAAATGCAATAAAATGCCTAAAAAATGGTGAAAAATCCTAGATAATATCTGCTAAATATGCCAATGCAGGGTTTTATAAAATGACCAGTACAAGCATGAAAAAAAAGGTGATATAGACTCTCTGAAGATAATATATTCCAACACCTCCTCTTCAGCGCCAAAGGGGCAGTCCAATACTAGTACTCTAAAGTAACACCTCCAAAGTAACTCTTGGAAGTGGTTTCATGAAGAGATCAATCACATTGCCTTCGCAGAATAGCAGGCCAGCCGAAGAAGTTCCAACTCGATCCAGTCACGTACAAAATGATAACGCACTTCAATATGCTTTGATCGTATTCTGAGCTAGAGCAATAGCACTCTAAGAATCCGAGAAGATGGTAACTAGGGAAGTGTTAGCACAGCACAAATGCTCCAGAATCTAATGAATCCAAAGTGCCTCAGTGGAGGAGAGAAGGTAGGATTTATACTCAACCTCTGTAACTAGGGAAGTGTTAGCACAGCACAAATGCTCCAAAATCTAATGAATCCAAAGTGCCTCAGTGGAGGAAAGAAGGTAGGATTTATACTCAGCCTCGGTGGAAGAAGTAGAAACAGTCCTCTGCTTTTGAGACTTCCAAGAAACCAATCTTTTAGCAAGCATGAAGCAATATCTAGATGTAGACCTCCGAGTATCAATGCAGACTGGCCAATCAGAATTTGTGAAATCAACCAAATCAGCACCACTGGAATAGGTGATGCCATAATCTGAAATACCTCGAAGATAACTAAGAACTCACAAGGCTGCCTGCCAATGAGACCTTCGAGCGATTGATGAGAACTGGGCCCTGGCTGAGAACACTCATGGTATAGGAGATATCTGGACGGGTGTTGGCAAGCTAAAGCAACGAGCCAACAATCTGCCGGTACTCTATGGAATCCACCAAGGGTGTATCATCCTCCTTGGATAACTTGGCATTGGGATCCATGAGACAAGAGAGAGGTGTACAGTCTGACAACCCATAAAGTGAGAGTAGCTTCTTCACATACTTCTCCTGAGAAATGAAGATACAGTCATCTTTCTGCCAAACCTCCAGCCCAAGAAAATAATGAAGAAGGCTAAGACCAGTCATCTCAAATATCTCTGAAAGCTTGGATTGAACCTCTCTGACCAACTCAGTATCTGAGCCAGAAAGGATGAGGTCATCAACATACAAAACCATGCCACAAGTATCCCCATTAGAAAGAAGCACATAGAGATTGCTGTCAGCATATGCCCTCTCAGGGCCAAGAGATAACAATAAGGCATCAATCTTCTGATACCAAGCACGCAAGCAAAACCAGGAGGCTACTCAACATAAACTTCCTCCTCTAAATCTCCATTCGAAAAAGTGAATTTGACATCCTTCTGGAACACGGGCCATTTGAAGTGTGCAGCCAGAGCCAAAACAATCCTGATGGTGGTATACATGGCTATCATAGTAGTTAGGAAACACATTTCCTACAAGGAAAGAAATGTGGAAACATTTCCGAAACGTTTCCTTACAGGAAACACATTTTTTTCACACAAGTTTTATAACATTTTTTTTCCCCAAAATCTCACGTCAACGTCACGCGACTCTTTCGATAATTTGTTCTCTGGTTTTCGTGTGCCGCTTTCCCCTCATCGTCAACATCGAAAACAGCATTGCCCGCCTGTCCCAAACCTACACATTTCCTCCCTCGGGTCGCATGTCTACAGCCAGGTGTGTTTTTTTATCAAACCTACTTGCTAATTTTAGTCAATTTGGAGCAAGATGGAGATGCTGCAAAATGGGGGTGTTCTTCACAGAGACCCCATTAAGCCTCCAACATTTGCCTTAGACTTTGGCCAAGGGTCTTAAGCAGCTATGTAATCCATTACATGGCTGATTTTTGTAAATTGAAATGGTTTGAAAATTGAGGGTTTCTTTGCAAGTACTCTCCTTCAATAAAATGCCTCGCACAAGAGATGATATGTGGACCAATGTGATCAAATCAACCTCCTACAAGGGTGGAGGTGCTTCTGAATGGCAATGCAAGTATTGTGGTTTGTAGTCCGGTGGTAGCATAGACCGGGTGAAGGCCCATTTCATAGGTTTAGCAGGGAAGGGAGTTAGCTCTTGTCCACTTGTGCCGGATGCTATCAAGGCATCATTACAAGAGTGGAAGAGAGCCAAATTATTAGGCCAAATGAAGTTACTGACAGAAAAGGGGAGAAATGAAGATGAGGAGGAAGATGTGGATGTGTCAGCTACAGGTAGTACAAGTGTATCCAAGAAACAAAAGGTTTCAAAAGGTAGCCTTGCACCACAGGCACAAAGGACTCCCATCCCCATTGCCAAGGCCTTGCAAAAAGGAGCATCGAAGCCAGTCTACAAATGCAGGCAAAGAAGGAGGCCACCCGAGAGCTGACAAAGCTCTTCATACAATGTGCTTTGTCTTTCAATATTGTGCGCACCGCACGATGGAAAAAAGCCATGAGGGCAATAAGCCACATAGGATGTGAGTGGGAGGGGCCCTCTTATGCGGCCTTGCGCACATGGGAGCTCAGAAGGGAGAGAAGCTGTGGAGATGGGAGGTAGAGCCTCACAAGGAAACATGGAAAAAATATGGATGCACTCTTCTATGTGATGGATGGTCGGATGTTAGAAAGAGGAATGTTTATAACATCCTCGTCTCATCATGGAAGGGCACAATGTTCTTGCGTGCCATAGATGCATCCATGGCAGGCACAATGGTGACAGGTGAGTACATTTGGCGACACATTCGAGAGGCTGTCATGTAGATTGGGCCACAAAATATAGTGCAGGTGATCATTGATAATGGCTCAAACTGTGTCTCCATGGGAAGGATGCTTGAGGAGTAGTTTCCTGCCATTCTTTGGACTCCATGTGCTACTCATAGCTTAGACCTCCTCATCGAGAATGTGGCAAAGATAGATTGGGTGTCAGACATCTTTGAGACCTCTCGCATGATGGTAAAGTTTGTGACAAAGAGGCCAAAGGTGTTTGCTATGTATTGGGCACACAGTGACTTAGAGCTTCTCAAACCTTCTACCACTTATTAGTAGAGAGGTATGCTACATTATGCATGCACTCTTAGTCTCTTTGATTCTTCAATCTTGTATAATATCAGTTTTATGAAATTATACTGTATACATTTCATGGCTATTTTTTTAGGGTTCAGGACATTCGAGCCGTGTGGAACACACGATGGGATTGGTTTCATAGACCAATCCATGCAATTGCTCACATATTGCATCCTCTTTGGAGAAATGAGGAGAAATACAATAATGAGGAGCTTCAGGATGGATGGCAGCAATATATCCAGAGATACACAGGAGGGGATGTGGACCTGCTAAGGTAGCTGGAGGATGAGCTACTTATTTTCTGAAATGAGCTAGTTGGTTCAGTGACGGCCAAAATGCGGGAGACATAGCTACAGCCAGTGTCATGGTGGGAGAAATATGGCATCAGTACCCCTCACTTGGTGAGTCTTGACTCTTCGTTCTTGAATCTTGCATAAGAACCCACTTGTAGTATACTTATAAGTTATTACTAACAAGGGCTTCAACTTCTTTTGTTGCATGAATTACGACAAAAATCCCTCGCCATTCGAGTCCTATCACAAGATTGTAGCTCGGGTCCTTGCAAGAGGAATTGGAGCACTTGGGCCCTCTTCCATACAAAATAGAGAAATCGGTTGTCCACTATTCAATTAGAGGGGTTGGTATTTTGTCATTGCAACCTCCGCCTAATTGAGCAGGTAGGCAATCCCATCCAGCCTCGCCAAGTCAATGTTGATAAAATCGACATTGAGAAAGTGAAAGAAGTCCGAGAGATTCCTCAAGAGGAGCGTGACATTTATGCCATGCTATATGAGGAGATCACAGCACCTGCACATGTTAGTCGTGCACATTCATCTACAGCAGGTGCTAGTTCCAGTGCAGTAGGTGAGGCGAGTGCAATAGCTGAGTCTTCCTCCACATCCGATTCAAATTCTCACAGTGAGTCTGAGTCTGACGATGATGAGGACGAGGAGATTGAGGACTTGCAGAACTAGCTACGAGCTAGGCTGAGAGTCGAGAGCCTGAGCCATGTGGCTTATCATGATTTATTATGTATTGTTTATGGGCATTGGAATTTGGCTCATGACTATTGATTCATCATGATTCATGTATGATGTGACATGAACACTTCAAACTTATAAGTTTTAACCTTTGTACTGTCATGTATGGTTTGACATTGATGATGGATGATTATATGGTTTTTGTTATTTGTGATTCAGGACTAGAGACTATAGGCTTCAAATTGATGTTTCCATGTATTGTATGCATTTAGTGTTATTTTTATATATTTTATACAATATATATTTGAAATTTTGTACATGCGAAAACCTGTGGGTAGGAAACTTCAGGCTGATTTTACGAAACCCGTTTGAAACGTGTTTGAAACTTTTAGGAAACCCGTTTCAAACAACCCCCTACCTACTATGATGGCTATAGGAGCAGATGTCTCATCAAAGTCTTCACCTGTCTTCTGAGCATATCCTCGAGCAACAAGGTGGGCTTTGTACTTATCCAAAGTACCATTTGCATGAAACTTGACTTTGAAAATCCATTTCACACCAATCACACGACGACATAAAGGACGTAGCACCAAAGACCAAGTATTATTCCTCTCAGTAGAGGCCATCTCTGCTTCCATGGCTTGCCGCCACTACGGCTGTGAGAGAGCCTCCTCTGGACTCTCAGGCTCATCGATCTCCTGGAGAGAACTCATGAGAGCATAATTCATTGTGTGATGAGATGTGGAAGCCTGAGATGAACGACGAGCTCTAGGGGTGGTAGTAGAGATTTGGTTATGAAGCTGTGCATCAATGAGACTAGAATCTCTAAAGAGTTATTGAACCCACCGAGGTAGGCCAGCCTTCCTCACGAAGCGTGAAGAAGAAGAAGATCCAATTGCAGTAGAGGACTCATCCAATGCTGTTGGGAGAGGTGATGAAGTAAGCACTGGTGAGGGTAATCCCGGAGTCAAAGTAGGACTAGTAGAGGGAATGGGAGCTCTAGAAGCCAGTGCAACAGGAACTCATGGCTGTAAAGAACCCGCTAGCACCGGAGTTGCACTAGGAGGAGGAGGAGGAGCATGTGAAAGAGGTATAAGATCACCAACATCCGCTAGGAATGGATTATCCCGAAAATTTGTAGATACATCAAGTGGAGAGGATTCAATGCCAAATAAGTTCTCATCAAACCGAGCATCACAACAGATGATGATGTCATCAACCTCCGGATCCCAGAAGCGGTACCATTTGGATCTCAAACTATAGCCTATGAAGATCATCCTCTTTGACTTTCGTGCGAGTGTGGTCCTCTCTTGATCAGGGACATGCACATATGCACCACAACCGAAAACATGTAGATGAGAAACAGAAGGCTAGTGTCTTGTAAAAGCCTCCTCCAGGGTCACCCCCTCAACCGCTTTTGTGAGACAACAGTTAATGAGATAAACTGAGGTAGCCACAGCTTCATCCCAAAAAGCAGGAGGGAGACCTGCATGATGCAACAAAGAACAAACCATCTCTTTTACAGTTCAGTTCTTCCATTCCACAACTCCATTCTATTGAGGAGTGTAAGGAACTGTGGTCTGTCGGTGAATGCCCTTCGACACAAAGGTCACATTCAACCTGACTGCCGCAAGAAGAGGAGAGAAGGTGGTTATGCAAAGAAGCCCACCAATCAAACCTCTGTCTACCAACCAATCCCAGAGTTCCTCTTCCACTAAGGAGACTGATTGTCTTCATCGGCATTGAGGAGCTTCGCCTGGACTCACATGTTCCTGCCACCTCACGTCTTGCGGATGGATGCACTGCTCACATGACTTATGAAAGGTCCATTCTGCATGATATTTGGCCTAGCTCTTCAAAGGAGTCCATTGGCAATGCTTCCAACCTTGAGGCATCTTGTGTGGGTAGCATGCAACTTAACTCTTCTCTTGGCCAGCCTTCTACCATAATAGATGTGCTTTATGTTCCCAAGATCTCTAGCAATCTACTCTCAATGTTTCAAATTGCAGAGAAAAGTTGCGGCTTGTACTTTGATAGCTCAGGTCACTGACACTAGCACCTTGCAGATTGTTGCCATAGGTGTAGACAAAGGCAGTCTTTAGAGGTTGAAGGACTTTGGTGGCTCTTTGAATGAGTCATAGTCTCATTTTCTACATACTCTCGAGCAATCATGCCTTGGTAGCTCGAGAGTATATAGCGTTGTGGCATGCTCGCTACGGGCACTTGAACAATGAATCTCTTCAGCAAACTGTCTTCTCAAGCAGATGGTTGAGGGTCTTCAACAGCTGAAACCCTCTCAATCCACTTGTGTGGCTTGTTTACATGGCAAGCAACACAAAGAGCCTTTCCCTGACAAGGCTACTCATCGCACTTCTCACATCCTAGAGCTTATCCATATGGACTTGTGCGGTTCCATGCGGACTACTACCTAGGGTGGTGCCAAGTACTTCATGCTTATTATTGATGATTTCTCATGTAAAGTTTGGGTGTATCTCTTGGCAGAAAAATCTCAGGCTTTCTCCTGCTTTCAAGAGCGGGTGGCTCTGGTCGAGAATGCGACCAAACAAAAGATTTGACAAGTCCGTTCAGACAAAATGGAGGAGAATTCATCTCTAAAGCCTTCCACAACTTTTGTTCACAAAAAGGGATGGCCGTCAGTTCTCCACACCTAGCACTCCACAGCAGAATGGTATGGTCAAATGCAAAAACATAATTGTTCAAAGATGGCCCATACCATGCTTTCTTCTTCCGATAAACTTCCCTCTTTTTTGGGGAGAAGCTGTGACCACTACTGTCTACATCATCAACCATTCTCCGGCAAAGGTGGTTGCTAGTATGACAACGGAGGAGGCTTTTACATGACAAAAACCTTCAGTTTCACATCTCAAGGTTTTTGGCTGTGATGCCTATGCTCATATCCATGATTCTGTCGGGTCCAAATTTGATCCCAAATCCAAGAAGTGTGAATTCCTTGGTTATAGCTCTCAACCCAAAGCTTACAAATTATGGGATCCGGAAACGAAGTCCTTAGTGATTTCCCACGATGTTCACTTTGTTGAACCCTCGTCCAATAATTGCCGGTCTCACCCCGAGCTTACCATAGAGGTTCCTCCTCCTCCTACTACTTCTTCCCTGGCACCCCCACCCCCCTCAGCTTCTCCACCCCAAGTTTCTTTGCCCTTAGCTTCTCCTACTCCTCCTGCGTCTGTGCAACGAAGGATTGCCCCCAAGCTTCCCCAATGGTTGGAAGCCACTGTTCGTAACTCTCGTCTCTTAGATGTTGATCTTCATTAGCTTGTTGACTCCTCAGTAGCAGCTTTGATACTGGCACAGAGATTATAGCAACTTTTTCATTCCTCTAACCTCGCCTTGATGAGTACAATGGTGCAATCATATGAGCCTACTATAGCTAAAGAGGCTCTTTCTCTTCCTGAGTGGTGGGCAGCCATGGAGACTGAGATTGATTCCTTTGCATAGGCAAGTCATTGGGGTCAAGTGGGTCTTTAAAACCAAGTTTCATGCCAATGGTTCTCTGGACAAACACAAAGCTAGATTGTTGCAAAGGGGTATTCTTAGATTGAGAGTATTGACTATGAGGAAACTTTTGTCCCTACAGCCAGATACACCACTATCCGGATAGTTCTTGCTCTCTCCGCTCATTCTCACTGGCCAGTTTATCAGATGGGTGTCAAGTCTGCCTTTCTCAATGGCGACTTGCATGAGGAGGTCTATGTTGAACAACCTCCAAGTTTTCACGTTCTTGGACACGAGGGTAAGGTGTAAAGATTGCACATATGGACATCATCTTTGTTACAAGATGTGTACACTATTCTTGGAAGAATGCAAGAATTTTTTGAGAGGAGAAAGTGTAGCTATCCCTAGACTATGTGTAATGTCAATTGAATTTTACCACATTATAAAACACTTTGCTGAAAACTTGAAATAGTTGCGCAAACTTGTTGCATTGAACTCCATGTGGTTTCTATCTTTGATGTCACTTTGCTAATGACTCGTAATAATTACGCAAACTTGTTACATTGAACTCCATGTGGTTTCTAACCACAAGAGAGAAATATCTTTGATGTCCTAGAACATGCAAAGAAATCCCTTTGATGTCGAAGAACATTCATTATGAAGATTTTGAGGATTCGAGAACTTCTAGGGTATATAAAGGCACGAGGTTATTTGATGCCTTAGTAATGGTTGTGTTCCATTGACATCTTTCATAGTTGCAAGTGGCAATTATGGTTTAGTGTTTCTGAATGAAACCCTAGCGTTGCATGTTTCCTTGGTCGTAGCACTTAAGGAAAATACATGACATGTGTTGTGTTTTCCTTGTCGTAGTATTGAGGAAAATTTCAGGCGTAGATGATCATATGGTCTGCACACATACACTTGTTTATAGCTTTTTTGATTGTTTTGCGAGCAAAACTCTTCTTAAAAAGAGGAGTAAGGAAGACCAAGATAGCAAATTTATTCCAATTAAATAGATATGAAAACATTTGAGTTTGCTAGGCTCTTTATTGAACATCTCTACCAACTATATGGCCTACTAGTGTATGATAGAGATAGGAAGTTTGATAGTCCTTTTAAAGGGAAATCTTCAAAAAGTTGGAAATTGCTCTAAGTATGAGTATGGCCGACCATCCATAGCTTGCTGGTCAAGCGGAAGAGTCAACCAGTGCTAGAGGATAAGCTTCGAGCATATGTTAGCAAACAGACAACCCAATTGAAAGGAGTTCTTGCCATTTTTGGAATTTGCTTAGAATAATTTGAAACATTCAATGACTGGATTTACTCCATTTATTTTGATATATGGATTCTAGTCTAGATCTCCAATGGTTGTAGAGTTATAGATAGTAGCGTAGCCTACAAACTTGACTTACCAGAGAGCTCTCTAGTGCATCCAATTTTTCACAACAATGTGAAAAACAAGTGATCCATCAAGACAACATAGTTCATTCTAAGTTTTGGTTGAGTTCTTGAAGCCACAGTCACTTTCACATGAACCCAAGGTCACCGCGAAACGTTTCACTATTGAAACGAAACGATACTGAAACGATTTATTTTGGAACAAAATGTTTCAACACCAAGTAGGTGGACAATGAAACGTTGAAACGAAATGATCATATACATAAAATGCGAAGATATTGGCCAATAGTTATATAGCATATTTATCATCAGTACCCAAAGAAGACATACAAAGGAGAAGAGAAAAGAACAAATAGGATGAAAGAAGGACGGAAGATGGAAAGTGGAAGCACAGGAGAGAGAGTGAGAGAGAGTGAGAGAGAGTGAGAGAGAGGAAACATAGGTGTATCCCTACTCTCAATATCACCAAACAAGAATACAAGTCCCAAGCAAGAGGGGAAGAAGACCTCGTATGTAGAAGGACCGACTATATATGTGCCCATGTAGAGGCAACTGACCAGCTTACCACTAGGGATAAATGCCCATGACTCCATAAAATGGGAAAAAAGATGGATAAATTGTGTGAGGGGTGACGAGCCCCTCTAGCTAACATGGTCAGCCCTAAAGGCTAAAATAGGACACCACAAAAAAATCCAGCAGCAAGGGGATGATGTCTAACACCCCCTCTCAACACCGGATGCTGAGTGAACTCCAAGAAGCCAGAGACGTCGTCCTCAATCATAGATAAAAGACTGTAGAAATAGGTACCAAGAAAGCTCCACAAGCGACTCCTCAATAACTCAACTACAAAAGCAACAGAACAAGCTACCAAGTGCACTGCTCCTATAGAAGAAAACAACCATGTAGGCTGCGACGTGCTGCACCAAATAATGGTGCCAAACCCAAGTGTAAGAACACTCTCCGAAGTCAAATGTCGTGTTTCCAGCCTGGAGAAGGTATGAAAAACCTCAAAACCAACCAAGATCACATCCTGTAGATAATCAATCTTGGAAGAAGCAAGTTGCTCCTCACCGGAACTCTTTGAGTCTATATGCTCAAACTCTATAACAAGAGTTGCCAAATGTTGAAAAGAAGCAACCTCTAGAAGGGTCAACATCGCAAGATGTAAAGACTCTAAAGAAAAGATAGGGTCCATGTCACCATTTGGTTCCTCATCCATCTTGACCAGTGTTTTATACACTAGGTGGAACCAAGGTGTGAACGGGGATTTTTCCA
This sequence comes from Cibotium barometz, assembly GCF_041138505.1. Taxonomy (NCBI): domain Eukaryota; kingdom Viridiplantae; phylum Streptophyta; class Polypodiopsida; order Cyatheales; family Cibotiaceae; genus Cibotium; species Cibotium barometz. Next base: position 899,869 of record NC_141048.1, on the reverse strand, counting down.
CAGAAACAACGAAGTCACAGGATGGAAGACGCCTGTGTAGAGCCAAGTCTTGTCGCAGAACTTGTGTGAAGGCTTATCTGGCATGTCTCTATCTGAAGGCGGAGTACATGACATAAGTTTACATAAGGATACTTGTTCACACTTATAAAAATTTATAAGTGGTTGGACATATGGGGATTTGGACAAGGAGAATATACATGGACCTGAATTTTTAAGCTGTGTGTGTGAACACTTCAAGTGGGCGCCTAGCTTTGCATGGATCTTGCAAGCTTTTATATATAAATATACATGGCGGCTGTTTTTTTAAAACTCCCAAAAGAGGAGTTTTATGGTATTTTTTAAGAGGTTTCCACTTTTAGCGATGGGAAAAGCAATCATATGCTTGAAATAGAGGGGGGTAGACTCTATGAAGAACAAGAAGTGATGCGCATACACACAGGGAAGGGGGCAGCAGTGCTTTTCTCTGGATCCACTCGCCGTATAGGTCCCTTCAAGCAGTAGTCGGCATTTTCTATCTCTCTTATGCACTTAGACCTTCAGCTGGCGGAAGCTGTTGGATTCTCTTTCTACAGCGCTGGCCGTACAGGGCCTGTTTACTCTCTCTTCACCCAGTCTTGAGCAGGCCGGTAGTTCTCTCTTTCTACGCTGACCGTAAAGGTGGACTGTGGACAGGAGGCCGGCAGCTCTCTCTTCCCCTTGCACTGGCCGTACAGGTGGACAGCAGTGCTTTTCCTTTTTCCCCCTTGTGCCAGGTGGACAGCAGTGCTTTTCCTTTTTCCCCCTTGTGCTGCCTGTACAGTGGATAGTTGCAGGCAGCTCCTTCTCTTGTGCTGGTTGTACTGTGGACAGCAGGCCAGCTAGCTCACCTCTCTCCTGCGCTGGTACAGGCCGTACAGCAAGTACAGTAGCATGGTACAGCATGGACAGCCACCTTCTCCCTCTTTTGGGCGACTGGCGGGCGGCAATTTGACACTCTCTCTCTCTCGTTTGCCTGTGGCCCGCCTCTCCCATTTCGCCTGTGCCCAGTTCGCTTTCGCCTCCCCTTTCCCATTTCGCCTGTGCCCAGTTCGCCTCTGCCCCGCCTCTCCCATTTCGCCTGTGCCCAGTTCGCTTTCGCCTCCCCTCTCCCATTTCGCCTGTGCCCAGTTCGCCTGTGGCCCGCCTCTCCCATTTCGCGTGTGCCCAGTTCGCTTTCGCCTCCCCTCTCCCATTTCGCCTGTGCCCCCGCCTCTCCCATTTCGCCTGTGCCCAGTTCGCCTCTGCCCCGCCTCTCCCATTTCGCCTGTGCCCAGTTCGCTTTCGCCTCCCCTCTCCCATTTCGCCTGTGCCCAGTTCGCCTGTGGCCCGCCTCTCCCATTTCGCGTGTGCCCAGTTCGCTTTCGCCTCCCCTCTCCCATTTCGCCTGTGCCCCCGCCTCTCCCATTTCGCCTGTGCCCAGTTCGCCTGTGGCCCGCCTCTCCCATTTCGCCCGTGCCCAGTCCCCTTTCCTGTCCCCTCCCCCCCGCCGCCGCCCCCCGTGCTCAGGCCCCCAAGGCAGCAACATAACTTTCTCTCTCTCTCTCTCTCTCTCTCCTCCCTGCCTGTGGGAAGGACTGCAGAGAGTGATCTGGAGGAATGGCCCCGAGTCTCCAAGAGAAACTCGAGGCCCTCGAGATGGCAATGAAGGCACTAATCAAGGAGAACAAGAAGACATCCGATTCCAACCTCAATGAGGTGGAAAACAAACTACACCGGCACATCATAGCTCTCGAAGCACGGGTCACGAACCTCGAACAAGAGAACACGGCACTCAAGGAGGAGGTGAGTGCATTGAAAGTGGAAATGGTAGCCATCAAAAATGCTGAGAAGGAAGAAGGGGAGATCAATGACAACACTCTCACGGCCATCAAAGAAGAGATCTCCAAGGAGATCACAAAGGACATGGAGGGAAAGCTTGAAGCCAAGCAGTCAGGATGGGTCAAGGTGGTGAAGAAGAACATCCGTAAAGAAGTGAGGGAGGAGACTCAAAGAGAAGAACACCAAATCATTCACACCACCATTGAGGAGGAGAAGATGAGGCATGCCCGCCGCCTCAACATTCGAGTCACAGGTATAGCCGAGACACCCGACTCCACCCCCGAGAAAGATGGACAGCTTCTATGCATGAAGCTCGGCTACAAGGAAGAGCACCCTCTCCCCTTCACCAAAGCATGGAGAGCCGGGAAAGACTCAACACGCAAACGAGCCCTCATCCTACAGTTTGCAGGAGAGACGGAGAGGGTCACCTTCATGAGGAAGAGGGTCATACTACGGGGTTTAGAGGGAGCTCCTATTTTCTTGGATGATGATCTCACGAGGATGCAGCTTGAGCATAGGAGAACTTGCATGCCACGAGTCTTACACGCGAGGAGAGAAGGCAAGAAGGCCTTCTATCGAGATGGTCGGGTCATCATTGATGGCCGGCCCATGGATTAGCGGTTTGGGGCCTATGGGACACAGACCAGGCCACTGACAGAGATACACATGGCAGTATGGAACTGTAATGGTTCACTATGGGTGCAGCCTGGACGACTGGAGCATGTTATGGTGGGGAGAGACATCATACTTCTGACAGAGACACATCAGAGCCCAGAGAGAGGGCTACCTCGAGTAGAGGGATTCCAGCGGGAGTCAGCATACAGGAGGACCACACGCCAGGGTACCTCGAGAGGGTCGGGGGGAGTAGCAGTCCTATTCAGACGGGAGCTACAGGGGAGACTGAGAGTGGTAGCACAGGATCCAGAGGCCAGATACATGTGGATCAGCTTACAGCTCTCACAAGACAGGGTTATATACATAGCTTTATGTTACTTTTCTCCATCAGGATCCTCCTATGTCATTACAGAGGACATGCCACAGGAGGAGGAGACAGGAGCCTCGCCATACACTTGTCTGTCAGAGGAGATTATGCATTATTCTACACTAGGGGAAGTATTTCTAACGGGCGACTTCAATGCCCACACACAGAGCAGACAGTGTGAGGTGTATGACTATGATGACATGGAGATCCTCCACCCTGTGGATCCAGAGGACATAGGGGCTAGTCGGGCATCAGAGGATACTGGACCAGACAGAGGACATTATGGGGACCACTTACTAGAGTTGGGAGCCAGGCATCGTCTCGTTATTTATAACGGGATGCTACAGTGGCCGGGATCAGGAGGACTGACATGCTTCCCACATGGGGGTCATACACGGACCGGAGGCACAGTGGTAGACTACATTATGGGGTCTTTGGAGGCATCACAGCTTGTCACCTCATTCTCCATTCCACCTCGTCCTATTGGGGCAGATCATACATACTTGGCATTTTCACTAGCCGGATCACCAGTATCACCAGCCCCCCACATACCGACGCCACACACTACCATCTACTTCACACATGACATGGCAGACATATACACTGGCAGAGTAGAGGATGGGCTCCTACTCATGGATCCCCTGGCACCTATGGATACCATTACAGCCCAGCTGGCATCACTCCTACACACGGCTGCATTACAGAGCTTCCCACATCGTGTACACTCAGGAGAGCCTGCGAGACCTGGGACTATGCCCCAGAACAGATGGTATGATGACGAGTGCAGAGCCCTATACTCACGGCTCCACATACAGAGAGCCTTGGGAGCCATCACAGAGCAGGAGTCGAGGAGAGAGATGAGGAGACTTACTCGCCGCAAAAGGCGGGCCTTCGCAGAGATACAGGAGCTAGAGATCTTTCATTTCTTCATGAGTAGAGATAGCCCTGTCTCATGGCGGCACTTCAGAGAGCCCCGGATCCCGACACCTATTGCAGACCCACAGACATGGCACACATATGCAGAGGGCCTATACCATGCCCCACAGCAGCCACCTATACCTCAGCCACAGGAGCCTCGACCTACCACAGCTAGCTTCTTTACCCACTCGATGGTACAGGAAGCTATCCGCCGCCTACAGCATGGACGGGCCGCTGACCATATGGGCCTGCAGGGTGAGCATCTCATATATGCAGTAGATTCTTTAGCTCCTTTTCTTGCACACCTGTTTAACAGGGCACTAGCAGAGGGTTTGCCTGCAGAGTGGACGATGCACACCATTGTGCCGATTCACAAAACAGGGGATATGCTCGATCCAAGCAACTACAAGACGGTTATGGTTGGCCACGTGCTGTTGGCCACGTGCTGGCCAAACTCTATGGTGCAGTGCTGGAGCAAGAGCTTAGCTTATATGCTGAGCGAGCAGGTTTACGCTCATCAGGGCAGGCAGGCTTCAGGAGAGCTTTCTCTACCACTGACCATGTATTCACTTTGAGATGTATGCTTGATCAGGCTAGAGTGAGGAAGAGAAAGCTCTATTGCTGCTTTGTGGATTTCCGCAAGGCATTTGACACAGTACCACGAGAGAGGCTCTTTCAGCGCTTGCAGTCTCTTGGTATACCAACAGATATGACATGGGGCATCTATGCATTATATGAGCAGGTTTTTGGGCGAGTCAGATGCCCAGGAGGTATGTCCGAGATTATTGCTAGCACCATTGGTGTGAAGCAAGGATGCCCACTTTCCCCCACGCTATTTGGGTTATACATTGATGAGGTGGCTGACTTCATTACACGGGGAGGCGGAGATGGAGTTGATTTAGCAGGTACCTCAGTACATATTATGCTCTATGCTGATGATATTGTATCAGTGTCTGAGTCTCCAGGTGGTCTACAGCAGCATCTACATGCACTCGATGATTTCTGTACACAGAGAGGTCTTACTGTGAACCTTGGGAAAACCAAGGTTATGGTCTTTCATACATCGAGACAGGGTAGGAGTCAGCTGACATTCACTCTCGCAGGATGCTAGGTGGAGGTGGTGACATCATACGTGTACCTAGGGGTTACCTTCTCTGCAGCAGCCACACGCTTCACCATGGGTTCAGCAGCCAGAGCTAGATTGACACGGGGATATGCAGCATTGGCTATGCTAGAGAGACAGTGCCACCAGGCACATTTTCAGGAGCCCCGGACGAAGGGGTGGCTATTTGACACATTAGTCACACCGGCATTGATGTATGGAGCAGCGGTATGGGCGCCAGGCCTTGCTACCCATTGGTGGACACAGATAGAGAGACCACAGGCCCTCATGATGGCACGCATGATACGCAGCAAACCATCAGTGCCTCATGACATTATCCGAGAACAGTTTGCTGCGCCTCTTATGATGGTAGAGGCCATATTTCAGACTATATGCCTGCTAGACAGATTCAGAGAGATGCCACAGGACAGATTGTCATACAGAGCTTTTGAGGCATCTAGACAGCTGGCTGAGGCAGGAGACACAGGATCATGGTATGCACAAGTCACACATTGGTTCTCACAGCATGGCCTAGACATGGATCATCTACCACCATTCCAGTATGACAGGGATGCACCACATATCCGTCTCTCTCATAGTGAGAGGAACAGAGTATTGAGACAGGATCTATGGCAGCTCTATACACGAGAGACATGGATATCGCCTACACAGCCTCTTCCACCGAAGATGCTATACTACAGAGATCACTTCATGAGTATCACTGATGATGGATTTATAGAGAGGCCTAGATACATGGAGGGTTTTCCACACGGCTCCCGAGTGGCTATTGGTCAGCTCAGAGTTTCATCACACCGATTGGAGATTGAGACTGGCAGAGCAGCACGGATCCCCCGAGAGGAGAGGGTATGCAGATTGTGCAGAGAGGAGGTGGAGAGTGAGGAGCATTATGTATGCAGATGCAGAGCATATAAAGCCATCAGAGAGAGATATCCCATTTTATTCAGAGAGCCACATTCCCTACGCCAGATCTTTGAGGCAGCAGACCAGCGCATACTGGGGAGATACATTCTAGACATACAGCGCCACAGAGAGACATTATTACAGGCTCAGACAGCTCCAGAGGGGGGGCGACAGACACAGATTACTACGTTTTTTCAGAGATCCATCCCCCTCCCAGCTCCTACACGGCAGGGAATTACTCTCCAGAGAGCAGAGACACTTAGAGCCCGCAGGAGACAGAGGACACCTGGCTTTCGGACACCACGCCTATACCAGAGAGAGATGACAGAGATCAGAGCTCAGTTTCACAGAGAGGGTGCGGAGCGACTGGCTCGCTTCAGAGCACACCCAGGCATGTTCTTCAGGGAGCTGTGGACACCCCCTTCATTGATGTATACCATTTTATACCCCCAGTATGGTACAGGATGGAGCTAGCTAGGTTGCATATCATGATTGTATACTCCATGCATATAGCTTTGCATTCTCCTAGTAGTAGAGCTCCATCCCCTGCACACCCAGATTCAGCTTTTTTTGTTCAGTACTTTTTCATTTTGTTGGGATGACAGAGGATACCCCATACAGGTACTCCGATTTGTCTCATAGGCCGAGTTCGGTCTTTTGGAAGACGTTAATAAAATCTTTCTTTCTTTCTTTCTTTCTCTCTGTTAAGCTCTTAGTCAAGCCTCTCTCTCTCTCTCTTTTGAAGACGTTAATATAACATTTCATTTCATTTCATCTCTCTCTCTCTCTCTCTCTCTCTCTCTCTCTCTCTCTCTCTCTCTCTCTCTCTCTCTCTCTCTCTCTCTCTCTCTCTCTCTCTCTCTCTCTCTCTCTCTCTCTCTCTCTCTGTTCGCTTCCGCCGCCCTCCCTCCCGCCTGCTGTTCGCCCTGCTCGCCACCCCCTCACTGTTCGCTTCTGCCGCCCTCCCTCCAGCCTGCTGACCTGTCGCCTCCCTCTCTCTCTTCGAACCTGTCGCCTCCCTCCCAACTTTATCTCTCTTCGAACCTGCTGCCCTCCCTCCCGCCGGCTACCCTGTTCGCCGCTTTCTCTCTCGTAGCCGTCCTCTTTGTTCGCCGCACAGTACTGCTGGCACCCACCCTTTCTCAAATATGCTGGCCCGCCTCTGTCTCCGCTAGGGTCTGCGCCTCTCTTTCCCCACCCACTCACCCACCCAGCCACGCACCGACCCACCCAACTACCCACCCACCCACCCTTGCTCAGGCCCCCAAGGTAGCAACATAACTCTCTCTCTCTCTCTTCTTCCATGGGTTCCCTCTTGCGCAACCCGACGAAGGCGACCTTTATGGTCACAAACAAGAGGATAACAAATGCGGAAAAGGAGATGAATACTCAATCTTGAAGGAAAATCCCAAAAGAAGCAGCCACACACATACTTGTTATGGTATGGAATGGAAGGCGGAGATGGAGGGATGGTGGAAGGAGAAAGCCAACATTCTCCAAATGGTATTCAATGAAGGTAAGCGGTGGAAAGAGGAGAAGCAGGAAGTGGAGTGCACAGAGTATGGGAGATATTTGGTAGATATGGGGACTGCACATGGGTTGGCCATACTTAATGGCTTGCAGAGGTTTCCGTCAGCAGCTGGATTTACTTGCTTTCCACATAGACATGGTGCTAGCACAGTGGATTATGTCATGGCTATGCCGAGCTTTGTTTCATGCATTGAGGACTTCACAGTTGGATCTCGGTCCATTGGGGTAGTAGTGGATCATGCATCATTGACATTGACCATCTCTTTTCACTTTACCACAGCTCAGAGGACACGAGGGGCAGATCACACTCGATATACTTTTACTTCAGAGACTGATGCTGTCTACAGAGAGGGATTTATAGACGTCTGTACACAGAGGAGCCAGGGAGACCTTTGGAGGAGCTGACCCATATACTGACAGAGACTTTACAAATTGCAACGAGAGAGGCATATCCACATACTCAGCCTGGCCAGAGACAGCGTTCTCGGTGTATGCCCCAGAACAGCTGGTATGATGAGGAGTGCAGAGAGACAAGAGCCCGACGTGTTCCACGCGTCGCATGGCATCGTCTTCGCGTTGTCGGATCTCCAATGCACGCATCTGCAACTCAAGCAAGGAGCTTGGTTGCGGCTGTGACCCCACGAGAGTGGTCCCTGTGAGTGACGAGGATCTGGTATCTGGGATACGGAAGGAGAGGGAGGAAGAGATGGAAAACGCGACGTTGGAGAGCGGGTACGCTCCTCTAGAGCCAAGATCTGCGCCTTCTGCTCATCCAACTTGGCGGTCTGTTCTGCAATTGCTCGCATCATCGGCTGGAACATGTCTGTGACACTCAAGCCTGGTGCCCTAGCTGGGCTGCCTGGTGCACTCTGGTCCCATGGTTCTTGGTCTCTCTCGTCGTCGAAGCTCGCCATAGCAAGAAAATGCAATTCCTTTCCAGAACCGCAATCTGCCCATCCACTATCTGTGTGGGAGACTTCCGGAGGCTTCCGGAGGCTAAAAACCAACCGTCCTTCGAGGAACAGGAGTCACTCCGAAAGGGGTAGTCTACCGGCGTCTAAAAACCAACCACACAAGCGAGAAAAAATTCTGGTTTCTTTGCTGAATCTTTGTACTTAAGGTAGGCTCTGATACACTATAATATGCGGAAGCTTCGGAAAAAGATCGGTAACTTCAAAACTCAGAATTCAGCACTCTTTTCACGACGGAAATTAACGCACAAACTTGAAAGGAGAAGTGCAAAAAATAGAGAGAGAGAGAGAGAGAGGGAGAGATGGAGAAGACACAGTATTGGGTCCCAATTACCCTCTGTAGGGCCCCACCACGGATGGTGTATTTGCTTTATTAGAATGATGAGAAAACTGAAAGAAAATACAGCAACCTTGGACCTTTTCTTGGCTGGAAAATCCTGCCCTTGACCTTCAGTTCTCCACCCCTTTGCTTAGCAATTCCCTTGGCTTGTCTAGCCCTTGATTTGCTTGAGCTCTTGGTGAATAATGAGATGGTATGATTGGGATTATGGCCTCCACTATTTATACTTCCCATCAGGAGCAGTCGGCTGGTTCACTTTTCCCTCCACGACTTGTTTTAATGATATTAAATGCTGAAAGAGCCATGCTTTCACACTGGACTGTCCTGGCTGCCTCTGTGGACTGCTGTCCAGTCCAGCGCAGGCTGTTGGGCAGCGCCTGCAGTCCAGGCTGGTTCACTTTTCCCTCCACGACTTGTTTTAATGATATTAAATGCTGAAAGAGCCACGCTTTCACACTGGACTGTCCTGGCTACCTCTGTGGGCTGCTGTCCAGTCCAGCACAGGCTGTTGGGCAGCGCCTGGGCACTGGCCGCCTGCAGTCCAGGCTGCCCTAAGGGCTAGCCAACTGGCTGGGCTGGCCCAAGAGCCAGTCGGCTGCTTGGCCAAGCCCTCTTGGGCTGGCCGACAGCCTGCCCAGCCCTTCCTTGGGCTGGTGGACAAGTCCTGGGGCTGCTTGGCCCCATTTTTGGGTGGCCCATAGCCTTCCCTGTGTCCAAATCTGCTGCATACCTACATCTACACAGCTGTCTGATATCTGGTGGCAGACCAAACATACAGAACAACTGACATCATTCCAGAGAAGACTCACAGCGCGGACTGGCACTGTTTCATGTGTAGGACAGTGCACACCTGACCTTGGACTCATGTGCAGGACAATGCACACCTGACCTCGGACGACTGAGATGGATGCATGGCTGACTCGTCCTGGACTTGGCTCACATGGGACCAGTTCACCATCCTAGGTCCTGCACCTTCTGTACAGAAATGTCTACGTGGCATCCAAGTGCTCGATGCACGTGACACATAGCTATCTCACTGGGGTGATACAAAACTGTCTATGGAAACTCATCATGGAATACCAGGAACATAGAACATGAGAGGAGCATCAGCCCCGAGTAAATGGTATACCACTCTCCAAAATATCAAGCATGGGTTTAATGAGTATGGCCAAGAGATCTCCCTCAGCTACGTCACGTGGAAAGGTACCTCGATGGCGGTGGAGCATGTCTTGGATCTGGAGCTGATGAGGGGATCGTGGCCTGCGTCCGGGGGGCCAGGGACGTCTGGCACGCTAGAATGCGGAGGCCCAGTCTGAGGTACCTCCTCTCGAGGGAGGTGGATTCGAAACAGCCCGAGGTGGGTCCACAAGGTCCACTGTACGGGTCTCCTCCACGTCTTGGGTCCGGAAGAAACTAGTGATGGTTGGTTGGCGAGGGAGGGGTCAAGGTGGTTGGAGCCAGAGCTCTCTCAAGAAAGTGTCTCTATGTCTGCGAAGCTCAAGCAAGAAGAGCCCTAGGCAACGCTGGTCCCAGAAGTCAATGATCCTGGAGAGTGGACCAAATCCCTCACGAAACAGACAATGAAACCTCCCGTGGATCTATTAATATACTTGGCAACGGCATATGTAATGCTCCTCTGTCTCAACCTCTGTGTGGCATAATCGACAGATCCTCTCCTCAAATGATGGCTTTGATCCTCTTGAGGTGACGTGAGTGTGGGTGGCGGCCACTAAGTCAGGGGCATCGGGCTTTGCATAGCTTGGTGGCTCTGTCTAATGTCACTCCTCTCGGCCAAGCTCCTCCACCAGCCTAGAGGTCACGGGTCACGGGTAGTGGGTGGATCAGCTCTCGCAGCTCTAGTCTGGTAGATGTAAGTAAGAGCTCGCTCTCTGTGCTAGTCCTCGGGCAGGTGCAGTTGATCTGGACCGCTGTAGGGATTCCCTGTGTCTACAGAGCTCCAGCCACAAGCATCTCTGGTGTAGAAAATCCATGGTCCTAGAGAGTGGTCCATATCCCTCTCGGAAGAGGCAATGGAACCTCCCCCTGATCTCATAGTAAACTGGGCATCTGCATATATAATAAGCCTCTGTAGAGAGAGAAATGAAATGAAATGATATATTAACGTCTTCAAAAGGCCAAAATGACCTATGAGACCAAAAAGGTTACAACAATTGGTGGATCTGATACAATGTCTGTGTAAGAAAAGCTAAAAACAACTAAACAACTAACTGAAATTGAAACAACTATGAGGAAAAGTACGGTACTAGGAGCTCCTAATGGATAACATCTGGGAGGAAAACTCCAGCAACAAAGGTAAGCATCATACACATCACTATCCAAAGATGTCTCTCATCGGTCGATGGCGGATATCTTCAATGTCCTCCATGGTGAGTACTCTGACTGGACGTCTCCCATGCCGTGCTAGTATGGTCCTGATCCTCTGTTGTAGTCTCCGCCGATGTCGAGATGGGCCTCTCATCTTGGGGCGCCTGGACCGCCCCAGCTCTATAGCCCGATCAATCAGTGTACCTTTGGTGCGGCTATACTCTGGGGCTATCTGCAATGCCTGCTGGCCTGACTGCTCAATCTGTGGTCGAAAGAAGCCTGTAATCTGCCTCTGTAGGTGTCTCTCCCTCTCAAGAGACCCTCTCTATGTCTACGAAGCTCCAGCAAGTATAATCCAAGGCATCTCTGATCCTGGTATCTCATGACTCTAGAAAGTGGTCCGAAACCCTCTCTAAACAGGCAATGAAAACGGCCTCGTATCTCATAATATACTGGACAGTGACATATGTAATGTAACTCTGTCTCTGGCTCCATCTGGCACGGCTGACAAATCCTGGCCTCAGCTGGTACTCCTCTGAATCTGCCAGTCTCAATCTCTAGCTGGTGTGAGGATGTGCGCACCTGACCAATAGCACACCGTACCCCATGAGAAAGATGAGTATCCATGTAGCTGGGTCTAATCACAAACCCATCCTGCGTGAGCTGGAGAAGGAGATCTCTATAGAAAGCCATCTTCGTACCAAGCTCGTGTGTCGGCTGTATCCATGTCCTCCTAGTGTCCAGCTGAATCAAGTCCTACCTGGTAATCTCTGCCCGTGTGAGAGAGAGGGAGGGTGCATCCAGGGAGTACTGAAATGGAGGTAGCCTGTCCATACTAAAGCCATGCAGCTGGAACCAAGCTGTCATCTGTGCATACCAACATGATCCGTCTCCCTGTGATGCCAACTGTCGTGAAGACTCTAGGGCTAAGCGAGCATATCTGTCTCTAGGGAGAGCCCAAGTGCTATGTATAAAGGAGACTGATCGAGTAAGTGCCTCTACTACCAATGGGGGGGAAGCCATCTCTGCACGGATAATATCATGTGGTACGGAGGCCTTGGCCCTAATCATCTGGGAAATCATAGAAACCAAGGGCCTCTCCATACGTCTCCATCCATCAGTGCTACCAGCTCGGCTGTGGTGATCCACTGAGGGTCCCCATATCTCCACTCCATACAGCATGGCTGAAGTGACCAAAGTGTCAAAGAGCCAGAGCTTTGTTCGAGGTTCCTGAAACTCAACCTGCGAACACATCCTCTCTAGTCTCCCCAATGCTCCATAAGCTCTGGTCAATCTGGTCTCCGCTGCTCTCCTCAAGGAAAATAGTGGGCCACTAAAAACCACACCAAGGTAAGTATATGCATCTGTATACTCCACTGTCTCCTGACCATATGTAAAGGTGGGTACTGACCTCCTAACCCACTGTGCTGTGGTGTTAAACACCATCACCTTGGTTTTACCAAGGTTAGCAGACAATCCACTGTCCTGTGCAAGCGTGTGTAATGCATCCAAATGACGCTGCATCCCCTCTGGAGAATCTGACATCAGCACAATATCATCAGCATACAATAACAGCGGAATCCATGTCCCTGCTAGCTATGCTCCTCTGTCACCCTCCTGCTCTACATAGTCCGAAACCTCATCCACATACATCCCAAATAAGGTGGGAGAAAGGGGGCAGCCCTGTTTCACCCCAATAGTGGAGTGAACCATCTCAGATATACCCTAAGTAGTACGTACCTGCCCCACAACCGTCCTGTATAAAGCCATGATTCCCCAAATCAGCTCTGTGGGCACTCCCATCTCCTGTAGTCTGCGCATCAGTCTGGCTCTCGGTACTGTCAAAAGCTTTGCGGAAATCCACAAAGCAACAATAAATCCTCTTGCCATATAATCTGCCCTCAATAATAGCTCTGAGTGTCAAGATATGATCAAGAGTGGAGAAACCTCTCCTGAACCCTGTCTGCCCTGATGCACGTATGCCCTCTCTCTCTGCCCATCTACTCAACTCCTACTCAAGAATAGATGCATATAATCTAGCCAATGTGTGACCAATCATGATGGTATGATAATTCCCAGGAAGCATGGGATCCCCTGACTTGAAGATAGGCACAATCGTGGACATATTCCAAGTCTCAGGAAAACCCTCACACATGGCTCGGTTAAACATCATAGCAATAAGCTCTGCAAGCATATCTCTAGCATGAATAAAGTGATCATATGCTCTCCCAGTCCTCATCCTGTCAATAGCTTTCCTTCCCATCTCAGCAATAAAGAAAGCACATGTCTCTGGGCATGGCTCCGATGGGTCTGGCAGGGGCGGCTGTCTTGGTGCTGTGTACAGGGATGCTGCATACTCACCCCAAATCTCTGTGGAGGTAATGGCTGGTGATGGTGAATGCTCATGGAATAGTCTCCATGCCTCCCCCGAGTCCTGACTCATAAATAACTGATACAAATCCCTCTCTAACTAAGCAAGATAAGGCCTCTTCTTCCGTCGCACTAGGTGCCGGAAGGTAATCCGTGACTGTCTGTGAGTGGTAACACCCATGAGCACCTCTCTCTGTAATCTGATCCTCATCTCTCTACACTCCTCATCATACCAATTGTTCTGGGGCATGTTCCCAGATCGTCTCCGTGTAGGCTGACTATGGGGATATGCCTCTGATGCTGCAGCATGAAGCGTCTCTATCAATATCTGAGTGAGCTCATCTAATGGCCGTCCCGGCTCCTCGGCACATAAGCGTCTGTATATCTCATCCGTGTACACGGTGTCAGTCTCCCTCGTAAAGGTATAACGAGTGTGTGTGGAGACCTGTCCCAATGGAGCGGTGCTGAATTGAAATGTGAGAGTGAAGGACAAGATAGCATGATCCACTGCTATTCCAACCGGCCCAGTGCCTACCATAAAATCCTGAAAAGAGGGAATGAGACTGGGCTGAGCCATAACATAGTCCACTGTACTAGCACCATGCCGATGTGGAAAGCTAGTGAAACCGCCCGATGTCGGGAATCTCTTTAGGCCATTCAGGATGGCCAATCCATGTGCAGTCCCCATGTCTATCAAATACCGCCCATACACTATATGTTCCTCATCCTGTGAGAGTCTAGATAGGCCCATATCCCTGACATCAAGCTCCCTCAACATCTCCTCTGAGGTATCATAAAATACTGTCTGGTTATGGGCGGTCCTGGCATTGAAGTCCCCCAGGAGAATGATGTCACCATCCCTTGAGAACTCCCAAAATAGAAAAGGGAGACTGCCCGCTAGGTGATGCATACACTGATGTACTAGGAGCAAAATAGCATAGAGCAATGTAGAGATATATGCCCGTCTCTGCCCTCAATCTAACCCACATGTACCTAGCCTGCTCATCTCTACAGACTATATGTATCAGTGGTTGTAGCTCCTCTCTAAACAATACTGCCACTCCTCCTGAGCCCCGTCCTCTATGCTCTGAACGAGTCTCCTGTCTCCCATCGGTATCCACTAACATGTGGCATGGACTGTCTAGAAGCGTGATGCATCTCACAATAGAAGATGATGTCCCTCCCAATGAAACTATCCTCAAAAGCCCCTACATCAAGGCGTAGAGATCCATTACAATTCCAAGTAGCAACTTTGAGTGTAGTCCCATAGGTCTCGCGCCGTCATGAAGAGCGCCTCTCCATAATCACCACTCTACCATCTCTATAGAAGGCCACTTTCCCTTTCTCTCGGGCTGCCCTTATCTCGGGCATAACTTCTTTCATGTGGGCAAGTTGCGAGAGTGTGAGGTCATCTCCAAGAAATATTCCCGTCTTCTTGAGTGGACGTCTCTTCAAGAAGTCCTTCGCTTCCATGGAGGGAAAACGAATGATAAGTGCTCTCTCCTTAGAAGATTCGCCACTACCTTCTCTCTTCTTTCCCACTCTCCATGCCTTTGTGTGCGTGGCTTCAATGCCCATCATAGAGAAGAGCTCTTTGATTTCCCCTTCCGCATCATCACGGTCTTTTAGACCGGACACTCGTACATGTAAGGCCCGGGTCTTCCTCCTTTGCTCCTCTTCAAGGGTCATGTTGATGATGGTGGGAGTGGGGATGGGTGGCGATTCTTTACCTTTCCCTTTCTTGGCGACCTCGATCCATTTCTCCGCCTCGTCCATCTTCTTTTGTGTCTTTGTGATCACCTCCGCCCATGAAGATGTCTTCTCTTTATGTTGCTCCTCCTTTCGAATGATCCGCATTTGTTCCTTGATGGTATTCAGCTCTTCAATAAAGGAAGACTGAAATTTTCCATCCTCAAGCTTGCTTTTTGAAGTGGCTTCCAACTCCTTTTTGAGGGCTGCTCATCTAAATGACATCTCTGCTTATGTCATATAGGTATAATATCTAGATATTTATTCCATTTGTTCACACACTTACTCAATTACACACATAAGTGAGTGTTCACAGACACACATACAAGAACAATAGCCCTTTTAGGGGCTGTTCACACATGGACACAAGTGGGTACACAAGCAAGGGTACATGTACATGGTGGGTACACACACAGAAACAGATACGCAGATACCGGACTCCGAATCCCAACAATAGTTAGCATGTTACATTGCTCTAGATGTAATACCCCTGTTTTGGGGATGCATAGTTGCCCAAAGGATAATGTAGAGCATTGCATTGCTGGTGTCTCATATTAAGAAAAGAAAGAAAGAAAGAAAGATATATTAAGCGTCTACTAAAGACCTAATATTCCTATGAGACCAAAGTGATACAATAATGTCCATGGCATATCTCATCATGGAATGGAAAATAAAACAGAAAGAAAACATAAAACATAGCTATCTCACTGGGGTGATACAAAACTGTCCATGGAAACTCATCATGGAATACTAAGAACATAGAAACATGAGAGCAACATTAGCTCCAAGTAGATGGTATACCACTCTCCAAAATATCAAGCATGGGGCTAATGAGCATGGCCAAGAGGTCTCCCTCAGCTATGTCACGTGGAAAGGTCCTGGTCGCTTGGCTCATGGAGCCAGGGGCTCAGATTTTGCATGACATTTTCTTCATGCCATCTATGCAAACAGCGTCATGGTACATATTGCTTCACTGGAGTTGGTCCGGAAGTCACCATTCTGACCACATTACTCCACCGTGGACAGTCATTGGGAGACTTTGGGTAGCCTGGCTGCATGGCAGGTCTGGAGACCTTGCTAAAGGCCATTGAGAGAACTTAGTCCTTCTATATCCACAAATTACTAGTTATATGGTCAGATTCTCTTGATACTCTCGTATCCAGCTGGGGTAGGTTCCATTGTACATCCAGGACTCCACAGTTTCAGATGAGACGTTTCGTGTGAATTTGGGGGGACGGTCCCTTCTAGTTTCACACTAGGTAATGATAGAAATAACAGAATCCTGACGGGCTCCATCAGCAGTGATCTTTCCTATGCTGATGCCCAAGCTCCTCCCACAGTTGGCATAATAGACTACCATATAGCATGTCTCACAGTCAAAATTCAATCACTGATGTATGAAACATGATAGGCATTCATACCAAGGATGAGTCACTTTACAAATGCAGAATCAGAAGGGGACACTTAAAATTAGGTATGATTTGGGGCTCTTAGTTTCTTGAATATGATGAATTTCATAAGCACTGTACACAGCTCAACTGTCCAATCCTTGGTCTCCAGGTTTCTCCTCTATGCTTAATCTGTCTTTGTAAACTCGATTATTTATAATTAAATGGTGTCTGTAGGATGCCCGTGTTTAGTTATTTTAACTTTTCTCACCTGGATTTCCTTTCCTCCTATAATTTTATGCTTTTGGCCTTAGAAACAACTTTGTGAATTCAGAGCAACAAGAAAGCTCCTTGCCAATATAACAGTAAGTCTGCCACATAACCTGCTTAACTCAAGCACGGCTTTATGACCCTTCCTTCAAGTGCGCGTAAACAATAGAGAAAATGACAACACAAATTCAATCGAAAACAAATGATGTAGCGTAGCCTTTTATCCCACATGGCAAGCACAGAAAGCTAGAAACAGGAATATAAGAACCTACCTTCCCGATGCGGGGCCTTTCCTTTGTCTTAGCAAGACTGTTTCGAATGTAAGATACAGCACCCCAACACCTCAGGTTGTTGGCTACATCATCCAAGTGTAGCAAGTACTCTTCTTCTGTGAGTGGAAATGAGCGCTGTAGAATTTGAGATATCAATCAAATGTCAAATTATCATGTAGCAAGTGAAATGGACAACTTTTAAGGCTTGAGACTCATAAATCCGATGTTTTTACTTTCTTGCTACATAGAGCTACACAGTCTCAATATTGAAGGCATGTGGTTGAAGGCACACCTGTTCCCGATATTTCCACATGACATTCATTGCTAGTAGTTGTCTTCCCATAAACTCCTGCATATCAAGAAAATCATATTTTTGTTAACCACCAAAAACGTTGGACAGCCCTGGACACATACTAACACCAGATTCAGATTATCTTGACTGACAATTTTACAATATCCTTCAGTTTGTTCTAGCTTCCTTCCTAATCTTAAGTCATCACACTTCAACTAGGTATTTCGGCCACTATGGAGGGATCTAATCGGATGCCTTCTAAGCTAACAATGTAGCCAAGGTAGTAAACCTCAACCAAATAGAACCCTGATTTCTTTTCGTATAAAGCTCATTGCTTTCCAGCAACTTCATCAATTTTTTGACGTCCGTGCGACTCTACCATAGCTGAGAATACAAGTATATCATCCAAAAAGATGATGACACACTTGCCTACCAAGTCCCTAAAGATACACATCATCAAATTTTCCTGAGCGCTCATCAACCCAAAGGGCATGACCATAAACTCATAGTGGGCCTGTTCAATACGAAAGGTTGTTTTGCGGATGTCCTCCTCTACTATCCATATCTGATGGTACCCACTCTTTGGATCAAATTTCAAGTAAATCTTTGCTCCCTTCAGCCTCTCTAAGATATAATCAATCCGAGGAATCGGGAACTTGCTCTTCACTCTCAGCCTATTGAGAGTGCGGTAATCCCATAGTCATAAGAATCCATGATCCTTTTTCTTGACAAAAAGGATCGATGCTTTGAAAGGAGACAAACTAGTATGTATGAAACCACATGGCAGTAGCAATTCATGGAGTTGAGAGCACGGTTATCCAACAAAGTCAGGAGAATCCATCCTTTTTCTTGACAAAAAGGATCAGCATCAGGCTATGAAACGTTTCCATAGCATCAGGCTATGAAACGTTTCCATAGCCGGTACGCAAAATTGCTCAGTGGTTCCAAGCCAGAGAGGAGATCAAACCTGTGATCCTCCAATCTAGATGGGGGAAGGAGGGAATCTTGGGAGGGCGATTGTCTAGAAGAAAGATCTTCTCGAATCGGTCATGTAGGGCCTTGTACTTCTAAGAAGCATTGGCAATGGGCTTGAACTTAGCTTCTTATTCGCCTGCATAGCAGAAAGTGTTGGAATGCACAGCCGAAAATGAGACAAGTGTTGTGAGAAACAAAACGCAGAAGTGTAGAGAGAGAGAAGCTGTATAAACTTTGCTATATACACGAAGATCTGATACCAAAACAGGTGTGGGGGGCAAGGGTGGTTTATACCACCCTCCAGTGCTGGTCGGCCAGGTCAAAAACAGCCGACAGCCTGCCTGGATTGTCCACGACTAGAAAAAATGCAGTCGGCCAGCACATCATCAATCGGCCAGACAAAACAGCAGTTAGCCAACACCCACAGCAGTCGGCCAGTAGAAGAGTGAGTTGGCCAGCAACAGACAGCCCCCATGACCAAAAACAGTGAGAAAAAAACACGAAAAAATGGGAAAAACTCATGGGCGCCCTCTCAGCTCTTGGATGTGGAACCAAACCCAGTGAGTTGGAGTGCTGCCGGAGCATAGCCTGAGCTAGAGGCTTCATGAAGAGGTCCGTCGCATTGTCCTCCGTCGAACAATAAACAAGCAAGATGTCACCAGCCAAAATCTTCCCACGAACAAAGTAACCCTGGATGACCGTGGATTCTACCAGCGGAAACCCAATCTCGCCAAGTAACCTCTGAAACCTCACCTCCTCGCAAGCAAAACCACAAGTAGCCCGGTACTCTACCTCTGTAGAAAACAAGGCAATAGCTGGCTGCCTCTTGCTGCTCCATGAAATAGCTCTTGAGCCAAGGGTAAATCCGTAGCCTGATGTTGATCTCCTCGTGTCTGGATCTCCTCCCCAATCTAAGTCACTCCAACTTTGAAGTCTGACTCGATCCGTCGTTCCCCCTCTAGTGTCATAGAAGAGTCCAAGATTCTTCGTACCTTGCAGATACCGCCAGATCCGCAATCGTGCATCCCAATGAGTCTTGAAAGGCGTCTGCATAAATGACCTCAACAGCCCCAGCGAGAAGCTCAAGTCCAATCTGGTGTTCAGCAACCAAATCAATGAAACAACACGCTTCCGATACAAGGAGGCATCAACATGCTCACAAGGATCATCAACAGTAACTTTGGTATGCCAAGTCCTGGGAGCCTATTGAAGACCATTCAAGGCCTTCCGAAACCTCAAAGCCTGGAGGCTGCTCAACATACACCTCCTCCTGCAAGTCATCATCTACCACTCGCATGGCTTTTCTACAAGTCCCCCGGGAAAGAGCTTCCTCAACTGCAATAGGCTCTTTGTCCCAAATGATTGGAGACATCAAAGCATAGTTCACCTATAAAGGCTCCTCTGACGGACGAACGCAAGAACTGGAATGTCCCTGCCTGCTACCAACATCCGACAAGCCATCCACCATTTGGTCCTGAACAGCCTGTTGTCGCAGCATATCCACATTCAAGTGGTCATGACGAAATTGCCACAAATCACCTAGCTGAGAACCTGTAAGAGAGAGTGCTGAGAGTTTGTAAATCCCATTCTCCACTCCGCCTTCCCATACAACTTGGCATGTTGCTTTATCCCGGAGAGCAACAAAATGCTCATCAAACTCTACCTGTACACCAGTCTTGCAAACCTCATGCACTGACAACAGATGAAAACCAAGGGATGGGACAAAAAGAACCTAGGAGGAATGCTTCCCCCCTCTGCCATTGGGAACAATCTCTAATTTGCCCTCACTGTGAATAGGGATAGTGGACTTGTCACCAATGAGGATGTGACCTGCGTGCCTTCCAAGATCCTATAATAACTCTCGGGAAGGCGTCATGTGCCTAGAAGCACCACTGTCTAGAATCCACTCTCGAGTGTCCCTAGTGGTGAGTCCAACCAACTCCCTCCTCAAAGAAGATGAAACGCTGGTGTCCATAATCTCCAAGTGCACAAAAGCTGGAGTCTTCACAGTTACTGCTAAAGAATCTGCACCTCACAGAGTGAGCATCTTATTTATGCAGCTGACACACTGGGACCCTTTGTTGCTCACCTCTTTAATAGGGCACTAGTGGAGGGCCTACCAGCTGAGTGGACTATGCACACCATCGTGCCTCTCCACAAAGCGGGAGACATGCTAGACCCCAACAACTACAGGACTATCATGATTGGTCATACATTGGCCAAACTTTATGGCACTGTGCTCGAGGCAGAGTTGAGCTCATATGCAGAGAAGGAGAGACTGCGAGCACCAGGGCAGGCTGGATTCCGACGAGCTTTCTCCACTATTGACCATATATTCACTCTGAGATGTCTAATTAACCAGGCTAGGGCACGGGAGAAGAGATTATACTGCTGCTTTGTGGATTTCCCCAAAGCATTTGAAACGGTGCCACGAGAGACTCTTCCAGCGCCTACAGTCATTGGGGATCCCATTAGAGATGGTTTGGGGCATCTATGCTTTATATGAGCAGGTCCTCGGGCACATACGATGCCCCGGAGGGCCATCTGATGTTATTGCTAGCACCATAGGTGTGAAGCAACAATGCCCACTCTCTCCTACACTATTTGGGCTATACATCGATGAGGTGGCTGACTTCATTGGTCACGGTGGTTGGGAGGACGGGGTAGACATCTCAGGTGCCACAGTCCACATTATACTATATGCAAATGATATTATGCTGGTCTCTGAGTCGCGGATGGGACTATAGCACCATCTCCATGCACTCGACGACTTCTGCACACAGAGGGAGCTTACGGTGAACCTTGGGAAAACCAAGGCCATGATTTTCCACACCTGAGGGCCGGTTCGACGACAAGCCATCTTCACACTAGCAGGAGGACAGGTAGAGGTGGTAGACTCATATGTGTACCTAGGGATTACATTTACGACTCCGCCAGGAAGATTTACTATGGCACGAGGGATAGATTCACACGAGGGTATGCAGCTCTGGCCATGCTAGAGAGACAGTGTCACCAAGCACACTTCCAGGAGCCCCGCACGAAGGGGTGGTTATTTGACACACTAGTCACCCCTGCTTTGATGTATGCTGTAGCAATATGGGCACCTGGGCTCGCCACCTCCACATGGTCTCAAATAGAGAGGCCTCAGATTCTCAAGCGTCCAAGCAGCTCGCAGAGGGTGGAGATAGGAGATCATGGTATTCACAGATAATACAGTGGCTCACTCAGCATGGTCTCAACATAGATCACCTGCCACCTTTCCAGTATGATATACATGCACCACACATCCAGCCCTCTCACAGTGAGAGGAACAGAGTCCTTCGGCAGGATTTATGGCAGCAATACACTCAAGAGACTTGGATTACACCCAGTCAGCCTCTACCGCCGAAGATGCTATACTACACAGATCAGTTTGTGTGTATCTCAGCGGATGGATGTTGGGGTAAAGGCATTATGCCCACCCTTATAGTGTGTAATAGTCCATAAGTTTTATAGTACATAGTACACTTAGTACTTTTAATGTACTAAGTGCACTATGTGTACTAGAGCAAATATACATGTGTGATAGGGGAGTCACACACTCATATAATGTGAGTTGACTCATCCCCACGTCTCTCTCTCTCTCTCTCTCCCTTCTTCTTCTATGTGTGTGTCTCCCACATGAAACCCTAACTCTCTCCCTTCAACTGGTATCAGAGCTGGCAGGTTGAGGATTGGTGTGTTGCTTCTGCTGAAGCTTCAATGCACGATTGGAGCTGTTGATCCTGAGGAACTGCCGTCTGCCGTTTGCTGCCCTTCAACCCCTGCGTGTGCTGTACGGACCTGCGTGTGGGGTCGCCTGGGTGTGCTGCGTGTGCAGAACTGGTCGCTGGTCGTCTGTGTGCAGAACTGGTCGCCTATGTGCAGAACTGGTCGCCTGTGTGCAGAACTGGCCACGAGTTGCAGCAAGCCGTTGGGCGTCAGACGCCTGGCCACAAGAGGGAGTGGTTGTAGCGCTGGCCACTAGGCGGAGGCGGCGGCAACAAACAGGGCCTGGCCACAAGGCGTAACAAAAGGGCACGTTTACATGTCCTCGTGGAGGTCCCATCACTTGTAGCGCTGGCCACTAGGCGGAGGCGGCGGCAACAAACAAGGCCTGGCCACCGCAAGGCATAGCAACGCACACCACAACGGGCCAGGCTAGGCGAGCACAACCCGCCACCATCTGTGTGCAGCCCGCCAGCTTTGGTGAGAGCAGGTGCCTCCGACAGTGCCTCTATCGCAGAAGGCTGCTGCTCCGCCCGCCGCCGCGTCTGGTTCCGTCCGCTCTGGGAGCTGCCCACATGTCTGTGTGGCCCAACTATACCTCCGCGATGTCAGCTGTACTGCGCAACTGATCCCAAGCCCCGTACCTGCTCAACCGACCGCTCCTCGTGCTCGCCCACCTGCACAAACACGAATACAACATCAGCACACGAGCCATCTAATACAAAGCCCCCCTTTTTCCTGCAACAGAAATCAAAAATTGTCTGAGGTATTTGCTTCAATTTTGGGATTTGTTTGTCCATTATCATCAATTGAGCAGGTACAGGCCCTAATGGCTCAGATTTGAGCACAATTGGCAACAATTGAGTGACATTGGTCACATTCCAGGTCAATTTGCAGGAAATTGGGTGTCAACATTTGGGGCTTTTGATGTAATTGTGCCATTGGGCATTTATACATGATGTATGATGTGAGCAATCTCACATTCGGGCCAAAATTGCAAGAAATTGGAGTGTAAATCAAAGGGCTTTTGTGCCAATTGGGTTAATTTGCATGCAGGCACTGGCATTTGATGCTTTGAGCAATGTGTTGATGCCTGTCAAGCACTCAATGTGCCAGTAAATCAAGGGGCTTTTATGTATTGGATGTATATGTGGCCAGGGGAAGCATTGTGAAGACTCTGGATGCCTTCATGTGCATTAATGTACCATTCATGATCAGAAATTGATCTTGAATCAAGGGGCTTTTCAAGATTTTGTGCTTGTTGAGCTTGGCAAAGCAGCAGGGAAGACTTTTATGCCTTGAACCCTCAGAAATCCACTTGCAGTCAAGGGGCTTTTGCTCAATTTCTGTCCGGGACTGTTGTATGCAGTGGTAGGGACTGTCAAGGTCTGATTTTCACACATTTGGACAGCCAGGAGAGCATTTATTGCTACTGTACTTGCTGGTACAGATTCGGTACAACTTTGTACAAGTTTTGGCATGGTTGTACATTGATTTGAGTGAGGAAAAGGCTCATTTTCAGCTGCTGTACTTGCCGGTACAGGTTTGGTACATCATTGGTGAGCACTTAGAACTATTGTACAGTGTTTTGGAAGGGGAACAGAGCACATCTAAGGTGCTGTCATAAATCTGCAGCAACCAGATTTTGGTGATTTTATCACATTCAGTGGGAGAAGAGTTGAATTCTTGCTTCCGCAGTGGGAGATAAACTTTGGGAGAACAACTCTGAGCACTAGTGTGCTTTTGGTGCAGTGTTTGCACATCTTGCAGGGAGTCAGGCATTGACTGTGTCAAAGGTTGCATATTGCTATGGCAACCACAGGTGAGAGCTCTTCATTGCTTCACATCAAGAAGCTTGAAGGCTCACATAATTATGACATTTGGCAAACCCAGTGCTATAATGTGTTGCTCCAGAAGAAGCAGCACAAGCCCATCAAAGAAAGGGGTGTAATGCCCGCTTCTCTTACTGCTGAAGAATGGGAAGATATGGATGAGCTGGCAAGATCCACCATCATGTTGTCTGTGTCAGACTCTTTACTTTTCAGCATACGTGGAGAAGACAGCTTGGGGAATGTGGCAAAGATTGCACGACTTGTATGCCCAGCAAAGTGCCTCAAGCAAAGTGTATTGGCTGAAGAAACTCATAGGTCTTCAAATGAAGGAAGGGGCGTCTATGACAGCCCATCTAAATGAGTTTAATGGTGTTGTCAGCCAGGTCCTCAATCAAAAGTTGGCAATGGACGATGAGTTCAAAGCCACCTTTCTCTTTATGCACTTTGCCAGAGAGTTGGGACACATTCAGGACAGCCACTAGCAATTCGAATGCTATGCTGTCATATGCAGATGTGGAGGGTGCTCTCCTTCAAGAGGAGATGAACAGGAAGAACAACTCTGTTAGAAAGTCAAATGCAATGAATGCATGTGGGAGATCCCAGCAAAGGGGTAAAAGCCAAGAACGGGAAAGGAGCAAGTCCCGCTCCAAAAAGGACTTGGAATGCCATTATTGTGGCAAGAAGGGACATTTCAAAAAGCAATGCTACAAATGGAAGAATGATCAAAAGGAAAAGGGCAAAGGAAAAGACAAAGACAAAGATGAAGCCAAAGATGCAAAGCCAAAGGGCAAAAGTGGAGTCAAGATTGAAGAAGTCAATGTGTCACATGCAGGTGACAGTGAGGATGAAGTCCTATTCATGTCTTCACTTGATGCCCATTCACTCCTTGCAGGAGATGGTCATGGTATGCACTCATGGATTATTGATTCACGTGCCTCCTTTCATGTCACAGGTTGCAGAGACTTGTTTAGGTGACAACCATGCATGCCAGATTCTTGGCAGAGGTGATGTGAGGCTTGTGTTTTCAAATGGCTCACAGCTTATGCTCCATGATGTCAGGCATGTGCCTGAGATCAAGAAGAACCTGGAAGAATAGTAAGGGCTCACTGGTTGTTGCCAGAGGCTCTAAGGTGGACACTCTTTACTTCATGCATGCTAATGTTTGTCACCATGCTAATGTACATGCAACCAAGCTGCCGGAAATCTCTGTGGCATAGCCGGTTGGGACACATGAGTGTCAAAGGAATGGAGCAATTGTCTCGTTTTGGTTACTTGCCTTCCCTAAAGTTCTCAAGTTTTCAGTTTTGTAAGCATTGTATATATGGCAGGCAACTCCAGTGCCCCCACAAGAAAGCTCTTGGACAGAAAGATGCTCAGTTAGAGCTTGTGCATACAGATGTATGTGAAATGCCTCAGCTTTCTTTGGCAGGGGCAAAATATTTTGTCCTTTATTGATGATGCCACACGCAAGGTGTGGGTTTATCCTCCTCGTTTGAAGAGTGATACATTCTCAATGTTTGAGAAGTTTGTTGCTCATGTTGAGAATCAAACTGGCAAAACACTGAAGGCTTTGCGTTCCGACAATGGTGGAGAGTATATGTCCAAACAGTTTCAGGACTTTTGTGATGCTGAAGGCATCAAGAGGGAGCTCTCTACTCCTTATGATCCTCCACAAAACGGGACAGCAGAGAGGATGAACAGGACCATTCAGGAGAAGGTCCGTTCTATGTTGTCACATGCTGCATTACCTCATGGTTTTTGGGCTGAAGCTGTTATGACAGCCATTCATCTTATAAACAGGTCACCTAACACGAGGCTTGGTGGGAAAGTGCCAGAGGAAGTATGGACAGGGAAGCCTCCGTCCTACAAGCACTTGAGAGTGTTTGGTTGCGTTGCGTACGTGCACATACGCAGGGAAATACGCACCAAACTTGATCCTAAGTCTCACAAATGCATATTCCTAGGATATGGTGACAGAGGTGAAATGGGGTATAGACTTTGGGATCCACTGAATAGAAAGATTATACGCAGCAATGATGTCATTTTTTATGAAACATGCATGTATAAGGAGCCTGCAAGGCAACAGGAGCCTGGCAAAGTCATCTTTGATGATGATGGACATCATGGACAACAACCAAGGGCTATAAATCAGCCATTACAGCAACAAAACCAGCCCTTAAATGGTGCTGAAAATGGTCCAAATGGACAGCCAGAGATGGCAGAAGATATCCCTATGGATATCCCACAGTTAGAGGAGATACCGGGCATGATCTTTCAACCTTATGGCATGGAACAGGAGCCACCAATAGGTGATATGCAGGCTGGACAGCAACCTGCAAATGATGATCATTGGGTACGGAGGTCCACAAGACACTCCAGACCCCCTGACAGGTTTGTTCTAGGACTTGATGCTCACTGACTGTGGGGAGCCCTCATGTTATAAGGAGGCTTTACAAAGGGCAGACAAGGCTCTTTGGGAGCGTGCTATGAAGTCAGAGATGGATTCTCTGCACAAAAATGGAACATGGAAGTCGGTGCATTTGCCTACACGCAAGAAGGTTTTGCCATGCAAGTGGGTTTACAGGCTCAAAGTTGCACCTGATGCAAAGCCAAGATACAAAGCCAGGTTAGTGGCTAAGGGCTTCAAGCAGGAATATGGTGTGGACTTTGATGAGATCTTCTCTCCAGTGGTCAAAATGACCACACTTAGAGCTGTATACGCTTTGGTTGCTCATGATGATCTGGATTTGATTCAGATGGATGTGAAGACTACTTTTCTTCACGGTGATCTCCATGAGGAGATATATATGCAACAGCCAGAGGGTTATGCAGTGAATGGAAAGGAGAAGCTTGTATGCAAGCTGAAAAAGAGTCTTTATGGGCTCAAACAGGCACCAAGGGAATGGTATCATAAATTTGATACATTCATGAAATCCCAGGATTTCAGGAGGAGTGACATAGATCACTGCTTATACACCAAGAAAGCTTTGGATGGCAGTCTATTGATCCTCATCTTGTATGTTAATGATAAGTTGATTGCCGGGAAATCTCGTAAAGAGATGGATGCCTTGAAGAAGAGGCTGCATCAAACCTTTGATATGAAGGATTTGGGTGATGCAAATCACATTTTGGGTATGCGGATACTTCGGGACAGAAATCAGCATGTGTTGTATTTGTCTCACAAGGAATACATTGGCAAAGTTTTGCAGAGGTTCAATATGGAAGGGGGGAAGAAGACTAGTACTCCTTTGCCTCCATATGTGAAACTCAGTGCTATGGACAGCCCACAGTCGGATAGTGACAGGGCTGATATGGCCAAGATTCCGTATGCTTCAGCTTGTGGCAGTCTCATGTATGCCACGGTTGCTACCAGGCCGGACATTGCATTTGCAGTGGGAGTGGGAGTGGTTACTAGATACATGGCCAACCCTGGCAAGAAGCATTGGGCAGCAGTGAAAGGTGTCATGAGACACTTGAAGGGCGCACAAGATATGTGCATTTGCTTTGGCAAACAGGATGCATTAGTGCATGGTTACACGGATTCAGATTATGCCGGTCATCCAGATAACCGGAAGTCTACTACCGGTTATGTGTTTACATTCACAGGAGGTGCTGTGTCATGGATATCCAGGATGCAGAAGTGCATTGCCTTATCTACTACAGAGGCTGAGTATATTGCAACCACAGAGGCTTGCGAGGCATTATGGCTATCTCGGTTAGTGGTTGATTTGGGTTATACAGGGGATATTCCATTGTTGCATTGTGACAGTCAGAGTGCCATCCAGTTGGCAAAGAACCCTGTCTTTCATGCAAAGACGAAGCATGTGGATGTGAAGTATCACTTCATCAGAGAGGTGATAGACAACAAGCTGATTCAGCTTGTCAAGATTCATACGGATGACAACCCAGCTGATCTGTTGACAAAGAGTTTGCCTCCAGAGCGGTTTGCTCATTGCAGACACTTGATGGGCATTGGATGAGGCCAGTTTCAGCCTTGATATGGCCTTGTATATTATCATGTACATGCTAATTTTTCTTTTCCTTCATTTAAGGGCACTTTGCCTTCAAGTGGGAGGTTGTTGGGGTAAAGGCATTATGCCCACCCTTATAGTATGTACTAGCCCATAAGTTTTATAGTACATAGTACACTTAGTACTTTTAATGTACTAAGTGCACTATGTGTACTAGAGCAAATATACATGTGTGATAGGGGAGTCACACACTCATATACTGTGAGTTGACTTATCCCCACATGTCTCTCTCTCTCTCTCTCTCCCTTCTTCTTCTCTGTGTGTGTCTCCCACATGAAACCCTAACTCTCTCCCTTCAATGGATTCATACAAAGACCTGGATACATGGATGTGTACATGCCTCACAGTGCCCGAGTGGTGATTGGCCAGCTCAGAGTGTCAACACACCAGCTTGAGATTGAGGCAGGTAGGGCAGCACAGATCCCCAGAGCAGAGAAGATATGCAGACTATGCCAGGAGGAGGTTGAGAGTGAGGAACATTATGTATGCAGATGCAGAGCATATAGTGTCATTAGAGAGAGATACACCACCATCTTCAGTGGAAATCCCTCACTCCGCCAGATCATGGAGTCTGTAGACCAGCGCAGATTTGGCCAGTTCTTGTTAGAGAGACAGCGCCACAGAGAGACGCTGATATGGACTCATACCACAGGGAGAGGTGGGCGACAGCTCCAGCTCACTAATTTCTTCCAGAGATCTATCCCACTGCCTACCCTGACACAAGAGGGGGTTACACTTCAGTGCGCTGCGGACCTCCGAGCCAGACGGAGACCGAGAGCACCAAGGTACCAAACTCCCAGACTACATCAGAGGGAGATCACAGAGATACAGGCTCAACATCAGCAGCTAGCTCACTTACACTCACACCCGGAGATCATGCTCCGAGGTATTTTTGCCTCGCCATCGCCTATGTATCACATATTACACCCCCATTATGGTATTGGTTGGAGCTAGACAGATCTGCATTGCATTCTTGTATACCCTACGCATATAAGTTGCATACTGAGCCTCTAGCAGTAGTGCTCCATCCATCACACCCCCCCACTAGCTCAATACTTTCATACTCTATTTCATGTTCATTTTGTCCCTCTTTTTCTGGACATCTAGAAGACATTGACAGTTGTACATTGATTTGTCTCATAGGTCGAGTTCGGCCTCTAGTAGACGTTAATACAGCTCTCAGTTCGGCCTCTAGTAGACGTTAATACAGCGGGGGGCAGTTCGCATTTTCGCCCTTCTGCCCCCCGCTGCCCAGTTCGCCTCTCTGCCCTTCTGCAGTTCGCATTTTCGCCCTTCTGCCCCCCGCTGCCCAGCTTCTGCAGTTCGCATTTTCGCCCTTCTGCCCCCCGCTGCCCAGTTCGCCTCTCTGCCCTTCTGCAGTTCGCATTTTCGCCCTTCTGCCCCCCGCTGCCCAGCTTCTGCAGTTCGCATTTTCTGCCCTTCTGCAGTTCGCATTTTCGCCCTTCTGCCCCCCGCTGCCCAGCTTCTGCAGTTCGCATTTTCGCCCGTCTGGCTCCCCTTTCCCCACCCACCCTTGTTCGCCCGTCTGGCTCCCCTTTCCCCACCCACCCTTGTTCGCCCGTCTGGCTCCCGTTTCCCCACCCACCCTTGCCCAGGCCCCCAAGGCAGAAACATAACTCTCTCTCTCTCTCTCCTCCCTGCCTGTGGGAAGGACTGCAGAGTGATTTGGAGGAATGGCCCCGAGTCTCCAAGAGAAACTCGAGGCCCTCGAGATGGCAATGAAGGCATTAATCAAGGAGAACAAGAAGACATCCGATTCCAACCTCAATGAGGTGGAAAACAAACTACACAAGCACATCATAGCTCTCGAAGCACGGGTCACGAACCTCGAACAAGAGAACATGGCACTCAAGGAGGAGGTGAGTGCATTGAAAGTGGAAATGGTAGCCATCAAGAATGCTGAGAAGGAAGAAGGGGAGATCAATGACAACACTCTCACGGCCATCAAAGAAGAGATCTCCAAGGAGATCACAAAGGACATGGAGGGAAAGCTCGAAGCCAAGCAGTCAGGATGGGTCGAGGTGGTGAAGAAGAACATCCGTAAAGAAGTGAGGGAGGAGACTCAAAGGGAAGAAAACCAAATCATTCACACCACCATTGAGGAGGAGAAGATGAGGCATGCCCGCCGCCTCAACATTCGAGTCACAGGTATAGCCGAGACACCCGACTCCACTCCCGAGAAAGATGGACAGCTTCTATGCATGAAGCTCGGCTACAAGGAAGAGCACCCTCTCCCCTTCACCAAAGCATGGAGAGCCGGGAAAGACTCAACACGCAAGCGAGCCCTCATCCTACAGTTTGCAGGAGAGACGGAGAGGGTCACCTTCATGAGGAAGAGGGTCATACTACGGGGTTTAGAGGGAGCTCCTATTTTCTTGGATGATGATCTCACGAGGATGCAGCTTGAGCATAGGAGAACTTGCATGCCACGAGTCTTACACGCGAGGAGAGAAGGCAAGAAGGCCTTCTATCGAGATGGTCGGGTCATCATTGATGGCCGGCCCATGGATTAGCGGTTTGGGGCCTATGGGACACAGACCAGGCCACTGACAGAGATACACATAGCAGTATGGAACTGTAATGGTTCACTATGGGTGCAGCCTGGACGACTGGAGCATGTTATGGTGGGGAGAGACATCATACTTCTGACAGAGACACATCAGAGCCTAGAGAGAGGGCTACCTCGAGTAGAGGGATTCCAGTGGGAGTCAGCATACAGGAGGACCACACGCCAGGGTACCTCGAGAGGGTCGGGGGGAGTAGCAGTCCTATTCAGACGAGAGCTACAGGGGAGACTGAGAGTGGTAGCACAGGATCCAGAGGCCAGATACATGTGGATCAGCTTACAGCTCTCACAGGACAGGGTTATATACATAGCTCTATGTTACTTTTCTCCATTAGGATCATCCTATGTCATTACAGAGGACATGCCACAGGAGGAGGAGATAGGAGCCTCGCCATACACTTGTCTGTCAGAGGAGATTATGCATTATTCTACACTAGGGGAAGTATTTCTTACGGGCGACTTCAATGCCCACACACAGAGCAGACAGTGTGAGGTGTATGACTATGATGACATGGAGATCCTCCACCCTGTGGATCCAGAGGAGATAGGGGCTAGTCGGGCATCAGAGGACACTGGACCAGACAGAGGACATTATGGGGACCACTTACTAGAGTTGGGAGCCAGGCATCGTCTCGTTATTTATAACGGGATGCTACAGTGGCCGGGATCAGGAGGGCTGACATGCTTCCCACATGGGGGTCATACACGGACCGGAGGCACGGTGGTAGACTACATTATGGGGTCTTTGGAGGCATCACAGCTTGTCACCTCATTCTCCATTCCACCTCGTCCTATTGGGGCAGATCATACATACTTGGCATTTTCACTAGCCGGATCACCAGTATCACCAGCCCCCCACATACCGACGCCACACACTACCATCTACTTCACACATGACATGGCAGACATATACACTGGCAGAGTAGAGGATGGGCTCCTACTCATGGATCCCCTGGCATCTATGGATACCATTACAGCCCAGCTCGCATCACTCCTACACACGGCTGCATTACAGAGCTTCCCACATCGTGTACACTCAGGAGAGCCTGCGAGACCTGGGACTATGCCCCAGAACAGATGGTATGATCACGAGTGCAGAGCCCTATACTCACGACTCCGCATACAGAGAGCCTTGGGAGCCATCACAGAGCAGGAGTCGAGGAGAGAGATGAGGAGACTTACTCGCCGCAAAAGGCGGGCCTTCGCAGAGATACAGGAGCTAGAGATCTTTCATTTCTTCATGAGTAGAGATAGCCCTGTCTCATGGCGGCACTTCAGAGAGCCCCGGACCCCGACACCTATTGCAGACCCACAGACATGGCACACATATGCAAAGGGTCTATACCATGCCCCACAGCAGCCACCTATACCTCAGCCACAGGAGCCTCGACCTACCACAGCTAGCTTCTTTACCCACTCGATGGTACAAGAAGCTATCCGCCGCCTACAGCATGGACGGGCTGCCGACCATATGGGCCTGCAGGGTGAGCATCTCATATATGCAGTAGATTCTTTAGCTCCTTTTCTTGCACACCTGTTTAACAGGGCACTAGCAGAGGGTTTGCCTGCGGAGTGGACGATGCACACCATCGTGCCGATTCACAAAACAGGGGATATGCTCGATCCGAGCAACTACAGGACGGTTATGGTTGGCCATGTGCTGGCCAAACTCTATGGCGCAGTGCTGGAGCAGGAGCTTAGCTTATATGCTGAGCGAGCAGGTTTACGCTCATCAGGGCAGGCAGGCTTCAGGAGAGCCTTCTCTACCACTGACCATGTATTCACTTTGAGATGTATGATTGATCAGGCCAGAGTGAGGAAGAGAAAGCTCTATTGCTGCTTTGTGGATTTCCGCAAGGCATTTGACACAGTACCACGAGAGAGGCTCTTTCAGCGCCTGCAGTCTCTTGGCATACCAGCAGATATGACATGGGGCATCTATGCATTATATGAGCAGGTTTTTGGGCGAGTCAGATGTCCAGGAGGTATGTCCGAGACTATTGCTAGCACCATTGGTGTGAAGCAAGGATGCCCACTTTCCCCCACGCTATTTGGGTTATACATTGATGAGGTGGCTGACTTCATTACACGGGGAGGCGGAGATGGAGTTGATTTAGCAGGTACCTCAGTACATATTATGCTCTATGCTGATGATATTGTATTAGTGTCTGAGTCCCCCGGTGGTCTACAGCAGCATCTACATGCACTCCATGATTTCTGCACACAGAGGGGTCTTACTGTGAACCTTGGGAAAACCAAGGTTATGGTCTTTCATACATCGAGACAGGGCAGGAGTCAGCTGACATTCACTCTCGCAGGATGCCAGGTGGAGGTGGTGACATCATACGTGTACCTAGGGGTTACCTTCTCTGCAGCAGCCACACGCTTTACCATGGGTTCAGCAGCCAGAGCTAGATTGACACGGGGATATGCAGCATTGGCTATGCTAGAGAGACAGTGCCACCAGGCGCATTTTCAGGAGCCCCGGACGAAGGGGTGGCTATTTGACACATTAGTCACACCGGCATTGATGTATGGAGCAGCAGTATGGGCGCCAGGCCTTGCTACACATTGGTGGACACAGATAGAGAGACCACAGGCCCTCATGATGGCACGCATGATACGCAGCAAACCGTCAGTACCTCATGACATTATCCGAGCAGAGTTTGCTGCGCCTCCTATGATGGTAGAGGCCATATTTCAGACTATATGCCTGCTAGACAGATTCAGAGAGATGCCACAGGACAGATTATCATACAGAGCTTTTGAGGCATCTAGACAGTTGGCTGAGGCAGGAGACAGAGGATCATGGTATGCACAGGTCACACATTGGTTCTCACAGCATGGCCTAGACATGGATCATCTACCACCATTCCAGTATGACAGGGATGCACCACATATCCGTCTCTCTCATAGTGAGAGGAACAGAGTATTGAGACAGGATCTATGGCAGCTCTATACACGAGAGACATGGATATCGCCTACACAGCCTCTTCCACCGAAGATGCTATACTACAGAGATCACTTCATGAGTATCACTGATGATGGATTTATAGAGAGGCCTAGATACATGGAGGGCTTTTTACCACACGGCTCCCGAGTGGCTATTGGTCAGCTCAGAGTTTCATCACACCGATTGGAGATTGAGACTGGCAGAGCAGCACGGATCCCCCGAGAGGAGAGGGTATGCAGATTGTGCAGAGAGGAGGTGGAGAGTGAGGAGCATTATATATGCAGATGCAGAGCATATACAGCCATCAGAGAGAGATATCCCATTTTATTCAGAGAGCCACATTCCCTACGCCAGATCTTTGAGGCAGCAGACCAGCGCATACTGGGGAGATACATTCTAGACATACAGCGCCACAGAGAGACATTATTACAGGCTCAGACAGCCCGAGAGGGGGGGCGACAGACACAGATTACTACATTTTTTCAGAGATCCATACCCCTCCCAGCCCCTACACGGCAGGGAATTACTCTCCAGAGAGCAGAGACACTTAGAGCCCGCAGGAGACAGAGGACACCTGGCTTTCGGACACCACGCCTATACCAGAGAGAGATGACAGAGATCAGAGCTCAGTTTCATAGAGAGGGTGAGGAGCGACTGGCTCGCTTCAGAGCACACCCAGGCATGTTCTTCAGAGAGCTGTGGACACCCCCTTCACTGATGTATACCATTTTATACCCCCAGTATGGTACAGGATGGAGCTAGCTAGGTTGCATATCATGATTGTATACTCCATGCATATAGCTTTGCATTCTCCTAGTAATAGAGCTCCATCCCCTACACACCCAGATTCAGCTTTTTTATTCAGTACTTTTTCATTTTGTTGGGATGACAGAGGATACCCCATACATGTACTCCGATTTGTCTCATAGGCCGAGTTCGGTCTTTTGGAAGACGTTAATAAAATCTTTCTTTCTTTCTTTCTTTCTCTCTCTCTCTCCCCCCCCCTTCACCAAAGCATGGAGAGCCGAGAAAGACTCAACACGCAAGCAAGCCCTCATCCTACAGTTTTCAGGAGAGACGGAGAGGGTCACCTTCATGAGGAAGAGGGTCATACTACGAGGCTTAGAGGGAGCTCCTATTTTCTTGGATGATGATCTCACAAGGATGCAGCTAGAGCATAGGAGAGCTTGCATGCCATGAGTCTTACACGCGAGGAGAGAAGGCAAGAAGGCCTTCTATCGAGATGGTCGGGTCATCATTGATGGCCGGCCCATTGATTGGCAGTTTGGGGCCTATGGGACACAGACCAGGCCACTGACAGAGATACACATGGCAAGATGGAACTGTAATGGTTCACTATGGAGCATGTTATGGTGAGAGAGACATCATACTTCTAACAGAGACACATCAGAGCCCAGAGAGAGGGCTACCTCGAGTAGAGGGATTCCAGTGGGAGTCAGCATACAGAAGGACCACACGCCAGGGTGCCTCGAGAGGGTCAGGGGGGGTAGCAATTCTATTCAGACGGGAGCTACTGGGGAGACTGAGAGTGGTAGCACAGGTTCCAGAGGCCAGATACATGTGGATCAGCTTCTTACAGCTCTCACAAGACAGGGTTATATACATAGCCCTATGTTACTTTCCTCCATCAGGATCCTCCTATGTCATTAAAGAGGACATGCCATAGGAGGAGGAGACAGGAGCCTCGCCATACACTTGTCTGTCAGAGGAGATTATGCATTATTCTACACTGGGGGAAGTATTTCTTACGGGTGACTTCAATGCCCACACAAAGAGCAGACAGTGTGAGGTGTATGACTATGATGACATGGAGATCCTCCACCCTGTGGATCCAGAGGAGATAGGGGCTAGTCCGGCATCAAAGGACACTGGACCAGACAGAGGACATTATGGGGACCACTTACTAGAGTTGGGAGCCAGGCATCGTCTCGTTATTTATAACGGGATGCTACAGTGGCCGGGATCAGAAGGGCTGACATGCTTCCCACATGGGGGTCATACACGGACCGGAGGCACGGTGGTAGACTACATTATGGGGTCTTTGGAGGCATCAAGCTTGTCACCTCATTCTCCATCCCACCTCGTCCTATTGGGGCAATTCATACATACTTGGCATTTTCACTAGCCGGATCAACAGTATCACCAGCCCACCACATACCGACGCCACACACTACCATCTACTTCACACATGACATGGCAGACATATACACTGGTAGAGTAGAGGATGGGCTCCTACTCATGGATCCCTGGCACCTATGGATACCATTACAGCCAAGCTAACATCACTCCTACACACCGCTGCATTACAGAGCATCCCACATTGTGTCCACTCGAGAGAGCCTGCGAGATCTGGGACTATGCCCCAGAACAGATGGTATGATGACGAGTGCAGAGCCCTATACTCACGGCTCCGCATACAGAGAGCCTTGGGAGCCATCACAGAGCAAGAATCGAGGAGAGAGATGAGGAGACTTACTCGCCGCAAAAGGCGGGCCTTCGCAGAGATACAGAAGCTAGAGATTTTCCATTTCTTCATGAGTAGAGATAGCCCTATCTCATGGCGGCACGTCAGAGAGCCCCGGACACCGACACCTATTGCAAACCCACACACATGGCACACATATGCAGAGGGCCTATACCACGCCCCACAGCAGCAACCTATACCTCCGCCACAGGAGCCTCGACCTACCACAGCTAGCTTCTTTACCCACTCGATGGTGAAGGAAGCTATCCGCCGCCTACAGCATGGACGGGCCACCGACCATATGGGCCTACAGGGTGAGCATCTCATATATGCAGTACATTCTTTGGCTCCTTTTCTTGCACACCTGTTCAACAGGGCACCAGCAAAGGGTTTGCCTGCGGAGTGGACGATGCACAACATTGCGCCGATCCACAAAACAGGGGATATGCTCGATCCGAGCAACTACAGGATGGTTATAGTTGGCCACGTGTTGGCCAAACTCTATGGTGCAGTGTTGGAGTAGAAGCTTAGCTTATATGCTGAGCGAGCACGTTTACGCTCATCAGGGCAGGCAGGCTTCACGAGAGCTTTCTCTACCACTGACCATGTATTCACTTTGAGATGTATGATTGATCAGGCCAGAATGAGGAAGAGAAAGCTCTATTGCTACTTTGTGGATTTCCGCAAGGCATTTGACACAGTACCACGAGAGAGGCTCTTTCAGCGCCAGCAGATATGACATGGGGCATCTATGCATTATATGAGCAGGTTTTTGGGCGGGTCAAATGCCCAGGAGGTATGTCCGAGACTATTGCTAGCACCATTGGTGTGGAGCAAGGATGCCCACTTTCCCCCACGCTATTTGGGTTATACATTGATGAGGTGGCTGACTTCATTACACGGGGAGGCAGAGATGGAGTTGATTTAGCAGGTACCTCAGTACATATTATGCTTTATACTGATGATATTGTATTAGTGTCTGAGTCTCCAGGAGGTCTACAGCAGCATCTACATGCACTCAATGATTTCTGCACACAGAGGGGTCTTACTGTGAACCTTGGGAAAACCAAGGTTATGGTCTTTCATACATCGAGACAGGGCAGGAGTCAGCTGACATTCACTCTCGTAGGACGCCAGGCGGAGGTGGTGACATCATACGTGTACCTAGGGATTACCTTCTCTGCAACAGCCACGCGCTTCACCATGGGTTCAGCAGCCAGAGCTAGATTGACACGAGGATATGCAGCATTGGCTATGCTAGAGAGAGAGTGCCACCAGGCGCATTTGCAGGAGCCCCGGACGAAGGGGTGGCTATTTGACACATTAGTCACACCGGCACTGATGTATGGAGCAGCGGTATGGGCGCGAGGCCTTGCTACCCATTGGTGGACACAGATAGAGAGACCACATGCCCTCATGATGGCACGCATAATATGTAGCAAACCGTCAGTACCTCATCACATTATCCGAGCAGAGTTTGCTGCGCCTCCTATGATGGTAGAGGCCATATTCCAAACTATATGCCTGCAAGACAAATTCAGAGAGATGCCACAGGACAGATTGTCATACAGAGCTTTTGAGGCATCTAGACAGCTGGCTGAGGCAGGAGACACAGGATCATGGTATGCACAAGTCACACATTGGTTCTCACAGCATGGCCTAGACATGGATCATCTACCACCATTCTAGTATGTCAGGGATGCACCACATATCCGTCTCTCTCATAGTGAGAGGAACAGAGTATTGAGAATGGACCTATGGCACCTCTATACACGACAGACATGGATATCGCCTACACAGCCTCTTCCACCGAAGATGCTATACTACAGAGATCACTTCATGAGTATCACTGATGATGGATTTATAGAGAGGCCTAGATACATGGAGGGCTTTTTACCACACGGCTCCTGAGTGGCTATTGATCACCTTAGAGTTTCATCACATCAATTGGAGAACGAGACTGGCAGAGCAGCATGGATCCCCCGAGAGGAGAAGGTATGCAGATTGTGGAGAGAGGAGGTGGAGAGAGAAGGTATGCAGATTGTGGAGAGAGGAGGTGGAGAGTGAGGAGCATTATGTATGCAGATGCAGAGCATATACAGCCATCAAAGAGAGAGATCCCATTTTATTCAGAGAGCCACATTCCCTACACCAGATCTTTGAGGCAGCAGACCAGCGCATACTGGGGAGATTCATTCTAGACATACAGCGTCACAGAGAGACATCATTACAGGCTCAGACAACTCTAGTGGGGGGACAACAGACACAGATTACTACATTTTTTCAGAGATCCATCCCACTCCCAGCCCCTACACAGCAAGGAATTACTCTCCGGAGAGCAGAGACACTCAGAGCCCGCAGGAGACAGAGGACACCTGGCTTTCGGACACCATGCCTATACCAGAGAGAGAGATAACAAAGATCACAGCTCAGTTTCACAGAGAGGGTGCGGAGAGACTGGCTCGCTTCAAAGCAGACCCAGGCATGTTCTTCAGGGAGCTGTGGACACCCCCTTCATTGATGTATACCATTTTATACCCCCAGTATGGTACAGGATGGAGCTAGCTAGGTTGCATATCATGATTGTATACTCCATGCATATAGCTTTGCATTCTCCTAGTAGTAGAGCTCCATCCCCTCCCCCACTCATTGTACTTATTGCACACTCAGATTCAGCTTTTTAGTTCAGTACTTATTCATTTTGTTGGGATGACAAAGGATACCCCACACAGGTACACTGATTTGTCTCATAGGCCGAGTTCGGTCTTTTGGCAGACGTTAATAAAATCTTTCTTTCTTTCTTTCTCTCTCACTCTCTCAAGGCCATTCGTAGACTACGCAATGGGCGAGCCCAAGATCATGAGGGACTCACTGCCGAGTACATCTCGCATGCTAATGATACCCTAGAGCCCCTACTAGCCTACATGTTCAATACAGCCCTTTGTGAAGGATTTCCACTCTCTTGGTCCACCAACACCATCACCCCCATCCTCAAAGCCGGAGATCCATTTGACCCTAATAACTACAGGATGATCATGATTGGCCACTGTCACCAGCCTGGAGATTTCCCAGTATGAAAGGGGTCTGGTGGACTCCAGGATGTCTAAATATTTGGAAAGACAAAGCTTTGGGAATGGGGGATTATCCTAAAATACAAAGGACCACACTCCTAAAATTGAGGAGTTGCTATTTTTGGCCCGACTCCGATGGAAATTCTAGTCGCATCATTACATCTGGAAATGAGCAGATACCAAGAGTTGGCAAAGTGCCTACGACAGAATGTCTACCAGTTGGGATATGGCGTTTGTTGGACTCCAATACGTCTAAATATTCGGAAAGTACAAGCTTTGAGAATCGGGGATTATCCTAGAATACAAAGGATCACACTCCTAAAATATACAAGGGTTACTATTTTTGGACAAGCCGGAATGGAAATTCCATTCGCGTCATTACGTCCATAAGCTACGCAAATGGAGGGACTTACAAGAGCACCTTTGATAGAATATCTATGAATTGAGATATTTTTAGAGATGAAGTTTATGGGGGAACCATCTCTTAAATTGGGACATGTGGCAAGACAATGGATCAAGGTGAGACAAGTAGCCACACTTGTCACCTTAGCTCTCCACTTGTCATTATAGCCTTCACTTTCCATTTTTTACTCATTTATAAATTAGAGTCCCAAATTTATAAATTAGAGCCCTCTCTCTTCATTTAGGGAGGCTATCTTGTTTTGCAAACTAGCCTCTACTATGATAGTTGCTCGCATTTTGTCTACAACACTTTACGGAGAGTTCCTACACTTCTTCACTCCCCTCAACAGAAGGTCTCCCTATTTCTATAGCCTTTGATGGCTGTACCGGTTGAAAGGAAGGTTGTATCTGATGTTTCAGATTCTGTATCTTCTGTACCAGCCCATGCACTTGTTGTACCGGCTGAATGGAGGGTCGCACGTTCTGTTTCAAATTCTATATCTGCTGTACCAGCCCATGTACTTGCTGTACTGGCTGAATGGAGGGCTGTATCAGTTGAAAGATGCTCACTACAAGCTTGAGTGCTGAGGCATAGACATTAGTCATAGTATAATGGCTCTGTAGTTGCTTAGTTCTATGCCTTGTGGATAGTAATTACCCACTTGAGAGACCGGATTGAAGGAAAACCCTGGCAAACAGCCTTATTAGAAAGCTGAGCTAATATAGGGTTAATTATCACAATACATAATCAGAGAATTTTGTCTGTCCTCTTAATACCTAGCTTTCCCATTATGGAATTTTCCAATGGTGCCTCTCACATTTCCAATGGTTAACAAACAAGCATAGAAGGTCCAGGAAGGAAAATGTTATTAATGTCAAAACAGAAGACCACAAGGATCTATGTGACAATGGTAGTCTGTGCATTCTTTCCCCACAAGCTATGTCTTACTATCTTCCAACAAGGAAATCATACGAACATCATTGCACATCAGTTTTCAATTGTCAAGTCACACTATTCGTTTCTCAGTCATGCCGTACTCTTTTTGAAGGCCCTATATTTTCAGCATTAGCAAGTGGAATTTCGACAACCATGCTTAAGGGTGTTACCAACCAGAATCGGCCGATCCTCACTATAGAAATCCCAGGAAGATGCATAATATATTTTCAACAAGACTAGAGTTTAGCAAACAGACAGAAAGATAACCTGAACTCAACAAGAAGACTTCGGGCAAAGTTGTCATAAATGTATGTAGGCTTACATAGAATACTGCAGATAGAAGATAACCCATACTCAACAAGAAGACTTGGGGCAAAGTTGCCAATAAAGGTATGTAGGCATACATAGGATGGTATGTCGATTGTGCTAAGTGTTGAGAGAAAGAAAATGATATATGTAAAGGATATATTTGCTCAAATGATTATATGGGATAAGTTTTGAATGAAAATAAATGATAAACAACATGGAAATTTGTAAGAAGTACTTGAACAAAATATGCATGAGATGTAGAACAAGCAATGTTAAAATTATCAATTTATACCTTCTTGATAAGCTGCACATCATAGGATCTACCATACTTGTTCCTTATAAGCATAGCAAGATCCTTTCCAGAAAATTTTGCATCATCATCACCGATTATGTTTTCTAACTTTTTTCGAAATAAATCTCCATTCACCTGCATGGCAAAGAAAGAACGCAAGTAAAACTTTCAGTTCTCAAATAGGATAGAAAAGTAAGTAGATAATATAAGCTACTCTAAAAATACATGCTTGTATGAAGCTTTGTTATAGGTTTCAGTGCCCATATGGTGTTAGTTATAACCTTTCCTATCAAAAAATTTAAGGAAGGAGTGGATTTTGGTTACTCAAAGATAATACAATGTAAGAATCAAATGATTGCAACATGGATTCAACAAAAGATTGCAGTAAACATCGGTGTAACAACAAACAACTGAGATAGAACTGAGTGCTCAGATTAATGTTAATGATAATGGGAGAATACTCCCATCCCCATGACATACAAGAATAGTGCTAAAGAATGTCCTATGGGTACTCTAATGAACATTAAACTAAGATTGATGCATTCTTACAAGAAGGAGATCTTATTATAGATGTTCTTATGATCTACCAGTTTACCTAGGAATCTGCCTAGAATACTAGAGGTTAGTAAACCTCGCCTAACTCACTAGAGATAATTTCGATAATCCCAACAATGAGAGTCTAGTCCTTAATAAGAGCAACTTTGTTAAAGACTTAAGTCGATCCAATGGTTGCTTTTTGACTGAATTGCTCCGCAATGTAGGTAGATAGATGCAGTCCCTGAATTTCTACATGTTCACACTGTAATGTAGGAGCTGATATATCTCCAGATCGAGAATGATCTCAATCTCAGTGGTCAAACTGTAGAAAACATTATTAATGAACATTTGATCTTTCTACATCATCCAATTTTATGGTTGAGTTGTGAGATATTATCTCTTCAATACTGTGACATCCACAGAGCAATTCCAGTAATATAGGAACTCATAATTCCACCAATTGTGATGCATCCTACATTGCACATAACGTAACATGAACCTTGAGAAGCTTTCAAAGCCATTCCATGTCATTATTCCATGTATTGAGAGATGGTGTGATCTTGCATGTTTTAGCA
Source organism: Cibotium barometz (assembly GCF_041138505.1). Classification (NCBI taxonomy): domain Eukaryota; kingdom Viridiplantae; phylum Streptophyta; class Polypodiopsida; order Cyatheales; family Cibotiaceae; genus Cibotium; species Cibotium barometz. The sequence continues at coordinate 857,870 of NC_141048.1, read as the reverse complement.
CCTTCTCTCAAGATGAACAACATCTCTAAATCTAATCTGCAAAAACAAACATTCTCCTTGGTTGCTACAATGGTGTAACATCATGAACTTTCCCCCTGATGATATGTTCTCTCACTTCAATGTGTTTCGTCCTTTGTTGTTGAACTGGATACTTGGCTAATGCTTCAGCTGAGATGCTATCAGAATAGATAGAGGTAGAATGAGAGTAATCAGAGAAACCTAATTCCTCCAACCATCTTTTCAACCATTCAACTTCACAAGCTGCTATATTTAGGGCATTGTATTCAGCCTCTATAGAAGACAAGTTGAAGAAAACGTTTCCACTAATGTTTTTCCCATCCACCAAATCTGATGCATAATCACAATCACTAAGACCATGAATTCATAGTCACCAGAAACGAGAAACGGGAATGGAAATGTTTGAGGAATGGAAACCAGGGAGCACGTTTTTAGGGGTGGAAACGGCCGTTTCCTGTGACAAAATCACTTAGGAAACGATAAATGGCCATGGAAACGGATGAGGTCCTGAAACAGAGAAACGAGTTTCTAGGGACTGAAACTGTCGGAATGTGCAACGGAACTGAGGGCAAAAACTGAAAGCAAAAATCGCAGAAGTGCTGGAGAAGAGATGTGCTCTGAAACTCTAATATATACACACACTAAATCCGATACAATATGTGGGGGGGGGCAAGGTGCCGCTATATATATGGACAGGGGCAGCCAGTCGGCCCTGTATAAAAAGGCCGATAGCCCCTACAGGGGCCCCACGACCAGCATGACCTGGTCGGCTGGCCCACGACGCTTGGCCTAGTTGGCCAGCCTCTAGGTGGGCCCCCATGGCCAGCTGCCTCCTACAGGCCAGCTAGAAGAAAAAAAAACAGTGCCCCAACTACACGCATACAAAACTAGGAAAAAATGGACATAATCAAGGACTCCTCCCATGGGCGGGCACACCCACATCACAGGCCCTCACTCCCTACGGTATAGTATGGTACAGATAAGAGATGAATGCTAACACCCCCTCTCAGCTCCTGGATGTGGAACCAATCCCAGTGAACAGGAGTGCTGACGGAGCATCTGCTTAGAAAGAGGCTTCATGAAGAGGTCCGCCGCATTGTCCTCCGTTGAACAAAAGGCTAGCAAGATGTCACCATCCACAATCTTCTCTCGAACAAAGTGATATTATATCGCTATATGCTTGGTCCGGGCACGGAAGACCGGGTTCTGAGCAATAGCTATACAGCTTTGGTTGTCGCCTTGGATGATTGTGGATTCCTTCTACGGAAACCCGATCTCGCCAAGTAACCTCCTCGGCCACACCACCTCGCAAGCAACACCACAAGCAGCCTGAAACTGAGAGCAGAAAACGCAAAAGTGCTGGAGAAGAGGCGTGCTCTAGCCTCTAAAACTCTTATATATACCCACTAAATCCGATACAATATGTTGGGGGGGGGGGGGGGGGGGGCAAGGTACCCCTTTATATATGGACAGGGGCAGCCAGTCGCCCCTGCATAAACAGGCCAACAGCCCCACGACCAGCATCACTTGGTCGGCTAGTGTCGGCCTACTACAGCTCGCCGACCAACACTCTGGGGGAATATATAAGGGCTGACCCCCATTTCATCTCATTCTTTTGCATTTTGTTGAGGTCATTAGCAGTTGCTTCTGCTTCTTACCATTGTACAACACCTACGGGCTTCCCTCGCGCTCAGTTTTCAGCAATAAACATCACTTTCCAGCATTTACACGTCTTGTACCTGGGCCTATATCGCTTTCACTTTCTTTCATGGTATCAGAGAAAAACGCTGACCTGTGAACAAAAGAAAGCGGCATTTTCTGTTTTTGGAGCAGAGGCTTCGACAGTTTGCTGCGTTTTCTGCAGATTTCAGTGTAGAAGGTGGTGCGTTTTCTTCCGGGAGTAAAGGCTTCCTCAAGATTGCTGCGTTTTCGCATGGGACTATTGTATTTCTGAATTTTCAACAAAGATTGCTGATTTTTATCCTGATTGGATTGTTGAAACCCTCTTCTAGGTGCTGAGGACAGAGATCTACAGCTTGGAGAGATCTTCCTTCTTCCTCTCCTTTCAATTTCCCACCCTCCCTCCCTTTCTTCTTGATGTGCACAACCTGAGAGGAGGATTTGCTGATTTTTAAGAGAAGGTTTCTTGTCAAAGGACATGGCTTCACAAGGTTTCTCTACTACTACTACTACTCCTATTGATTCTCCAGCACCATCACAGCCTGGATCCCCTGCTCCCGCTCCGCATGTGGTTCCTATTCCGAATCTTTCCTCTCTAAGTTTCTCTCATCCAGGTCTTGCTCCCACCCCTACCCATATACCATCTACAATCCTCCCCAAGTCAGTGACTCCATGAAGCTTACAGCAACCAACTATCATACTTGGTCTTTCTACACTCAGTTGTTGCTAGAAGGAGCCGGTGTGTGGATGGCTATCTCCACACCTCACTTGGTGGACCCTACTTTGAGAAGGATATTGGATGCTCAGGCTCGTCTTATCATCATCCATTGCATGACTCCATCTATACATGCACAATTTGTCTCTACCTAGAATAATGCTCATCGGATGTGGACAGAGATCCAAAGGAGGTATGGGAGAGTTTTGACAGTGAAGATTGCCAAATTGGAGTCAAATCTGGAGAAGCTTACAATCAATGAGTCAAATAACTTAGTTGAGAAGATTGGAGAGTTCACCCATATCAAGCCGCAGCTTGAGGAGTACGGGAGCACCATCAACAATCCCATCCATAAACTACTCGATAAATTGTTTGCTTCCTTTGATTCTTTCAGGGATAATATTTATTTCTCTGACCCTCTCCCCCCTTTTGAGGAAGTCGTGAGTTATCTCCACTACAAGTGCATTCTTTGCGGAAAAGGCAAGTCGGAATCTATTTTTGTTGCCTCTGACAAGGGCAAAGGCAAAGGCGGAAAAGGGAACTCCAACAACAACAACAACAACAAAAACAAAGGCAAAGGCAAGGGTAAACAGGATTCTAAGGAATCCAAGGACAAAAGCAATGATTGTGATTATTGTGGCAGGTCAGGTCATACTGAGGCTCGCTGCTTTGCTCCTTATGATGATTCTCGAGTAGCCAAAGCCAAGTATAAAGCCCAGGATGCTTCTAAAGCACTGACAAGGACAACACCAAAGATAAAGGCAAAGTTTCAGAGGAGGGATCTACCAAAGTTGCATACACGTCAGTCATCACAGATTCATCCACTTCTTCACAGGATTCACTCCTCGTGATCACAGATATGACTTCTGTGAGGACTTCCTAGTCTATTAAGACATGATTAAAATTCAATACAAGAACTAAAGATAATTAGAGAGCGGAAAGCTGAGTTGTTTGTATTGAGACAAAGGCCTTTCTTATATAGAGGCCGAAAGGTTACAAGTGAAGAGACACATCCCTGGGAAGGGGTGTGGCTCTTGAATCAATGGTTATGTCCTTTGCACTTAGGGGTGTGTCTTTTAATGAATAGACATGTCCTTTGATAGTGACCCATGTGTAAGGGTGTGACCCTTCACAGGTGTCCTTTCAGTTAATAAGGAATTAAGAAGTAATTAAGGAGAGATTAAGAGAGTTAGTCACAATCGTGACATTTTCCCTCCCACTTAAAATAAGACTCCAGGTAAGAAGATATGGTTGTCTTTGAAAGAATTCCCGAAGAAGTTCTGGATATTCCTGTAAGTCTTCATCACTTTGCCAAGTAGAGTCGGAATCATCAAGATCTCTCCATTTAACCAAAAATTCTGTAGTGAGCTTATGTTGTGTTTCTTTCTGTCTAACATCAAGAATTGTCTCTTGAATTAAGAGTATGTGTTCATCTTTGATTTCTGGAACATAATCCAAAATATCTAAAACTGGAAAATCACCATCCACAAACTTCTTGAGCCAAGAAATATGGAAAGTTGGATGAATTCTACCCCAAGAAGGTGGTAACTCCAACTTATAACTGAGAGATGAGTTCTTCTTAATAATACGAAAGAGTCCATAATATCTTGGGCGAAGCTTTGGGAAGACTGATTTCACTGTCTTGTATCGATGAGGGGCAATATATAATAATACCAAGTCTCCTTCTTGAAATTCAATGTGACGACGACGCTTATTAGCTGTGCGCTGATATTGCTCTTGGAAGCTGACCATCTTATCCTTAATCTATAATAAAATATCTTGCATTTCCTGAATGAGTTGGTCTACTAAAGCCACTTTATGTTGAAGAACAAAGTTGGCAGGAACAAGGGGAGTATGGCCATAAGCTGCTTGAAAAGGTGTCATTCCAATAGCTGAATGATAAGAAGGGGAGTATGGCCATAAGCTGCTTGAAAAGGTGTCATTCCAATAGCTGAATGATAAGAATTATTATAAGCAAATTCCACCAAAGGTAAATATTCTTCCCATGAAGCTAATCGAGACTGAACATAATGACGCAGCATTTCTTCCAGAATCTGATTCACTCCTTCCGTTTGTCCATCTGTCTATGGATGATAAGCAGAGCTAAAGAGTAAATTTGTACCACGAGACTTGAATATCAAAGTCCAAAAATATCCTGTAAACTTTGGATCTCGATCAGAAACTATAGATTTTGGTAATCCATGAAGTTTGAAGATATACTGTATGAACAGAACTGCAATATCTGAAGCCTGGGGACTGCTTTCTTGCACGGAATGAAATGTGCCATTTTAGAAAATCTGTCAACCACCACAAGAATCTGTGTATTGCCTTTAGAAGAACGTGACAATGAAGTGATAAAATCCAAACTAATACTTTCCCAGCGTTCATTGGAAACTGGAAGTGGTTAAAGAAAACCAGTTGGAACTTGTCTGCTAGCTTTTATACGTTGGCACGAGAGACATGCTGTAACAAACTTAATAACATCTTGCTTCATTTGAGGCCAATAGTATGTAGCTGTCAAAAGACGATATGTCTTGTTGATGCCTGGGTGTGAAGCATAAGTGACCTCGTGATGTTCTTTCACCAATACTCCTCGAACATGAGTGTCATGAGGTACACAAATACGGTCCTGATAATATAATAAACCATCCACTATTGTATATGCTCCATAAATCTTCAAGTCGAAAGGAGTTGCACTCTGAGAACTGAGAATTCGAAATGTATTTCCAAAATCACGATCTTTTGAATAACGGTCCTTAAAACTTTGAGGTATATCCATTTCAACTGTAGAAATAGCCAAGACCGAAGCTGGCGGCATACGACTGAGGGCATCCGCAACCACATTGGTAAGACCAGGAACATACTCAATTGTCACATGAAAATTGGCTAAGAATTCGACCCAACGCGCTTGCCTAGCATTCATAACTGGCTGCGTGAAGATATATTTCAAAGAATGATGATCTGTTTTCACCACTGAATCCGCACCAAGGAGATAATGTTTCCATGCACGATAGGCATGAACAATAGCTAAAAATTCCTTGTCATATACTGGGTATCTTACTTGAATTGCAGAGCGCTTATGACTATCAAACGCAATAGCACGTCCTTGTTGCATCAAGACAGCACCAGTGGCAATATCAGAACAATCCGTGTAAACATCAAAGGGGAGAGTAGGGTCAGGAATAGCCATGACAGGAGTTGTTGTCAAAGCTGTCTTTAAATTTTCAAAAGCTTGTGTTGCGGCTTCAGTCCATTTGAATGCGGAAGCGGACTTTAGAAGTTATGTGTAACTTGGTAGAACACAATGCTAATCAATACACTTAAATACACTAAGATTTGATGGACACTTGCTCAAATACAAGAAGTAAATTGCTGAATTGACAAGAGACACACAATGAGCCGGAACGGCCGACCCCTCCCTCAAATAAAGTATATTGATCTTGGGAGAATCAAGTACATAGTGTCATGGGCATTTCTGACCAGATTTCCATACCAATGCATATGAATACAGTATTGCAAACAAGTGGTTGTCGATGTAGACTTGCAACCCACACTACCCTCTCAAGTGCCCATGTTCCCTACCATCTGCTCTCTATTGTTCCACCAACACATGGTAGCAACAATCTGCAAGAGAGCACGTAGGACAAGAGAACACTACACAGGGTATGTGATCTTGTAATCCGGTTTCTCCCTCGTGCTACTTGCTCCCATATTTAAGCATAAAAGCTTACCAATAGCAAGTAGAGTCGATGACAGCGGAAGTCTTCGCGATGGAAGTCCTTGGAGTGTTGAGATCTTTGATTTGTCACCTTTCTTCACGACAAAAGTCTTCAAGAGGATGAAGGGAACCTTGGGAAAGCTTCCCCTATTGTTCAACTTGAGAAAGGAGAGCTGAAATTAGGGTTTTCAGCAAAAAGACCAGAAATTACAGCAATAAAGAGAGCTGTTTTGCTGAATTTCAGTCATTGGGAGTGTAGGAGAGTGATTAGCATTTGGAAACACACTTGGAAGCTTGGAAAACACCTAGCAAGTTGGGTATGGCTATGGAGAGCTTGGAAATGGAGAGAAATGGTAGAAAAACAGGGTTTTCAACCTCCAAAAATCTTCATGAAGAGAAAACACGACCTGTGTAGTGTTCTCTTGTCCTACGTGCTCTCTTGCAGATTGTTGCTACCATGTGTTGGTGGAACAATAGAGAGCAGATGGTAGGGAACATGGGCACTTGAGAGGGTAGTGTGGGTTGCAAGTCTACATCGACAACCACTTGTTTGCAATACTGTATTCATATGCATTGGTATGGAAATCTGGTCAGAAATGCCCATGACACTATGTACTTGATTCTCCCAAGATCAATATACTTTATTTGAGGGAGGGGTCGGCCGTTCCGGCTCATTGTGTGTCTCTTGTCAATTCAGCAATTTACTTCTTGTATTTGAGCAAGTGTCCATCAAATCTTAGTGTATTTAAGTGTATTGATTAGCATTGTGTTACATTATGTGAGAGGAGCATCTATTTCGAAAAATCGATGAACCTTTGTGTGATAGAAGTTGGCAAGTCCCAAAAAAGAACGAACATCATGGATGTTTGTGGGAGTTGGCCAATTGACAATAACCTCAATTTTCTTTGGATCCACGAAAATACAGTTTGCTGAAACAACATGTCCAAGGTACTCCAAGGATGTCTTGAAGAATTCACTTTTGCCTAGATTAATATAGAGAGCATTGTCATGAAGCACCCGGAAAACGATCTAAAGATGTGCCTTGTGTTCTTCCATATTACGACTGAACACCAGGATGTCGTCAAGATAGAAAATGACGAACTTGTCCAGAAAAGGACGAAAAAGATCATTCATAAGACTCATAAATGTTGTAGGGGCATTGGTTAACCCGAATGGCATGACCAGGTACTCGTAATGACCATATTTTGTGTGACAAGCTGTCTTATATTCATCACCTTCGCGAATGCGAATCTGATGATATCCAAACTTAAGATCAATTTTGGAGAAGACCTTTGCATGGAGCAATTGATCAAACAATTCATCAATGCGCGGAAGAGGATACTTATTCTTGATAGTCAACTTATTAAGGGCATGAGAGTCAATGCAAACGCGCATAGACTTATCCTTCTTTTTCACCAAAAGTACTGGAGCTCCAAAAGGGCTTTTGCTTGGTCGAATATGTCCTTTCTCCAAAAGTTCAGTAAGTTGTCGCTGTATCTCCTGAGATGCCGTAAAAGAAACTCGATATGGAGCACGAGTAGGTGGAGCACTGCCCGGAAGGATATCAATAGCATGGTCGACTGGTCGCCGAGGTGGGAGAACCGCAGGAAGCTCCTAAGGAGAAAGATCCAAGTATGGAGCAAAGAAAGATTGCCTAAGGTACATCACCTTTGTATCTATGTCCTCGGGAGGATCGTTGGCTGAATAGACCATTAAAAGTGCTGAGGAACAACCACTCTTGCAGACCCACCGTTTCACTTGAAGAGCTGAAAGGGTTGGTGGATAAGGTTGGTCCCTAATTCCTTCGAGTGCCACAAGCATATCATTTTGAGCAAATTGTATGGAATGGTTCTGGAAACTGATCAGGGGATCATATTGATACAACCATTCTTGACCAAGAATCATATCATAATGTGCCAAATTCATGACTTGGAAATCCAATTTGTCACGATAGTGCTGAATTCGAAAGGAGAGCTGTTTGACAACGGTGTTACACAAGGATGTGGAACCATCGGCAAGCTCTACCTCATAAACAACAGCACTTGGAGACGTCCGAATCTTCGATCTCTGAGTCAAGGTGGTTCACAAAGTTATGAGAACACCCACTGTCAATGAGCACCTGAATAAGGTGACTGGAAATAGAACCTTCAAGAACCAAAACCTGAGTAGACCGCTGGGGCAACGGTGAAGAGGCAACTTGTGCTGTGGCAGTAGCGGTAATCACTGAAGCATATACAATAGCATGGTGATTAACTGCACGCTTTCCTTTGTCAGCAACTAGGGGTTTCTCCTCGGAAGTGGAGGATTCAGCATTAGAATTTTGTCGATGGGTTGGTCTTTTGGGGCACTCAAACCAACGATGAGGTCCATTACAAATTGTGCACAATCATGTCTTTTGTTGATACCGTCCAAAAGAAACAATGGAAGGACGAGGATTGCGAGATTGGTCACGTCCTTGGTCCCGTCCACAATCCGAACTGCGTGGCTAGAAGGATTGAGAACATCGGGACCGAAAAGAGGACGATCCTTCTCATCGAAGAGGGTGTTGAGAATTATTCCATCACGGATTAGGCCGGGAGGTAGAAGTGCCAGAAGATTCTCTGCGACTATCTCCGTTCATACGAGATCCACTGGCTTTCTGAAAGGCATTAGCTCGACCGGAAGAGGTCGAATTTCGAGAATTAATGTCTACAACGTGCTCGGCGTATCGTATGGCATCGGCAAGATCGACAGGGTTATATTTCTGAACATCGGCAAGCAATGTGGGGTTAAGACCTTCAACGAAGGCATGAAGTTCGTCTGCCGGGGACAAAGAGTCAATCTCCAATATCAAGTTGGTGAACTGGGAGATCTAAGAGGCCAAGGAACCAGTTTGGTCCAAATGGCATAAGCGAGTACGGACTTGGAAATCCGCATTGGCAGGTATGAACTGCTTACGCAGGAGCCGCTCGAATTTTTTCCACGTTGTAATCGATTTTCCGACGTGCTATCGTCGTTTGCCACCACATTAAAGCAGTGTCTTTGAGAAGGGATACTGCAAAAATCATCTTTTTGAAATAAGAAAAGGATCATGGTTCTGAAGTATAACCGCAGTTTGTAGAGCCATTGGTCTAAGATGCGCTTATTGTGCTGACCACCATAAGAGTCAGGGGGTTTAATTTCCAATTTCTTCGCTTATTGTGCTGACCACCATAAGAGTCAGGGGGATTAATTTCCAATTTCTTTGTTTTACTGGCTTGTAAAAGACGATAAAGAACTTTAACGTCGTCGGCTTCTACCTCGGAAGGAATGACGTCTACGTCTGCTAGTACTGTTGCTGAAACATCTGCTGCTACTGGTACGGAACTCGTGTAGGAGTGGCGATCCGTGTGGAGCTGCTGGATCTGCGAAGCCAAGGATGCCATAGACTCCTGGAGTTGATGTTGGAACTGCTGCTGAAGTTGCTGCAAAGCTGGCTACCATTCTGGAGGGGCTGGTATGTCAACAGGTTCTGCCATGAGAGAAGATGTTGATGTAGAGGCTTGAGGGTGATGAGGCTCTGGGGGTTTTTGCTGTTGATGATGCCGCTGGGCTCTAGTAAGAACCATCAGCTAGAGGGTGCAGCATCTGGAAATCCCGAGAGGAGAGGCTACGTACTGGTGAAGCGGCTATAGACCATCCAATATAGTAAGGGAGATCGTCTGGGACTGGGCTCGCACGAGAGTCTACTACTAGAGAAGAAGGTACAAGGGTAGGGGCAGCTACTGGTGTCAAGGGTGTATACTCTGGTGTAGAGGGGCGCACCGTGAATGAAGATGGATAAACGTCCTCAGAATTATGTGGAGAATATTGCCGTTGAGAGTTGCAGAGGCCATGATAACAGAATAATGAAGGACCATGAACCGGGCTGAGCGAACACATGCTGGCTTGTAAAAGACAATAAAGAACTTTAACGTCGTCGCCTTCTACCTCGGAAGGAATGACGTCTGCGTCTGCTAGTGTTGATGAAACATCTGCTGCTGGTACGGAACTCGTGTAGGAGTGACGATCCGTGTGGAGCTGCTGGATCTGCGAAGCCAAGGATGCCATAGACTACTGGAGTTGCTGTTGGAACTGCTGCTGAAGTTGCTGCAAAGCTAGTTGCCATTCTGGAGGGGCTGGTATGTCAACAAGTTCTGCCATGAGAGAAGATGTTGATGTAGAGGCTTGAGGGTGATGAGGCTCTGGGGGTTTTTGCTGTTGATGACGCCGCTGGACTCTAGTAAGAGCCATCAGCTGGAGGGTGCGGTATCTGGAAATCCCGAGAGGAGAGGCTACGTACTGGTGAAGTGGCTATAGACCATCCAATATAGTAAGGGCGATCGTCTGGGACTGGGCTCGCACGAGAGTCTACTACTAGAGAAGAAGGTACAAGGGTAGGGGCAGCTACTGGTGTCAAGGGTGTGCTGGCCTTTTTTTGTTTTTGATGTTATAAGGTTAACAGGTGTCGGCTTTCTGCAGTCTACCAGAGGAGATCCAGGTGGAGAGGCTGAGTCACTTCAGAGGGGGGTTGATTATGAGGGATGATATTCAGGAGGCACTTACAAAGGAGTGGTTCACACCTCTCGAGCCAGTGGCCCCACGGTGGATGGGAGCCTTTACGCAGTTGGAGATCCTGATTGCTGTCAGAGCTAGCACTGAGGATGGCAGATGCCTCTACTATGAGATTCAGGATGAGGGCAGACTACAGAGAGTGGAGGTGGAGTCGCCTTTGGTTGCAGAGTGCACCTTCCAGAGGATTCGGGTAGTGGCTGCCGCTTCTCGGAAGTGGCATATTGACCCCGACCCTGCTGATGTGCTCCCGGATTGGCGCATATGGGCATATGCAGCGCGCCCCTTGGCCCGGCTACAGTGGGACCCCGGGGAGTACGAGTGGCATGATCCTTATGCATCCCTTGAGGCCACAGAGATCACCTTTTTCCAGTATACTGTTCGGCTCGGACGGCATATTTTGACGGCGAGGAGGACGGTTTCTCCAGCGGCAGCGGGGCATTGGCGTCTACAGGGACTCTCACAGGAGTTCCTGGAGGATTTCTGGGCTCGGCTCTGGGCTAGTCGGCAGGCCCGCAGGATCTCGGCTTTTCAGTGGCTGGTCGCCCCCACAGGGGCTCAGCAGTTGGCACTTGGCTTGTTTACAGCGGTCTTCCGGCGGCCTGCGTCCGATGCGGCCACCCTATGGAGACACAGAGACATTGCCTTTGGGACTGCCCTCAGGCACAGCAGATTTGGCTGCGGATACTGCGTATTCTGGCCCCCCTCTCTCCAGAGGGTATGTTTACGTGGGGTGCCGCTGCTTGGTCGACTTCGTCAGGGCCTGCTATGGGCTATGAGATGGAGCAGGGCAGTCAGGCCATCAGATTTATTAGGGGCCAGCCTCGCCTGGTTCCGGCACCGGATTTCTCGTCCGCCAGCTAGACACAAGAGAGGGATTTACGATGGGAGCTCCTCAGCAGCTCCTCACCATCTGGTTCACCTGGAGGGCCCGGTGCTTTACGGCCTTTGAGGGGAGATTAGAGCCACCAACAGAGACTGTTCGGGGGATTTGGCAGGAGTTGATCCACACCCTGCGAGGACAGTACGACCGCATCCGGGGAGACTCGGATGAGGCGATCTTACGGCGCCAGGCCTTTCACACCACTTGGCGCTGTGGCTCGTTCTACACCCTACACACGGGATGCCCCCGTTGGCACTACAGGCCACTTGTTTGGCTCTTCCCCCCCCCTATTGTATGATCTAGCCGCTCAGTTTTTTATACTGATGCTTGTATTTTGCAGCACCTAGGGAGAGTCTCCCGGGCTGCCATGATGTATTCACTGCTCTTCTCTCTCTTAGGAGCAGGAGAGATCTTTTGTAGCCCTTCGGGCGTTTTTATATAACTAATGAAAGGATCTTTTCTCGGAAAAAAAAAAAAGGTTAACAGGTGTCCCTTAAAAGAAAAGGACCAGCTACTAGGATGGGCGGCCACGGTATTATGGCCGGGTGCTGGCCTTTTTTTTTTTTTTGATGTTATAAGGTTAACAGGTGTCCCTTAAAAGAAAAGGAGCAGCTACTAGGATGGGCGGCCACGGTATTATGGCCGGGTGCTGGTCTGAAGCGCATGAGGGTGGCGATTCAAAGGGGCACGCCCTTAGGTGAAAGGGGTGAGACACATAACAAGGGCACGAGGCTTGTCAAGTGGTGCGACTCTTCAAAAAAGAAAAGGCAATCTTCATGCAAGCGAGGGCATCTGCTGCTGCTGCAAGGTCGTGAGGGGAGATGGTTGGCTGCATGGTACAATTGCCATAAGGGCTTCCTACTTGCTTGAAAAGAAGAAGGTAGCCTTTTTCTTTTTTTTGTAGAAAAAAAATTGGGGAAAAATGACTAATCAGGTAAAATTGGCAAAAAATAATTGTGGGCATTCTCTCTTGTTCTTCCATACAACTCTTGCTATCCCTAATTCTAAGTTCTAAGGTTAATTTGCTGATTTAGGGTTTTTGATTTTTAGGATTAGGGTTAGGGTTTTTTGGATGTGGGCATCCTACAGGTTGGAGCTTGTTTGCTCTCATACCACTGTGAGGACTTCCTAGTCTAATAAGACATGATTAAAATTGAATACAAGAACTAAAGATAATTAGAGAGCGGAAAGCTGAGTTGTTTGCATTGAGACAGAGGCCTTTCTTAAATAGAGACCGAAAGGTTACAAGTGAAGAGACACATCCCTGGAAAAGGGTGTGGCTCATGAATCAATGGTTATGTCCTTTGGACTTAGGGGTGTGTCTTTTAATGAATAGACATGTCCTTTGATAGTGACCCATGTGTAAGGGTGTGACCCTTCACATGTGTTTCTTTGGGTTCCTCTGCCACCTTTCATGATGTTCTACATGTACCACGGATTTCCAAAAATCTGTTTTTAGTATACAAAGCTTCTCAAAAGGTACTTGGTGTGTACTTTGATGATGATGTCATCGAAGTATGTCAAAGAGGATGATCTTCACGGGCTACAGTCTGAGATCCAAACAGTACCACTTTTGGGATCCGGAGGTTGATGACATCATTTCCCGTGATGCTCGGTTTGATGAGAGCTTGTTTGGCATGGATTCCTCTCCACCATGCATCTTCCAACTTTCTGGATGATCCATTACAAGCAAATACTAGTGATCTTATACCTCTTCCACGTCCAGCTCCTCCTCCTCCGCCCGAGTCCTCCCCCTCTTGCAACCCTGGTGCCAACTGCTACTTTACAACCTCTCGTTCTTGTTGCACCAGCTTCTGCATCTCCCAGTCCCTCTACGAGTCCTGCTTTGACTCCGGGATTACCCTCACTAGTGCTTACTTCATCACCACTTCCAGCAGCATCGGATGAGTCCTCTACTGCAGCTAGATCTTCTTCTTTACGCTTTGAGAGGAAGGCTAGCCTACCTCGGTGGGTTCACAACTCTTTAGAGATTCTGGTCTCACTGATGTGCAACTCCATAACCAGATCTCTACTACCACCCCTGGACATCGCCGCTCATCTCGTGCTTCCACATCTCATCACACAATGAATTATGCTCTCAGGAGTTCTCTCCAGGAGATCCATGAGCCTAAGAGTCCAGAGGAGGCTCTTTCACAGCCGCAATGGCGGCAGGGAAGCAGAGATGGCCTCTATTGAGAGGAATAACACTTGGTCTTTCGTGCCACGCCCTTTAAATCATCGTGTTATTGGTGTGAAATGGATTTTCAAAGTCAAGTTTCATGCAGATGGTACTTTGGACAAGTACAAAGCCCGCCTTGTTGCTCAAGGATATGCTCACAAGGCAAGTGAAGACTTTGATGAGACATTTGCTCCTACAACCAAGTATACCACCATCAGGATTGTTTTGGCTCTCGCTGCACACTTCAGATGGCCCATATTCTAGATGGATGTCAAATCTGCTTTTATAAATGGAGATTTAGAGGAGGAAGTTTATGTTGAGCAGCCTCCTGGTTTTGTGATTCAAGGACAGGACACCCATGTGTATCTTCTCAAGAAGGTGGATTTTCTTGGAGTGCTGGCCGACCAGCAGTCGGCCAGCTGACTAGTCATAAATGCCTGAATCTGGAGCGCCTGCAGCCACCTTGCCCCTCTGGTACAGCCGACAGAGTATCCACGTCCTTCTCCAAGTCCACCCTAGCCACATTCTGCACCTTGTGCTCCAAATCGTAGCTCTAATTATCTTTTTCTTGGTTGCCCCTTCTAGATTAGCTCTGGGAATGTTCATGGCAATGCTTGCACATGACATCCCCCTCTGCTAAACTTGATGACGGGCTTCTAACTTGTTCCTTGGATGACTGTCATCATCCCACTCTATTCCCGGAGTCCCTCTTTAATCCATCCAACTTTGGCAACCCTTTTCACTGAAAACCCGGCCCGGTCTCCAAAACCACTCTGACTCTGAATAATATCTATGCATCTGTTCCAATCAGTCCCCAATCCATTCCTACCTCGACTCTGAACACTGTCTTGGTCTTCATTCCTGAGAAATGAGTCTGGCACTCTCACATCACCCCTTGGAGGATAATCCTCGCTTGGGACCGTTGCCCGAGAACCTATCTGGCTCACAGGACTGCCATCCCCTCTAGCTTTGTGGAACACCACCAACAAACCTCCTGGGAGCTCTTCCCGTTCCTGTGTTCCTTGCCTTGGGCTTCGTATCCGTGTACTTTCCTATACCTTGGACCTGTACACCATCATATGGGACTAAATCAGTGTTTAGCTTTGCTGAGCCTGATGCTCTGATACCAATGTAACACGCGGAAGCTCTAGAGTCTTCTTTCAGCCCTAAACACCAGTGAGAACATGCTGAGGCAAGAACGCAGACAGAAGGGAGAGTAGAGAGAGAGAGATATGGCAGGAAAATTAGTATATTTTTGATGGTACAAAAAGGTACCTACAATCTACAGCCCTTGGCTGCCTTCTTGAAAAGGTGCACATCACCAAAACAGTCGTAGTCTAGGGACCCTAAGGACCCACCCCTTATGGGAGTGAATGAGTTCATCAATGACCATACACGCCTATTTATAGGCTCTTGGATTTTTCTTGGCATGCTGGCCGACCAGCATAAATGCCTGAATCTGGAGCGCCTGCAGCCGCCTTGCCCTTCTGGTACAGCCGACATCATCTGTATGCAACCGACAGCACCAAGTCATGCAAGTATCCACGTCCTTCTCCAAGTCCACCCTAGCCACATTCTGCACCTTGTGCTCCAAATCCTAGCTCTAATGATCTTTTTCTTGGTTGCCCCTTCTGGATTAGCTATGGGAATGTTCATGGCAATGCTTGCACATGACAAGTCTACATCACCTTTTTTCATGCTTGTATTGGCCATTTATGAGGCCCTGCATTGGCATATCTTAGCAAAGATTATTCAGCATTTTTCTACCATTTTTTGGTATTTTTAGGCATTTTTTGTGGCATTTTATGCTACTACCATGCTGTCAGCCTACTACAGCTGGCCGACCAGCATCCTGGGGGAATATATAAGGGTTGGCTCCCTTTCCCCCAGTTCATCTCATTTTTCAGCATTCAGTTGAGGTCATTAGCAGCTGCTACTGCTTCTCACCATTGTACAGCACCTACGGGCTTCCCTCGTGCTCAGATTTCCGCAATAAACATTAGTTTCCAGCATTTACAAGTCTTGTACTTGGGCCTACATCTGTGTTTTATATTTGCTTCACTTTCTTTGATGGTATCAGAGAAAAACGATGACCTGTGAGCAGAAGAAAGCTGCGTTTTCTGTTTTGGAGCAGAGGCTTCGACAGTTTGCTGTGTTTTCTGCAGATTTCAGCGTAGAAGGTGATGCATTTTCTTCCAGGTGCAAAGGCTTCCTAAAGAGTGCTGCATTTTCTTCATCTGACACTTGGGACTGTTGTATTTCTGAATTTTCAGCAAAGATTGCTGATTTTTCTGATGCTGAAGCCCTCTTCTAGGTGCTGAGGACAAGGAACTACATCTTGGAGAGATCTTCTTCCTCTCCTTTCAGTTTCCCACCCTCCCTCCCTTTCTTCTTGCTGTGCACAGGCTAAGAGGAGGACTTATTGATTTTTTTCAGCCCCTTCCTCAGAGAAGGTTTCTTGTCAGAGGACATGGCTTCACGAGATTTCTCTACTACTGCTCCTTCTCCTGTTGATTCTACAGCACCATCACAGCTTGGATCCCCTACTCCCGCCGCTCCACAGGTGGTTCCTATTCCCACTCTTTCCTCTCTGAGTTCTCTCATCCAAGTCTTGCTCCCACCCCTACCCACATACCATCCTACAATCCTCCCCAAGTTAGTGACTCCATGAAGCTTACCGCAACCAACTATCATACTTGGTCTTTCTACACTCAGTTGTTGCTAGAAGGAGCCGGTGTGTGGATGGCTATCTCCACACCTCACTTGGTGGACCCTGCTTTGAGAAGCATATTGGATGCTCGGGCTCGTCTTATCATCATCCATTGCATGACTCCATCCATACAGGCACAGTTTGTCTCCTCCCGGAGTAATGCTCATCAGATGTGGACAAAGATCCAGAGGAGGTATGGGAGAGTTTTGACAATGAAGATTGCCAAATTGGAGATCTGGAGAAGCTTACCATCACTGAGTCAGATAACCTGATTGAGAAGATTGGAGAGTTTTCCCGTATCAAGCTGCAACTTGAGGTGTACGGGAGCACTATCAACAATCCCATCCATAAACTTCTTGGTAAGTTGCCTGCTTCCTTTGATTCTTTCAAGGATAATATTTATTTCCGTGATCCTCTCCCCCCTTTTGAGGAAGTCGTGAGTTATCTCCACGACAAGAGCATGCTTCGCGGAAAAGGTAAGTTGGAGTCTGCTTTTGTTGCCTCTGACAAGGGCAAAGGCAAAGGCGGAAAAGGAAACTCCAACAACAACAACAAAAACAAAGGCAAAGGCAAGGGTAAACAGGATTCTAAGGAATCCAAGGACAAAAGCAATGAATGTGATATTGTGGCAGGATAGGTCATACTAAGGCTCGCTGCTTTGCTCGTTGTGATGATTCTTGAGCAGCAAAAGCCAAGTATAAAGCCCAGGATGCTTCTAAAGCATCTGACAAGGACAACACCAAAGATAAAGGCAAAGTTTCAGAGGAGGGATCTGCCAAAGTTGCATACATGGCACTCACAGATTCATCCACTTCTTCAAAGGATTCATTCTTCATGATCACAGATATGACTTCTCCTGAAGAGGTTAGTGTCACACCTGAAGCCGTGGAATGGGTTGGTGATAGTGGTGCTTCTGTGTCCACATGACCAATCAGGCCCATATCTTGGAGGGCTACCAGACTATCTCTTCTTTAGTTTGTATCGGTGACAACTCTTCGCTTCCTGTCACCGGTGTTGGTAATGTTTCTTTGGGTTCCTTTGCCACCTTGCATGATGTTCTGCATGTACCACGAATTTCCAAAAATCTGTTTTCAGTATACAAAGCTTCTCAGAAGGGACTTGGTGTGTACTTTGATGATGAGGTCATCGAAGTAATCGACAAGAAGACTCTCTCGGTTGTTGCCCAATGGAGTCCATGATGGGGGTCTCTACAAGATTACCAATTTTTCTTCCCAAATCCCTCACACTGATTCCCATATTCATCAGCTTTTCTTGGCTTTGGTTTCTGAGGCAGATACTTCTTTGTGGCATTCTCACTTCGGTCATGTACCCATTGCTACCTTACAGAAGTTCCATGCTAAGCAAGTTGTCAACGAACTACCTCAGCTCAGGTCTCTCTCACACATCTGCTCATCCTGCATGATGGGCAAGCATCATCGAGATGCATTTCCAAAGGAGGCCACTCATCAAGCAACCTAAAGACTAGAGCTTATACATGCAGATCTTGTAGGACCTATGGAGGTTGAGTCTCTTGGCGGGGCTCAATATTTTCTTCTTCTTGTCGATGATTTCACTCGCAAAGTTTGGGAATGTTTTCTAGCTCGCAAGTCAGATGCTTTTGCCAGTTTCAAGACTTGGATCGCAATGGTGGAAAATCAGTCTGGGGGTAGAGTTTCATTTGTCCGGACTGATAATGGTGGCAAGTTTGTACCATTTGATGACTTCCTTGCTTCGAAGGGCATTCACTGACAGACTACAGTTCCTTACACTCTTCGAATGGAGTTGCGGAATGAAAAGAGATGGCTCGTGCTTTGTTGCGTCATGCAAGCCTCCCTGCTACTTTCTAGGGTGAAGCTGTGGCTACCTCAGTTTATCTCATTAACCGCTCTCTCACAAAACCGGTTGAGGGGATGACTCCGGAGGAGGCCTTTATAGGACACAAGCCTTCTGTATCTCATCTTCGTGTTTTCGACTGTGTTGCTTATGTGCATGTCCCAAATAAGAAAAGGACCACACTTGCCCCGAAGTCAAAGAGGATGATCTTCACAAGCTACAGTCTAAGATCCAAAGGGTACCGCTTTTGGGATCTGGAGGTTGATGACATCATCATTTCTCGTGATGCTCAATTTGATGAGAGCTTGTTTGGCATTGATTCCTCTCCACCTGATGCATCTTCCGACTTTCTAGATGATCCATTCCCGGCAAATGCTAGTGATCCTTTACCTCTTCCACGTCCAGCTCCTCCTCCTCCCCCTGCTACAACCCCGGTGCCAACTTCTCCTTTACAGTCACCCGTTCCCGTTGCATCACCCTTCCAGCAGCATCGCATGAGTCCTCTACTGTAGCTGGATCTTCTTCTTCACGCTTTGAGAGGAAGGCTGGCCTACCTCGATGGGTTTAGCAACTCTTTAGAGATTCTGGTCTCACTAATGCACAGCTCCATAAACAGATCTCTACCACCACCCCTGACCCTCGCCATTCATCTCGGGCTTCCACATCTCATCACACAGTGAATTATGCTCTCATGAGTTCTCTCCAGGAGATTGATGAGCCTGAGAGTCCACAGGAGGCTCTTTCACAGCCGCACTGGCAGCAAGCCATGGAAGCAGAGATGGCCTCTACTGAGAGGAATAACACACCACAGCCTTTACATCGTCGTGTTATTGGTGTGAAATGGATTTTCAAAGTCAAGTTTCATGCCGATGGTACTTTGGACAAGTACAAAGCCCGCCTTGTTGCACGGGGATATGCTCAGAAGGCAGGTGAAGACTTTGATGAGACATTTGCTCCTCCAGCCAAGTATACTACCATCAGCATTGTTTTGGCTCTGGCTGCACACTTCAGATGGCCCGTATTCCAAATGGTTGTCAAATCCACTTTTTTAAATGGAGATTTAGAGGAGGAAGTTTATGTTGAGCAGCCTCCTCGTTTTGTGATGAAGGGACAGGACACCCATGTTTATCTTCTACGGAGGGCTCTTTATGGTCTCAAACAGGCACCCCGTGCCTGGTATCAGAAGATTGATGCCTTCTTGTTATCTCTTGGCTTTGAGAGGAGATATGCTGACAGCAATCTCTATGTGCTTCTTTGTGATGGAGATATTTGTGTCATTGTTTTGTATGTTGATGACCTCATTCTTTCTGGCTCAAACACAAGTTCAGTCCAAGCTTTCAAAGACATTTGAGATGACTGATCTTGGCCTTCTACATTATTTTCTTGGGCTGGAGGTTTGGCAGAAAGATGATTGTATCTTCATTTCTCAGCAGAAGTATGTGAGGAAGCTGCTCACACTTTATGGGTTGTCAAATTGTACACCTCTCTCTCGTCCCATGGATCCCAATGCCAAGTTATCCAAGGAGGATGATACACCCTTGGTGGATTCCACAGAGTCCGGCAGATTGTTGGCTCATTGCTTTACCTTGTCAACACACCCGCCCAAACATCTCCTATGCTATGAGTGTCTTCAGCCACTTCTCATCAGCCGCTCGAAGGTCTCATTGGCAAGCAGCTTTGAGAGTTCTTCGTTATCTTCGAGGTACTTCAGATTACAGCATCACCTACTCTTGTGGTGATGATTTGGTTGGCTTCATAGATTCTGATTGGGTAGGCTGTATTGATACTCGAAGGTCTACATCTAGATATTGCTTCATGCTTGGTTCTGGATTGGTTTCTTGGAAGTCTCAAAAGCATAGGACTCTTCCTGCTTCTTCCACCGAAACTAAGTATAAATCCTACCTTCTCTCCTCTACTGAGACACTTTGGATTCATCAGATTCTAGAGCATTTGTGCTGTGCCAACACTTCCCCGGTTACTATTTTCTCGGATTCTCAGAGTGCTATTGCTCTAGCACAGAATCCTATGATACGAGGACGATCCAAGCAAATTGAAGTGCATTATCATTTTGTACGCGACTGGATCGAGTTGGGTCTTCTTCGACTGGCCTACTGTTCTACCAAGGACAATGTGGCTGATCTCTTCACCAAACCACTTCCGAGAGCTACTATGTTGGTGTTACTTCAACGTGCTAGTATTGGACCACCCCTCTGGTGCTGAAGAGGAGGTGTTGGATTATATCATCTCTAGAGGGTCTACATCACCTTTTTTCATGCTTGTATTGGCCATTTATGAGGCCCTGCATTGGCATATCTTAGCAGAGATTATTCAACATTTTTGTACCATGTTTTGGTATTTTTAGGCATTTTTTGTAGCATTTTATGCTACTTCCATGCTGTCGGCCTGCTACAGCTGGCCAACCAGCATCCTGGGGGAATATATAAGGGCTGGCTCCCTTTCCCCCAGTTCATCTCATTTTTCAGCATTCAGTTGAGGTTATTAGCAGCTACTACTGCTTCTCACCATTGTACAGCACCTACGGGCTTCCCTCGTGCTCAGATTTCATCAATAAACATCAGTTTCCAGCATTTACACGTCTTGTACCTGGGCCTACATCTGTGTTTTATATTTGCTTCACTTTCTTTCATCGAAAGCCCTCTAATCGACTCTGGGCTACCGTCTGCAAGAAACAGCTAATCTACCCTAAGCCTTCATCCACTGTATGCGCAGTAGAGCCTAAAAGAAAATCCAAATCTGCCCATATCTACTCTATCCTGTCGCAAATCTCTGGTTCCTGAATGAGGCTACCCAAGATCCACAAGCTCATCTATCTGTCATGCCTCCGGTCCTCTAAGGATAGAATAACCGAGGCGTGGTCAGAAAATGAAGTCCCTACCAAAATACTAATCATACCCCCGCAGTTGCAGACCCACTCATCCACGTAAAATCTATCAAGTCTAGAGAGGTTGGAGCCAGTGCTCCTATCCGATCTCGAGAAGTGAAGGCTCCCAGGGCTATGCCCAAACTTTGGAAGATGCCATGGGTCCTGTTCCCTGACTGCAAGAACCATCTCCTCCCAGGCTGAGTACTCTACTCTCCTGAAACTGTGGCCGTGCCTTCTCCAAGTCTGTCCTCTGCTGCCTCTATCATGTTGAAGTCACCACCCGAGCACCAAAAGTCAACCTGAGGGAGGGCCTGCCGTACTAAGCTCCAAAAGAGGGCTCTACCTGCAACAGCATTCGAAGCGTAAGCGTTGAGGAAGCCAACGCTATCCTCACCAATAGTAATGGTAACTCACTGTGCACACCCGGGGGACAATGACTCCTGAGCCAGATACTACCGGCAGCAGCAGCTCACTGACAGACATACACACCCCTCCCTACATCCCAAAGGGGACCGAAAGTTGGGGACCAGAAAGTGTGACTCCTGGCTGGAAGAATCTTCCCGCATTTGCGGGTGCGCCCCTCTGAGAGGTGATACTCCTGGAGGAATAAAATGTATATGGGTCCCCCAACCATGGCTCTATGGAGCTCACCTCGTAGGACACCTCGTCTATGAAAGCAGTAAGGCCCCCATAAACCTTGAATGTTCCATGTAACTATCCGGTATCAGTCTCTATGGGATGCGGCACTGGCAGAACTGGCCCTCAAAGAGACTTGGGCGAGGGTTTAGACAGGGAATAATCAACACTCGGTATCCCACTCTGTCCCCGAGGCTGCACTGAAGGGGAAAGAGAAGATCATCGCGCCATTATCTGGCGTAGAGGGCCTAGAGTGGTGAAAAACCCCACACCCGAACAGGGACTACTGTCTCCTCGAAAATGTCGGTCCCTTCCGTCGGTAAACATCGGAAGAAACTATAATCCACTGGTTGTCCCAAGATCTTGGGAGCCCCACCTGGGGACTCTGGCAGAAGAGCCCTAACAAGGGAAGCGGCAATGGTCATCTCTACTAGTTTAGAGAACCAGTGTTTCAAGCGTCCTGTCAACTATCTCCGCTCCGGGTCAGGGGCTGCTGAGGGGCAACGAGAGAGCTCTGCAGAGGCAGAAGGGGGAGGGAGGGAGGGCAACGAGAGAGCTCTGCAGAGCGGGGCAGGGGGGACCACGGCAAGTAGAGTGGGTGACGAAGTAGGGGGGGGGGGGGGGATGTGAGGGAGGGCGGGAGGGGTGGAGAGGCGAGGGAGGGGTGCTGTTGGGAGAGATCCATCGAAGAGGGGGGCTGTGGAGATGGGCTCACCGGGGGCTCAGAGAGGTCGGTCGGCCTCTCAAAACACTACGGGTCAGGAGGGGAGTCTCGACGAGGAATCGATCACCATACTAGTGGGGCAAGAGGGGCCCTTTTCGGGACTGGCGAGGGCATGTCTCCAACACGAAAATCCTGAGATAAATGCTCATAACGGTTCTCTGACGGAACCTAATCCTCCTGAGACCTGCCAGCCTAGCGCACGCGACGGCGACGCTCAGCTCGGGTGGTTGTCTGGCAGCGCGGGGTAGGCCAGCCGTCCGCCACTCTCCAATAGCTGGGTCATCCAGAGTCGGGACCTGGAGCTCTGCTACCTAAGGGCCAACCTCTCTCCCTACCCCCTGATGAGGATCAACACAAGAACCAGGGGGAGGAAACACTGGGGGCGACCTCCTTGCTTGCGCAGAGGACAAGCTCTGGCTAGATGCCCATCTACCTACAAATGAAGCATTGGCTTGGGAGGCCTGAATACTCCATGCGCTGCTGCATGGGGTCGCCCCAGAGGCTAGGAAGAGATATACAATGCTGTACAGACTCCGGAGAGGCCACACAAATGTGGAGAGATGGAATCTCAACTGCCCGTGCGAGGGCAGAGGCAGCGGGGGGGGGGCGGGGACTCCATCAATCTCCCAATGGCACCACCAATCATCGGAAGAAGAGGAAGGTACTTCTTCCTAAGGCCTGGAAAACAAACTGCCACTGGGAAGCCCGAAATGCCAGCCAATGGCTCAGACGCTAGATCAAAGCCGTGCTGCCACAGTACAAAGAAGGCCTGCGCCGTGCGCAATGCAAGAAGGGGACTCAACTGCATGACTTGGTCCGACGCCGCTACTGCCGAATCGAATTCCACCTAGTAGTATCCGTGCCCCACAGTGTGAATATCAGTGATCACCAATGAGGCTAGCCTGAAAGAGATCCCTGAGCTATCCGCGCGCAGGGTGGCTACCGACGATTTTGCAAACCAGGGTGGAGGCCTCAAGAGAGCAACTGTCATGGCGAGAACCTGAAAATCCGCTTCAGAGAAAGAAATGCAACGGCAGCTTCGGTCGAGGATGACGAAGCGGCTGCCGTGGAGTCGTCCCGAGGGAATAAACCAAAAGGAAGCCGAAACTTGCCAAAAAACAGAAGAGCCCTGAAGCACTGAAAAACCTGCGGGAATTGGGGGGGGGGAGCAAAGAGAGAGGAGGGGGTGCAGGCAGGACTAGTGAGGGGGGGAACTGGCGAGGAAGGGGCGAAAGAGAGGGAGAGGGGGAGGCGCTGGCGGGACTGGCGAGGCGGGGCGAAAGAGAGAGGAGGGGTGCACGCAGGACTAGTGAGGGGGGGAACTGGCGAGGAAGGGGTGAAAGAGAGGGAGAGGGGGAGGCGCTGGCGGGACTGGCGAGGGG
Source organism: Cibotium barometz (assembly GCF_041138505.1). Lineage (NCBI taxonomy): Eukaryota > Viridiplantae > Streptophyta > Polypodiopsida > Cyatheales > Cibotiaceae > Cibotium > Cibotium barometz. Next base: position 833,939 of record NC_141048.1, on the reverse strand, counting down.
GGCGAAAGAAAGAGGGGGGGGGGTGGGGGGGGGAGCATTGAGGGGCGGGACAGGCGAGAGGGGGGTGAAGGACTGGGCGGACAGATAGGTTCAAAACAGCAGGGGAAGAGGGACGGACCGATGCGGAGGGGCGGCTACAAAACATCACTGCGGGTGAGGATGGCGAACAACAGCGAAGGAGGGGGAGGCAAAGCGTGCGAAGGGGAGGGCGCAAGTAGACACAGGCGAACAACAGCGAAGGAGGGGGAGGCAAAGCGTGCGAAGGGGAGGGCGCAAGTAGACACAGTCGACAGGGGGGAGCTTGGGATGCACGCACGACGTTGGTGTTGTTCCAATATTCTTGTCGATCTTCTCATTGTGTTATGCTCCAGTCTAATCTGTCTTTTCATGTGTGCACTACACTATGAGCATTGAGGACTCTGGACATACTGTGCAGAGGACCCCTTTAGTGTGCCACGAAACCAACCCCGCTTCAGTTACACTAAAATTTGACACGCCGGGTGGGACTCTTGAAATATATACTTAGATGAATCCAAGAACATGCCCAAATTCACCTTACTGCAGCCATTGTTAGAGCATGGAGAAGCATGAGACCATTTTTGCGACAAAGGCTTCCTAGGTCTTTGGATGAGGCTAACCGACAACCTATTATGTGGAACGAGTTCATCAAGGATGAGGCCGGTCGGCCACTTGGTGCATCTCGTTACATGCAGTGGTCAGGATGGGAGAGATGTGCATACACAATTTTTGCTTGAAAGACCTTTAAGAGTCTTTCGGAGGATCGGAGAGTTGCATCCATTTAGCATCTTAGGGGCTCTCGCATACGTATTGATCAAATTGATGCAACTATTCCCCATGCGTGGCTCTCTAGGACCTTTCATGGAGACGATCATCGGAGTTGGCTGGGAGTCTTTTGGAGGATAGGCATACCTCTGCAGGTCATTGCTCTCTCGGGCCAGGAGGCTACAGATTGCATCATCTACTCTATCATGCCTGGAGGGAGATTGAGGAGATGTAGCATGGAGGGGATCATCCCAGATACTAGGCTTCGTCCAGTAAGGATTGTTGGTCGTTCGAGGACGCATTGGTTCATTGACCCTACTCCTCCGATAGTGACTCATGGCTCTTGGTGTTTGTGGCTATATGGTGGTAGTCCTATCAAATATCTTCAAAGGGATCCAAGAGAGTGGGAGTGGATGGATGCTTTCAATCCATTAAAAAGCCTTCCTTTTTTCAGCTTCACGGTCCAGAATGCAAAGATTCTCCTCACTCGGCAGATGCATAGGATCCCTACTCTCAAGCCTCATTGGGAGCGTTGTGATATCTCTCTAGTGATACAGCATAGATATTAGCATAGACTTTGACATTCATACAGAGGGAGCCATATCTCTCATTTCTTTTGGCTATTTTTACATGATGGTGGTCTCCCCACCAATCAGTGGAGATCGGTTTTCGGTGTAGCACCTACCAGCCCTAGATGTTTGGCAAATTCTGAGACTATACAACATTGTTTATGGGGATGCAGCATTGCACAGCAGATTTGGGTTTCTATAGTCTAACTTATGGGCAAGTTAAGTGGCCGCGCCATGCATGAGACTTGGGGGGCAGTTGCTTCACTCTCCCAGTCCAGTCCGCAGCTTTTTTACGGGGGCAGTGGTACAGACTCTACTATTTTCATTCGTAGAGGTATTGCCCAGCATGGTTTATTGCATGATATCCCTCACTTTGATTATACACCCTTCAGACAGAGGATTGATAGCAGTTGGGAGATTGTTGCCAATATTACAACATGGTAGATCTTGAGAGCTAGATGCACGGAGGCTATTGAGGGTGTCCAGATTTTTGGGTCTCAGTCATTGACACTAGTTGAGAGGTTGTTTCCAGTATTACAACATGGCAGATCTGGAGAGCTAGACGCACGGAGGCTATTGAGGGTGTCCAGATTTTTGGGTCTCAGTGCATTAGTACTATATGGGGTGACATCATCCATACTCTCATGGCTACTTGGGCTCATATTCAGGGGTCCTCTCGTTCTGTGCAGGCAAAACGCGTTATATTTATGAGGGAGTGGGACCATGGCATTTTCTTTTTCTCTAGTCCCACAGGTCTCTCATGGCATCATGATGCTCCTCAGTGGTTGAATTCACCTTACATATTGGGGTGATTTTATTCTTTTCCGGCTTACAGCCGTGATTTTTGTATGTCTTTTTCATACTTAATAGAAGTCTCTTTCTGGAAAAAAAAAAAAAAAAGAGAGATAGCACTGACTCCCGAATCCTACCAAGAGCCTTTGAAACCCGATTGCTTACCCCTATCTGTTAACAGACTCAAACTCCTACATGAGTTTGACCCTGACCTCTGAAATTGGGCTGATTACACACATATTTCAATAAATGATGATCTATCAACGCCACAAACAATAGCATGACAAAGGGTAGAGTAGCGTGAGTTACCACTAGACGGTGTCCCAACAAGAAACTGTAGGAGCAGCGAGAATAGCGATTGGTCAGTCTGGATACCACACACTTTAGTCATCAAGGAAAGGAAGTAGACATAATGAGGTCAAGGTCAAGGATCTGTCTTGTACATTTCTTGATTTAAGTAGGTAGCCAAAGAAGGGGCCTTTTAATGTGTTTTGGGACCCAATCAGGTGTCTAGTGTGCGCTTCCCTCTCTATTCTCTGCAATAAAAAGTTTAGCACACCTAAAACCAGCAACTTTCTGCTTGTGTATGTAACAAGAAGACCCTTAGTTAGGGAAAGCAAATCAGCAATGAAGACGAGGAAACCTGTCACTACAGCAAATCAGCCACAAAACCCTGATTTGGAGAGGGTTTAGATGGTCATGGAAGATTCACCACACTTTGATCCCAAATGGGGAGCAGCCCACCAGCATAAATCCCTTTAGCCCACTCTTGAGCTAAACACAACCAGCAGAGTCCTGTGAGCCCTCCAAGACACTGAAAAACAGCAGAAGCAGCTGCCCCTTCACAGTAAAGAGACCCAGACCAAAAGTGACACACAGGAACCAGATGGAGAGTGACAAACAGGACCGGACAAACCAGAAGGACGGATATCAAAGTGGTTCCTGGTTTGATAAAGAACAACTAGCACAGTGAGGTGAAGAGTCCCTTGAACTTCATTCTCAAATCAATTAAACAAATACTCTTAATGGCAGGGACCATCCTGCCCATTGGAATGTGTGTTTTAATTCCAATGTTTAAACAAACTTTCTCAATATTTTCATTATCACTGAGTAAAGTAACCATTTCCACCAGACACGCTGACATAGAAGTAGCAATTGGCACCATGCAAAAGAGAGTTTAGAGCTGAACATTTCACTACATAGGACTTCGGCTTCGATAGAATATTTATATTAGAATGCTACTGTCAATTATCATTTCTTTACATGCATGGCTTTTTTTACTCAATTCATGGATGATTTCACCATACTTCATAGAAGTTGTTATCTGATGAAGAGTCATCTTCCCCGCCGTCATCATCTGAAGGCTGATCTTCTCTAGAAAGTGCTTTGAAAGACATCAATCTCTCTTTCTGAATACGAATAGGTGTATGCCAGCCATATTGCCGGCGCAATAGATGTCTGGGAAAAGAGGATACCAGCCATGTGGTCTGAAGCTTCTCCCTCTTGTTACAGCTCCGCTCATTCTGCTTACCGAAAGTTGAGTGAGCACCAAAGCCATGGACCCCAGTTGCAAGTGATGTGGATGCCATATGCAGTGGCGGTTTTCGGCCTGGGGAAAATAGATTGCATTGATGAGAGGACCAAAACTTGTGAGCATTGTTCTTTTGGTAGAGTGTGGAGTGTGCTAAAAAGGTGTATTCACAGCAAAGATAGAATTCATTACAAAACTGGATATGTGAATCCATGAAGAGTTGCAGGAACACAGCTTACACTCCAGAAACAGATGTGGCTAAGCTTTAGTGTGCTCTTTGTAATGCAGTGAGAAGAAATTTGACCGCACAAACAACAGCAAAATTGTGTATAGGTTGGAAGAGTCCTCTTGCTGGTTGCGAAGAATCTGCGTGCTCAACCCTGCTCAGAAAAATGACGGACGGCGTGTGTTTCTGTTGCTGCTGTGCGTTCTCCCCATCACCATCGTCGTCGTCGTATCCAAAGCTCAACCCTTCATTCAGCGTCTCCCGTTTACGTTCATTCTTTCGTATCCTACCTCGCTTTATAACCACTACATTTAAACTTCAAACTCCCCATACCATTAATCTCCACATTAAATATTTTTTATGTGCTTTTTATTGGCCGGCCTTTTTTTCCAAGAATTTATATATTGGCCTTCCTTTGCTAAAGTAATAGTTTAGACTATTAGCTTAGGGATTTTTAAAAAAATCAGTCCGACATTTAAAGGACTGAATTCCCGTTAGCTTTTCTTCTTCTTCCCTTCTGTTTTGGCTATTTGGTCCCTCTGGACGGAGATAATAAGGAATACTTATATTCAACTATGTGCAGCCATGTAAATGATTGACTAGGAACTAGCATTTGCATTTCACAACAAGGTAATCAAACACTTTCAATCATTTGCAATCAAGTAAATGATTGACCAGGTATCATACCAAGGTCAATAAGATTGAAATTGTAAAACAATCAAACGCACAAAGGTATGGATGGCATAAGAATTAACCCCAATGCAACTCGAGTTTTTTTTTTTAAATTTAGCAAAAGTGAGAGTAAGGCAAGTGGGTAATCTATCATGAAGGAAGAACTCGAATTGAATTTTTTTGTAGGTCCAAACCAAACCAAATACAAAAACCACACCCAAACGATTGTTAGTCATCGTAGATTCACTAGTTGATTAGTAGAATGTTTTTTCTTTTTCTATACCAAAATGGTCTTTATGATATGTATTGTGTCTCATAGGCCATTTTGGCATCGTTAGTTGATTGGTAGGATGTTTTTTCTTTTTCTATGCCACAAATTTAGCTTAAGACCAAAATGGTATTTATGATATGTATTGTGTCTCATAGGAAATTTTGGCCTTTTACAAACATTGATATGATTTTCTTTGTTTGTTTTCTTTTTTGGTGCCTCATACATACTCAACCACCTATCATCGCACATATGCCCCTACCTAGAGTATAGACATGGAAGTGGATAAGCAAAGTAAGTAGAGAGATCTTCGCTTCTAATGTGGACAAAAAAACATCTCATTGCTAGAGGCATGGACAACATTTTTGAGGTTGCATAAACATGTTTCTCAATCGTACAGACCCCTTAAGCCTTTCCCCACAACTGATGATACAAAGAATGCAAGGAATCTCAAAAAGTGTTATGGATACCAAAGCAAAGAGAAAATGCATAAAAGGAAAGAAATAAACATGTTTCTTAATCATACACAGATCTCATAGAGCCCCTTGAGCCTTCCCCCACAACCAATGATATCAACAATGTAAGGAAGCTCAAATAAGTGTTATGGTTGCCAAAGCAATGGAAGAAAGAGAAAACACATACAAGGAAAGAATAAGGATCATTCAAAGGAAAAGGTGACAATAAAATAAAATGCATACAAGGAAAGAACTAGGATTATTCGAAGGAAAAGGCGACAATAAGTAGTTATCTATGCTAAGGAAAACGTGGCAAGTAGTTATCCATGCTAAGCAACGTGGTCATGAACTAGCACATTGTTTTGGAAAGGAATAAACACTAACATAGGAAGGCTTACAAAGTATAAGATCCAATTTTGCATGTTTTTATAGGGAGATTTCTTTATACATGCATACATACGATTTAGCTAGTGTTTTCTCCACTTGCAATTGTTACATAATGTCCACCCTTTAGTTGTATGGGGGTGCCTAGACACTAGTGTGCCATCCTAGTGAATTGGTATCGTGGGTGACCCCACATTAAATATTGATTACCTAGTGTTATTGGCATAACTGCACACGGTCGAAGCGTAACAAGCTAGATGATGTGTATAAAGATACTCTCATCGTAGTGAAACAAGTGGTAAGTGTATGTTGTGTTTGTGCTTATCAATGTTTCATATTGGGATTAATTATAGAGAGGGCAATTAATTGAAACAACTAATGTGTTTACGTTTGTGAGATAGGTGATGAGCAGTGCGCATGTTGTACATGGAGGATCTTGTCTATATCATCTCGGAACATTATGATTCCGAATTATTTTCTTGGCCACGTGCCAAATATTTGTACATATTATCTATGCACGCTTGTGCGTGGCATTGCTATATTCCTAGCACATAAGTTAGAAGAGTTTTGATTATTTACACTTAGTATGTAAATAACCTCTAGTGCTTGAGCTATTTTTGTAAAAGTGAAAAAGCAAGCCCAATTTGGTATGCACAACTATTAATAGATCCTTAGGCTATTTATTGAATAAAATTCTAAAAAATACTCATGTCGTGGAAGTGGAGCTACACGCACGAGGGGGGAGATTGTACTCAATCTTGTGTTCTTTGATCTTCACGCTCTTGAGTTATGCTATGGTGTCTATGGATTGTTTTCATTATTGTCAATTTATGGAATATTTAAATCTCCATGTACCAAAGGTCCTGTGACACGGGTATCAGAGCACGAAAAATTCAAGTGTTGAATTTGGGTCATGGAGACTTGAAGAAAAATCAAGAAATTGATTTTTTTCTCAAAGGTTATTGGCTTGGAGCAAATTTTAAGGCTTTTCTTACAAATTCAAAATACTTGCACGGGGAATTGGAAAATCTGCAAATCTGCAAAAAGCTTGCACTAAGGGAACAAGGGTTTTGTACAAAGAGAGTATTTATTCAAAAATCCAAAGGGCAAAGGAAGCTAAAGCAAAGAGACCAGATCAAATGGTTTATGGAAAATTTTTGGGCAGTTGGATCAAGATATGGATTAAGGGTTAGGTTTAAAGCCACCTTCATGCAAAAAACCACTTTTCTTGAAATGAAACCACCCTTCATCTCCCAAAACCACCTTCCTCAATTTTAATCCTCTCCATAATTCATCCTTACGGATGAAAGCAGCTCATTGAGGAGATCAAGGATCCATTCTCAAAATTTTAATCCTCAATTTTTTGGGCAGTTGGATCAAGATATGGATTAAGGGTTAGGTTTAAAGCCACCTTCATGCAAAAAAACCACTTTTCTTGAAGTGAAACCACCCTTCATCTCCCAAAACCACCTTCCTCAATTTTAATCCGCTCCATAATCCATCCTTACGGATGAAAGCAGCTCATTGAGGAGATCAAGGACCCATTCTCAGAATTGCTAAGCTCAGAGCAAGTACAAAATCTATATTGAAGGGTCCAAGTTTCTTTCTTTTCCTTCTTCGATGAATTTTTCTTTCTTTTCCTTCTTCGATGAATAAGTGCTCAAACATAGCTTTGCAGGGAGAAATTCTTTTTGGATTTTTTTTAAAAAATAGAAGAAAAGCTTAATCATAATTGGGCCATTAAGCTATTGCTAATTTCCATCTCTCTCTCTTCTCCATGGATGAGGGCGGTTGAATTTTTTTATTTTTTTGCCCTTCTTCACCATTCTCGTTACACACTTTCGCAGGTCTTCTTCAAGCGCAGTCTACAGCTATTGTGCGTCGTTTCCTTGTGAAGCTTATTACAAAGCTTACTTCAAAGCTTAGTAAAGCTTATACTTAAAAGCTTTAAAACTTAAAGCTAAAAAGCTTAACATTAAAAAGCTTGATAAGCTTATATAAGCTTAATTTCAAAAGCTTTCAAGGGTTCCGAAGACGAAAAGAGGGCACAACTCAAGGGAAAATTTTAGAATTTTCAAAATTGCAAAAAGTTATAGAAAGCTCTTCATATTCTTTTGGAAGCCTCTTGCAAACAAAAAAAAAATGGACGTTATTTTCCAACAAAATTTCTGAAAATTTTTCGAAGCGGTTTTGAATGGGCTTCTTTCCAAATTGTCGACATCAAGGCATGATTGGGTTATTATTCTTATTGTTTGAATGGACATCATTGACTTCAAGTGCTTCAACAAGCCGTCTTTCAAAATACATGGGAGTCAGATAAGCTTCTTATTTTTCTATTTTATTTTTGCACTCCTATATTTCTTTGCTTGCTTCTTCTACAATGGCAACCTATCCTCTGCCACCAACTATCCAAGATCAATTAAATGCCCTTCAAGCTCAAATCGTCAGTGAGAGAAGAATTTATCGCAAAAGAAAAGAAGAAGCTCTTCTTCTAGATTCGATTCTTCAGATCCTGAGGGAGATTGCATATGCAAGACAATACACGCTACTCTTCAAGCACAAGAAATGAAGAAGGGAAGCAAGATCAGTGGAAAGGCTTTTACTTTTCAGGATTATGATGGCAAAGAGGATGTTCACATCATACTTGCTTGGCTCAATCAATTGGATGATTATTTTTTGGGAGAGAAATTCTCTAAGAAGGAAAAAATCAAATGTGCTACCAATCATTTGGTGGACAATGCAGCATTATGGTGAAATGTCATTAGAACCAGCAAGGGCAAACCAAAATCTTGAAAGGGATTTCAGAAACTCATCAAGAAAGACTTCCTACCTTCACAATACAAAGCTAAGGCTAGACAACAATGGTCTATATTTAGACAACTTGATAGAGAGAATATATCAACTTATGTCAATAGGTTTTTGTAAACTTTGTTACAAATACAAGTAATCGAAAAGGTTTGCACTAAGGATCAAAGAAGAAAGTTCATAGCAGGTTTGAAACCTAAAATTTGATCATAGGTAAATATGTTTCGACCGCATTCCCTTAGCTTGGCTTTTTCATTAGCCTTGAATTGCGAAAAGAAAAATGGTTTTCCCAAGAAACCAATGACACCCCAAACCTCGACATAAACATTTTTGAAGCCTAAAACCTCTCCAAAATCATCTGATACATCTCCTAATGACCATAACATAGGTATTGACACCATAACATAGGTATTGACACCAAGATAGATGATTCACAAAAAGCTAATAAACAAGATTGAAAGAAGTGTTATAGGTGTAACGAGATTGGACATATCGCATAAAATTATCCATGAAAGTCAAAGTTTATTTCACTTGGACTTAGCATGATCGATGATGTGAAGAAGACGACTACTCTGACTCTTGAGATAACATATTTATTTCATTTGATTATTCTTACAATAAACTTTATTTAACACTTTTTGTACATTTCAAGGAGAGTTTTTATGCATCAAAAGTAGAACTTCTTGAAGGACTTGGCCCTTCCATCTTGAGCTATACTTTATGAATTTTTCCTTTGTATTAGTCTTGCGGTATGGGACACGAGATTAATCTTGTGTGAAGCATTTTGATGCATACTTATCTCTAGATTTGTGTACGATAACTTCTGGTGGTATAGAACACTAGAATTTATCACACATAGAAGTCCTTGATATAATGTCTTTTCTTATAATTAGAGAAGATACTTAAATTTATATATTATATGACAATTGATCTCCTTTGCTCGCAATAAGCAAACACACAACTAAGGTCCATTGCTCATCCAAGTAGGAGGGATATTACATAATGTCCAACCTTTAGTTATACCACCTGGACGCCCGAACACTAGTGTGCCATCCTAGTGAATTGGTGTCGTGGGTGACCCCACGTTAAATACTGATTACCTAGTGTTATTGGCATAACTTGAGACCATGCTTGACGGGTGTATGTTGTTGAGATATAACAAGTAGTGCCATGCTTGACAACCATATTGTGGTCAAAGTGAAACAAGTGGACTATGCTAGACTATTGTACACGATTGAAGTGTAACAAGTGGTTTATGCAATTGATGTGCCATGCTAATTGAAAGTGTAACAAGTTGCAATACATGCCATGCTAGATGATGTGTATAATTATACTCTCATAATAGTGAAATAAGTGATAAGTGTATGTTGTGTTTGTGCCTATCAACATTTCATATTGGGATTAATTGTAGAGAAGGGAAATTAATTAAAACAACTAATGCGTTTACGTTTGTGAGATAGGTGAGTGATGGGCAGTCGTACATGGAGGATCTTGGAACATTCTTATTCTGTATTATTTTTTTAGCCACGTGCTAAATATTTGTACATATTATTTATGCTCGCTTGTGCGTGGCGTTGCTATATTCCTTGCATATAAGTTAGAAGAGTTTTGATTATTTACAATTAGTATGTGAACAAGCTCTAGTGTTGAGCTATTTTTGTAAAAGTGGAAAAGTAAGCCCAATTTTGTATGCACAACTATTAATAGCTCCTTGGGCTATTTATTGAATAAAATTCTAAAAAATACTCATGTCGTGGAAGTGGAGCTACACACGAGGGGGGAGATTGCACCCAATCTTGTGTTCTTTCATCTTTATTCTATTGAGTTATGCTATGGTATCTATCAATTATTTTCATTATTGTCAATTTATGGAATATTTAAATCTCCATGTACCAAAGGTCTTGTGATAACAACAACCCTCTCATGTGCACTAGGATTAGTGGAGTGAGTAAGGAGGATATTGTCACCCATTAAGTGAGGAGATTAGTGGAGTGAGGAGGAGATTGTCACCCATTAAATATGGAGCTCCACGATTAAGAGTGAGAGAGTGAATGAGGAGAAGATTTTCACCCATTGAATACGGTGTTGTTATAATCTCCATGGTTAACATTAGCAACTTTTTGCCATGAGACCACACGGTAGCACATCACTTTTGTAGTTCTCCTCACTACCGCTAAGAGATAATGGAGATCTCGGTCTAAATACATAAAACTTTAAGGCGAAAAAGCTTTGTATATAGAAGTTTTAGACCACGAGCACCCTAGGCACATTGTCTTTGGGTGGCCACATGTAAAAAGGTGGTTATGCATATAAGATACTTTTTGTCAATGAGAAAGACACAATCCCATTTTTATCCAAACTAGAGTGTGATCTCTTGCTCTCTTGTGTTGTGAATCTCTTATGTGTGCTAATTAAGTGTGGTTATGTACATGTGTGAGATAGAGATTCATTGCATGCTTATGCAGTAGGTTGCTTCTCTATCTCTTCCCTATCACAAGAGCATGTGAGGCTAGCATGTTGTGCGATTGGAAGCGCTCACATAGACCTCCATCTAGGCATTGTTCCATACAGTGTTAAAAAAAGCGAGTGATGTTGTGTGAATGTTAGGAGCAAGGGGGAGTGCTGTGTGACTCTCAAATGATGTATGAGTTGTACTAGTCATAAACTAAGGTTAAAAGGCTTAAAGGAATCCCAAATTTGTGGATGTATGTGGAATGTGTAGCCCAAATGGAGGCTAAAAGAGGGCACCTAGAAGAAGGCGAGAAAAGGCCTAAGTGGGTGCTAGCTTCAAGGGGAGGTGGTCCTCAAATCATCTCGACAGGATTAGGGGATGGCTTAATCAAGCTCAGGAGAGTCACACAACTGATGGCTCATGGAGATGTACTCAAGCCTATATAAAGGCCCTCTATTTAATGGAATATCATATGAACTTTTTGCTCAATCTCTTATTATCATTATGCTCTAGTTTTGTCATTAATCCTAATCATCTTCTTGCATTCTTATTTCTACACACCCTCATCCTCTCTAAGTATGAAACTCAATTTGGTATCAGAGCCAACCACCATCCCTTAATCAACCTATCATTAGCATCACTAGTTACTAACCTTGATTTTTCCTTCTTTTCTCAAGCTCCAAAATCATCAAGAATCAAGTGTTTTGAGCTTACCTACTACAAAGATACCTTGTTTGGAGCATCTATATCAACTATAGAGTCTTCAAGGCATCAAAGGAGGAAAGAAATGGTCAAAAGAATCATTCAAAAATCTCCCAAAAGGTAGTGGAAAGGGGTAAAAATATCATATATTTTCCTTTGAATCTTGCTGAGTTTAGAGTCATGGGTTCATCATATACCATGTGGAGGATATACATGTTGATTTGTTGATCACAAAACAAGTATTTGAGCTTTAATATTCTAATCATTCTTTGGTTTGTTAATAAAAAAATACCTTTGTCAACAATGTGATTAGTGTTAACCATAATCAATTTTTTGAGACATGAAGGGTTCAACTCTACCATTGGGGTGTTGCTAAATCCTCATTTGTTACTCTTTTTTTGTTTGCTCTTTGTAATCCTCTCCCTAGCTTAGGTGTTTCACATTGTGTATGGTCAAAGGTCTACCATTGTAACAAAAGTTAGCCTATATAAGGCTTGAGTTTGTAAAATGAAAACATGTTTTAGGCACCACATAAGTGTGGGCAGTCGAGCAAAGCCCAATTATATATAAGTGACTTAAGGGACTCTGTAAAAACACTTTTGATAATACAATCTACATTTTAGCTCAAGCTTGGGAGCTCCTTCATTCTTTCTTGTCTTAATCTCTTCTTAATTCTTGCATGATTTCATGTTTATGTTTGTCTCATTAGCTATGGAGTCTTGTTGAGATGCTTGCTTGCATGTGTGAGTGCTTGTGTGTGTGTGTGTGTGTGTGTAGACAAAAACACAGGCTTATGGATTGGAAATTGCAGCCATCTACTACATGCATTCATCCTATTCCCCTTCCTACCTTAACCTCCATCAAAGCCTACAGGCTTCTTCAGCCTGCCCCATGGATTCATCAACATGCTAATTCTCTGTGGCATATAAGGAAGCCCCTATCATGGTGGCGGAAGAATCTCCGGATGTTGTGGAAGTGTAAAATGCCATTGAAACAAAGACTTTTTCTTTGGAGATGTTTGACAAGCACATTGTTAGTGGGGGTCATACTTGCTAAACATCACATTGCACCTTCCACATGTCTAAGATGTCAGGCTCCCTCAGAGACTGTTCTTCATCTGCTTTGGAACTGCCCTTGTTCCAGGATCCTCCTCAAGAGAATTTCAGATTTTCTTCGGCTCCGTTTTTCGAGTCACAGATTTGGGAAACATTTCTGGCTTTTTGGCAGATATATGCGATCCTTGTCCCAATACTCACTATTTCTCTCTTGGGTGAGATGTTGGGCTCTTTGGACAATTTGGAGTGAGCATAATTTGGCATACTTGGGTCGACAGAATCACCAGTCATATGAATCCTTCAGAGCCTCATTGCGGCAATCCTTATATGATGCCTGCCATGAGGGTGATATGGATGCTTCTTGTTTAGAGCTTTTCTTTTTATGTTTCTGACATTTGGGATACTCTCCGCTTCGGAGACTTCCCATCTTGTAAATTTATGAGCATCTAAATATAATGCACTGGATATTACCAAAAAAATAAAAAGTGTGTGTGTGCGCGTGCGCTTGAGGTAAGCTTGCTAGATTACTGCTTGTGATTAACTCAGTGTGGAGTGTGATTAAGAGAGAGAGAGAGAGAGAGCTTGCTAGTTTCTCCCTCATAAGTGATTAGATTATGGAGGTCCAAACAGTGGATTGATAGAGATTGATGTTTTGACACCCCTATTCTCTGTGCTTTCATGCTCTAGACAAGTTTTACTCCTTGGTGAAGACAATGCTTGTTATGAAGCTATAACTTTCCTAAACAAGAGGTGCCACTATCGGGGAATAGAACTAGTGCTAGAGTGGAATAAAAGCATTCCGTTGATCCATTGTTTATTTTAGTTTATCCATAAGTCACAAAACGTGTGGTGGTAGATTGATTGAGAATGAGATTTGGAGTGATTAATGTGGTGAAAGTGTGATTAGAGTAGGACTTTTTTGTGATTTTTGCTAACTCTAACCATCTTCTTTTTTATTGTTTTCTTGATTTTGATCATAATGAGTGATGGAAGAAAAAAGGACAACCCTTAAAGTGCTTAGGTTGAAGTCCCACGACCCCCCTAGGTACTAACTTCATCATCAATTGCTTCAATTCCATCCAATTTAACCTTAATTAGGCGAATTAGAAACTTTCAAATTTTACAAAAATCTTGATTTTTTGGTGTTTAATGCTTAAGCGATGGCATTGTGCTATCAAGTAGAGCCTCAGTCTATTTCAGAAGTGGTCTAGGGATAAATCAGGCCTAAAAGGAAGGGTAGAATAAGGACTGTGCAAGAAAAAACATGCGAAAACTACTCTCTAGAAAGTCCAATTGTCGACTTATGAAGTCCAATTGCCCTAGGGTCCAAAATTAAGTAAGCATGGACTGCAGAGTCCAATTTGGTCTCTAGAGCTATAAATGGTAAAAGAATCTACTAAATTTGGAGTTATTTGCCATTTACTGATCGAATCTGACAAAGGATATTGAGGGGTCTTGCACATTGGATGCACAAAAATCTAGGAAATATATCAAACTGACAGTCAATGCATGTACGAACACGCAAAAAAATGCAATCTCCAGATAGTCCAATTGTCTATTGCTCATGGGATTCCATTCGCTTTTGAAACAGAGCAATCGTTTGTATGATCGATCGGGTGTATGAGCAACTATAGAACTTTGATCAATTGCTAATTCTACAATCATGGGCACACTTTAGTCATTAGTTCGACCAATTGGGTGTACGACCAATTGGGTGTACGAGCAACTGCAAAAGTCCAATCTCACTAGACTACTAGTTTTATAATCATGGGCACAGTTCAGTCGTTTAGTACTATTGATCGTGTATGACTGGTCATTTTGGCTAGAATTGTTTCTAGGGGAATCATTTTTAACAGGAATCATTTTCAAGAAGGATCGTTCTCGAGAAGAATTGTTTTCTATTAAAATCGTTCTAAGGAGAATAGCTCAAGTAGGATCATCGATCCTACTGGGATAAAACTCTAGAGGCATCAAAAAATAAAAAAACAAGACAATGCAAGGAATTTGACTAAAATCGCAAACTTTGACCTGCTAAATATTAAAGAAAAAATCCATTTAAAATATTAAACCTTCTAAAAATACCAAAAAACATTGAAAAATCAAGAAATATTACGAGAAATACGTGAAAGTTACAAAAAGTCATAAAAATAGAAAATAGATAGAAAACCCAAAAATATCAAAAAACTAATATAACCCATAAAAAGAACCTCAGCAGAGCAATAAGTGCTTTTGGTGTTGGACTAAGTGCTTATATATTTACGTTCTGACTAAATCCAACTGCATTCTTGAACCCAACTTTTAAGCACAAAATGTTATCACACACACCAACACTAGGGAGTGGGACAAGAATAAGGGTTGAACTAAACACCCTAGTAGTTCTAGATTCTAGTTTGGAAAGCAAACCAAGAATCCCTCACAATGGAGGATACCATATCAGGATTATGGGGCATTAGCCTAATCTAGCATCCAAACACGAAAATGGCCAAATGAGAGCACAAAGTATTTATAAGAGAGTCATTGAAAGGAGCCGAAAGCTCCTAAGCGATAAGACCAATGGGTGAGAGAAGGGCCATGCATGAACATGTTAGAGGTTAGGCTAGTAACACAGGAATGAGTGAAGCATGTGTTTTACAACACTATGGCTTCCTTACAAGGAACCAAGTTCCAATCATCATTAATGCTAACAAGATACTCTTAGAGAGGTGGCCAATGCCAAGCTAGACCAATGGTTGAGAGAAGGGCCATGTGTGAACATGTTAGAGGTTAGGCTAGTAACACAGGAATGAGTGAAGCATGTGTTTTACAACACTATGGCTTCCTTCATCGTTAATGCTAACAAGATACTCTTAGAGAGGTGGCCAATGCCAAGCTAGACCTCTCAAACAACCTACAAGGGTATATTGATGGCTAGAGTTCTATCTAGACATCGACGGGATGATGTATATCCCAACAAGGAACATTGAGAGGGTTAGAGCTTTAGCCACACAGAAAGGCCCAAAATATTGCAAGAAGCTACTAGAGCTCAAATAGAGCCGGTTAGGACTTAGCTCCCTAATGTAATTGGCTGATACTTTGTAAGGAGGCTTGAGTCGATAATGAGGGAATAACACTGTATGAGGATGCCTCAAGAAACCTCTACACAATCACTAATATTCATGCAGGGATCTAATTTTCAATTCCTTCATATTGAGTCGCCTATACGTCCCGATAAAGAGGCATGAAAGTCAGAGGGGAAAGCTCAGTGAGATACATGTCGAGACACCCGTAAGACCCAGTGATGAGAAGGCATGAGGTCCAGATAAAAGGTTCACTGAGGTTGCTTGTAAGGAAAAGGAACAAACAAAAACCAAAATGGCAATATTAAAAGCATAAGAAAATGAGTGTTGATATTATGGGGTGTTGTAATTTTAGGACCCGAGGGAGGACTCACCTTGTGAACTTCTAGAGATGAAGCTGACTTCCAAGACACATGGTGCAGAAGGAGGTGGCTACATCGACATAGAATGTAGCACAGTTGAGTGCTGATAGACAAGATTATTCAACAGCATATACTTGTGGAGTCTTCAGTAGATTGGTGGAAATCATCTTCCCACCATCTCCTTGGTCTACCCCAACAACTTTTGTGGTTCTACATATTTTTTTATATAACTTGAAGTGACTTGCATTCTACCTTCGGGCAGCCACTTAGATTTTCATGATGTACTTGGCATTCATAGGAGATAGTACACTCCTAACTAAACAAAGGGGAAGAGAGGTGTTAATGGGTGTGTACACCCCCTACAGTTTTTGGCATTAGCTTGGGTGTGAACACCTCCTAGCGTTAGTAGAATTAGCTTAGGCTAATGAGTTCATGGATTTAGTTATTACAAGATGTTATATCAAGAAGTAGTTACAAGAGGGCTAGTGGGGAGTTAGGATCTTGTGGAGGTTATGGGAGCCCAATAGTCACATGGGTAGACCAAATAGTTATATGGGTAGCCCAAGAGTCATATGGGTACCCCAAGAGTCACATGGTTGGATGGCTATATAGAGCTCCTCTTGTATGCAAATTGGACATGAGATATGACATGATATGACGTGACATGGCTATTGTATGGACATGATTCTTGTACACACAATATGTGATACATGGATATGGAATACACTATGATGTTATGTTGTTATGCTTGTATGTTTACCTTGTGTCTTTTATCTTGTCCTTGATCCATGCCTCCTACTCTATGCTCATGTGTACATGTGTACTCCATGGCTATGTATGTAGGAGCATGTTTTTTCCATGTTAGCAAGGTGATGCTAATAGATGGTTGTGGATGCTACTGGAGCATTCATTTTTCTGGTTTATGCATCTTATGGTTCTTGAGAGAAACCAAAATGGAGAAGCACCCTTGTTAAGGCTCACCCTAACCCTCCTTGAAACACATCCAAAAAGATCTTACCTGGTGAACCGCAACTTTCGTTGAGGATCTTTCCAATGGCCGAGCTCGTAACCCTCGAGGTCTCCAAGCCCTACAACTCCTTGAGAAGCAATTCCACCACGTCTCTGCGAGCGTTGTCACACCGCCGTATTGCACTACGGGTCCTCATCCCTCCTCTCGCCTCACTTCACTCACACACACTCACTAGCACGCATTAGGGAGAGAGATTAGCAAGAGGATTAGCAAGAGCAAGACTCAATTGCACAATTGGAGAGTATATTGTATTATGAGAGAAATTCACTTATATATACATGGCCATAAGTGTTCACACTCACTTAAACTATGGCCGACCGGGCACTTTAGGCTCATAAGAGGCCTAATGCTATTACAATGACTACTCTCATAATATATCCATGAAGTACATCACTTGGGAGTTCATCTTGACTTGCTACCACACGCTCTTGAAGCGGGAATTTCCATAAATACTCCATCACACCATTACGGGCACCCGTCTAAGTTATAGCTTTGGACACTATTGCTTGATATCGTGAATGTATGACCCTTTGGTGTATCTATCGTGACTCCTTGATGTAAGATAATGGCGGTAGCTCTTGTTAATTCTAGAATTGGATTAACATTTTTCCCTTCCTGATGATGATCGCGTCCTCGTCGTAATCGTGCTGTGAAGACCTTTGTGTGGGGAGAATAAACAAGCTTTGGCGATGTTGCATGACGTTCAATGGTTTTTGTTTATCCACAGAAGAAATAAGAAAAGCTAGTTAATGAATGAAGAGGTTAGTGGTGTATTGGGAATTTCTAACGGGGTGGGGGTTTTTGCGAATGATTGCATTTTTATATTTGTGTGAGCCATTTTTTTTTGCTCAATTTGTTTTTGGCAATCATTGGCAAGGTTACATGTGATTTTTGTTAGTGGGGACACTAAGAGAGATGTTAATAATGGGAGAGAAGAGAGAGTTGTCAAATGTTGTTGAGTAGGACTTGATCCTGCCTTCTTCTACCCCTGTGCTTTTTATGTTTTTGTTAGTGGGGACACTAAGAGAGATGTTAATAATGGGAGAGAAGAGAGAGTTGTCAAATGTTGTTGAGTAGGACTTGATCCTGCCTTCTTCTACCCCTGTGCTTTTTATGTTTTTATGTATATTTAAGTGCTCTTATAAAGCAGATTTACATGAAGTACAAGAATTGAGTCATAGACTCTTATTGTTTGAGTCATATAGACTCTTATTGAACTGCTCTGTGTTGAAATAGCCACTTGTTAGTGAGGATTGAAAGAATTACGTCGACTTGCGAGGCTAATATAGAGATTTTTCCTAGGGACGAAAAATCATTGAGTTGTGAAGATTGTGGCGTCTTTTGGAGAGGTTTATAATTTGAAGGAAAATTCCAGGCGATGGGTAGTACCATTGACTAGGCTTTCGCCCACCATGGCCCCCCCATCCAAAGGTGTACTTGGAAGTTGTCGATGGTGAGGCTTTGGTGCAAATGTTCTTCAGTGCATGAATATGGATATGTACTCATGGAGCAGTTGCTACATGAATTTAGCCAAAAGAATAGTAAGCAATAAGCTTAACAAATATATAGTGGCTATTGTGTGATATGGCTTAATTCATGATGAGGCTTAAATCGTGAAAGTGCAGGTTCTTAAGCCGTGAGATGGATTTTTATTTATTTATTTTTATTATTTACGTGAATTGCTAAGACGTGAAACACTGAGGCGTGAAAGACCAGACATGAATGTCATGACGTGAAATAGCAGACGTGAAAGTTATGACGTGAAGATCAAAGACGTAAAATTACAGACGTGAAAGTCATGACCGTGAAATTGTAGACGTGAAAGTCATGACGTGAAATAGCAGAGGTGAAGATCCAAGACATGAAGTTGCAGACGTGAAAGTCATGCAAGAAGTTACAGACATGAAAGTCATGACGTGAAGTTGTAGAGACTGACATGGGCCGTAACTTTACATATGTGTTTGCACTTGCTTAGGATGGATCATTTATCATTTCCAGAGGGGTGACAAGAGCATTGTTATTTTATTCTTGATGTGCTCTTAAGTCTCCGTATTTGATCTTGAATTTGTTGTTGCTGAAATGATGTCAAGGTAGTAGGAAAGATGCATGAGAGTGATTGAGGGATTTGCTTGCTGTTTCTTGGGCCTCCATTCTTGTCGAACTATAGGGAAATTTATTGGGGTTGAATTCGGTGGTGAGGTTTTCTTCACATTGTTCGATTTTGGCAACCATATGATGGAATTACCATCATAGTATCCTTGTTGTTGAAGTACATGCATAGGCACCCATCTTTGATGAACACTGTAATTTGGTTGCCGATGTGCTTGGTGTTGAGGCTTCCTTCTTTGTGCGAGCTTACGAGACTTTGTGATGTGCTTGGGGACCCAAGCTTTGGTAGTACCCTTGTGCTTTTGCAACAATGTTTTTGGTGCCCACACTTGTTGCATTGGTGGAGTTCTTTGAGGAACTTGCATAGGCTTTTGTGGATGGTGTTGTGGAGTACTCTTGTTCTTCCTTGGCTTTTGAGTGCTTCGTTGGAGGAAGAGGTTTTGACTGTCGAGGCACCCAAATGTGATTGGCACCTTCATGGTAGCCTTAAGCTACAAGTAGCTGCTTCTCCACCCACATTTTGATACTATTAAGGTATTGTGATTGTGGTAGTCTCAGTGGAGTTTTCTTTTGGGTTGATGTGGAAGGGTTGGGGCCCTCCTTGACTTTGGTTGGTGCTAGGTTGCAGGTTTGAGACTCATTGGCATTGTTGATGAGATGAGGTTAGAGTCTCTTGTGGAGTGGTTTTCGATGACGAGGCCTTTGAGCATGTGGTTGTCTCTTTTGGTGAGGTTTGTGTTGCATGACGAGTGAAGATCAATGCAAGGATGCAACAAAAAAGACACTTAGGGCTCTTGTAAAGAGTTCCAAGTTGTAGATGAATGTGGGAGTGGGCTTGACAATAATCCCACATGGGAACTTTTGGGAGTTTTAGAGTTTTTGTATAAAAAGTGGCTCATTTGAGAGCTTATGTACACATTGGGCAAACTCATGTTTGAGCTCTCTTGAGACTAGCTCTCCCTCTTTTCCCATAGAGGTGCAAGCTCTTCTCTCTCCCCATCTACATTGTTGTAAGTTCTATTCTTTTGTTAATTCAATGCAATGAGTTGATATTTGTCTCTCTTCTCATGTCAATTCTCTAGTGTGCATGTTTCTTATTGATAGCTTCAAGGGTTGTGTGCATGCTAGGGAAATGAGTATTTGAGAATGAAGAATGCTTTGATCTTGTGCATGCAATAGCTAAGCTTTCTTCTTGTTTGGATGCATGGATGAGTGGAATGTGGAGTTGAGTGAGCAATAGCTAAGCTTTCTTCTTGTTTGGATGCATGGATGAGTGGAATGTGGAGTTGAGTGAGCAATAGCAAGATTGAGCTTGTGTGTATGTTAAGTCTATGTCAATAGTAGTAGTATTCCTAGCATTCTCTCCATCAAATGGATAAGCTTTTGTGCACCGGTACGGGTTGAATCCCTAGCTCCGAAAGGGATGCAAATCCCATTGGATTGAGCTAAGTGTGGATCATACTACTCTTGCTACAAGTGAGAGAGTTTTCCGTCTCTCCAGTTTGTCGATGAAAATGCATAGGCTCCGGGGTCTTTCCTTTGAGTTCCCTGGTAGAGATAGATGGTTGGGCTCTGGGAAATTCTTTAGGAATAGCTGCTGATTCGAGGTTTTGGCATCGAACTTTGTAGGTGAGGATGGGGTTGAAGGAGTAGGGGCTTTATCAGAGCTGGTTGTTGATTATGCAGATGGTAGGTCATTGTGTAGAGGGGCTTTTGTGGAAGAGGCTTGTATCCTTTTGCATTCAGCATCATACATATCCATTAAAGTTGGATCTTCTTCCTCACAATATGGTACTGTCAA
Source organism: Cibotium barometz (assembly GCF_041138505.1). Lineage (NCBI taxonomy): Eukaryota > Viridiplantae > Streptophyta > Polypodiopsida > Cyatheales > Cibotiaceae > Cibotium > Cibotium barometz. The sequence goes on along the minus strand of NC_141048.1, from coordinate 812,887 downwards.
CTTTTTGTCTCGCTGACCATCATGACTCTATCGCATAGTGGTGCTTGGGCAGCAACATTCCATTTATGCCCCAAGATCAAATCTGCTTCCAACACATACTCAACCACAAAAAACTTGCAAGTGAGAGGGTTAGTTTCAATATACATTGTATGTTCAAAGTACCCTAGACATGGCATATTTGTTGAGAGATGTAATCGCGGTGTTGTGTGTATGTGGGAAAGCACCCTAGAGGTGCAAGATATTGTGGCAAGATAAGAATGCCACAGGTAATATTTAATGGTGTGTAAGTGTTGACCAAAAGAGTGGAAAAGGAGTTGCCACATGGATTATGACATGTAAAGTGGGATAAGGCTAGAAAGCCTATATCATTGTATGGTTCATTGTGAATGCAATAGAATAGAGCTATTGTTGAGTGTGCAATCTCTCTCTCTCTCAAGGAGTTTTTAGTGTGGTATAACCCACCTTAATTATGTTGCTCTGATACCATGTTAACAATCCAAAAATGGGATTGATCATTGAGGGGGAGTGTTGAAAGGTAGCGATTGCGGTTGTGCAATACTACATTGATATGGGTGATGGGTGAGTTGTGGAACACCTCGATTAAGAGGGGGTGTTGAGAGATGTAATCACGGTGTTATGTGTATGTGGGAAAGCATCCTAGAGGTGCAAGATATTGTGGCAAGATAAGAATGCCACATGTAATATTGAATGGTGTGTGAGTGTTGACCAAAAGAGTGGAAAAGGAGTTGCCACATGGATAATGACATGTAAAGTGGGATAAGGCTACAAAGCCTATATCATTGTATGGTTCATTATGAATGTAATAGAATAAAGCTATTATTGAGTGTGCAATCTCTCTCTCTCTCTCATGGAGTTTTTAGTGTGGTATAACCCACCTTGATTATGTTGCTCTGATACCATGTTAACAATCCAAAAATGGGATTGATCATTGAGGGGGAGTGTCGAAAGGTAGCGATTGCGATTGTGTAATACTACATTGATATGGGTGAGTTGTGGAACACCTCGATTAAGAGGGGGTGTTGAGAGATGTAATCATGGTGTTGTGTGTATGTGGGAAAGCACCCTAGAGGTGCAAGATATTGTGGCAAGATAAGAATGCCACATGTAATATTGAATGGTGTGTGAGTGTTGACCAAAAGAGTGGAAAAGGAGTTGCCACATGGATGATGACATGTAAAGTAGGATAAGGCTAGAAAGCCTATATCATTGTATGGTTCATTGTGCAATAGAATAGAGCTATTGTTGAGTGTGCAATCTCTCTCTCTCTCATGGAGTTGTTAGTGTGGTATAATCCACCTTAATTATGTTGCTTAGTCTATGTCCTAGTCTAGAGCTATTGTTGAGTGTGCAATCTCTCTCTCTCTCATGGAGTTGTTAGTGTGGTATAATCCACCTTAATTATGTTGCTTAGTCTATGTCCTTCACCATGATCAATCCCATTTTTGGATTGTTAACAATGTTCAAGTCTTGTGTAAAGGTAATCCTTTCAGGATGTGCCGTTTTAGTGTTGGTTGACCTAACAAATCCCATAGCTCGAGGTCATGAGATTGTTTTCTCGTTTTGGATAAAGCTGTGCTTGAGTTGTGGTGATTTTATTTGCAATTTCCAATTTCCAATTCAACCAAAATCCTAGGGATCTTTTCAGTAAGATATGTTGGAAGTTCCGGCTCCTGCAAGGTTTCTTCCTCCTGTAATAGCAATTGTACATTGCATGCAGGAGTGTTCAAGGTGATTGTTTGCATGGATTCATCTGGTGAATACAATGATTCACTTATCCAAGGTTCGCCTCCCAAGGATGACATCATACTCAAGGGAATCTAGAGTGACATGAAATGTAAATTCCCTATATCGCCATCGATTGTTCAAGTAGTGTATGTAAAGTAGCTTGGAACTTCAATGTTTTGTTCATTGGTTCCTTTTGCAAGACTATTGCTTGTTGGGGTGAGTTTAGGTTGTTCCAATGACACCCAAGTATCTATTGTCATGATGTTATGACTTGATCGAGGGCTAATTAATGCTTGCACCGAACATCATTGCCTGTAGAGGGAAATCCAACCATACCATGATAGAGTCTTCCAAAGGAACCATGGGTGTTTCGGTTATTGTTTCAGCTTCAGATCCTGTGTTTGTTTTATATTTCCATTCACTTTCATCCTCGGTTTGAGTCTCAGCTTTTTCAAAAGTACCCAATGCGTACAATGGCACACTTGGCTCTCTAACAATTCTTAATGAGGGCTGTTTGGAAACTTGCGAATCCTGACAGTCCTGTTTTATGTAGTTTGTTATGTCCTTGTATAACTTAGGTTGAGCCATTAAAGGTGTAAGTGTTGATGTGATTTTGGCTTTATCATCAGAGAAGAGCATTTAGGTTTTGAGAGATTGTTTTAATCTTTTAAGGGAATTATCGAATTCCTTACGTGCTTTCTCAAGCCTATAGTTCGTACAATCTATCTCAAATGACTCTTCTGTAGAGAGTATGTCTTTCTTTTGAAAGGGAAAGACATACTCTCTTCTGTAGAGAGTATGTCTTTTTCTTGAAAGGGAAAGCGGTACTCCTCTAGGCTTTGTATCTTGGTTGCTGGTTTAGGTTTGGCATTATGAGGGTCAATCACAACCGGTGACCCTATAAGACATTCAACCATGCTAAGCATGCTCTCTTGAGCTTGTCTTTTGTGTTTTGCGTTTTGCATATGTCATGTGATCATTATTATCCATTTGGGGTGGTTGGGTGGGTTCTAGTTTCCTGATTGGTCTATATGGTGCACTAAGTAAGAACTTGTCTCATCCTCACTTTAGTGATGTACTAGAACTTATTTTGTTCTCTGACTTTCTTTGGTTTGTCACTTTTTCACTATGTTTACCCATGCGATGAGATCGAATTTTCTTTTGGGTTTTTGTATCCTATGTCGCACATATGGGTGTTGAAGTTTGTGTGGTGGTCTTTGATGTGGATGCTTCTGCATCATGTATAGCTTTTGGCTCTGTCTTGTTTATGTCCCCTTTTGGGTTTACTTCTACCAACTCCTTTTCCCTGTCTTTTACTTCAACCTTGGTTTCGATAGTTTTTTGTTCTTTGTTTTTCTTGGGTTTAGAAGGTTTTGTTTTTCTTTTGGTTCTATTTTAAAACATGTTCTTCTACCCATGTTGAGGTATTATCTTTTACGTTCTTTTTGACTGTTTGTCGTGCCTTGGATTGTAAGCGTGTAAGTACATTCAAGGATAGCGTGGTGGACAATTGTCCATTTTGTACACTTAAGATTGTAAGAGTTGTATTTTGTGAGACAAGTTGCATTGAAGCAACTCGTCTTGGGCAATCTTGGAACATGTGATCAATGCCACACTGTTCACACATTGATCGCAAGGTGTTAGTGACTATGGGCATAGAAGTATTCCAAACTATGCAGTCTGCCACCTTGTGAGGTCCATAATAATAGAAACACTAAAGTGTCCGATTAACTGCTTCCTGAGAGCCGTTTCTACCCTTTGGATTATTTCTGTTTGTTGCACAGGAGATGGAAGTTTTGAGTCCATTGTGGATGAAGCGGGACACTTTTAACTATCATGGTCAAAGGTTTTACAATACATGCAGTAAAGAAAAACAGGCGCCTTGTATGCACAATGAGGATTGGGATGGTCATAGTGATTGCATTCGACATAAGGCATTTCGCTCGTCACTTTTATAGGCATTAAGGATGTCTGATTTTGAAGGTTTTCATCCTCTCTTCAAGATGTTGGCTGTAAGGTTTTAAGCAAGGCTGTATAAAATTTTGGAAATATCAATTTCGAGATCGATCTCTCTTTTGCCATTGCTTCATTTGGTTTAGATGAGTAACAACTTATAGCATGATCATCTTCTAGCATGTTGTTATCTAAACGTATTGCTTCTTTGCAACATCGATCGAATGTTTTTGGATTGGATACAATGATCAAGTTATGTAAGCTGTTATTCTTTAAGCCCATCATGAAACATCTCCTCAATTGAACATCGTTTGATTTTTTCCATGACTCATAACGTGAGTCCAAGATTTTATCCGAAGGATAAAATCTCTAATGGATTCATTTGGTTGACGTTCAATTGAATAGAGTTGTGTTGTTGCACTCCACCGATCACCTTGTCTGGAGGAAAAGCCATGTATAAAGGTGATTTCAAAGTTTTAAAGTTGGTCTTGATCGTCGTTGCATCAATGCGATGAACCGTCGACTAGCTTTTCTCTCTAAGCATAAGTTCAATGCATGTACCTTAGTGGGGCAATTAAGATTTTTAAAGGCTTCACATCTCTGTTCAAACTTTTGAATGAATTGAACAGGGTCTGTTGTTTCGTCATATTTGCCTATAATTTTGAAAAAATTTGGTACGGTTGTATTTCTATATGAGTCATTTAGGCCGTATGTGAGTGCTCTTGTTGGAAGAGACTCACTGAGTCCTTGGGCTACCCCCCTTCCTAGACTAGTCAGTATGTCCAAGGTGTGGGCATCCAGGAAAGGGTTGGTACTTGTAGAATTTGTAGGAATGTTAGGCAAAGGACCAAAGCTTGGTGGGATCGAAGTCATAGGGGGTGTAAAACCCGATGACACGCTTGTTATAGGCATGGTCAATGGCACGGGGAGGTAAATTGGTAGCATGGATCTCAATGGCCCGATGACACGCTTGTTATAGGCATGGTCAATGGCACGTGGAGGTGAATTGGTAGCATGGATCTCAATGGCTCGAAGATGTCAGCCACCACTGGGTTCAGTCCTTGTGTAATTACAGGCAATCCCTCTATTGTGGCCATGTCAGAGTGCCAAAATGCTCCTTAATGAGAGCAATCACAGTTTTTTTTTAACTTTTTATACTTTCCCACAGCTCGTTACAGCCTCAAGAGGCTTGGCGTACTCTTCGTTGGATCAAACGGGTGTCCGTTTGCCCTAATTAGCTTAGGCGCTATACGCACAAGAACTTGAGATATTTTTTCAAAAAAAGTGTATGCTAGGAACTTTCTAGATGGAAGAGGAGGTCCTAAAACCTATTCTCCATCACTCTCTCAAGACGAAATTTTTTTTTGAGATTTTTTTCCTAGATTTGTAGCACGTTTTTTAGTGTTTCAAAAGGAATTTTGAGAAACTCTGTATAAGGGACTTGTAGTATTTTTGGAGTACTACAACTTTGTTTCCCTGATTCGTTTGTGATTTTGTCGTTTAGACCCTCAAAAAGTAGCTTGAATATGGCTCATTATCGAATATGGCCAAAATGATCGATTTTGACTTCGGACAACCATGTCCAAAGTTGAAGAGCTCGATGTCAGCTTTTCGATGAGCCCTAGAGCATCTTCATCGAATATACGGTTTAGGAGATACGGGCCTCCAAACAAGAGTGGTTTTTAGATTTTTATTTATTTATTATTTTTTTTGTTGCCACGTGAACTGTTTCACACTGTGAAAAACTCTTCTTGCGTGATTCGGACTTCACGTGGAAATTAAATTTTGTTTTTTTTGTTGACGTGTGAACTTCTGTTTCACATCGTGAAAAACTCTTCACGCGTGATTCGGACTTCACGTGGAAATTAAATTTTGATTTTTTTTTAAAATCACATGGACTTCTATTTCACACCATGAAGAACTCTTCACGCATGATCCAGACTTCACGTGGAAATATATATATATATATATATTACCGCGTGAACTTTTGTTTCACGTCGTGAAGAACTCTTCATGCGTGAACCGAACTTTATGTGAAAATTAAATTTTATTTATTTATTTATTTTTTTGCCACGTGAACTTCTATTTCACACCGTGAAGAACTCTCTTGAATCCCGCTTCTTATTAGGAAAACCTTGGACTCAAAAAAGGGCCTTTTCTCCTCCTTCTCTCTCTTCCATGAATCAAGAAAAAGTGTAAACAAAATGTTATAATACTATCACTCTCTTTCCTCTTTTACAATCAAGAAGATCTCTCCACTTTTAAAATCAAGATCTCTTTTTACTAGTTTTATAATAGATTCACCTACTATTTTAATCTCATGGTGTCCCTCTCCAAGATTGGGACCGCATATCCTCAAATTTTAAAAATCCAAGGAGTGTCTCTCTCTAAGATTGGGATCACTTGTCCTTAAAGCTACCTTAAATAGAAAAATTACTTTTTTATTTGAGCTAAAAACGTGTAGCTTGAAAGATGTGACACTCTCAACTACCCACATGACATTTCAATTTTAAATTCCATTAAAGTGTATTTGAAGTTTTTGAATTTGAAATCAAAATATTGAGATATTTGGCTTAGCCATGCCTAAATATATGCTCTTAGCACTAATCTCCCCAATCCTAAGATAATTTTGATATAGATGCCAAGTGGAAGAGATAATAAAGGGTGTGTTGATTTTCTAGTGTCATTTAGTTAGAGCTAAAAATTCATCTTTCCTATGGATTATAGGTCATCATGGTATTTCAAATCAATGGAGCCTTGTACATTTGGATTAAAACCAATGGATTACAGGTCATCATGGATTAAAACCAATGGATTACAGGTCATCATGGATTATCTCATCTAGCTCTTCTATTATCATGATTTTTTGGCATCTACTATGTAGCGATATTATTTATGATAGAAAGGTTACATGGTTACATAGACAAGCATTTTTTTTAATGACCTTCTCTCAAATTTGTAGTCAAAGGTTGCGACCATATGTGTTTTTCACGTCCTTAGCAGTAAACCTATGTTCTACCTATAACACCTTATCCTAGGTATATTTTTTTTTTAATTCTATGCAAAACATCAAGTTTTATGAAAAAGTTGATGTTTTGCATAAAATCGATGTAAAACATCAACTTTTTCATAAAACTTAATGTTTTGCATCAACTCGATGCACAACATCAAGTTATGTGGAAAAGTTGATGTTTTGCATCATCGAGTTGTGTGGAAAAGTTGATGTTTTGCGCATCGAGTTGATGCAAAACATCAACTTTTCCACACAACTCGATGTTGTGCATCGAGTTGATGCAAAACATCAACTTTTCCATAGAACTCGATGTTTTGCATCAAAGTTGATGCAAAACATCAAATATTTTGCACAACTCGATGTTTTGCATCAAAGTTGATGTAAAACATCAACTCTACCACAAAACTTAATGTTTTGCATCAAGTTTCAGATACTCCAGAGAAAAAAGTTGGAGGATCGGAGGTTGATTTTCACAAACGGACTTTTTTAGCGATTCTACAAACTGCATCGAAACATACTCATGTTGGTACTCAAAATTTGTGGAATAGGTCGTCTAAGCATGTCATCATAGACGGAATCGCTAAAACAGGCCGTTTGTGAAAATCGATCTCCGATCCTCCAACTTTCTTCTCCAAAGCATCTGAAACTTGATGCAAAAAAATCAAGTTTTGTGGTAGAGTTGATGTTTTGCATCAACTTTGATGCAAAACATCAAGTTGTGTGAAAAAGTTGATGTTTTGCATCAACTTTGATGCAAAACATCGAGTTGTGTGGAAAAGTTGATGTTTTGCATCAACTTGATACAAAACATCGAGTTGTGTGGAAAAGTTGATGTTTTGCATCGAGTTGATGCAAAACATCAACTTTTCCACACAACTCGATGTTTTGCATCGAGTTGATGCAAAACATCAAGTTTTATAAAAAAGTTGATATTTTACATCGATTTTATGCAAAACATCAACTTTTTCATAAAACTTGATGTTTTGCATCAAAGTTGATGTAAAACATCAAGTTTTGTGGGAAGTTGATGTTTTGTATAATGTTGATACAAAACATCAAGTATTGTAAAAAAGTTGATCTTTTGCATAGAAAGTTAATGTTTTGAATATAAAGTTAATGTTTTACATCAAGTTGATGCAAAATATCAAATTTTTGTAAAAGTTGATGTTTTGTATCAAGTTGATGGAAAACATCAACTCTTAGTTGAGAAGTTCTTACTCAGCATTAAGTTGGCTGCAAATGTTAATGTTTTACATCAACTTGATGCAAAATATCAAATTTTTGTAAAAGTTGATGTTTTGTATCAAGTTGATGGAAAACATCAACTCTTAGTTGAGAAGTTCTTACTCAGCATTAAGCTGGCTGCAAATGCTATAGCTAAAACATCCTTACTATATGTAGTAACCAGTAGGATTTGAACCTAAGTCCCTGTCCGATATTTTACAAAAAAAGTATTTTGGAAAGTATAAACTTTTGTTTCTTAAAGGGACACCCTTTCATCCCATATTTTGCCAACATATCCAATGCATATTGGCATTGCACTAACCATGTACCTGCATGGTCTTTGATCACTTCAATTCTAAGAAAGTATCTCAACTGACCCAAGTCTTTCATGTCAAACTGCCCACTCAATGCTTTCTTGACATCCATCACATCTGTACCATGATCTCCCGTGATAATCAAGTCATCCACATAGATGACAAGTAAAACAATCCCATGATCTGTTTTCTTCACATAGAGTGAAGAATCTGCTGTAGAAACGTGAAATCCAAGGGAGATAAGATATCTGCTCATCTTATCACTCCAAGCACGAGGTGCTTGCTTCAAACCATATAAAGCTTTCTTCAATCTGCATACATGAGTGGTGGAATACTTTGGGTGTACATATCCTTCTGGCTATGCCATATAAACTTCTTCTTGTAGATCACCATTTAGAAATGCATTTTTCACATCCATTTGATGCATTTCCCAACCATTTGCTGCAGCCATAGCAATGACTGCTCTCATTGTTCCCGTCTTTGCCACTGGACTAAATGTTTTATCATAGTCCAAGCCTTGAGTTTGTGCATAACCCTTAGCTACCAATCTCGCTTTATGTCACTCAATGGAGCCATCTGACTTGTATTTCACTTTGTAAACCCATTTGCAACAACATTTTTGTCTTGTGGTAATGCAACCAAATCCCATGTTTCATTATGAACTAATGCGTCCATCTCAACATCCATTGCTTTCTCCCATACATGCTTTCCAATAGCTTCTGTATAGCATGTAGGTTCCACATGCTTCACCAAAGAGGTCATATATGCATAATGCATAGCAAAATCACGATATGTCAACCTGCTAGATACCTAACCCTTTGGGATCTCCGCAATGCATGCGGATCACTCTAAACACCTGTCACTCTAGCATGTGGTGGCACATATCTATCCTGCCTAGCACCAGGTGTGCGTAAAATGGGTATGCCAAGCTCCTCATCCAAACTCTCTGAACTTGACGACTCATAACTTGTTATTCCAATTCCTTCAACCTTCTTCTTTCCTTTATCCATAGCACTACTCCCAGTGCTCATACTCTCATGCCTCAAGTGTCCTGACCATAGACGTATAGTGCTACTCTCAGACTCTGCTGGCCCAAACATAGAAGTAGAACTAGAACTTACTTGTGGCAAGTTCACATGCACATCAGCATCAAGAGAATCAATGACACCCTCATTCTTTGCTTTGTACCAACTAGCAAGTTCATCAAACACCACATCTCGTGAGATAACCACTTGCCTAGTTTGTGGATTGTAACATTTGTATGCCTTACAATCCTGTGCATATCCAACAAACACACACTTTTTTGCCTTAGGATCTAACTTCCTCCTCCTCTCGTCAGGCACATGTACTATGCATCCAAACAATTTGAGGTGTCCAATGTCTGGCCTAAAACGTGTAAGCCACATCTCTGGCGTACTTCCATGTATGGCTGCTGTGGGTGTCTTATTAAGTATATACACTGCAGTGGCACATGCTTCTCCCCAATAATAGTCTGGCATGCTCTTTTCATTGAGCATTGCCCTGGCCACTTCATCACAAATGACTCTATTCTTCCTCTCAACAACACCATTTTGCTGAGGTGTATACCTGCAAGTTAACTGCCTTCTTATGCCATGCTTTCTCAAGAAATGCTCAAAAGCATGTGAGGTGTATTCACCACCTCCATCTGTCCTCAAACATTTTATCCATGAGCCATATTGCTTCTCTGCAAAAGCTTTGAAATCCATAAACTTTCCCAACACTTCACTTTTCTCTCTCTGAGAAAGTAAATCCAAGTCATTCTGCTGAAATCATCAATGAATGTCACATAATATAAACTACCTTTAATGGATGGGTTCTATGCAGGATCCCATACATCACTATGCACTATCTCAAGTGGTCTGCTAATCATGTTGCCTTCTCTAGGAAATCGCAACCTTGCCTGCTTTCCAAACTGACAGGCTTAACAAACATGCATATTCCCATCTAGGCAGCCCACTAACAATGCCTCTTGCTTGCATGTTCTTTAACCTTTGTATATTCACATGCCTAATCCTTTTATGCCACATGTCAATAACCTGTACCACATTTCGGCTTTTAGAGAACATGGTTGATTTCAACTCAGGAATCCCAGCATCCAACTTAAACAACCTGCCTTCTTTCTTTCCTTTGGCAATGACTCTACATCCATTTTTGAAATCCTCAATGAAGCAACCATGCTCATTGAAACGAACCTGTAAACCCTATTCCACCATTTGACCAACTGAGGCCAAACTTTTTGTAATAGAAGGCACATACAATACATCTGCCACCCATAGATTTTGTTTCACCATTGTGCATAACCAATGGTACACTTCCAACATGTGTAATGGCATGCTGGGTATCATCTCCTGTCTCCACATAACCTTTCACATCCATAGGCTTCATATGCTCAAACCATTCACCATGACAAGTCATATGGTTTGATTCTCTAGAGTCCATATACCAAGTGTCATCATTTTCAGCATTTGTCATCATAGATCCCACAACATGTTTCATGGAAAACAAGTGATTTGCGCTGCCATCATTACTGCTTGATGCATAATTTCCACCACCATGTTGTGCATAATGTCCACCATGTTGTGCTAAATCATTTTGTTTGCGGAAACAATCACGTCCCATATGACCAAATTTCCCACAGTAATGGCATTCCACATTTTGCATAGATGTTTGTTGGCCTTGCCAACGTCCTCTACCACGAGGATTACTTCTGCCTCTCTGAGGTGTATATCCACGACCACCTCTAGCACCATATGTAGGCTGAAAATTCTATTGTGGTGACTTGTCTTGCCATCCACGACCATTACCACGGCCACGTGATGCAAATCTCCCCCTACCTCTAGATCCTCTTTGTGAATAGAAAGCCTGATTTCTGCCATTATCATCATGGCTAGTAGATGCATCATGAAACAAGTCACTGAGTTTGATTTTCTCAACAAGCAAGAGTGAAACCAACTCATCAAAATCTGGTAAACCTGTACTCCGAACCGAGATGGATGTATCAAAAGACTTATACTCCTTGCCAAGACCACACAAGGTAATGTCTACCAAATCATCATCAGGCATGAGGGCATTGATTGTTGCCAATGCATCTGCATACTTTATCTCTTGTACATAATCATGGATGCTCCTTCTATTTTGTTTCACATTATGAATATGTTGTCTCGCAACAACTAAGACTTGCGAGCACTAGTGTCTATATCAAATAGCTTTACCAATGTATCCCATGCATCCTTGGGATTCTCAGCATCATGTATATGTATGAGTATAGCATCCAAAATACATATAGATGGATAATGCAAGACTTTGTATGCTCTTTCAGACCATTGCTTATGAGCTATAACTTGCTGCTGCTGTGTAGGTTTTCGGGGTAGTTCTAGCTTTGGCTCTGTACCTGTAAAATAAGATTCCAAAAACCTTTTCCCTTCAGAAAACTTTTGATCATGTACTTCCATGCCTGGAAGTTCTTCCTATCCAATTTTTCACCCACAATTTGTACTGGATTATTCGACATATTTGCTCAATGCAAATACACCTTCTGCACGCGTCCAAATCTGTAAACGAGCCTTCCTCAACTCAACCACACTCTAATGAGTGTTCCAGATACTCCAAAGTAGTCAACAAACTTCAATTTTGATGTAGAAAATCAAACTGTATACATCCAAAATGAGATGGTTTACGCAATCCAAGATACCCTGCTTTGATGCGCTTTCCAAGGCTCCAAATTGCAATGTAGTGGTTCAATCAAGTGTGGATAACTTGCATTGACACCTAAACAAGCTCAATGTTGAATATCAACACCAACCAAGGTGTGTGTACATACCAATTTTGTTAAACCCTCTTCTCTGTTTTGAGAAAAACCAGAAAAACCAAAAAAGCCAATAGTAAAATTGCTCTAATTTCTTCAATCCTTGTCCAAATTGAGAGACCAGGCATTCATTAGCTTAGCAATGATGTCCACTAACTCCATGTAAAAGGAATTAAATCAATTGTTTAAGATGAGAGAGTAATTAGTCGATTAATCACACTCTGATTCACTGAACACAGTAGACAGCCTATTTAATCAGCTCATTTCTAGCTCCATAAGGCATAATTGCTCCAACAAATCATGTAGCCTCCTCCTTGGGTTTGTGTATTAGCCAATTGCTAAGCCAATTTGAAGTTAATCAACCAACCAAGTGAAATTTGGCCTCCACTTATCAAAAATCAATGAAAAACTGCTCTGTTTCTCTATAGAAGCTGCGCCGCCTGCTCCTGAGGGTATTTGGAATGATTTAAGTGTCAATTGATGGTGTATATGAGTGCCTAACACACTAAGGCATGTGTGTAATCCATCAATGGTTTGATTTTAGCCAAAAACTTGCTCTAATTTCATCAAAAGTTGACCTCTATTTCTCTGTTTTGTGAGAGCTTCAAATCCAGTGATTTTCAATCACTTATATACATCAAATTTGCTCCAAAATCAGTATAGGGCTTGTACAATATTTGCCAATACATTCATCCTTGTAACATACATGTTTCTTTGCCAGATTTGCATCTATTTCACCATACATCACCGCTTCCAAGCTCCAATGGAAAGCTTCCAAAAAACCAAAATTTTTCTTTACTTTGGGCAACCCTAATTTGCTTTGTTTCTGCTTGAATCAACTGCAATCCGCTCAAGGGTGTTTAGTAAACCTTACCTGGTAAGCCAAGCTCTTAGATTTGATAGAAATTGGTGTGCTCCAAGCTTCACAGCATCAATGGCAAGCTTCACAGCTTCTTCTCCCTCTTCTCTCACTCACTCATAAACCCTAATAGAGAGCACCAGGCTCTGATACCATGATGAAAAACAGGTAGAGGGAGAGGAGACACACACACAGGAGCAAACCCTAATGTATATTACAAACCCTAACCATAGAGGTAAGCCATTTCCCTTCTCACACAATGCATAAAGCCATAATCCATAATACACAAGACACACTATGAGTTGTGTCCACACACATCTAACCCTAGCTAATGTCCACACACTATGACCAGTTGGACGCGGTCATTTATGTCTCAGACACTGCTACCTAACATGCCAGCACATAGTGCAGCTGGCACACACTGACATCGAGCTTGAATCTCAACAACATTGACTAGTGATGGTGTAGCAGTGATTATGAGGAACCATACCTATGCCATAAGCTATATGTTTAGAAAATGGCTTCTTTTATAGTTGTATCATTTTTTTAATGGATTGAAGATGGAAATAATAAACATTGTCTCTATTTTGGCATGTTTTTTGAAAACTTATTGTTAGATTTTTAATTATAATCTCAAAAAGTAAGCAAAACGAAGTCTTTTTTTTTTCATGTCAATTTTTGTAAGAAACATGTAAAGTGTCCAAAATATTATCGTTTTTTGGCAGTGTTGTACGCATGCATAGACCACTTTTTAAAAAGAGGTTAAAAACTGAACTTTTTTTATGGAATCTTTGAAAGATGCCAAATGTTTCTCGTTTTCAGAAAATATTACCTCTCTTGTCCGCAAGTGTTTGAATGCTTTGAAGGCCATTCACCAAAATAAAGAGGGAAAAATAAAGGGAGCTGCAATGAAACAAGAGGCCTAGAAACTAAGGCTAGAGGAAGATTACACCAATGACACTGCCAAGGACAAGGATGATGAGGATGTGTTGGCAGGTAGTAAAGGATTTTAGTCAGGGGCCAACAACATCAGACACTAGTGGCCTAAGTGAGGTTCCCCAAGACCCTTCCCCATTTGACCCCTCTTCAAGTGCACCCATTCCAAATTCCACCAAAGGCAAGGCCAAACGTCTTCACACCCAACTCGTCACATCAGCTCCCCCGCATGCTGCCTCCACCTCAACACTTACTACTCTAACCAAGATTACACCCTTGGCCTTTCCAACGGTGCCATCCCCCCCTATGTCTCCCAAACCACCCCCACCACTTACATCCTTAGGGGATATCCTAAACGAACTAACCAAGGCTTTTGCTTTGCAAGATGACTCCAAATGCAGTAGCTTTGTCCCATTGACCCGCTACTCCAAATGCAGTAGCTTTATCTTTGAGAGTGTCAAACAAAGGTGAAGTCCTAGCACCCCCCATCAGAGAGTATGACCAGATGTTCCCATCTAATCTCTTAATGGCATTGACATTTACCAGGCCACTATAATCTTGGAACAGAGGTAACACCTTGACCCCACACCAGATACCAACAGGATCACTGATCAACTGGACCATGATCAAAGTTTATCTGGAAGAGAAGTTCAACCAATGGTTAAGAGCTCATTGTAAGAGAGACCGAGGGGGAAACAAGAGGCCACAAGCGAGAGCCACCCCAATCACACACGAATTCATGGGTGAACAACCTGTATGGTGATGACCCTCAAGCCAAATATTGGAAAGAGTATTGTTATGCTCTTAGGTGCCTCAAAGTCAGCCCAATCTATTTCCTAATCAAATGGAGATGGGCCTAGGATCTCTTCTAGAAAGAGCTAGAGAAGAACCTAGAGAATAACCCAAAGTCATCGTTTTGTTGGTGGAGTTTCTAGAATGTCATGTTTTTGATTAAAGTCTCTAGGGCATGATGGCCTTCAACATCAACAAGGGCCCTATATTGGCTACTACTACAAGAGCGAGTACAGTGGATGCAAGGTTTCATTCGAATGAGGCAGCCAAAACACTAAGAGGACACCAAGTGGCTGAAACCAAGCGAGACCTACAAAACTGTGAGAGATAGAAACTAAGCTACTTTATTTTTTTCCATTTAAATTTACCATCATCAATTCTAGGATTTCTAGTAACTTCTTTGTTGTGAGAGAGAGGAGAAAGAGAGAGAATTATAGAAGAGAGAGAGAGAGAGAGAGAGAGAGAGAGAGAGAGAGAGAGAGAGAGAGAGAGAGAGCAAGCATTACATGCATGCTCACACACACAAACATAAATCCTTGAAGAATAACATGAACAACCTCCTAAATAGAGAATGATCATGTTTATAAAAAAAAAAGAGTTATATTATATATTATATATTTGGACAACCACTCAGACAAGGATAAATTGCTGTTGTGTGTGTGTGTCATTGATAATGTAGCCATGTCCCTAGTTAAAGTTGCATGTGTTTTACCATGAATTGACCATAATAATAGTAGTTTCCCATTTGATGGGAACACCAATGGGTCTTTGAGGATGAGCTTGGGATCCATGATCCTGGTGGTGTGTCTACATTGTGCTATCATGTCACAAGCCAAAATATTGTATGCACTTTGTGTTCTACGACAAGCGACCCAAAACACAAGGACGATAGGACCACCCATTCAACGAGAGATTCCAAGGGTCCATCAGAGATCCATAATGAAATGTGCTAACCTTTCCAAGATCTTCTAATAATCTTGTGTGTGTACACACGCACACGCACACGCGCACACCAGGTTAGAATTTTTAATTTAAAAACTCTCATGGAATTTTAAAATTATTTTTTCATTTGATTTGAGTCCAAATTTGACCATGTTCTAATATTATATGTCAAAGTTATAACACTTAAATTTTTTATCAAATAGCTTAAAAAGAGGCCTCAAAAAAGGCACTTTGTTTTTTTTTTTGGTGGTGGTGGTGGTGGTTGGTGGGGGGGGGGGAGGGGGGAGTATGTGAAGCTCCTAAAAATCCCCCAAGTGCCTTGAAAGGAGCCACATTAAAGCAGTCTCTTTTCATGCCATTTTGATAATTTCAAAGGGTCATAACTTTCTTATATACGGTATCGGAATGTGGTCAAATTTGTACTCAAATTAAATGGAATGATCATTATGAGCCCATTGGTATCATTAGTTTTTTCAAACTAAAAATTTTTGTTATCTTAAAGATAAAATTTTTAAATATATTTTATTTCCTTTACAACATGTTTGTAAGTTTCAAGGCATTTTGGTGTTTTTTGGGGGTATTTAAAGCTCTTCACATATCTCTCCCCCCGCAAAGCATTTCCAACTTTTAAGGCACTTTTGTATTTTAAGAGGTAATATTTAAAGCTCCTCACATACCTCTCCCTTGTCCCTTCCTCCCCCCCCTTCCTCTCTTCACATATATATGTATGTATGTATATATATTTTAATGTGTTTATATACATCTCTCCCTTGCCCCTTGCCCCTTCCTCTCCCTCCCCCCTTCCTTTCTTCACACACACACATATATGTATGTATATATATTTCAACATGTTTATAAAGCACTTTAGTGCTTTATAAACATGTTGAAATATATATACATCTCTCCCTTGCCCCTTGCCCCTTGCCCCTTCCTCTCCCTCCCCCCTTCCTTTCTACACACACACATATATATGTATGTATATATATTTCAACATGTTTATAAAGCACTTTAGTGCTTTTGGGGGGGTATATAAGGAGCTTCACATACTCCCTAGAACACCCTCAAACGCATCAATACGGCCTATTTTCAAACCATTTAGAAAAGTATTGGGGGTGTATGTGAAGAGCTTCTTCACATACCCCTCCTCCTCCACCCCCCCTTCCTCTCTTCACACACATATACCCCCAAACGCATCAATACGGCCTATTTTCAAGCTATTTAGAAAAGTTTTGGGGGTGTATGTGAAGAGCTTCTTCACATACCCCTCCTCCTCCACCCCTCCTTGGTGGTAGAAATGACTTGATGCCCATCTTGTCCATCTACATGATGCCTTGATACCCACATTTTATTGAAACCCATATATATGCTACCCATATTATTCTTAATGAGTTAAAAAATGCGGCCTCTTTTCAAGCTCATGGGCCTTTAAAAAAAAAAGTATTTTATGCCCTTCATCTTCATATAAATGCCTTACTTCCAACATGCCGTAATGTGCATGTCCTTCCTCCCCTTCATGCATTTGATGCTCATCATGCATTTGATGGCCATCCTCGCACTAGTGATGCCTTGATGCTAATCTGCATGACTCACCCACATGGGACTCCTTCCCAGACTTCTTCTTCATTGACATGGCTGCTAAGCATATCCCCATGCACGACGTAGCTTGCAGAGATGCCCTTTGTATTGTTCACGGAGAAAATTACGTGGATTAAAATTTTGATTCGATTCCCTTTGTATGTTTGAAACCCTCTCTCTTAGTTTTTATTATTGCGTTGCAAAACCTCATTGACACTAACTTATGCTTCCCATTGTGTGGGTTTTAATATGCTACATGCAAAGAAGACAAGGCTCCTTTCTTTGTTGGCTTGAAGTGCTCTTTATGTGTCTCTAAGATGCTTTGCACATAGAATGTTAGGAGGGGGCAAACACCTTATCTCTCTAATTTTTCTTTATTAGCAGCGCCATTTACTGAAGCTGTTTACAGATAAGCATGCTACTCGAAGTGTTACTTCTACTATGTGACGGCGCTCATAATAATGTGCAAGCGCACCTATGCTTCCTATTACTACCTAATCGAAGCACCATAACCCGAGGTGTACGTACGCGATGACTTCAACATGACGGATGTCGTGGCTGCTCAAAATGCCAACCCCCTTGACAGGCTTTGCCTTCACCTGCTATCGATGCCAAGCTTCTAGTGCACAACACGCAAGTGCCACTACTAGTGGGTTCTGTTTTTTTTTTTGTAAAAGAGAGGAATATATTAGAAAAAAGTGAGGTTACAAGTCCCATGAGGAAGGTCCATGGGGAGACCCTGAGAACAGTTAAACCCTGGAGAAAATGGGCTTAATTCAGAAACTTAAAACTTATGCGAGGTAATGAAAGAAAACTTGATTAGCAGCCTGATGAAATCGGCTGAGAAGACCCAACTGAGACATGACCTCTGAGAACAACTTGTAAGGTCATTAAAGGATCTCGAGAACCGCAACCTGGGACCGGGAGGGAGTACAGACCCCTGTGAGAACCTTCAGAAGTTTGGGTGTGAGAAACGAGTGCTGGCCACTTTTTTGTAACTTCAACACAACTCCTTGAGACATAGTTGCCTTCCTCCTTCCCTGGCAGGACCAGAACAGCTGCAGCAGAGGACTAGTGAACAGTAAGCTAAGGCCGGAAGACCTTATAGGACCCTTTTGAAATCTTGGATATGAAAAGCCGTGTGCTGGAGCCTTCTTTGGCACTCGAATTCCAAACCTTGGAGCATGGCTTCCTTCTTTTTGCAGAGTGAGGAGCTGTGAAATCTCTTCCATTTCCTCCATGGCAGGTCTTGCCAACGATCCACCTCCATAGGTACACCGTCAAGAAAGAGATCTAAAAAGCCATACATGCCATAGAAGCAACAATCTGACACAATGGGCCTTCCGCTTCAAGCTGATCTGGGCCTTCGCTCAAGAAAGGAAACACGCCATTTTAGCTTGGCTTGTCATCCACAAAGCAACCTGGACCCTTGAGAAAGCTTTGAAGATTGGTCAACTGAAGGTCCTACTAGTGGGTTCTTTTGCTTTCTCTCTCTTGAGGCCTCTGTTGCCTTCCCTTCTTTGCAACGCACGCTATTAATGTCTTTTCTTTGGTCGCTAGGGGCTACCGTTACTAGTCGCCCTTGCTACCATACTGGACCACCATTCTTAGTCTGGCCTGTTGCTTGTGTGTCATGGCCACTTTTTAATTTAGTGTTTTGATTGTTCAATGCACCTCCTTATTCTCTGCCGTTGCATGCTTCTTCACACCACATACCCATCAAGATATTGCTCATGTCTTAAGCTAACTTGAGCCCAGCTTTGTCAAATGTATGCTCTTCTAGAGCTGTGAGAGCTACTGTGAGTTTTGTTCATGCTCCTGCTTGTCCAACGAGCATCTTGATAGGCTTGCCGTCTATGGGGGCTATGCAATGAGCTACTCTTCTTTTGGACTAAACCTCTCATTTTTTAGATGATAATGGTTGTTGCACCCTTGTTGGTATGCCATCTTCCTTGAGCATTGTGTCTTCTTACTGTTTACATGAGCTTGTTGCTCTTCTTGAGCATAACCTGCACCCCATTCAAGATAACCATCGCTTTCAAACGCAAACAATACATACCAATGTGCATTAAATTTATCAACATAGGCTTTGTGTCTTGTCCTTCAGTTGTGGCTGTTTGAGCTTCTCCCTCTCTCTGTTTACTTTGTTGCTGCACTAAGAAGTTTCTCATCTTTTCCCTTCCAAGTTCAAATTTCTTGCATCAACCAGAGCTCTTCATAGAGCCCACAACTTACATGTTCATTTTCTTGACATGCAACTATCTTCTTAAGAGTGCTTCTCTTCACAAGGTTTCTCTTCAGAAACGAAAAGATGCCTAATCAACATGAAATCCTTTAATGGCCTTCACACCATGTTGATCGTCTTTCATGAGAAAACTTAAATAGCACATCTCTCTTTCGGTATGCTCAAGGTGGCTTGCATCCTTAGCCCACAATCACTTATCCCTTGGGCAAGCTTGCATCTCTAATCCATCAATTACGTACTACATGGGTAGTTTCCATCAATTGAACCATTGAACAAGGCAATCTCATAAATAATCTTTCCCTAAGATAATGAGTGTCCTAATTTTTCAAAAAAAGCATAAAAACCCGAATCAAATGAACCATTGTGCAAATCTTCTCTAAACTCTCTACCAAATCCTAAGTTCTAGCATGGCTCTCATACCATGTTGAGAATCTAAGGTGGTAGGGATAGGCTTGGAAGAGTAATGAGAGAGATTAGATTAGGGAGGCTCAAAATAATCATGATAATTCGTGATTAAGAGATGTGGACATCAATTACCACACTTTACCAAATGTATTGCAATATGCTTTCAACCATACAATAAGAGGCTTCTAATATAGCTAGCCTCTAGCCAAGACTCTTTGCCATGTGGCATTTTTATCCATAAGTTGTCACCTTTCCAAGATAGCACATACCCATGTGCTTCCAAATTTAGACGATTGATATTTCCCAAATTATACTTCCAACACTCTCCCTCAATTACATAAATATGTGACACCATATTTTTTGATCCCCCTCACCTTTCCTAAGAAAAGTACATGTAATTTGAAGTAGGTAATAAGGTGTAAATGTGGACTTCCCATCTGCTCTTAATTAGGGCTTTGAATGTGCACTTCTAGTGTTTATTATGGTTTCTAACATGCACAATTAAGCACATTTAAAACCCTACTTAAATATTTAGTTGAATTATCGTAGTTGTATTAGGTAAATATCATTTATGCATGGCATTTAATTAATACAACCTTAGTACATGAGCCTCCCCCCCCTTTGTCTACTCTCACAGAATGAGCCCTTGAGGCCTTCACTGTGAGACCTTAAATAGAAAGAACATGTGTGAATGCATGCAAATAGAAAGGGCAAGGAGGGTCATCATTTCTTTGCTTTTTCAAGCATTAATCAATTACATACTAAATTAAAACCTTAGAAAAAATCTTTTATCCTTGAAAAACTCACAGAATATATTTAATGGAAATGTAAAACAACATTTTTATACCCTATTAAAAGCACAATTGAGAAGTGCATATTTTTTTGGAAACATAATTATAATTATATTTATAACCAGAGCAAAAATATATATATTGATCGACTTTTTACAGTGGCCACTCGATTCCTATCACATATCACTATTAAGTAAGGTGCACATCTGATCCCACCTCTCCTCTTCCCAAATAAAGAATGATTGTTCTCAAGAAAAGTGATACTCTAGCTACAAGCCAACAACAAGCAAAGACTCCGTAGTGCATCCTTTAGAAGTCTGCTCCTCCACGAACTCTTTCTTGGACCAGATCTTCATGTTAGGTCTTGTGCCAAGAGGATTCTCAATTAGGGCCACAAAGGTGTAAACAGGTTGCTTCTCCTTATGATACCATGTTAAATTGGGTCTTGGGTCCAAACTTTGGCAAACTTTCCTTCACATCTTTCCCTGTATAGGCCACATGTCAAAATGCAATTAGGTTACCCTAGTATGTGCAATCATATCATTAGCAAGATGTGGATCAACCTATCCCAGACTGCAAGGCTTGCACTACCCCTATAGAAGAATTGTCATTCATCCTATTTACATAATAAACAAACTACTACTGGTGCACACATCTATACATCAACTCTACTGCATCCACCCCCTGCCTTGAACCTTTTGAAATACTAGCTTGTTTCTAGAGTTCGAAATATCCCATAGGCAGCTATATCTAACAAGGTTGAAGACCAGATTAATTGCCCCTTTAGGTTATATCAGTCTCCCCATTAACCAATCCCCCCAGGTCCCTTTAACCCCTATGCTAGAGAACACCCATTTCTCAATTCTACTCCACAACCCCCGAATAGCTGGGCATCCCTAGAAAGCATGTCTACCATCTTTAACTACAATTCCACATCTCGAACACGCCCTAGAAATAAAGTTCCTTTGTACCAATTTGTATCCGAGGAGAAGAGCCCACATACACAATCTCCACAGGAAGATATGAGCCTTCAAAAAGATATCCATGTCCCACAACAATCTCCACCTCTTCTACCTCGTATTTGAGCTCAAGCTTACTCTTGAGATTTTATTACAATAAACCACATTCATCTCACTCTTTCTCATCTCCTCATACAAACATTTGGTTGTCATCTTCACCAACTTTGACCCATTAATCCAAGTCTAATCTTTCACCCAACAAGCCTCATTAAAGTCATTAAAGGTACCCTTCCCAATCTCCTCGAAGGGTCTCTCCTACTACTTGTAAGTCCCTCTTAAGTGGGTTTTTAATGTGCCTTCGCAATTGCGCAAATTTGAAACCTACTGCGCAATTGAGAAGGCAGATTTAAAACCCTACTAGAAGTGCGCATACGTATAATCCCTACCATCGAGCTTCCATGGCTACCGATTCAACCACTTCGAAGCGGTCGCGAGAGCACGCTGCCAAGGCGAATGAAGCTGGTGCGCCTGCAGAAGATCTTGGCCTTGAGCTCTCCAGGTCCTTACTCCTCGCCAAAATCTGCACTCGAGAACTTTGCCATCTATGGCACGATTCTCTTGAGAGTATGCAAACTCTTCTTGCTCAAAGAGCAAGGTTTCATTCCACTTCTTTACCATTGTCTCCTTATGCATGTGTCGGCCTTGGCAGCGACATTAAAGGCATTCTAGCGGCTCTTCAGCAGGTACGCCAGAAAGCTCACAAAGACGGCCAGAAGAAGAACAAGGAGATTCTTGAGAAGTATACCCGAGCTTTTTCTTTCTCCCACAAATGGATGCTATGAACTGTGTTCGAAGCTAGGGTTTCCAGCCTGAGTATTTTTTTGGCCATGGCACTCCCTGCAGCCTTGCAGGAGAGATCAAGTCCCAGACACAGGCAAAAAAGCAGAAGATAGAGAAGGAATGGTACGTGAGGGCTTAAAGTGGTAGATTCTCAGTAGGAATTAGGCATTTTTGGTATAGATTTGGTAGGCCGTGTAAAGCATCTTAGCACATTTTCTGTCAAAAAATGAAGAAGTGTTTTTTCTGCTTCCTGCTCTTGTGCAGGCAGAGCCTTGTCAAAGCAGCGACCAAAACTTGCAAAGAAGTAAGTGGACTGTTCGGCACCGAATACATTTTTGCGGCCTGTTTTTCTATGTGCCGGGATCTGGACAGCTTTCATTGTCTCTTTCCCTTTAATGTTTGGGATTTGATAGCAGTATGAGGCTGCCTTGCTAGCCGAATTTGCAAAGCATCAGTCAGCCAGAGAGAGGTTTTCCAAGGAAAAGGCTTCTCACATGCAGACCTATGACGGTAAACAACTGGTTTTTACAGTTCGCTTCATGATTTTACTTGGGATTCAAGCCTGTCCCTTTATAGCATTTTCTGGAACTAAAAACGGTTATATTCATGTGTCGCAGATCTCTTTGCCAAGTTTGGAGATGAAAAAGACAAATTGAACGCTCGATTTGAGCAACAAAGTCGCAATTTCTATTCCACTCCCCTTTTCTTTTATGCAAATTGAGCTTATCTAAACTTGAACTGGAAGTTCTCACGCCCATACGAGTGTGCTCCCTGTCATGACAGAAAAGAAAGACAAAGTTAGCTTTGCTGAGCTCCAGAAGTCTTGCGAAGAGCAGATTGCAGCTGCAGAGAATTCACTGAAGAAAAACAAGCAGGTGAACCTGGCTTGGCAAGGAAATCGGAGTCTCATATCCGTCTGTCGCACTCGCAAAGCTTCGGGTCAAGGATTTCTAGTTTTACAGCTGAATTTCGCCCTTTTGTTATCGGATGAAAAATGTGAAAATTAGGAAAAGAAACGTGAGGCTTTTCTAGTTTTGCTGGCCAGGTTAAGATCTTTCCTGATCTGATAGGAAGGGTGAGAGAGGAAACAAGCAGGTGCCAGGCGGGAGAGTCCCTATACAATGTAACTTCGGCTTAAGGATTCCTAGTTGTTTGGCTGCATTTTGTCTGATGAAAGGGGGAGAAATACGATACGAACATGTCATAATTAAAGGCATCATATTCTTTCTTAATCTGATGGAACGGAGTAGAGAGGAAGCACGCGCTACGCCCCTCGGGGTGGTGGCGGCAGTAATGGACATTGTAGTTCTTGGGCTTAGAATCATCAGACTCGGTCGATTCTAGTTCCTGAACTTCTGCAGCTTCTACTGATATGATTTTTTGTTCACTGGCAGGAAGACAAGTCTTTCAGCATCTTGCGAAAATCCCTTGATTCTTTTCTGTCGAGCAACTCAGATGACGACCTTGATGATTAGTTCGGGAATACTCCGGCCAAAACCAGGGATCAATGCAACCTATCTCTACAAAACAATGTTGCCACAAACTTGTGAAAAAATTGGATCCTCATAATCTCACTGACATCTTCAAGAACTTAGTTGTATTTTGTATGTTGTCCTCAGTTTTGAAGACATAGCATCAAGAGCACAGTTTCATCTTGTACACATCTGTGTTAACTCTGCATCAAACTTGCAAGAGTACTCGGATCTACAAGCATGTGTTTGGTGCACTGAAGGACAGCTGGCACTATGTTTCCTCAAAGTTGTGAACAGTGGCTAGGTTTCCTGTGTACAGATGAGCACATGCAACCATACTTTCACTTGTATCCTAAGTCTGATCTTTTATTAAGGGCTTTTGGTCACTCCATGAGAAAAAAAAAGTGATTAAATTCAGAATCAAATTTTCGGTCTGCTTGTGAGCGCTCATTAGTTAGCCCGGCCCCTTATTTATGAAGATCCCTTCTCACACAGGCTTCCAACTTGGCACTTTGATTTATCTTTTATCTTCTCATGAACTTTAAATCTATTACTATATAGAAAAATGCACTCTAACTAGTAAAATTGTGGTTGTATAGTAGTAAGAAATAGGAAGATTGGGCTCTCTAACTAGTAAATTCATTTTTCTATATACCATAAAACTTTTATATATAGTAAACCATGTATTTTACTATTGTTAATCATTTTGGTTAACATGGTTTTATGTGTTTGATTTATTGTAAGGCGTTTTGTCATCTTACTTGTGCGAACAAGCACTTATCTTTTGTAAAACGATGTTGGAACATATAAATCTACTTTACCATGAGCTTAATGGAAAGTCTATGGGCTTAGTGTACATAGTTGCTTAAGACTAGTAATAGAGGTTCAATGTGAAAATTAGTCACTTGTACATAAGTCATCTTAAGACTAGTAATAGAGATCGGATTTTTTTTTAGTTTGGTTAATCTAGTGTAAAAACTAGTCACTTATATGTCATTTTTACCAATAACCAATGAGCTTAAGGGAAAGTCTATGGGCTTAGTGTACAGAGTTGCTTAAGACTAGTAATAGAGGTTGGATCCTTTTTAAGTTTGATCGGTTTAATGTGAAAACTAGTCACTTGTACATAAGTCATCTTAAGACTAGTAATAGAGGTCGGATCCTTTTTAAGTTTGGTTAGCCTAGTGTAAAAACTAGTCACTTATATATGTCATTTTTACCAATAACCAATACATATTCATTCCCTTGCAATAGTTTACTAGTGAGATCTCATTCTTTCCTCTTCTTTCTTACTTGTATACTTTTAAATCTTACTTACTTGATAGATGCATGTTAGATAGGTTTGAGTATAGGTTTTCTTTTTTTGCATTAGCTTCCTCCTCTTTGTTGGTCTTTTGTGAGAGAGAACCATCACGAAGATGGATCTCTTGTTATCTCCATCAAGGCATAGAGAGCTCTCTCTTCACCTCTTAGACGAAGGAGCATTTTAGTGTGACAATGGAGTGAGGACGAGCTAGCACATCCACATCGAAAGTTACGAATTACGACTCTTAGGCAAGACCTAACGACACATGCTTCATCAAGGCTAAGGTAAGCTTTTAACTTCAACATATTTTGGCATCACTGTCGAGGACTAGCCTAGGACTTAGTTGTGTTTTTTTGTACATTGCAAGCTATTAGGATTACCCAATATTACTCGATGTTGATTAGGAGATCACATTCTGAAAATAATATGGTTTTGGAGCATTGGATGTGCTCGTTTGTTAATTTTGAATTCTATTTGAAGTTTATTTTACTAGAGCATTATATGTTTATCTATTGGTACGACAAAACTGTGTTTTTTTGTGATTTACATAAACTTAGAGCCTAAGAGGCATGGATTTCATTTCTTTGATCCAATAATTAGCTTAGTAATTATGATTAAGAGTATAATCCACTTCAAAAATATAAGCATAGAGCTCCATTTGATTGAATTAGAGTAAAGTTTCATGTATTTTATATTTTTCATGTAAAATAATCTAAAAATAATAAAAAAATACTTAATTAGTTACATCACAATCATTATTTAAGATTAAGAATATTAATTATATTTCATCAAGTCTTAAAAATCACAAAAACCATTAAAAAACCAAATCAAACCAGTTCTGAGGTAGGGGATGTGAGAGCCCACAATCACGCATAAAAAGACATGAATCTAAACATGTGAGCCTACAACCATGAGCGTGGACACGTGAGCTTGGACACGTGAGCCATGAGCTTGGATATGTGAGCCTTGGAGCTTAGACACATGAGCCATAAACTTGGACACATGAACCTGCAGACGCGAACCTAAAGGTAGGTATACCTAATATAGTACATATCAATTATTATAGCCATATAAATATGTACGGACATGCCTACCCATGTTCTTAGGAGGACTCCTTGTTATATAATTTGTATGAATTATAAATTTCAAGATAAATTATTGTTCTTTATAATTATTAAATAATTAAGTTCACTTATTAGCTAAAATAAGAAATGATGTGAAAGAAAAGAAAGGTGTGAAAAGGGTTTAAAACCCTAAAGTTAAAAAAAAACCCACTTCACGTTATCATTACGTTTATGGTTTCACCCCTTCACCTTTGTTAAATTTGTAGCAATGTGATGAGCTATGGTGGATCAAATGCTAGAATCAACATCATTAACAAAGAGATTAGATACTAATTAAGATATGATTAGTAAAAAATTAACTAATAGCTTAATGTAGGCATGGATAATAAAAAACCAGCAAATTCTCATTAGGCCAATGCCTCAATTTATAGAGTTTACATCCAAGTATCCAATCCCACTGATTTCTCCTTGATTCACTCCACCTCTTTTGCTTGATTCTCTCCACCTCTCCTAGAATATCTCCACACCTCCTAAATCTCCTCATGCTACTCTTTATTCTCTCCAGCTCTCCCAGAATCTCTCCACACCTCCTAAATCTCCTCATGCTATCCTTTATTCTCTCCAAGTAGATACTTCTCACCTTTTCACGGGTTCTCTCACATTTACAGATTCTCTTTTACAGCCTCTTGCCAAGGGCTTGTTCTCGCACACACCCTTTTCACTTGTGTATTTCAACACCTCCCCTCAAGTGAATACTCCTAGCACACCTGGACCCTATACCAAGTTGCCCTCTTACTTGATAGTCCGCGACCAGTGCCTCAAGTCCCTAAACTCATAGTCCTTGACACTCTCTCTCTATGTGTCCAAGGCTACTACAAGTGCCCGTGACCTTGACTAAAGTGCTCACACATACATCTACCACATGACCTTGACTAAAGTACTCACACATACATCTACCACATGGCCTACATCATCGGTGGCTCAGAGATGGTTTTACTATGTTGGGACAGGTTAAATTGAGATGTGGGTTTTCTCTCTCTCTCTCTCTCTCTCTCTCTCTCTCTCTCTCTCTCTCTCTCTCTCAAAAAAGATGATCTTACTCCACTTCCTTAGGAGCCTCCATGAAGTTTGTCGATGTCGTTCCTTCTCCACTGGGTTTGCTGTAGCAGTCTCTTGCCATGTGTCCTAGCTTTCCACAGTTGTGGCAAGTGAAGGTCCTTCCTCCTACTTTTCCTCTTCCTCGTCCTCGTCCTCGAGAGAATCCTCCTCGAGTGAAGAATGCTTATTCTTCTCCTGCTGTTGAGTCCAACCATTTCTTCTCTTTGCCTCTGGTCTCTTTCTCTAGTAGAGCTCCTTCTATCTCGTGTAGCTTCAATTCAGGTACATTCTTTAGTGTTGCTACAATGTTTTCATATTCACCTTTGTCCACACTCTTCAAAAGCACTGCTACTAGTGTCTCATCATCTTCTACCTTTTTGCCAATAGCTGCCAGTTGTTGCTTAATGCTTTTATATCTATTCAAGTGTGTGATCAAAGGTTCACTTTCCTTCATATCCAATTTGTAGAATTGCATTAACATATTTATCTTTGAATTTTTAGCTTGTGTGCCAAATAATTTATTGAGTTCATCCCATGCATCTTTTGCCCGCTGTATCCCTGTGATGTGATGAATGATTTCATCATTTAAGCTGACTGCGATAAGTCCCAGTGCTTTTTCATTTCTGCTCTTCCACTCATTTTTCCCTCTTACCTCTGGGCATTCATCTCTTCCCTCAACTAGCCCCCACAGATTTTTCCTCATGAGCAGATACATGGTTTTTGTTTGCCATGTGTAAAACTACTCCCATTAAATTTGGCTATCTCTTGTGCTGTACTCATGATGATGTGAAGGAGATCATACCTCTTGATCCGATTTCAAGATTCAAGGCCAGTGTCTACCTTTTTACAACTCAATATGGTGTTTAGGTGATGATTACAAGAGACTTATCAACATAAAGTCACCAGAAATTACATTAAACCAAAGGTAACAAATTTGTACGGAATGGTTGGAGTATCAAACCATCTCTGAATTGCAATATATGAAGTTATAGGGATTTGTATCAGATACCCAATGGCTAATTTGAATCCTCAATTGCACCAAAAATAATGATTAGTATTGATTAATCATTGATTAACAAATTAAT
Source organism: Cibotium barometz (assembly GCF_041138505.1). Taxonomy (NCBI): domain Eukaryota; kingdom Viridiplantae; phylum Streptophyta; class Polypodiopsida; order Cyatheales; family Cibotiaceae; genus Cibotium; species Cibotium barometz. Next base: position 784,442 of record NC_141048.1, on the reverse strand, counting down.
CCTCTATTTTGTGTGCAAAAAATAGAGTATGCAGGGAGTCCAGATCTGAGGCCTTAGAGCTCGAATCCTTTCAAGTCCATCAATAGAAATTAGTCTAATAGAGGATTAAGCCAAGAAACACAAGATTTGACTAAACATTGAATGCTTAATCTATGTTTTACCAAAGTCACCTGCAGATTTGATGAAGAGCTTGAATCTCACTGTAGACTTGATTCACCAACTTGTAGAGCACCCTTGAAAACCCCTAGGTCCAAGAGGAATTAGAGCCATTACATTTGATGAAGCAGAAATCTCAATTTTTTCTCAGAAAAACGGCACTGTAAAATTAGCAAAAATTGGGAGCTTGCACTCGCAGTTTGAGGTTTTGATTGAATGGGCTGAAGCCCAATGGGTATGGCTATGTGTGCCTAAGAGCTTTTGTCCTAATGTTTCTCCTGGAGGGAGATCAAGCCCCTCCACTGGCTGGGGGGGCAGAGGTTAGTTGAAAAAAGAGATAAAAAAATCTAATTAATTACTAATCCTAATTAGCTAAGTGATTAGTAAGATAATGGGCTCATAAACTTGATGGATTCTAGGCTAGGCTCTGATACCATGTTAAATTTGCAGCAATGTGATGAGCTATGGTGGATCAAATGCTAGAATCAAATCATTAACAAAGAGATTAGATGATAATTAAGATATGATTAGTGAGTAATTAACTGATAGCTTAATGTAGGCATGGATAATAAAAAACCAGCAAATTCTCATCAAGCCAATGCCACAATTTATAGAGTTTACATCCAAGCATCCAATCCCACTGATTTCTCCTTGATTCACTCCACCTCTTTTGCTTGATTCTCTCCACCTCTCCCAAATATCTCCACACCTCCTAAATCTCCTCATGCTACCCTTTATTCTCTCCCAGTAGATACTTCTCACCTTTTCACAGGTTCTCTCACATTTATAGATTCTCTTTTACAGCCTCTTGCCAAGGGCTTGTTCCCGCACACACCCTATTCACTTGTATATTTCAGCAACCTTCACCTTCTTACGCTAATGGTGGCCCAGCTTGCTGAGAGCTCTAGGGACTCTATGACGCGTTGCGTTGGTGGTTGAGAGTTAATGCTAAGCTCGATGAAGCCTTTACTAATGTTGATGTCATTGCTAATGTTGATGTTGTTGCACTATTGTTGTTGCTAATGTTGATGCTAATGTTGTTGCACTATTGTTGTTGTTGCTAATGTTGATGCTATAGCGCTAGTGGTTGAGCTTATCAAGCGATGAAGCCTTGCTATCCAAGAGCAAGTCTGATCATCCATTTTACTTGTTTTGGGAGTGGACGACGTTGTGTGGTCCACACTTGTTGTTCAAGTGTGAGTCTAATCATCCATTTTAGTTATTGGGACTGACAACATTGTGTGATTCACATTTGTTGTCCAAGCACGAGTCTCATGTGAGTGAAAGACGGCTCGGGATAGATTGTAATCATCTTATCTTGTCGCGTTTTGTTGTCCACGCTAGCTTGAGCTCTTTTGACGTGGAGGTGGTGTGTCCCACAATGCTGCGAATGCTGCTAGTTAAAAACCGAAACGCTCCTACCCTCCTCCACACCGTGGGCTCCTAGAGCTTCGACATGGCCTTTGCCCGTTCCCATCCTCCTCTCCACCCTTCTCCTGTTTTCCGCCCTCTACAGTTCCGACTTCTTGCGTGGCACTACCAAGGTCCTCTATGAGATCAGACCCAGGACGATGCAAACGTCTAGACTGTGGGACGCAACAATATGGTGAAATGATTATATTGGCTGCGAAAGTTCTAAACTAATGTTACACCCACTTCTAACTTTTCCGTAGTAATAACCCTATTTGTCACGAATTGGTGCCCCTTATGTAACATTTCAAGTCTAATTTTGGTTTTTGTTCAATCATTGTTGCTTGAAAAGAAAAACCCATCCTTGATTTATATTTCTTTTTTCCATTTCTCTTGTACTCTATCGTATGTAACACTGTTGTGAATAAAATAGGTAATATTTCTTTAAAACAAGAAACATTTGGCATCTTTCAAAGATTCCATAAAAAAAGTTCAGTTTTTTATCTTTTTTTAAAAAGTGGTCTACGCATGTATACAACAGTACTAAAAAAGGATATTATTTTGGAAACTTTACACATTTCTTACAAAATTGACATGAAAAAAAAGACTTCATTTTGCTTACTTTTTGAGATTATAATTGAAAATCTAGCAATAAGTTTTCAAAAAACATTCCAAAATAAAGACAATGTTTATTATTTCCATCTTCAATCCATTTAAAAAATGATACAATTGTAAAAAGAAGCTATTTTCTAAATATATAGCTTATGGCATAGTTATGGTTCCTAATAATCATTGTTACACCATCACTAGTTGTTGATGTGTCTTTCCCTTCAAGGCATCCTCTTCTTCACTATCCACAAATACATTTTTTTCTTCTATGTGTACACTTGAAGCTTAGACTCCTTGGGTCATCTACTATGTTAGCGTGATTGAGGATGTGCTACAGAGTGCAACTATAAAAAACTATTTATATGATTATATTAAAAAAGCGTTATCTTGATATAGTTATTATGTTAATTATAAAACCCTATTTTGGCTCTTGAGATGAGAGGAGTATTAAAATCCATTTTAAAGCTCTTGAGTATCACAATTTCTTAATTGATAATATATACTTTTTTTTAAAAGTGTTTGTTACATACAGATGAATTTTAAAATATCATGAATAAGCTATTTAAAAGTTATCTAATTTTAAAAAATAATTACAAGATGTGTCCTTGATGTGACAAAAGGGGTTAAAATGGTAATTTTAGTTATTAAATGAGTTTAGAAAGCATGAAAAAGCTCACTTTAAGAAACAAAAGTTTATACTTTCTAAAATACTTTTTTGTAAAATATCAGGTAGGGACTTGGGTTCGAATCCTAATGGTTACTATACATGGTAAGGATGTTTTAGCTACAACATTTGTGGCCAACTTAATGCTGAGTACGAACTCAGCTAAGAGTTGCTTTTTTTCAATACAAAACATCAACTTTTATGAAAATTTGATATTTTGCATCAAGTTGATGTAAAACATCAACTATATATGCAAAATATCAACTTTCTATGCAAAATATCAACTTTTTTACAAAAGTTAATGTTTTGCATCAACTCGATGCAAAATATCAACTTTTAGGCTAAAAGTTGATGTTCATCGAGTTGATGCAAAACATCAACCTTTCCACACAACTTGCTAATTTGCATCAAATTTGATGCAAAACATCAACTCTACCACAAAACTTGATGTTTTGCATCAAGTTTGAGATACTTCGGAGAAGAAAGTTGAAGTATCGAAGGTCGATTTTTACAAACGGCTTGTTTTAGCGATTTCATTTATGTTAGCATGCTCAAACAACCTATTCCACAAATTTTAAGTACCAACATGAATATCTTTCGATGTGATGGGCGGACGTTACAAAGTGATTTGCTGATGTAGCAAATCGCTCTATGACGTCTACACATCGCATCGAAACATAGTTGTGTTGGTACTCAAAATCTTTGGAATAGGTCGTTTGAGCACGCCAACATGAATGGAATCGCTAAACAAGCCGTTTGTGAAAATTGACCTTCGATCCTCTAACTTTCTTCTCTCGAGTATCTGAAAGTTAATGTTTTGCATCAACTTTGATGCAAAACATCAAGCTGTGTGGAAAAGTTTATATTTTGCATCAACTTTGATGTAAAACATCAACTTTTAGGGGGTTATTTTTCTTAACTTTGAAATATTTTTACATTTTTTATGAGAATTATTTTTTATCACCAATAAATCTGTAAAAACTCATTCCAAATAGTATATAGTAGACAATAAAATCTAAAAAATTAAAAAAAATCTTATAAATCATAGAATTAAAGAAAAAATATCCCTAGGATAAGGTGATATAGGTAGAACATAGGTTTAGGGCTAAGGACCTGAAAAGCACATATGGCCACAACCTTTGACTACAAATTTGAGAGGAGGTCATTAAAAAAAAAGCTTGTCTATGTATTCATGTAACCTTTGTATCATAACTAATATTGCTACATAGTAGATGCTAAAAATTCATGATAGTAGAAGAGCTAGATGAGATAATCCATGATGACCTGTAATCCATTGGTTTTGGTCCAGATGTGCAAGGCTCCATTGATAAAAACAACACACATGCCAACCACATCTTTGCTTGAGATGTGAGTTGGCCTGAGTTGGCCTGGGGAGAAACAAAAGCGCAGACAAAAATGAAGGGGAAACAAAAGCAAAGCAAAGAGAGAAAATGGAGCTCACTGCCTGTAGCCGATTCACAAGGGTGGTGGTAGATGTAACCGCCCAGTTTGAGATGAAGTTGTGAATAGCACCAGTGGACCACTCCTACCAAATCCACAGCTCGTGGCGTGAACTGCAGAAAGCTGGCCCAGTGGATGACCAGTTGTCCTCCCGACTTCTCATGTGAAGAGCTCTTGCATATGCTACATGAGCGGAAGTGTCAGACCTTTTTTCATCTTTGACATGAGTTCTTTGTTGCTCTGCTTGGATATAGTTGCCGTAGCCAGATGGCAGCCTGTACAAAGACCTAAATCCGGAGATCAAATATCATGTATGGGTTGTCCCCTTGTGTGTATTAGTTAGAGCACACCCAACAATGTCCTTGCATCTTCCATGCTTATTTTTACACTCTCATTGACTTAACCTTGTTTGCTTCCTCTTGCAACAAGTCAACACTGTAGAGATGTGAGACATTAAGACATAAGCTACAGCATCCTTTTCATCCAAATGCAATGTGTGTTCAAATGCATGTTTTCTAAACTCTAGATTTTCCCAATTTCTACAAGCACCAAGTACAGTATTCCACACCACAAGATTAGGATAGAACTGCATCTTCTTAATCATTGCTACTACCTGGTCTAATTGACCTGCACAGACTATGATATCTATCATGCAAGTGTGGTGAACTAGAGTTAGAGTGATGTCATAGTCTTTGCTCATGGCCTCAAAGGCAATGGGTTGTACAAATGGGGGGGACTCGGGAGGGTTATGGATTGGAATCTAAATGCCTACAAAAATCGAACGAGGTTGGATTATAGTACGAAAACATGATCCTCAATTGAGGATATTAATAAGTGTCATGAAAAGGCACTATAAAGGTTGTACATTATGAGATATTGGCCACCCAAGGCTAATGATGAAAAGGACACCATCCCCTTTGTGCTATTAAGAGCTCTTCCCTTGTGACTTGAGAGAGAGTGAGGAGTGAGAGCATTCTAGCATTGTGCCTCTTTCATGCTTGTGTAGTTATGCTTATATGAGAGAGTGAGAGAGAGTGTGATTGGTCTATGTGATGGTGTGAACGACTCCACGGTGATAGTGTGGAGGTGGAGCTTGGAGTTTGGAGATTGACAAGCAAGCTTGGAGGCCTCAAGCAAGCTTGGAGGCCTCAAGTGACTCAAGATCGCAGCATTGGTAAAGTACCCCATGACGGTTGTGATCTATTGCTCATCCATTAGGTGAATGTGTAGAGTTCTCTCTTGGAGGTGTGGTAGCCCATAATAACAATCACCAGTAGATGATGACTCTTACAAATTGATTTGTCCTTTGGAAGTATCACTCATCTTTGCAAAAACTCTCAAAAAAGCACACAAGATAAGTGTGCTTGGTGCTGAGGTCAAGATTCATTGAAGACTTGTGCAAACTTACAACATTTGAAATAATTTCTTGACAAAGATAAAGTTAACAGTGACTAATACTTGTTCTGTGGTCCAAATCCAAGTTGTGACAAACAAAAGAACCAAGGGACCATTGCAGAATGGGTCGTTGGAAAGACCATTTGGGGCCTTTTGCAACCCTGGGCAATTGAATAGTGCTAGCCATCCTTGAGCTTAAAAGATCAAGGCTTCACGAGCACACAGAGGAATCCAAGTTCTTAGGAGCATTTTGGAAGTCCCTTTTCTATGGCCTTGGGATGAAGCTCAAGTTTGTAGAGCTATGATGTGCTTAGTAGAAGCTAACTTTCATCATTAGGTTGTAAGCAAAGGTCCCTACTAGGATCTTGTGCTGATGTCACAGGTCCCATTCTTTGAGGATCCATTGAAGGGTAGAATGGATGCTTCGTCAATGATAGAGGAGCAAGAATATTGAAATCATTCAGAGACAGCTACTCTTGGTTACTTTGCACTTGTTGTTAATACTAGCTTGTTGCCCAGATTTTTAGCTGCTTTTTTTTGCACCTTCCCTACTAGTACATGAGACAAAAGTAGAGGGCTTGGGATAGATTGCAAGCGTGTTGGCTTGTCATGTTGTCCATGCCAGCTCAGCTCTCGTCGTGGAGGTAGTGTGCCTCATAATGTTGGCGAATGGTGGTAGTTAAAAGTGAAACGATGCTACCCTCGTGGGCTCCCGGAGCTTCTACGTGGCCTTCCCATTTCCATATTCCTCTCCACCCTTCTCCTGCAAGGCTTGCACTTTGTAGACGCTGTGTAAGTTCGGTGGAACGACATCAGTATCACCAATTTATTTACCTCGATAGTGCTTGTTGGCATCTTCTCAATTGGCTGTTGTGCCTTCTGGCGCGCCCTCAATTGCTACCGCTCAAATCTCAATGACCGATTGACATTCCTCCCTTCTTGATGTAGGTTATGTCCTCAGAACCTGTTATCGGAGTACGTGAAAGTGCAATAAATCTTTCACGGTAGCGTGAATCATTTCTGAAGTGGTTCACGACGTGAAACACTTACTGTTTCACGACGTGAAATAAATCCCACAGATTCACGTGTAGGCTAAACCAATGGATCGACAATACTAAGATTGCAGAGGTCGGAGAAGGAAAAGAAATTTGACTAAAGGAAGGTTTTTAGCCCTAAGGAGGAAAATTTTTGAGCACGTGAAAGTGCAGGAAAACCATTCACAACGTGAAACATTCTCTGCTATTTCACGCCTCCTGAACATAGCGACATAATAAGAAATTAAATCAATTTGGATTGATTAATAACTTATCAAATCATATATACATGCACTTTAAGATATGGAAAACTCATTGGAGATGATCTTACGCCTGCTGACGATAGTGCATCAAATCACCCAAGAACTTCCTACCAAAGAAATGTGGGATTATGACATTCGGCCAAGCACACACTTGAGTGTTTTGAGAAACCTGACCACCACTGAAACCAGTAGTGAAGAATCCATGGAAGAAGGGCTGAGATACGTTGGGTTTGGGGAAGAAGATAAACCACACTCCCCAACCAAGTCCAGTGGAATCATTGATATCGCTCGAGGATTTTTCGGTCTCTAAACCAGTCATGATGATGAAGAAGCGCAATCTGCGGGCATGGGTTCGTCAACTAGGACTAGACTCGATCTAAGACAAGAAGTGCCATTTCCAAACGTTGAATTCTAGGCTGTTAAATACTGGCACCTCTCAAATTAGACGAGATGTGGAAAGTGCAGCTAGGATGGGTCAAATATTCTTTTCCACCACCGAGGAAGTGAAATTATACCTCCAACGAAGTGAGGTAGAACGATAACTCTGAGAATTGAGCTTAAGGAAACAAGAGCTTGATACTCGTAGAACAAGAGCTGTGAGAAAGGAAACATGAAGTGTTAACCCAGTCCAATCACGAGGGAAAGAACCTGAAACTGCTCTATAGGTAGAAGTGAGGGAGAAATTCTGAACTACTTGGAACCCATCAATGAGGAATCCAAAATGGAGGAAGGGTTTACAACGAGAGAAGAAGAGGGTAACCTAGCTAACATGGCTGTAGAAGTAGAGGACCAACTCTATACCAAGAAGGATATTGAGCTAATGATCAATAACCCTACATTCTTACAAGACATGGAGCTCTTAATTACACAAAGACGCATAGAGGCAGCTAATGGGGAATCCCACCAGGGTACCAAAATTGGACCATTCCCCACCATGAACTCGAGATACCTAGAAGAGCCAATACAGGTAGGGAACGAGGTCTAGGAATGGGGGGAGCAATTCTCTAGAGGCCTAGAAACGATCTAGCCATGGACCTTAATGTGGCCACAAGGGCGGACCTATTAAATATGGCGGCAGAGATGGGCCGGGTGATGGTCAGGGAACTAAGCTCTACTCTAGAACCCAGACCTTCCAAGAAACTCCAGATCATTTCAAAACTTTTTCAAAAGTTCTCTGGGGAGGAGGATCCTGAGGATAAGGTTAACTTCACAAGGTTAAAGAATATTTTTGTGCCCAGTTTTGCCCACACAGTGGTGACAGATGGAGACCTGTGGCACAGTTACATAACATCAAACAAAAGGAAGATAAGTCAATGAGGGACTATGTCTCTCATCTAAAGCACTTAAATTCAAGGTGAGCATGAAAAGTGCTTCAAGCTGGACTCTGGTGGCCTACGCTATTCGGGGACTCCATAGAGTTTGTCAAAAGATGCGAGGAATATTAACGTTTCACTATTCCACAACAGAAGGACAAGATGCCGCTAACTCCCATCATAGTAAGGCAACCATTTGATAAATGGGGGATAGATTTTGTGGGGCCGATTAGTCTAGCGGCACATCCATCCCACGGACTATTTCACGAAGTGGGCGGAAGCCAGAGCTTTGAAGAAAGCTGATGCGCGATCATAAAAGGTTTCCCATTAGAATTAGTGAGAGTGATCACGGCTCACATTTTATCAATGAGGTGATTAATCATTTACTTGCAGGATTCTTAGTGATCCATCAAAAATCATCACCTTACTACCCACAAGCTAATGGTCAAGCAGAAAGTACTAACAAGATTTTGTGTACCATCTTGACAAAAACGTTGGAAGCAAATCGAACAGATTGGGAGCATAAGCTGACAGCATCTCTTTGGGCCTACAACACATCATATAAGGTAGCGACGGGATATACTCCTTTTCATCTAGCTTATGGTGTTGAAGCGGTTATGCCCATGGAATACCTAGTCCCAAGCTTAAGGATTGTTGTACAGGAGCGTCTAACTGAGAATGCATTAGCTGAAAAGCTAATTGACTTGGAAAAACTTGATGAGACTCGGTTGATTGCATCACATGGGCTCATGGTCGAAAAGTTACGTAGGAAACACTGGTTTGATAAAAACCTTAAGCAAAAAGAACTAAAAACGGGGGACCTTGTCCTCATGTATAGTGTGGGAAACAACAGGAAAAAGAAAAACACCGAGGCCTGGGACCATTTCGAGTATCAAAAATCATACCACAGGGGTCTATCCGAATAGAAACAATTGATGGCATCCAAATGGAGGGCTATGTCAATGGGAGTAAACTAAAAAAATATTTTGGACCATCGACCCAAGAAATGCTCTTGCAAGAACACCTCTTAAAACAACACAAACAGCTTGCAAGAAGAAAAAATCAGCAAGCACAAGAAGAAGCTAAGGCTAGGAAAGTCAAAGCTAAAATGCATAAGGGCCTGATACATGTCAACATGGCGTCCGTGACCCTTGTGGACGAAGGGGACCTAAACATTAAGGCTAGGCAAGTCAAAGCTAAAATGCATAAGAGCCTGATACATGTCAACATGGCGTCCGTGACCCTTGTGGATGAAGGGGATCTAAACATTGAGCTAGCATGACTCAAGTTGGGACTCACAATAGCTAAGGGCATTGCAACAAGTATTGCATTAATAGATAGAGGGTCCTTGATCTCATATGATACTTGGGTAGCCTTAGGAAAACCACACCTTAAACCCACGGATGCGCAAATTCTTAGTGTACACTTGACAACCACAAAGGCCGAGGGGTATTTAAATGTTAATATTTCCATCAATAAATATTCCTTGGTGTTTGTGATGCCTGCGGGTGGGTACAATGGAGGAAGAGATGATCCTAGGACGATCCTGGATATGTGCTGCCAACAAGTGCACTATCCAATGGGAAGAAAGAACATCATTGAGCATCGGTGAGGTCATGTCCATACCATTATGGAACTCGACAAATCATTAGGGAAAATGTGGACTCATTTTTGGGCTCTCTAAGAAATGCCAAGTCATCATTCTATTACGAAAAGGGGGATCGTGGATAACTCTATCCATAGTACCTCAAAAATATATCATGTAACATATCATTGGAAAGATCTTGATGAGAGGATTCTAACGCACCAACCTTCAACAAATTTTGAGTTTTTATGCTCAAGTTATGGTCTCCCCACCATAACGGAAGCCTCACCCTCATTGGTCCTTATGGACTATTCCCTAGAATCGCAAAGAGCTTAAAAGGCCCAAAAGTGAGTCCAAATTTTCCCTAATGCAAGGGAAAATCACTGTAGAGGCAACACCTCGAAAAATAGAACCTACACCCATTATGCTGAATTTGCCTACACAATACTCAACATACAAGGGCACACATAAATGGGTGCTCAAGAATCAACTTAAGGATCACCAGAGAGAAAGGACACAATGAGTAATGAAAGGATTCAGGGGAAAACACAATTCAAAAGTCGGCCATTGCCAACACCTACCAAGTGGCAGAACTCCAAGCAATTGCAGAGGCCTCATGATTGTCGTCATCAACAATGGGTCCGAAAGGACCTACTGCGAGCACAAGGCTACTATCAAGGTAATACAGCAATATGGGTACCCAAACCCAAGTCCGTGGCCAAAACCACAAAAGGTTCGAATCAATATACAAAGAGATGTGATGGTTTACAGCATCAAATCACCGATCAAAGCCAGCACCACACCTGCTTTTGTGTGGAGGAGAAAGAAAATTCAGCCAACTGAATTGAGAATGACCAAGGCAACAACAATACCTACTCTGACTACAAAATTGAACAAGAAATGTGAAGATAGAAGTAAAGAGGTTCCAAATGGAAACCATCCACAACCAGACGCAGCAACAAAATTGTTTAGTTAGGTGGAAGAAACAATAAGGAGCTCCCACATAGAACTAAAAAGACTGCATCAGCAAATGCCCAAAAGTACCCAGGTGAACCCTTGGTTTTCATGGTAATATTAAAGGGATAGGGTAAGCAATAGTGTTTGAGCATGGAAGATAAAAATTTGATCTTATACACTTCACATGAAACTGCAAGAAAATGGTTCACACTGTGAACCACCCTACAGTCGTTCAGGTCATGAACCATTGTTTAGCATTTCACACCGTGAAAGAGTGCGAATTGTTTCACGCCGTGAAATATTAAGAACTGTGGGCAGCCAATTATGTAATGACATGTGGCTTTTCATTAAACGTAGCCGCCTTGCCATGAACGGCTACGTTATAAAATCAAAATTTCTTCTCTTTTTGTCTCTTTGCATCTTGTGAGAGCTGTGTCTTCATCATCTTGCGAGCTATTTTCGTTCATCACGCGCTTGCATTCAATCACCTTCAACCTCCTACCCAAGCCCTTCAAGGTGGGTGCTTAACCTTTTTTCTCTTTTTTCTATGAGTTATCAATTGATCGTGTGTGTCCAGACATGTCTACTTACGTTGAAATCAATCGATTGAATCAATGAATGCCTGTCATCTTGTGTTGGATATAAATCAATTATATGCAATCAATACATGTTGTTTTCAATATATGTAAAACTCCATCCTAAACAGGAGCACACACAATTGTAAATTCACAGCCCTTGCCAAGTCCCTGCTATTTCATGTCTGGTGATTCACGTCATGGTGATTCATGTCTGCACATTCACGTCATGTTGTTTCACATCGCACAGTTTCATGTCATGTTTCACGTGTCATGTTTCACGTCTGCACATTCATGTCATGGTGATTCACGTCATGCTAATTCACATCCCACTGTTTCACGTGGTTGTGTTTCATGTCGCAAAGTTTGAAGCCATGCAGATTCACGTCGTACAGCTTCACAGCTTGTTTTATCACGTCTGCACATTCACGTTCCACTGATTCATGTCATGTTGTTTCACGTCTGTAACTTCACGTCCCACTGTTTCATGCATATGTTGTTTCACATCTGCATATTTACGTGGATGGGTTTCACATCATTTTTCACCTAGTAACTAATCACTAGAATACTAATACACTAACACTCTTTTCATTGAGATTAGACTACTCCCACTAAATTACTCCCACTAAATTCATTGAGATTAGACTAGTCCCACTGAATTACTAACCCAAAAAAAAAGGAGAAAAAGAAAAAGAAAAAAGAAAAAAGAAAAAGGAACTACTGATTGTATAGGCTTATATAGATGTCGGTCTCTGAATTCAAAGCCCATGAGCAACCATCCATCTTGTAATCAAGCAGTGCTATGGGGTTCCCAGCCAACCACTGACAAGGATCAAGCAAGCTCAAGACAAATTTCTTGGGTCCTTATGCCCAATCATTCCAGGGCACCCTCGTCTCAGGAAAGAAATCATCACATCCCACGGGAAGGTGACTCTCAAATGCCACAGCCCAGAGTGTCTCCACTTATTAGAAGATGCGAAAGTCAAGGCAAAACTCAACAAAGTAGGCCTCGAAAGAATGGCGGAGGTACTACCCCATGTAGTCGACACAGATCTCTGCGCCGAGTACCTGAAGACATATGACAAGCAAACAAAGAGAGGAAAGATTACAAAGGCTGATGGCACCACAGAACAGCTCCTCATCACAGAGGACCTAATTAGAGATGCCTTACAACTCCCAGCCCTGCAGTGAAATCCCACAAGCACAACATTGATACGATGCCAATAAATAAAATGCTCAAGAAAGATACTTACAATTCAAATGGAGCAGAATACGACAATATCAGAGATGAAGCTACTGAGAAGGCATGCAGAGCAATGTCCCTCATGATACAAATAAAGCCTATAGACAGATACAACAGAGTGGGCTTAAACAGGATCGCAAAAGCTTATGAGGAAAAGGAGGAGGATTGGGCCTTCTAAATGCATAAAGAGATGGAAAATTACTTGAAAGCCCATCAATCGAAGATCAGCAATCCATACCTCCTCACAAAGGTACTTAACCATGTAGCAAAAAATAATAAATATGCATATTTCACACACTTATGCTTCTAAATAATATTCACTTTTTTTTCCTTTGACTATTGTTGAATTCCTTTTACTTATGGATTTATTAACCCACCATTTTATAAAGCAACTACTATTAATTTTCATTTCTAACAAAATCCTTAAACATAGTAAAACCTCATATAAAATAAATTATATTCTCTTTTGAAACCATCCTCAGACTCCTTTTATATAATTAGTTATTAATTTTATAAGACAGCATAAAAATTAAGCAAATTCATTATTATTTCTTAAAGACTCGTTTTCTTCACTTCAACCACTTATCACTGATAACTCATAATAGATAAACATCCTTATAATTTTTCATAAATATTTTCATTCATTTACTCTTTATTTTTATTAATTTATTATATTTATACTCTTTAAAATTACCACAAAAATATTCATTTAATATAGTAAACATTCATTTATTATTCTCTAAATTTTTTAATTAAAATAAATCACTTAGATACACCTCTTATATCCTCCTTTAAACTAAAATACTTTTCTAATTAGGTTTCTTGAAAAAATTACTTAAAAATAGTATATTTTAATAATTCATCTTTAATTAGAATTATGGTTCCAAAAATTTTCAATAAATCAAGTTAAGTTTTTTATTAAGTTAATTCTCTATTTTGAATGAAATTATGAAAATCATTAACAAATTAAATACTTTCTTAAGTTTTGTATCATAATTAAGAAAAATGCTTAATTAAGCATCTTTAATCACATGCATAATTAAGCATCATAATTAAGAAGGATGCTTAATTAAAAATCATAATCAAGAAATATGTTTAATTAAGAATCATAATTAAGAAAGATGCTTAATTAATCCTTTAATCACATTGAATTATACATCTAAAATAGGGATTCAATCAAACATCATGTAATTAAGCATCATAATTAAGAAGGATGCTTAATTAAAAATCATAATCAAGAAATATGTTTAATTAAGAATCATAATTAAGAAAGATGCTTAATTAATCCTTTAATCACATTGAATTATACATCTAAAATAGGGATTCAATCAAACATCGTGTAATCCGTCTCTATTATTCTGTATTTTCTTAATTAATCATTAAAATTCTTAATATTTTCTCATTATGAATTATCGCCAAGAAATAACTCAATAGATTATTGATTTTGATTGAAGTTGAAGGTAAAGATGTTGCCGTGCCTCCTAAGATCTAGATTCCATCCTTTTTTCATCCATTTGTAGTAATGCACTAATTCTCTCTCTCTAATCACTAAGCACCCCCCTAATCACTAACCACCCCTCTTAATTAACTCATAATACATAAGAAAGCATGATAGAGATGGATAAATGAAGGCTATGGACAATAGATAATAGCATAAGCATCATTATTTTAGCCCTTACACTTAGCAAAAGTGCCTCTAATCTCCTTTCTTCTCATGCACAACTACCCATTCCCCATGAGAAATCTTGAGTCACATTCACATTAAACTCATGTGTCTTCACATCTTTCATGTTTGATCGACCAAAATTTGGTTCTAAATGCTTCTAATAGCTTATAATTGATATATTTATACACTCATCCTCATCCCCCATGAATTCTAGCCCTGTAAGAAATTCACTATTTTTTGATTTATTTCTCTCCTAAAAGACCTCAAAAATAGTAAAATACGAAAACGTGGCTCAGAACTGTCAGTAAGGACTACAAAACTGTCAGTTCAGAAAGGAATAAGATAATCTTTTGTCTAACTAACACGATTTTGCATTAAATATCTCCTTAGTTTTTTTTTGTTTCCCGAAGATTTCGCATCTCTTTTGATGACGTGTGCAGGCCTCTCATAAAGAATCCATCCCTAAACTTGATAATTGTACTTTTTTAAAATATTTACATGGATACCGCCATACTTCCACGATTCATGTTACAAAAAGACTATGAGATTGATAAGCAAACTTTGCAACCTCAGAAGCACAAAAAATGGCCGATACTAGTGAGTCACAATCTCAGAAGAAGCGATTACACCATCTTCACATCGACTTAGAAGAACAATATGCTCCAGTACAAAAAAGACGAAAGGATACGGTGCTGAATGCTCAACAACGAGAAAATATGAGAAGAGAAGGGCTTCAACATATTGACTTATGGTGTGATGGAAGCATATATGATGGAAGCATATATCCAAAATGTATAGTAAAAAACTCTACACCTCCATTTGTCAATCCAACCACACTACTGAGGTTTGCGGGCGATGGACAAAATGGACTTCTTGGTTATATTTCAGCGCAGTCTGCATTTGCAGAAACATATAAAATGATGTACCTACAAGAAAAGGGGGCTAGGATGCAAGAGAGAGCCATTCGTGCAAAATTGGAGCAGCAGTGTGCAGAATGAAATTGAGGAGCATTCAAAGAGTAAAAAAGAGTTGACAAGAGCAAGAAGGAAGAGAACCGTGCTGCTTGGAGACAGACTACGAACCGTGCTTGGAGACAGATGGACTGGTGGATGCAAGCGAAGAATTCAGGAAGCAAGGCTAGTTTGAAATTTTTCATTTTGTATACTCAAAAAGGCTCTCAAATGACTATATCTATTTTGTCCCATTAACGCAAAACAAGAATAGAGGTGTTGAATGATATAGGCATATTGTGTTGTTACTATAGGAAACTATTGGAGCCTGCAAAAGAAAATATGGATCCCAACCTTCTTCCTGTTAAACAAATGAAAGGATTGCTTTCTTGTGGTGTAGCAAAAGGTTTGATTGAAGAAAAAAAATACAAAACAATCAAGTGCAATGTTGTGGAGGACTTTATATCCAATAATCAAGTTGATGGCACTACAATCCAAGAGGCTCTTGATGTTAGTGGAGTTAGCAGGAAGGGATATAGTTTGATTTTCCATGCGATATCCTCAACTTTGAGAGATCAAAGGATTAAACAAGTTTTACTGCCAAATCTAGCAAGGATAAGAGGTCATTTGAATGAAAGTATAAATGAGTTTATTGGGCAATATATCCATATTGAAGAAATATTTCATGGTGGTAAAGGAACCATTGTGTATGACCCTTGGAACAATATATTTGTAGATCTACAACAACTTCAAAGAAGAATGGTCGAGTTTTATGGAATAACATTTGAGGAGTGCAAAGGAATTTTGAAATTTGTTATCAAACTGGATGAGTGTGAGGTTGTAAAGGAAAAGGAAATGGAAAGGATTACTATTACATTGATGAATGGAGCACTTGATACATCATTGACTGAAGCGAGTTCGAAGTATTTTAGTGTGCAGTCGGAGAAACACATATGGTGGTTAGGCTCGTTCCAAGTATGATCATTTTTTGTTTCGTACTTGATTTTAGTCATTGTTTTCAAATCTTTTATAGTAAGACTTTTGTTTTCTATAATCACAGGTGAAGACAGAAGACCATGAAACACTAGATTGGGTGTTTCACCACACGGAAATACTAAGAATAATTAAAAGACAAGTGCAAGGAGAGAATCTCCATGTTGCAAGAAAAGGTGATTGTCAAGTAGAGTGGCACATGGCGAGGGATCTTAAAACACTTAAGTGCATGTATAACATTAGTAAAGGAGGCAACTCAAAGTCTCTTTGTCTTTACTACAAAGAATCAGCTCAAGTAATGGATTCCAAATGGTGGAAGAGAGCACCTAATAGAGATAAAGTTGACCCTGACTTCAAGGCCATTCTTGACATTCCACTATGTAATGTTCACATATGCACATTGCATGGTCTATGTCAAATTCTTGACTTCAAGGCCATTCTTGACATTCCACTATGTAATGTTCACATATGCACATTGCATGGTCTATGTCGAATTATTGAGAAATTGGTATTTTTGTATATTGAATTTGCTTGGAAACTCCGTCTCGAAAAAAATAGAAAGGATGCTCTTCAAGCATTGGAAAAAGTGTTATCCGATATAGGTCTGCATGGAGGTGATGTTCATATCACAAAGGATTTTAAAAAGTCTACCAATGGCAAGGAGGTACCAATCAAGCCCTCTATTGGTGGTGTTAAGGCAAGAAGATTCTTGTCTTGACCAAAACACAGTAGTAAGCAAGTAAGGCAAGGTAGAATAGTTTCAAGGATTAATTATGGATTGTGGAAGCAAGTCCATAATGCCGTGAAAGATCATGAGGCAGATGGGGAAGCACAAAATGTGAAGGCAGAGGTGTGGAGGTCTCTTGATCAACTCTTCATGTTCTGTGACAATGTAACATGGACAAAGAGTGATTACAAGAACTTTGAAGAGGCAATTAAACATTTTGGGAAGTCAATGAAAGACGTGTGGACAGCCTGCAATATAACTCACTACATGGTAAAGTTCTGTCTTCTTCTTTTACTTAAGTGTGATCCTCTTTTTTTTTTAATAACTTACTATGCATTCTTATCTCTGTGAAAATAGCATATCATCTACAATCACCTTCTCTATTTTGTCAAAAAGTATGGATGCCCAGCAATTTGGTCTACCCAAGGCATGGAGAAGTCTCACTACATGGCACATAATGCAATTTTCAGACACACACAACACTACGGAGGGAGTCAAAAGGCAAATAGTCTAAAGGAAGTCTTCCAATGGTTTTACCGAGGCATTCTATAGAGGCTGCATGCTAAAAGAAAAGTTGCTAGCTCCAAAGTCAAGCTTGTTTTTATTCTAGCCCAAAAGCAAAGACGAAGACAAACTTTGGACAATTCAATGGCAGCAGAGAGACATAGACAATGGAGGGATTCGAAGATATTTAGAAACCATAAATGGACAAGTAAACATGAATAGCAGTTTGTAACTTATTGATGTTATGTCCACATGTTTTCAAACTCAATCAATAGATTTTTATTTTGTGGAACAAGTGACTCTTGGTGTTATGCCTATATGTTTTGAGACTCCATCAAAAGTATTTCTTTTGTGAAACATGTGATCTATATTAACAAGCATCAATATATCCATGAGCTACACACAAAAAATTCAATCAATACTAATTAATTATGCTAGACACACTATTGATCCTTACCAATAAGGTATTGAGTGTCAAACGCTTTTAGAAGCTACTGAGTGTGGGAAGAGTACTGAAGTGTCGTACGGTGATGGGACAAATGCAAAAGGGTACTGATCATCCGTACGAACAAGGAACTGATGAGGGAAATGTAGAGGATCAAAGACTTTGTACAAATCAGTTCAACTTCAACATAATGTTTGTGTTATATTTGATGACTAAATCCTATTACTCCTAGGGCCTGCCAATCGGAACTCTCTTTTTGATCTTGATTAGACTCTTTTTCTTCCTTGTTGGCTTGATGTCGACTGTCTGTTTCAATGCTTGCCTCTGTTGCTTGTCTGGGAGGGGTATCCTTGTCTTCAGCTATCTCCACGTGTTCTTCTTCTTGGATTGTGTCGCCTGATGCAATCATGGGTGGCTCTC
Organism: Cibotium barometz; assembly: GCF_041138505.1. Taxonomy (NCBI): domain Eukaryota; kingdom Viridiplantae; phylum Streptophyta; class Polypodiopsida; order Cyatheales; family Cibotiaceae; genus Cibotium; species Cibotium barometz. Next base: position 766,072 of record NC_141048.1, on the reverse strand, counting down.
GAAACCTTATGAGCTTGTGTTTTCCATAGCCCTCCAGACATTTGGGCTCCTTAACACAACCACATGCTAATGCATAAGAAGTGTAAGACAAAAAGTAAGAGGCCCTAGAGGCCTACTTATTCACATAATCCCTAGAGGCCTACTTATTCACATAATCCCCAAATATATCTATGGCAGACAACCTCTCTATCAAAATGATCTTTTCCTTTTGCCATGAAAGATCATGTCCACCTAAAACCCTAGACAAACATTTAAAGAAGTAAACAATGGCTTCTCCATTGTTGCTCAACTGCCTACGGTAAATCAAGATCTTAGCACTGCCTAGATCATGAATATAATGAGCTAGGCTTGACATTTTGCCAAACCCAGCCGGCCTGCTTCCACTTGTTCTCTAGAGGAATGTGTCATCCTCAATTTGTAGCTGCCACATATCAAAAGATTGGAGTGAGACAATACACAACTACAAAACATTTAAACACAAGATAAAGTATTTGATTTGAAGTAACAAGTTCATACCTTCTCATTTTCATCAGCAACAACAAGAAGTTCATCTTTCCAAAGATTTATTCCTCTCCCCTCCAATCCAGCCTCTTCTTTAAGCTTTCCCTTGTATAGTGCTGAGAGATTCATAGCTTCCTGTGTGAGCTAGAAGGCAGCTTCATCTGGCTCTTGAAACTTTTCAGCCTCTTTGAAACAAATAGTAAGGGCCTCTGCAGGATCAAAAGTTGTTTCCAAAGCCAGTAGTGAATGGTCATCCTCTATGCCAACCTCCTTGTCAAGCCTTGAAGCCTGGGCAATAAGGGAAATGGCATAGTCCTCCCTCAAATTGAACATACACTCTATATCATGGAGGAAAACATAATCTTTACCACCAATCAAGACACCTGGAAGCATGGGCACTGCATAGTTGGTGCTCTGAACATCAAAATCTTCAACTGGCTGTGCTGCCCTAAGAGTTTTAGTCCTCAGTTGAACAAGGTCAAGAGCAGCCACTTGCAGCCCCTCATCCTAGAGGTTGATATCTTCTTCCTGCCCTGCCATTTCTGTTGCCACAGGAACATCCTCTTTTTCCTCTGCTTCAGATGTGTCTTCTTCTTCAGCCTCCTGCCCTTGCTCTTCTAGAGAGTGCTGATGGAAGACAATGTATATAAGGAATGCCATGGTTTCCTCAAGCACTCTACACTTTCTGGTGTGCAAGTTACAGTTGAATTTATATTCCTCAGGCAGGCTATCAAATCTTCTATTCACATGGTACCTCAGCCTGTCAATGGAGACAATATGATTTATATGCACAAAAACCTTTTCACCTTCCACAATTCTTCCTGTCTCTATCAGTTGTTTGAAGGTATCCCAATGGTCTAAAAGAAAATCTCTGTGATGCTCCTGTATAGAGCTCATAGTGAACTCCCTGTTGAAAATACTGTGGTATATGTGGAAGTTCCTCTGAGCCTTGCATTTGTGAAGAAAGTCAAATAGGAGCAAATCTGGAGATTTGTCCTCTTCTGGTTCCTTTTGTTTTGAGAGGGAAGACTCAGCTTTCTGCTCCAGTCTCTTCCTTTTGCCTGAACCAAAATTTATATATCATGAATTCTATATGCTGACATATGCAATCAGGGAATGTATAGGATATCACCAAACAACTCCCTTCATGAGCACACATGACTCACCTGGTGATTGCTGTGGTTTAAGTATAGCAGCAGAAAAGTCTAGCTTTCTCTTGAAAGGAGGGGCCTGAGAATCAATTGTTCCAAAGCAAAAACTTTTCTCATCACATCAAGGAATAAATCCCCAGGGCCAAAGAAAGCAAAACAATGAGGAAGAAGTGAAAACCAAAAGGGACACATGAATTTGCAAGAAAACGCGATGTAGCGACATTTGAAAAATGTCAAGTACTCTCCTCGCATTTTGTTGTAAATTTTCCATTTCTATTGATATCCATCTCCAATCAAATGCTAGAATCATCTCACAGATTCCTGGACAGTAGATGATACTAGGAAGAATTCCCCAGGGCCAAAGAAAGCAAAACAATGAGGAAGAAATGAAAACCAAAAGGAATATAGGAATTTGCAAGAAAACGCGATATAGGGCCATTTGGAAAATGTTAAGCACTCTCCTCGCATTTTGTTGCAAACTTCTAGGTTGTATTGATATCCATCTCCAATCAAATTCTAGGTTCTATTGATATCCATCTCCAATCAAATCCTAGGGTGATGTACCAGATTCCTGGGCAGTAAGATTCTTCGACAGCAGGACTGGGACATGTGACAAGAAATGCTGGAGCTTAGTGGAAATTTGGGATATGGGATGAGGTGGATGGGAATTGCCCAGATATCTGGACATCAAGAATTCTATGGATGGAAGAAATATATATCAAAAAACATTGAAAAGAATATAGAACAACGACCTTTCTTTTCCTTTTCCATGCTGTTGGAGTTGCACTGGTGAATCTTCTGCTTTCTCCCAAACTTGAGCTGCAGCCTAGGTAACCTAGAGATCTGGCAGTGGTGGTAGTCTTCAGGCAGGTTGCAGTCTGGATGGACTGTGTTGGGGATCAGAGAGGGAAGGAAAAGGATGATGGGAGGGTGCTGGCAGGGAGGAAAGACGGGGAGGGAAGAGTGGTTATAGAACTGATTATGAAATCATGATTGGCACAAGTTCCAAGGCAAAAAGTGTCCCATTCACATGTGCCAAGTTTCAAACTCCAAGAGATCTAGGTCCCATCCACACGTGTGAAAAAACGACTCCATTCCACACGTGTGGTATTTAGTAGCTGCTTTGTTTGTATTTTGCACTAATCTTTTCCCTCCTGTTTAATCTCTCCTGTCTTGGCTCTCCCCTCTCAGCTCTCTTGCCTCCCTACCTTGCACCATCAGCATCTAACCAGCAGCACAGATTCATCCCCAGCACATGGTACTCATCACCAGCACAGCACACCCACAGATAGCTTCCAGGTCAGTAAGACTCTCTATATCCTTATCTTCTTGTTTAATAGTATAACACACATACTTTTGGGATGTGATGTAGCTTAGATATTAGGATAAATATTATATGCATTCCTTAGATTTTTCCACTGCAACCACAAGTAGGAAGACTTTTGAATTGGGCTGGTTGAGTGAGAGATTGATCACTTCTTGCCTTCCATAGACTCAATCCATCCTGCATCAAGTTGCAAACACAGTGAAATGACTGAAGGCATGTTCCAGCATGCTGCCTCATGAATTTGCAGGAAAACGCGAGGAGAAAGCTTTAGAAATAGCCGAAATCGCGTAAAACTGTTGCTTCATCCACCCCTGTCATTGTGGCTTTATGTCTTTCCAAGTTATCCATGGCTGTACACTCCTTGCATAAACTCAATCCATATTGTATTTAGTTGTAAAGACAGAGAAATCACTGTAGGAATATACCAGCATGTTACTTCAGGTATTTGCAGGAAAACGTGAGAGTGAGCTGTTAGGAATTTCAAACTCTCGAAATCGCGTTTTGTTGCAAATTTATAAATGTTGCTTCATCCACCCCTATCATTGCCTTCTTGTGTCATTCCATGTTCTCCATGGCTGTAATCTCTTTCCATTGCTTTGTATGCAGCTTGTCAGAGTGATGGAAAGAACCAAGTCAACTGCAAGGAGTGCTTGGCAAGGGGCCAGGGCTTGCAGCAGCAGCAGCAGCTGGGGCAGGTATGAAGGAATTTAGTGTGTCTCCAAAGGGAAGAGTTACATGGCAGGAAGGGGAAGCCAATGAGCCTGCTCCAGCAAAAGGCCAAGAGATTGAAACATGGTGCAGGTGTGCTAAAGGAGATCAAGAAGCAACAGAAAGCGAAACATCTTACTCTAAGCCAAACAGGATCAAGGGAGCAGTTTTGGAAAAGAAAAGGCTGCTGCACAATGAGGCAGGCCCTTGTCAGAGAAAATGTCAGACTAGATTCTATCTTCATGTCCAAAGATCTTGTGAGAATAAAAAACCAATCTCCACATTAATGTAGCACGCTTGTACCTACATAAAGTATTGTTTCTTTTATCTATTTTCTCTTATTTTTGTGAATTTCCAACATTATGTTGGCCCTCTATTGATTGGTTGAGAGCTTATTTTTCCAAACCGTAAAAGGTCCCAAAATGAGCTCCCTTTTTTCCTAATGGGCCTCTAAAAGAGCCTTAACCAGAAGAGCACTTGTAGGTAGCACTCATACCCGACCAACCTAAAGAAGCTTATGGCAAGTTAGAAGAGGGGCATGCAATATTAATGGAGACACAGGATCTCATCAAGAAAATAAAAAAAGACCGACGAAAGAAAACAAAAAAAAAGATGAGAGGAATACTTGTTAATGTAGCAGCAAAATCATAACAACTGGAAGCAGGTGGCAACATAAATCTGCACATACCAAGAATCCCTTCAAAAAAAGATACTTGGCCCTATTGTGCAAGAGCCACAGCAACAACTCATCTCTCCCCAGCAAGCCCCGCAGAGCTTATTTTTAAAGACCTCTCTCCCCTCATCAAGGATTCAAGCCTAGCAGATACACTAACAGAGGCAACTGAGGAACAAGCACTAAGGAACCAAGCTGCAGAGGGATGAGTAGTAGAAGAAGCAACAATCACAGTACAAGAATTGGAGGCTCCCCCACCAGAGTCAAGTAAGAGACAACGAACGTTGGAGCCTTCAAGTCCAAGCAAAAGAAGGAAGTTGGAAGATAAAGAGCAACTACCCCCCCAGCTAGCCTCCTTCCAAGATATGGATTCTCAAGAATTCATCCAGGAAACAATAGAAGGCCTCGAGGCACTCCTTAATGATCCACTTAAAAAACCGGAAGCTGAGTCATGGGAACAAGAGAAAAAGGTATGGTGTTGCCACTTTTATTAACAACACACATGTTACATGACAGGAACGCCACCCTCTGAAAGAGATAAATACACAAGTGCAAAGCTAAAGACAACCCTTGAGGCAGCAGAGTCAACTCACAGGGAGGCTATCATGAAGAGCTTAAAGGCTGTAGAGGAACAAGAATAGAGGTAAAATTCCTTGGAAAGTAATAACTCGTCTTAAGCCAGACAATTGTACAGAAGATCAACAAAAATGCTGACTTAAACGCAAAGCTTGAACAAGCAAAAGATCAACTTCAAAGAGAGATCGCCCACACACAGAACCTCACAACTCTACATGCCCAACAAATCAAGGAGTGCCACGAAAGTGCAAAGGCTAATGAAGATGTTCTTCACCAACAAATTGAGGAACTAAGAGCCCCAACTCAAGGCAGAGCAAGAAAGAGTGCACAATCTACAACAAGAAAGAGAACAAGCGAACAAAGCACATGCAGAAAAGATCAAAGTCCTCAACGAAACCATAAGTGCAAACCAAGAAGAGGCACAAAAGACTGAATTGGAGCATCAAGAGGCCAAATCATAGCTTACAGTGCAACTACAAGACACTCAAAGATTGGCGGCACAAAGGCTCAATCAAATTACTAAAGCACAACAAAGGGAAGCAACTACCCGACAAGCACAAGAAGATGCAACAAGGAGATTTGAAGAGATGGATGCTGAAAGAATGATCCGAGAAACAACCATCTCCAACCACCTTAGCAATACAGACTCCCACCTGCATGATCTGGCATGTCAGCTAGCCACGGCACAAGAAAGGAGTCAACACCCGGAGCCGACCGATGATCTACGTATCTTCCTTGAGCATGCTGCAGAGTTGGGCTAGTTGCCCAGTAACTCCTCAGGCCCCTCCTCAAACTCTTTCTTTGTTTTTATCTACACTAACACTCTCATTACTTCAGTATGATATAAACTTATTTGAAGATATTGGCTTAGGTGAATTAACACTAATTAAACAAAATACTGAAAGAGATGCTGACCTAACCATCATCATGGGCATTTTGAGGAGGGACCTTGTATTAACTAACCCTCAAGACATCTTCTTCTACCCCTTGCATCCTATAGTGCTAAACCTTCGTAGTTGGTATTGCGTGCTCTAAAATTTAGAAATCCTGGACAATAGTATCGAAAAACTCGACCTGTTTGTTCCAGTTGGCATAACAGAGATGCCAGCCAACTATGAGGTGGTAGCAAATACTTACCAATGGGTAATTAGTCATGGGTGGCTAGAAGTGTACAACACTCACCAACATTTGAATCTCTGTGAGTCTACATTATATTACCCTGTCGGCATCCTTAAACTCTATACTAATATCCACAAGCATTTAGAAGCTATACCTCACCAATGTACGATATAATTTTGATGCCACTCACATAAACTACCTTGATATTGATAATGAAGAAATTCCTGAAATACAAAACTTTTTCAAAGCCCATAAGCCTAGCCACCCACCCCCTAGCATTGGTCAAGGTCAAGAAGAAGGTCCCTCTTCACTTTCAAAATCCACTTACCCTGTATATTCTAATATAGCCAATAAGCTTCTCAATCCCTATCCTAGTGTGCCACCTACTAACTCCTCCCAAGCTGACTATATTTACTCTTCTTTCTCTCCTCATGAGTTAGATTTTCCCACTAACACTCTTGCCCTCGAGGAGGTACTAGAACCTAACCCATCTCCACCACGGCAACCTCAGGAGGTACGCGATCTCACTCCACATGATAATATTGTGCCTTTCACTGAAAATAATGTCTTGGATTCTTTGATAGCTATAGAGTACGAGGAATTTATTCAAGCAGGCAATCCGCTTTTAAAGCCAACACTCATGTTCAAAGTTCTCATGCAGATTGCTCCATTCGACCCTACCCACAAAATCATGCCAGAGGCATACTCTGTAGTCACACCAACAAGGTAGCATTATGTACCATACCCTCTCCGTGCCCCACGTCCCGACTTAGAAGAATTACTCCCTTTGGATGGAGAGGGTACATTGTGGGCAAATGTCACAAAACACACAAGGATCGCCAACCCTCATTTGGCTAACTTGCTGGAAATCCACATTGTCACATTCATGATCAGCTAACTAATGTTATAGAAGATGGAGAAAGATACATCCTATGCACACGAGAGGTGGTTACACCACCATCATTACTAATGAAGAACAGCCACAACTAAGAGATTTTGGAATCCAACATACATGGAGGAAGGAGTTTTTGTCAGTTCCAGAATACAGCAGAGTATACATGAGCGTGCCACCAGCAATGAGAGTAGATCCATTATACATGCTTATCAAGCGAAGGTGGATGCCGCTGGAATTCCAAGAGGCCAAACATAAGGACTCCCATGTTTGTTATAACTTCCCTATCTTCACACTAGCAACATTTGGCCATATTCAAGAACAAAGATAGCAAATGCTGACATGGATCAGAGCATGGTGAAGGATACCCGATCCTACCATTGTGACAAGTGTCAGGTTTATGAAATTGTTGGTGGTACCAATAGACCAACCAAAAGAAACCTATGATGGTTTTGAAGTACAGCACCTGAAGTTCGACATGAATCAAGGGCCTTCAGACAGAGGAATGATGCTGTACTACCATCGATTACGATGTCTTCCAGCCTACATGCACGTTACATTTGAAGACATGGTGGACACTGGATTTTGGAAGTTGCACTCAGCATTCCGTCGCACTCTTTGGAAGTTCCAGTCTCTAGACGAGAATGTTAATCCCATTTGGATTAACAACATGATCCTCAATTGTTGAGGACATTAATAAGTGTCATGAAAAGGTACTATAAAGGTTATACATTATGAGATTGGCCACCCAAGGCCTAGTAAGTAATTTTTTAGGCACCCAAGTATGAATAAGGACCAATTGTATATAAGGCATTTTCTCATAATGAAAAGGACACAATCCCCTTTGTGCTATTGAGAGCTCTTCCCTTGTGACTTGAGAGAGGGTGAGGGAGTGAGAGCATTCTAGCATTGTGCCTCTTTCATGCTTGTGTACTTATGCTTGTATGAGAGAGTGAGAGAGTGTGTGATTGGTCTATGTGATGGTGTGTGTGACTCCATGGTGATAGTGTGAAGGTGGAGCTTGGAGTTTGGAGCTTGACAAGCGAGCTTGGAGGCCTCAAGGGACTCGAGATCGAAGCATTGGTAAGTACCCCACGAGAGTTATGATCTATTGCTCATCCATTAGGTGAATGTGTAGAGTTCCCTCTTGGAGGTGTGGTAGCCCATAACAGTGATCCAACAGAAGTAAGGACATCTGCAAGCTCTTTAACCTTCATTGAGTAATCATTTATACTCAGCTTTCCTCTAGTCACATTATGTAACCCTTGCTTTAGTTGCATCTTCTGTGCTTGGATATTTGTGTTGTGTATATCTTCCCCAAGGTGTCCTAAGCCTCCTTAGGTATTCATACATCTATATATGCACAATCATATGATCTGTCACCCTAACAAACAACCAATATAGCAGCTTTCTAGCTCTGTCATACCATGCTTTATATGCCTAAATTCACTGAGGGGTGGGATTTTCTTTACCAATATCTGCCTTCTTTTGTCATCACCTATGATGAACTCCCAATATCCTTTTCCCATAAGAAAATTGGTTATCCTGAACTTCCATGCCTAGAAGTTATTCTTGTCTAGCTTCTCACTCACAATCTATGTGATGATAGACTGTCAAACATCTTTACAAGCAGTGCTTGCAAAAAAACCTTATACACTTGTAGCAAATCTACAACCTTTAATAGGAGTACTATAAACCTATTATAATGCCACTATATGTGAATCAATCATATATACATACATCCACCTATTATAATGCCACTATATGTAAACCAGTCATATATACATGCATCCACCTATTATAATGCCACTATATGTGACAAAGTTATATACACATACATATATCAATACTTGTAACACTTTGATTCTTTGCACAAACTGTCCTGACCAAATTTTTGCTGTAACTTTGCTTTGACCAAAAATTGGACATATAAAGTAAAAAATAACATTGTCCTAGAGTGCTTTACAGAGCCAAAATCAAGCTTGAAAATCACCCAAATCATGTCAAAACATACAAAAACCCACTGAACTCAGTTAACTCAAAAATGTAGTGAATGTAGTTAACTGCACATAACATGGTCTTCTTTCTTTACCCAAGAGGATGCCTCAATCTAAGATAGTGACTACCCTGTCTACCTATAGCTCACACAACTACCAAAGGTTTGCTCACAAATCAAAGAGGGAAAGAGATGGAAACACCCTTACCCATATGCTGCTTTCTTACTTACCTTGGTCTTGCCTCTTGCTTGCCTCCCTAGCTCTCACATGAACCAGAACTCTGATACTATAATGCGGGGGAGAAGGAGAGCTTAAGTTCCTTGCAAGCAAATATACACACACAAGAGAGAGATGGACGGTTGAATTTTCTTCTATATTTTTCTCTTCTCTACAACCATAAACTAAAGGGATAAGAGTATGGACTATAAGGGAAAGTACTCTCCTACTGTAACATATAATGGTTGGTCCATAGTGTGAATATGAGCTGGCGCTATAACTATGTCATAATCTAGTAATCCAAATATGGTTGTCCATTGACATAAGCATATCAACCATAATCTCACCAACCATGCTAATGGCATAAGTGCGGAAGCTATCACCAGGCAGGTCATTAATGTTCGTAGCACTAGTTGACCTCGATATCTCAACAAGAAATACCAAAGGATGTTGAGTCATCCCAAAGGGCCAATAAGGACTAAAATAGGAATGATGATCCATTGGGATGAGACCCCACAGCCATGAGAGAGAAGTCCAGAAGCCAATGGAAGAGGGTGAAGTTCCACCAATGCCAAATCAGAGAACCACACCATAATTGGCATGAGACCCCTCCTAGGCATAATCAACCTGCCCAACCTCTTCTTTGAAACCAAAGAAAGGCTACTAGAGGGAATCCCACGGTAGATCTCATACCTATCAGCCATTTGTTATAATGACATTATTTAAGGTGGTGAATCCCCTATCCTATAGGCTTTGAGGAACTAGATGCGTGCAAATAATGACATTATTTATAAGGTGGTGAATCCCCTATCCTATAGGCTTTGAGGAACTAGACGCGTGCAAATAATTCATAGATCTGATAGAGAGTGGGCCTAATTTTGAGGTCGAATGCAATGCCTTCCACATTCAATTCATCAAATTTGTGCCATTGCATGCATGCCTTCTCCTCTTTGAAATCCTAAAGGCACATTCAAATGGTATCCAAGGATTTGAGGGGATGCTTGGATTACGATGTTGGGAACCTCTTGATAGGGGTCCATAAATTAAGTAATCACATCAAATCTTTAGTCAAGCCTTTGAAGAGATACGAACCTTTGAAGAGATGTTCTTCTTCTAGTTCATCCTCCTCGTTGGCTAGAACTTTGTGTTAATCCCTAACAATGGAAAGCCACTCTAATTGTTTAAGGCCCTATAAAACTTTTATGTGTAGAGGTTACCTCGTGAAGATAAAAGCTGAAGATTCTTCCACGGAGACAAAAGCCGTTCCTCATTGATTCTGAGGATGGTAAAATAGCACTAGGCAAGGGGGGATTGTTTACACTTCCCATACATCTAAAATCCTTGCCTCTATAGCCTAATAGCAATTCATATTCTTTATGTCCATGGGCCCCATTGATGCAACAAATGCCTAACTATAAAACTTGTATGTATTAGTAGAGATATAGACTATGGACACACCACTTGAGTTAAGGGGCGATCGGGCAAAGCCCCTTGTATATATGAAACTTTGAACAATTATTTTCTCTTGTGTACAACTTTCTTCTTCTCTTGAGATCTTACCCCGGCTTGCTTGCTTATGGTTTGCATGCTTGTGTAAGTACTTGAGTGTGCATGCTAGATAGCTTGAGTGAGAGAGCTAGAGTGGACTGGTGAGTGGTTCAAGCTTTCTAGCTTAATCATTGCCATTGGAAGGGTTGCCATAGAGTGCCATAGAGGATTGAGAGTAGAGGAAGGGTTCAAACAATTGGGATTGACAATTATAATTGTAAGGGTTGCCATAGAGTGCCATAGAGGAATGCTCTTTCAGAACTCCTAGATTCTGGACTTCCTTCAAATTGTTAGAAACGTATTGGCCTTCCCTCTCGATCTCTTCTCCGATTCCAACAATCTCATCTAAACTCGGTTTGTCATGGGCTTCTTCATTTTCTTTTCTCCAGGGAGTAACCCTTGTGCTCTTGATGCTACTATCAGTGGGTTTGGCACACTATTAGGAACTTCGTTTTGCAAAAACTATAGATATAGGCCAATCTTTGTCTTTGAGATATAGGCCAATCTTTGTCTTTGACTATGGGCCTATGCTTGTGAGCTATGCCTGTAAATATGGTGTAAAAGGATGTGTGCCACAATCCCATTGTCCTCTTTGATATATATGGTAGCTTGTGGGTAAGCACTTGGGACTGAAACTCCTCTTGGCCTCTTTTGCCTCTCCTATTAGGACTTCCACGATCCAAGATAAGTGGTTTCCACTATCCTATGATTCCTTGCAAGAGGCCAAGAAGGTTCTTTAACATGAACATTGTGTGAGAGAGAGAGGGAGAGAAATTGAATGTTCATAACCCAACCACACCCTTTTTTGAAATCTTTACTCATAACTGAAAGAAGTTTTTTTTTAATTTTTTTGGGTTTTTAAATGTCAAGTCAAATTGTACTTCTACGTGCTATTCAATAAATGTGCTTGTTCATAGCTTAAAGACCTGATTTTTAGCACTAATATTGTACCACCTTAACATGCTTCCAGCCTCTCAAGTTATAAAACATAGCTTTGATGATTATGAATGTTTTGTAACAATGATTAAACATGAGTATTGAAGGAAGTATTTTGTTGTCTTTCAATAATAGCTTCTTGTCTTCATCTCTTACAATCTCCAAGAAATCCCGATTCCCAATCGCCTACCTATATTGTAGCAACAATGTTGTATCATTGAATCTTGGATAGGATAGAGAGAACCATAACACCAAAGATATTAGAATTTGGATCCATCATTTCTAAGTTCTCTTATCTCTTTTACTTCTAATTGTCTTCTTCTCGTGGAGGTGCCTACATCATATTCTCATGCTAATTAAACATGAATTGTATATTCTCGCCCTAATTGAATATGAACTATATATTTTGAAAATGAATCAATAGTTGATTGGGTTATTTACTAAGCTTCCATATTAAGATAATATGGGTTTTCTATTTGTGATTCTTATGTGCAAGAAGGATAGGCAGAAGGGTTCATTTTTTTCCTCATCAAATTTAAAGTTTATTCATCTAAGGAGTTATATAAGTAGTGCTAAAGAGAGAAGGCAACAAGCTGTTTCCTAGCAACAACAACACCAAAGATACTACTACCCACACTAGCCTAGGCAAGAATGGGCACAACATGCCATTAGAAACTTACTTGCACGTATGACATCCATTAGAAACTTACTTGCACGTATGACATCAAGCTCAAGAATACAACTTTTGTTTGATTGCTCTTGCTAGTCCAGTTTGTTCCTCTAATGTGTCACTCATTAGAGGTGCTTCAGTCCATAGATGGCTCCTCTTTCTTTCTCACTCTCTCATTCCCTCTCTCATACACATGGAAGCAAGAAATTCAAAGGCACAATGCATAATGTGCGCTCTCTCTCTCTCTCTCTCTCTCTCTCTCTCTCTCAAATTCTAGGCATGGAGTTTAGGCCACTCCATCACTCTTAGCTTAATACTAGCCCACTTGTTTCACCATTGATTAACAAGCCATTCCCTCTCCTCCCCCTCCTCTAGGCTTGACAAGTGTGTGCAAAAAATGAGGCATAGTGTATTTTGCATCTATGAATACCAATAAATTCTAGAGTTAAAGGTTTCAAAATTACTAGATTTTGGGATGTTTAGTTTTAAATGATTCAAAATTAGTGAGAAATGCCTCTAGCTTTTGGTGAACGTTTAAGAGAAATGCTGGGTGAAAAGTTTTTTTTGGGACAAATAGTAAGTATATATCTTACTTCAAATCTGTCTTTACATCCAGACCCATTTAAACAAGAAATTCTAACTAAGCACATTCAAAAGTTTACGTAATAGATTCCATTTATCTTCCTCCAATGGGAAGCAAAGTTTTTTTTTGGGCACAATTCACCTCACATTGAAGGGAGGCCCTATTTTTTCTTTTGAAGGGGCTTTTCTTTAGCTAGCTTTTCTTTATGAAGAGATTGGAAAGGCATATAACTAAATTTCCTAAAACCTTTCCCTTCCTTTGAAGAGTAATTATGTTTCCACCCTTCTTGTGAAGGTTTTGAGGGTACTGCAACCTTCAAATTCTAGGCCTGCATTTCCATTTTTTTACTTTCGAATTTCATGTGACGTGAGAAGCCACATGGCGTGCTGCATGTGTGCGGTCCTGACGGAAATGATGTTGGGTCAACCGTCAGAGACTCAAAAGGCTGGCTCAGCGCGGACGGCGAGGCGCCGAAAGCAAAATGTGAATGAATGCACACGCATCCCGATGTAAAAATATTGCTGTGCGAGCCAGCCCTGTCGGTGGTAGAATCTCATTTCACACGCTTCCTACAATGAATGTGTACATGTGGCCAGCTGGAGAGACGACTAGTCAATGTATCTTCTATATAAGGTGGTCCTAGGAGTCCGGCTTCCAAGTAAGAGAGTGTAGTAGTATCAGCAGTGGCAGTCAGCATGGGAGCTCACCAGCTCGCAGGACTCGCCTTGCTTGTAGTAGTTAGTCTTGCTTCCATCTTCTCGCCAGCTTTGGCGGAGGCCAATCACTCCTACAAGTATCCTCCTCATCACACAGGTCACAACGAAGTGCCCCCGCCTCATCTTCACCAGAAACCACCCCCTGTCTACACAAAACCTCCTCCTCCTCACAAGCCACCACCCTACCACAAGCCGCCTCACCATAAGCCACCGCCCTACCACAAGCCCCCGCCAAACGTCTACACACCTCCCCCTTATGATAGCCACGATGCGCCACCAGCTCCCTACCACCACAAGCCATCCCCTCCCTCCTCCCCTCCTCCTGCCGCCTACAACAAGCGGCCACCTCCCCCCTCATCCCCGGCCCCTCCGGTCTACACAACACCCCCCCCTACTCCTTTCCATAAGCCACCACCTCCGTACCCCCCTCCCTATCACCACGCCGATGATGGTGGCCACGTCAAGCCTCCCCCCAAGGCCTACTATCCCCCTCCTCACTAGTCCCCAACTTGGTCGAAGCTTGTTCCTTGAATAAGGAAATGTTGCACTGTCATGGCTGTCCACAAATTGGTCTTCTACTACGCGTCCGCCTCTACGAAGTAGCAAATTGAATCGTGGAGCAGTTCAGTTTGCCTACTGACGTGCGCAATGTAACTTCACATATTATTTCGGTTTTGAACTTATAGTGCAACTTTCGTGCTGAGCTTTCACCCACTTTATTTCGCCCCATGGTCATGCTGTTCCACTTAAATTTATGTGTCATCGGTGCGAAATGTTACATGGTGTAGTACTACTCTAGCTTGAGGGTTTTAATTGAATGTACTCTAGCATTAGGCTTCTAATTCCTTCACTATACTTATTATTCGTTTTCTTATAGTAGGTGATGCCTTTGGTCGAAAAAAAAATGTTTTTTTTCAATCTTTCAAATTACAGACAATGTGTAGGCTTAATCAAGATTGAAACTTGAAAATCTCTAAAAATCATTTAAAATTAAAGGCAACATCGAATTGCAACCAAGATTTTTGCAAAGAGCAAGAAAATTACACGGCAATCCAATTTATGTCAACATTAGGCTGATAATATCTTTTTAAGATGAGACTTATATTCGTAAATAACAATACCACACACAGTTGGAAAATCATAAATTAACTCGTTGTTGTACTGGAATAGTCTCTTATTTACTCTCTTTAATTAATTAATTTTTGTGAGGCCTGCAGTGAATTTGTTTGTACGAAAGCCCAAAAAGTGCTTGCCACACGTGTAATATTCCCTTTATTCCCTTGAAACCCAAAAAATATAACGCAATCTATGAGTGATGTGAAGCTATGAAACGCTCGCTTTGGTCACTTTAATTATGGCTGCTTATTATAGCTTAAAAGGTAACAAATGATGTGAGGATTGCCAAAACTTGAAGCTCATGTCAAGCATATAGGTGAGGAGTGTATTTTCGGTAAGATAGAATTGGCAATATTACCAAAAGACAGGAAGGATTACTCTAAAAATATAGTTCATGCATAGTGATCTTATGAGAATATTACTTCTTTATGATATTAATTGATAACTACTCCAATCACACCTACATGTATCCACCATTGAAGGAAAGCTGAGAGGTTTTTACATTTAGACACTTTATTTCAATGGATGAAAATGTGTTTGCATGACACTCTTTGTATAGATTGAGGTAGTGATTCCACATCAAAGAAGTTTCATGTACATATATGGCTAAAAGAGGCATAAAATAGTATGGTGCCTTGTATACCTCAACAAAATGGTGTGGTTAAGAGGAAGAACATGTATCTCATGTAGCGATGGCAAGTTTCATGGTTTAAGGCCAAGATTTGCCTTATGATTTTTGGTTGCAGGTAGTTATGTGTCCCATTTATATATGAAATAAATGTTTCACCAAAGCCTTGTAGACAGTTATCCCTTGTGAAGCTTAGAATGGTAAGAACCTATCTTCTAGGTATTTATCTTGTCCTTTCTTCGAACCCTATCGTGTTACATATCAATGGATAGTTTTTGAAGAGTAGAATCTAAATATATGAGGTCTGTCTAATGTGAAGTTCGTTTGTTAAAATTTTATCCAGTGTTCCTTTTTGGAGAAAATATTTCAGTCAAACTTCCTTAAGAAATACAGATGAAGAAATGCTTTATATGGCCTTAAGTAGGCTCCCAGAGCATAGTATACATAATTTTTTACAAATGGTTTTTACAATAGTCCAATTGAGAGTACCCTATAAAAAGGAGTAACGATTATTTTTTAGTCATCGTTCTATGCATTGATGACATGCTTCTCATATACCTACTAATAAGAAGAAGATTTCAGCCTTTAAGATTGAATTGCATGTGTCATTTGAGATGACAGATTTGTGCTCATTGTATTATTATTTAGACATATAGTTCATCCAATGTGTTTGAGCTTTCTAGCATGATAGTGACGTATCATCTCAAATTTGTTTATTTGAGATGATAGATTTTGGCTCATTACATTATTATTTATATATAGTTTATGGAATATGTTTGAGTTTTCTAGCATGATAGTGATGTGTCATCTCAAATCTATCATTTGAGATGACCGATTTGGGCTTATTGCATTACTATTATAGTTTATGCAATGTTTTTGAGTTTTCTAGCATGATATGGTATCCACATGACGCACTCATAGTAGCCAAATATCTGCTTCAGTGTTGGCCCTTTGTTGATGTCTAAGGCCAAGCCTTGAGTGTCTTCGTGATAGTGGTTGTTGCAGTCAGGAAGGAATGTCTCCAGCAGTGTGATGAGATCAGATTGCAAAATCTGATAGTGGCGATCACCGTAAGATCGGGCACCTGATCATATCTTCTGTGATGAATTTGTGGATGTGCTTTAACATGCTTTCTTCTATGCACGACTGCTGGGGTGTCGGAGGAGCGAACCATGAAAAGTTGAACTAAAGCTTCGGGTTCTTTGACTGCTCCTCATGGAAGAGATTCCAAGCCCATCTTTGTTAGATCAGTAGAGGTAATCAAGGTTTATCCAGAGTGGGCATGGCGCTTTGTAATAATTCTCCTAGATGATGGCTTCAGTAAGAAGTAGGCCGGGTACTCGCCCATGTAAATCCTCGACATTTTGCCGCTCTTGAGTCCTCACAAGCAACATTTGTTGGTGCACCAATGAAGCAATCTTTTAATGGCCGAAAAGCAATCTATCATCTACATTATGAGCTCGTGGGAGCCATGTGAGAGAAGCCCTAGGTAAAGTATGGTACCTCCCCATGTTGTGCACGAACACGCAATGCATATGCTTCGTTGGATTGAAGTTTCTTGTACATGCCCAACAAAGGGTTTCCACAATATTGAAAAGGAAGGATTGAGAAGAGAAACAACCTGATTCAGAGTAATAAGGGGGGAAAGGAGATGATCCTTCGGGGGGAAGGGTTTCAAAGGGGTTTTGGTACAAAAAAGCCTACCTTTGTGCCTCCTCCTCAACGGCCTTTTGTTTGGCTTCTTCAACTTCCTACTCTTCGGGGGTAGGGCCCTGGCTGGATTGTGGGGGAATGGACTCTTTGCCTTTGGGGTCTAGGTGATTGCGCTTTGGCAGCAGTGATGGTCCAGGTGATGGTGCTTTGTGGTGGTGAAGTTGGAGAGGATTGGGGGTGACGTAGTGACATGAGGACTGCATCAGGTCCAATAGGCTGCATGGCCTTGGAAAGCTCCTTCTACCAGGGGCGTGGTAAAGCACTTTGGTGAGGAGGGTGGCTGCCTTCGAGCTTTCCTTAGGGGTTCTAACAAATGGCATGCG
The DNA here is from genome assembly GCF_041138505.1 of Cibotium barometz. NCBI lineage: Eukaryota > Viridiplantae > Streptophyta > Polypodiopsida > Cyatheales > Cibotiaceae > Cibotium > Cibotium barometz. The sequence continues at coordinate 748,679 of NC_141048.1, read as the reverse complement.
GCTCCTTATGCAAATATTCTACCCAATTGATAAGCGTTCCCTGGTGGACTCAGGCCAAAGTCGAGAGACTACAGTGGTGGCTGAATTTGACTGTCCACCATGTGGTCAATAAAATGATAGGGCCCTTACTGGCATCACCAGCTCCTCCTAAGTGATGTTGCTCCATTCCATGCCATCTTTGGTGGTGTTTCCCTAAAAGTTTCCTTATTTAGCCATGGGGAATTGGTGATCACGTACGGTTGGTTCAATCTGGGGAGATGGAGGGCTTCTCGGATCAGGTCTACATTGAGGTGGATTGTTTGCACCTATCCTTCATTGTCCAGCACTGGACATGTGCCCTGGTTGGCATGACAAGTCTTTGTAAAGCACAAACAATTGTATAGGTCAAGTCCCCATGGCTCCAATCCTCCGAGTACCAACAACTGCTCTAGGCAAGCTGATGGTTGGATCTGCAATGGCCCTATAGCATGGTCTAGTGAAGTACATCAGCTTATGCTCCACTTTATGATTGTTTTTCATAAAGGAGTGGACTGTGTGTCGGCTAACCTGCTTCATCAGCTGCTCCCCCAAGTGTGATAATTGGGTCGATGGGTGGTGGCACCGAGTGCTTCTTCATGAGGGTGGGGTGGTGCTTGAGGACCTCCAAATAGGAGTCTGATGTGTCGGCCATGGGTGAGGGAGGGTGTTTAGAAAGGGAAAGCTTGAGAAAAAAATTGGCAAGAGTTCAAGTAGGTTTAAAGTAGAAAGTGAGAAAATGAGAGGGTGGAGCCCATATATATAGGTTTGAGAAGGACACGGCCGTGGCAAGAGGTGGTACGGGCATGGCATTCCCATGAAATAGGCATAGCATTTGAATGGTATAGGTGTACCATTTGGATCGGCGTTTGGTATGGGCTTCGCATCTATTTGGAACAAGCATACCATCTGGGTGTTGAGGTTGGAATGGGGGTGGTAGTTGGAGCTGAGGATGGCATGGCTATGGCAAAGATGAAGCTGAATTTTATGGCCATCGCACTTCAAGTGGAGGTTGGGCATGGAATTTGGAATGCTGAATGGTATGGCCATGGCAAAGGTAGAGGGGAATGGTACGGCCGTGGAAAATTTGGTATGGTTATGGCACATAGGATTTTTTTGGAGGGCACCCTGCAAACAGGTTTTGTACCCGTGGGCTATGTTGCCAGCACCCCATTACGGGTTTTGTACTAATTGTGTGCCCAATTTGCCAAATGGAGAAGTCAGTTCCAATTAGGTGATGGCAAGGTTGGGATTTCTTTGGGGAGTTCAAAGGCTCGTTTGACGAGGGAGTATCTGGAGACTGAAGAGGTCGAGGGTTGATTGGGAGTACTCCAAGGTAGCTTGACAATGACGGATGGGGGAGTAGCCGTAGTTGATGATACATCTTCGGAATGGATTGTGGGTTACTGTTGGGGGGTCAAAAGGTCATCGTCGTGAAGCTTTTGCTTTCCTTTATCTTGTTGAGTCTTTGTGGTGGAGGCCACTTTGGGTTCCCATTGAATGGTGGGTAACTATGGAGTGACAAGAGTTGGGAGCTGGCATCATGGTGATTTGGGGACCCAAATGTGGCGATTTTCCTCATAATAATGTTGAGCCTGAAGTAGAGGTTTTGGGATCCACCGGGAGGTTGTTGTTGGGCACGGCTTAGGGTGTGAGTGACGATAGTGTGGCCTTGGTGAGCGTTTCAGCCATCGTTTGTCATATATCATGTGTGCTTGTGGTTGTTGAATTGGTTTCCTGTGAGGGGGATGAGGAGCTTGGGGTGCCGGTGTATGAGGATGGGAGTTGGATAGGGATCCACAAAGTAGAAGTGCCCTCACAATACCCTTGTGCTTTTAGGAGCCTTTTGGGTGCCCATTGTCGAGAAGGCATGCCATGTGTGCATTTGTTAATGTTGTTTTAGGAGGGTTAGTTTGGTTATTTTTTTTGTGGCGGTTCAGCAGCGTGGGTGGCTTGTGATGAGAGGTGCAGGGTAGCAGGGAGGATGTGAGGCGGTTTTGTGTTTGGAGTGATGAGCAGCCTCTTTTTGAGTGATGAGCAGCCTCTTTTTGAGTGTTATGGATTTGTGTGGATTGGAGGGTGGAATGATGGTGATGAGTGGAGGGGTGATTTCTTTGCATGAGGGAGCAGTGGGTACGGGTTCTTTGTCTTTCATGTGAGGACTATAACTTGGCTAGAGGCCAGGATAGCTATCCTTGCATCCCAGTCTATGTACCACCGGTTGTGTCCCATCCAACCCCTTCTGAGAAGTATCTCTTCGCACATGGTTTCTACAAGCATCACATAAAACTTCCCTTCTAAGGGATTATTTCCAATGTGGAACAAAAGTGTGATTGTGCCTAAGCAGTAAACTTTTTAGATGATATTGTTGTGACCGGGCAATAGGAGCATCTTTCAATGGGGGTTCCCCGAGGGAAAGCCATGTCTCATGAGAAATTAGGATGTAATAAGCCCTTGTAGCTACAAGAGATAATTTTTGGGCAAAGCTCGTCGGGGTGGTCATTCCTAACCATACAGTGAGCAGGCTTCACCTCCCACTCTTCTTATTTGAGGTCTACCACTTGGGCCATGTTGACTGCTATATTCTTATGTCTAAGTTTGTCTTGCCTTGCTTTAACCACTTGTTGGGCGGCTTGCTTCATTTCTTCATGGTTCTTTTTCTTTTTTTTTTAATGAGTAGCCCTTAGGGTGGTTTTGGTTAATGGGCCATAGTAGTGTTTTAACTTGCTACCATTGAAATATCTTGCTATTTTGACATCGTCAAGTGTCTCTATACGCACAGCGCCTTGTGGGGTTATCTCAGTGACTAGGAAAGGTCTTAAGCCTCTGAGCTTAAGCCTTCTCTTTGTGTGTTTTTGTTCTGAATAGGAGGACCATGCTGTCCTCGTTCATTTTCTTATCTTTCAGCTAGTCACATAGAACCATTATTTACACCTTATCTTTTCTACAATCAGTCTATATACAACTAGAAGGCATGTTTCGTCAAGCTTTTCAAGCTCAAATAGGTGATAGCCTAAGACATTCCCCATCGTGATTATTTCTTGTACATCAATGCGTCCATTCGCATAACCGCTTCAATACTATAGGTCAAACTGAAGAGTGTGGCATTGGTAACTACCTCTTGTAGGAAGTTTGATAGGCCCAGAGTGCTACCAGCAACTTTTGTTCCTAGTCGTTGTTGCATCAGCTGGCCTCAATATTTTTTGTGAGGATGGCACATAAAACTTTGTTAGTGCTTTCAGCTTGGCTTAGCTTGGGAGTAATATAGGGGAGGATTTTCTATGAGTGACAAGGAATTGTTGTAAAAGGAATTGGATTGCCTCATTAATGACGTGTGTTCCACTGTCACTCACAAGCTCAAGGGGGCAACCAAAGTGTGTGATGAGACGGACTCATATCGGAATTTCACGGTAGAGCATGCATCAGCTTTATGGTAGAGCATGCATTAGCTTTATGGGTAGCTCGAGCTTTGATCCATTTGGTACAATAGTCTATGGTGGCGATTATATATCGGGCTTAAGTGTACCTAGCCACAGGACTAATTGGCCCAATGAAATCAATGCCCCACTTTTCGAATGGTTGGAAGGACACAACAGGGTTTAGGGGCATGCTATCCTTAAAGCAGGGGAATTTTTGCTCGTTGGCATTCATTGCACTGCATAACATATTCTAATGCATTAGCCATTAAGCTGGGCCACCATAACCCAGTTGTGAAGGACTATGTGTATAGTGATATATGTTGCAAAGTTCCCCCTAGCACAGGCAAAGTGAGCCTGTTCTAGAGGGAAGACATATTCATCTTCACGGACACATCTAATAATCTTATCTTTCCCTTGCCTAAAGAGTTGGCCTACAATGAGTTGGTATGGGGTTGCATGTTTAATGAGGCATTGGGCACGGTCCTTGTTTAGGAGGGGGTCACCTTGTAAGCCATTGGTGGCTAGAAAATGTGCTACCTCCTCACCCTACTTAGGAGTTAAACATAATTGGAATATAGCAACATCTAGTAAATCATCATCAGCTACCAAAAGTGTCTCGCCATTGGGGATTCTTGACATGTGGTCTACCAAGACATGTTGTGAGCCCTTCCTCATTGTGACAGTGAAGTCAAACTCAAGTAGGATCAGGAGTGATTCTTCCTGTTGTACAGGGCATATTTACCAAGTATAGAAGAGCTTGATGGTCTATGAAGAAGATAAATTTGGTCACCAGAAGATAATGGTGAAACTTCTTAACAGTGTAAACCATGGCCAACCCTTCTCTTTTCGTCACAGTATAATTTCTCTCCACCTCATTCAGTTGGTGACTGGCAAAGCTAATGGGAAAATCCATCTTGTGTTCACCCGGTTTAGGCCAACACACATCCAATAGCAAAAGCGGAGGCGTCGATGTGGACATGAAAGATAATGTCCCAATTGGGGGACCTTAGAATAGAAGCACTAGCCCCAAGGCTTTTTTTAGAGTGGTATAAGCCTGTTTGGCATTCCTCCATTCGCTCGAAAAGGATCAAGAGTCTGTAAAGAGGTCAGGCTATATCACCATACATAAAAATGAAACGCCGATAATAGCCAACATGTCCCATGAAATGTTGGACTCCCTTAAAATTGGTGGGTGGGGGTAAGGATGAGCCGCACCTTGCTATCGTCTGTTGGAGATTCCCTTTTGGGAGACAATGTGTCCCAGGATAACTCCATGCCTAACCCAAAACCGGCATTTGAGTGGGTTCAATGAAATGCAGTATAGCCTGCATCTTTCTAACAACTTACATAAACAGTCAAGGTGTGCTTTCCACAAGGAGTTGACACAAAGGTCATCCATAAAGACCTCAAGAAATTTCTAAAGATATTCTTTGTAGGCCATGTACATTAGTCATTGGCAGGTATCCTTTCTTGTGACTCGTTCTAGTACATGTTCAGTGAAGGGTAAGGGATAGTGATCCCACATGATGGTGGCAGCATTGACCTTTTTGAGGTCCATGCACACTCTTACCTTCCCATTCTTTTTGGACACTATCATGATGGGTGATACCCATTATGTGTGCTCTATTTTGTATATGAATCCGGCATCAATGAGTCTATTGATTTCTTCCTGGACCATCTTGGAATACTTTGGGTTCATAGGATAAGCCCTTTGTTTGACCGGTCTTGCTCCATTAACCATCGGAATGGTGTGCTTGACTGCTTTGGGAGGTACACCCTTCATATCTATGTGCTTACAGGCTAAGCAATCCTGGCATTCTATGAGTAGAGCAATGAGCTCGGTCTCTTCCTCGGTAGAGAGGTCATCTCCAATGTATACTAGCCTCAGGTCTTTGCCCAAGCCTGCCACCCACAGGCTAATTTCCTTTACCTTGGCTAGACCATCATATGAGGTCCCTGGTTGTCCATTGTGGGACCTTTGAGCCGAGTCATATTGCAAAAAATTATTAGCCATCTTGAAGTTCTTGAAGTGTTTGGTCACTTGTTTGGTCTCTTCTTCCCTAGCACTTTCTTTGTCTATCAATTTTTTGGCTGCTTTTTCTGCCAACGCTAACTTCTTATTGCGTGCCTTGCATGCAAATTGGCCAAGCGTTTCAGGTTCAAGTATCGGATCAATGGGTTCCACTGGCTTTGGGGTGGACTAGAAGGGAGTTATTTGTGAACTACTTTTTCCATATTTGGTTGAAGTGGTCATGTGCTTCAACCTCCCCTACATATTTTAGCCATTGGGTGTCTAAATCGTCAGGGAAAACATAGCATTCTGGCCTAGGAAATCCATTAATCTTGTGAGTTCTGTATGAGCATGTTCCCTTTGATGGTTCTGCTTTACTAGCCTATTTAGATTTCCTAAGTGGTGACATTAGGCAGGTATGTAGAGCTAAGTATTTAGAGGGATATAATCTCCTGCCCGTCGGTTGTAGCAAACCTGGTTTTCGTGTGTCTTGGAAGTATGTCTGGAGTAGCAAGCATATGCATCCAATTCTCAGAGTCTTCTGGCTTCAAAAGAGGTGCACATTTCTTCCTATCCTTTTTATCATCTAGAGTTTTATGGCACGTTTGACATAAATGAACTGCAGTGGATCACTACTGAGTCCTTTGTGAAGGGTCTGCCACTTATGGGATGCACCTTCCACGTGCCTAGGTTGATCTTAACTATCTAATATTTCCTTCGAATATAGATATGGTAAGTATCCCAATCATGGATCATTTTGGTTTCCCTCATGAAAGGTCACCCAAGGATATAGTTATATGAAACTAGTTGACGTCCAAAGTTCATCACTACAAAGGTGTGCCGAAAGGTGGTTCCAAGGATCTTTATTTTCATATCCTTCAATAGAACAATGGGTCAAGGGTTGGCTCCATCAGGTGAGTTTTACTAGTAATGTCATCCATGGTAGATGCTCCCTCAATAGAACAATGGGTCTAGGGGTGGCTCCATCAGGTGAGTTTTACTAGTAATGTCATCCATGGTAGATGCTCCCTCAATAGAACAATGGGTCTAGGGGTGGCTCCATCAGGTGAGTTTTACCAGTAATGTTGTGTCATCCATGGTAGATGCTCCCCATTTTTCCCAACATTATTTTGTAACAATGCTCACTCCAACTCCCCCATCCAGGATTGTTGTGACCTAGAGGCCTTCAAAGGTTATTAGCAATGCAGCATTGAGCTCATCGCCTTCAAATTACTATCTGAGTTTATTTACTTAAACTATGGGAGTGCCAGTGATCTCGTGAGGTTCAACGAGCTTGTCTTTCTCTGACTCATTAGAGCCGTCTAGCTGTATGGATTCTTGCATGCCTACCCCGAGGCATCCCTCCATCCAATCTTTCATATCCTTCCATAAGCTTGGGCTACCTTAGCAAGGTGCTAATGGGATCTAGATCTGAGAAGAGAGGAAGGAAGAGAGACCAGCAATGTCTCTAGGAGTAGAGGATGTTATGCGAGGAAGGTTGCTTTGGCTTGTTCTCAAGCTCTTATATGTATACGGTATTTGGATGAGGATATCTGTGTCCGCTCTTTTGAGATGGTCATCCCCCAAGTTTTTGAGATATTCAGCTACTCAATTTCCCTTGTGGGGGGTAGCTGTGGGTATTGGGTGTTGCCTCTTGTGTTGGCCTATGAGGGGGTGACTAGTGTAGGAGCTCTTTATATTATATACCTGAGACTCTTTAGGCGGGTCTCATGTTGGAGACGAGAGGACACGGTTCAAGGTAAGCAGTTGGAGGCTCATCTTCTATCTGAGCTTGATAGTCCTTGACCAATTCTTGGGCTACCAAGAGTCTTTCCTTCTCCTCTATGGGGTTAGGGTATTTGGCAAGGTTTTTAGGGAGCTGGTTAGTGTCAATATGTTCCCTAGCTTGGGTGGCTGAGTGTAGCAGATCCTCCTCTTTTGACAAAGAGGTTGATGCATGTGTGGTCGTGCCATCTTCCAAACCACTCTTAATAACTACCCAGCTATCCCTTTTGCCAATTTTTGTGGTTTTCTTTCTCGAGTGTCTAGTTGCTCGTGCTTGTTCATGGACATTGTTTGGGGCTACGACCTTTACTTGTCCTTGGTCTTGCAAGGTCGATGCCTCTACTACAGCATGAGCTACAGCCCTCTATCTAGTTACGGTGTTGAGAGAGACCATATGGATGAAGCCTTCTCTTACACTCAATAGGTTAATGTTGGTGTTGGCATTATCTTCACGAGCTTTCTCTATTGTTCCTTGTCTCAGCGGACGATCCTTATACATATGGTCTATCCCACACCCAATGCATAAAGGGGTTAATGTGGAAGCACCTATAGAGGTGCTTGCTATCCCTTTCTTGATTGGACACTTAATGAGGTCCTATGCAATGGTAGCATTGCATGGGTGGTCGTTTGGACATTGTATTCATGTCCCGGCCCCATGGGATCGGGGTAGCTAAGTACACTGGGAACATTTGGTCACCCTCCATCACGTAGTGGCTTAGAATTTGGGAGGGTGGACTAGTTGGCTCCAAAGGTTCATAGGTAGGACCTTCAAGAACTTCCTCCTCGTCCCCTTCTTTAAAAAAATTTGACAAGGTTAGCTGATGAACATGTGTGACTCGTGGCAATGGGGGTTGAGGTGGGAGAACTAGAGGTGGTAAGGGCATTTCAAGTACCCCTTAGAATTCCTCTTTTGGCCAATTCTTGGCCTCATTAAGATACATTGTAAAGTGAAAGTGTTTCACTACAGTGGTTGGGCTGTTGGCTAACCCATGGGATTGAGGCTGGACTGATGGATCCCTAAAATGAGACTCAATTCTGTTAAGTTATGATAGTTGAAGTAAATCCCAGATAGTCTTTGTTTTATGGAAACGAATCAATGGATGTGCCTCTTGATGAGGAAAAAAGCGTTGGTCTCTATGATCCAAGTACAAGTCTCTTCCTTGATCTGACCATGTGACTTATGGGTTTGGTCGAATCAGTTTGGTTAGTTAAGGCCCTTGACTATGTTAGAATAGATTTTTTCCGATGGAATCGGCCGTGCTTTCTAGGCGAGGGAAGTTTTTACATGGGTTCGGTTTTGAAAGAACCGAGGGATTAGTCTCTTGTCCGGATATCCGTGGGCGAGGCCCCGATTGGGAGACTCTGCCCTACGCAAGAAGTGCTACTTCCGCTGCGAGCACCCAAGAATTAATTACACGGAGGGGGAAGGGATCTTTCATACTTGAAGTCCTGACCTTTTGGAACCTCTTCACAAATGCGTCCCTTAGCTCCTCACACATGTTAAAGTGGTAATCATCAAACTATGTGAACCACTCCATTGGCATGCCAAAGGTGGGTGCAAACTCTCTCTGTAATTATTCCAGCCTTGGATACGAGAGCTATTCGAGAGGGCTATCGTTCCAAATATGGCCAGTGGCACATGCATGTCGCTGGTACATGGAGGAGATCTTGGGTGTAAGAGCCAGCTATGTTATGCCGGCCCTCCCTTGCACTGCCTCCCTTTCTGCAACCCTTGCTCGTCGCCTCCCTTGCTTGCGTGCGACTTTGTTGCATGCTTAGCCCAATGTTGGCTAAGCTTAGTTGCTTGGTAAGGCCGATTGCCTTGGGCTTGCAAGGCTTGAGGTAGAGTGTGGGCTTAAGCAACCCTTTGCTGGTAGCAGTTCGTGACTTCATGATTGCCCCATCTTTGGCAATATGTGCTATAGAGGGTGGAAGGGGGTTGCAAATGTGGACACTCTGTAGTACTAGTATGGTTAGCTTGATAGATCGGGCATCATACTAGCTCCCTCTTCAGATAGAGATGGGGTTGGGTCATTTGCTGCATTAATAGAGTGGCCAACTACTTGACCTATTGTCCAGAGGTGGATTCCTTGCTCTTTCCATTAGATTTAGTGCTAGTGGTCTTGAATGAAGCTTCTGATGTACCGTCATGAAGTTCTCCAGAACGTGTTCCCTTGAAATTGTCCTCGAAGTCCATAGCACTCCCGCAGCATTGCTCAAAAGAGGTATGAGCCAAGACATACAAGGAATTATGTAGGGGTATGTCATCTAGATCTTCCAAAAATCTCCCTATTAACCTTTCATCAAAGAACTTATCTTTGGAACTGCAACAACGAGAGTGGAGATATCTAACACTATTGATGTTATCTTGGATGGTTTCACCATCCTTTTGTCTAACATTATGTAGCTGCTCAATAGGGCTCCATCTAGTTCTTTGATGCTCAATAGGGCTCCATAGGGCTCCATCTAGTTCTTTGATGCTCAATAGGGCTCCATCTAGTTCTTTGATGAGAATATCCAACCTTGAAGGTCTCTTTCAAGGCTTTGAAGGTGGCCTTGTTCTCAGTTTTCAAGGCTTTGAAGGTGGCCTTGTTCTCAGTTTTCAAGGACCTAAACCATTGGCCAACTTTACTGTCTAGGGTGAGGCCAAAAGGCACTCACCTTAACTTGTCCTTCCATATGGCCAAAGGCTTCACAAATCTGGTTAAACATCTCTAAGTGTAGAATGGAGTCTCCAGTCCCATCGAACTTAGTAATTGGGGTCTCCAATTCCATCGAACTTAATGACTAACTTCAAGATGTTTGCGGGTTTGTTCCACTCTAGTCTAGGTCCTAGTGCTGGTTGGAGCTAGGGGCATGATACCCACAACCACCCCCTCCCTATTTCCATGGCTATTCTCAACATTTATGGTGTTAGCCCTGCCATGGCTGGAGCGGGTGTTGGCTGGAGCTGGGCTAGGTGGATAATAGACCAATAGAGGTCGTTGTCTCACTGGGTGGATTGGGTTGTGCCTCATGTGGTCCCATGTGGTATCTTGGGTAAGCTCCCCGTGCTGGGTGTTTTTGAGATACAGGTGGCCCACATTCATGTGAAAGGGCCGGGTAGGCCCTTTCTCTTTGGTACAATGTTTCTGACCCTTGGGAAGATGGATCTCGCCCTAGGTTTAGTATGGGTCTTTGGGCCCTGTATGAATCGACCACCCCTAAGATAGGCATAGCTCTCTAGACTGGTGGTTGATTCTGGGTCTAATGGCTCTTGCTTTGTCCTATTTTTGCTCTAGGATCTAGAGACAATGTGGGCTCACTTTCCTGCTCGTGTTCCATACCTCTCACCCCTGGGATGTGCCTCTTCCAATTGTACATTTCCCAGGATAAAGTTGCGGAGCCTCGAAGCAAGGCTTCTCTGTAAATGTGTGGGACAGGTAGGGTCTTACTCCTGGACATGTGGTCTGTCCATACACTGAGCTTCAAGTTCTCATGTTTCGAGGTTAGGAGTTTCCCATCCTGGCTGGGAGGGACAAGAGAAGACAAGATGGGAAACTAGTCTTCGCTCTCTCACTGGTGCTGTCAGAGATGAGCACCGTTTGGCTCCAAGCGTTATTGACCAACGAGTGTGACCTTATGAGCAAGGGAGCTTCAAGAGAGTTTATATCATCAAAGGGATATTTTTTTTTGCACCAATTTACCTGAACGTAGGTAGATTCACGTATCTTCCCAGTATTTTTTGGATATTTGTTTTGATGGGAAACTAGCGCTAGTCTCTAGCTACCTTATTGATACACTGTAATGTGTAAAGAAACCTAATAAATTAATATTAATTTGATGATTAAACTATTGTGCAAAATTAATGAAAGATGAACAAAAAATCAAAAATTGTATGAATGTCAAGAGCAAAAATTGAACACTTGTCTCTTGCCTTTGGTGAACTCCAATGCTCCATTGCTCCGATTGACCTCCATATCTCCATTGAGCTCAATCAATCAAACAAACAACATATCTCCATTGCTCTAGTTGACCTCCATATCTCCATTGAACTCAATCAATATCTCCATTGCTCTAGTTGACCTCCATATCTCCATTGAACTCAATCAATCAAACAAACAAGAAGCTCAAACATCACACATCCAACTGGTGGATTTGCACTCCAATCGAGCCAAATGAGGACTCTAGCACATGAAAAATGTGGAGGACCTAAGCTAAGTGCTATCCTAGGTAGCAATGCTAAAGATGTTAAGCTAAACATAAAACCTTGCACAGAAGAGAGGGAAAGAAGAAGAGAAACAACCATGCAAGGGTTGAGTCGGAAATGTGCACTTAGCCAACCCTAATGAGGGTTAACTCCCCTTTGTGAGGTTGTTAGGGGATCACTCCACCACCACTTGTGTCACCCAACTGGATATTCAAGAGCTAGGTGAAGAGAAAAGGAGGGAGGTATGGAAAGCTCAACCTTCACTCCATGCCACATGCATGCAAGAAGGGGATTTGGTAGAGAGTCAAGAGAGGGGAGAGGACAGGAGAAGCTAGATCATCACAATCCCTAACCTGAACACACAACAACAATCAAGCATGCAAGCATCTACACACAATCCCTAACCTGAACACACAACAACAATCAAGCATGCAAGCATCTACACACAAGCAAGCATCCATAAGCTCAAGAGTGTGTGTGAGAGAGAGAGGCAAAACTCAATTGAGACTAATGGGATTGTCCCTTTTCATATTCCATAAAATGTCTTATGTACAAGAGCTCTCATTTTACAATGGTGGACCACCCATTTATAATTCGGGGCCCAAAACTAGCTTCCTAGTTCCATGTACATCTCTTTCCTATGAACGGCATTACACAAGCTGTAAGCTCAGTCATCCCATATCTCTTTTATCATTTAGCGCTTTGCGCGGTTACAAAAAGAAGTTACAAGAAGCATAGCCATGCTTGAAAATAAATGTTAATCGGAGTGGTTAACACTTACCTCAGTTGCAGTTGGGAGAGCTCGCTCTTCGTTCCATCACTTCGGTGAGACAAAGAATGAATCAAATTAAAATTTTAAAAAAAAAGGCTATGGTTAAAAGAAAGCCTACTCTAATCACATAAATCTGTTCTCAAGCACACAAATCATACACATTAACACTTAAATCCACTATACTCTAGAATACATTTTCCCTAACATCTATCCAAGGATTTGCATCCAAGGACATGGTTAAGTGAGGAAAATACAAGATTTTAGAGAAGAGGATTGCTCTGCTTCTTTTCCTCATCCAAGATTAGTTCTTCCCCTATAGTGGCACCATTTGTTCATATCAAGAACCTTCTTACTCTCATGCAATGAATCAAGAACCTTCTTTTCCTCATCCAAGATTAGTTCTTTCCCTATAGTGGCACCATTTGTTCATATCAAGAACCTTCTTAGTCTCATGCAATGAATCATAAGATAGTGGAAAACCCACTTATCTTGAATCATGGAAGTCCCAATAGGTGAGGCAAAAGAGGCCAATAGGTGTGTCAATGCCTCTTATTTAAGCCCTTCCTTTAATCTTAATCCTCCATGGCAGCACTTCTCATAGTAATAGTTAAGCTAGAAAGTTTGAACCACTCTCCTCTCCGCTCTAGCTTAATCACTCTCTCAGTCAAGATATTAAGCATGCATACTCAACATACTACAAGCACCCACATAAGAGGATAAGAGCTCATGAGAAGAAGAAGGCTTTGTACATCTGCATTAGGCTTTGCCCGACTGCCTAAATTAAGTGGGTGTCCATAGCTTAACTCTACTCATATATACAAGCCTTATGGTTAGACAATTGTGACTCATCAATGAGGCCCATGGACATACATGATGTGAATTGATATTAAGCTAAAGGAGATGACTTTCGCTGTATGAAAAGTTTGAACAACTTCTTATGTCAAGATGTGTGTGCATTGTATTGAGCTATTGTTTTCCCCACATCCAACAGTGACTAGATGAGGGTTTTCCCTTAGGATCTCTTCCTCCTCATCATGGTCTACTCCTTCCATCAAGTCTAGTCCTTCCACATGCATGGTCACGTTATCCACCTAACACGTGTGTCCGTTTTGACTAAAATACTTGTCTTTTTCTTACCCTTTCTATGATGGAGATGGTGTCCCTTTCCTAGTCTTGTTCTACCTTGCCATGCATAGCCATAGTCTATCCAAAAGCATTGAATAGGAGCACTGAATTGACTTCATCTTTAGAACCACAAACAAGGTGAGAAATTTACATCCTACCACCATCATCTCTTCATTTTTTATTATGCCTAAGGGTTTCTTTGTTTGATCATTCTTATGTTGAATGGCACCATTTTCTAGTTCAACACTTGCAAGTTCACCAGACCTAGATATTTACTCTTAATCCTCCATCCTATAGGATTCTAGGTATATCATGTTCTCAAGCATGATTATCACCTGTGTGGGACCATGTTGTCTACCTCTCTAGAACTATTTCTACTTCTGTTGTCTGACATTCTACTACTGGCTTATCTGCTCAAATTCCTCTTTTTTTAGATTGGCCCATTAACCTAGCCAAGAGCTACCTCTGCTAGTTGAAAACTAATTTCAACATTTAGCTCAATTTTATGTTTAGTTTCATGTTCTTCAATTCATTCTAGAGATCATACTCTTCTTTAGCCTTGTCGAAGTCTTCATTGTCCTTGTCTATAGTAGTGGCACTATGTTGTTTTGATTTTTTGAAGACTGACCCATTAACCTAGCCAAGAGCTGCCTATGGTAGTTTAAAACTAAGTTCAACATTTGGCTCAATGTTATGTTCAATTTCATGTTCTTCAATTCATTCGAGAGATCTTCCTCTTCTTTGGCCTTGTCGAAGTCTTTGTTGTCCTTGTCTACAATAGTGGCACTATGTTGTTCTATTTTGTTTGCACCCACATGCAATAGCTTCTAAACTCTCTGTCTTCTTCATTTCTTAGAGACATGATATTGTTGCTCAGAATTTTGAGGGGCACGTCCTCCATTTTATAGTTGTCTCATACTACTACGGCTGACACTTCACTTATCCTCAACTACTTTGGCCTTTCCTTTATCCTTGCTTAGCAGCCTCACTTTGGGTTTTTTCATGCACTTCTCTTATTAGCTTTTCCACTTGTACCTTGGGCTTCTTGTAGCACCCTTCTAGCCTCAACCCTTACTCTTGCCTCATCCTCGCATGAGACTATTCTACCTTTCTTATATGCTGGCCTCTTTGGAACTACTAGTTCTGCTTGTTTTTGTGACCTTGTCATTACCATTACCTCTCGCTTTTCTCCTTCCATATGCACCACCATCTCTACCACATCCACAACTGGTTGGATGGTCTCTCTGACCTTGAAATTCTTGTTGATGCCATAGGAAAATATGCCATTTGTTACTTCAATGGCCTGCATCTTTACAATATATAGCAAACCTTCCTCTTTGAGGGGTTTTATCTTCCTCTCTGATGGATTGTATCTTGTTATTTCCTATCCTCTGCCATGGTATTGCCTTGGTGATGGATTTTCTTCACCATCTACCACCTCATTGCTCTATTTTGTCCATTATATTTATAGTTTTGTATTACACGGTTCTATGTTGGACACATTTGACCAGCAGCTCTCTGTGGGAGTGCACTCCTCCTTGAGGTGTCCTTCTTCCCTATATCTTCCATAGTATAGTCACTCTTAGAGGCCGGACCCATTCAAACTTGATAGAATTAGTCATATGTTGCTGGTAGTTCTCTCATTTCTAGGAGTAGTGCCTTGCTCTTTGTACTTAGCACACCCTTCTTACCTTTCTATTGGTGCTCTTCTTGGTAGACTTGCTTATGCTCTACAAGGTCTCTCATCTCTCATACTATCTCCCTTCTCTCTACTCACCACACCTTCTTACCTTTCTTTTTTTCTAGGACTTTTGAGTCTGACTCCTCTCCTAAGTTATATGCATCTGCAAATTTCTATGTCTCATTGTTGGCCATTGGCTAGCCTGTGCCGTGAGCCAGAGTCGTAATAATCGATGGGCAGCCACCCTGTATGTTAGCATCGCCAACGGTGCTTCCTTAATTGATGCACGTTAATACCAACGGAATCATAGTACCACCAATGAATACTTGCTAAAGATAGTATAAAAGAAGAGATCTTGAGCTTTGCAAGGTTGTTGCTGTTGCTGTTGCTGTTGGCAGTTGTTGTTGTTATTCTTTGGCTGCCAATTGTATCATAGTTCCATCTGGAATAAAGCAAGATTGTTCTTCTGTTTCTTCTATTCTACATCTACCCTAGTTGCGTCTCTATATATTAGTCTCCTTTTGTATATGTTAGTTGAGTAAAGTTATCTACTGATTCATCACATCTGTGTATCTCATCCATTTGACACTTACTGTAGTCTATAGATTGTGTTTGAGTTTGTATTTGCCTGGTGTATGTTGCGTGCATATCCAGTGACTCTCAGCAAGTTTCTCGAGAGATTTAAGTAGTCAATTCCCCCACCAACACTCACTATTAGATGAATCCTTAAAAACTACTACATTCTTCATTTT
Source organism: Cibotium barometz (assembly GCF_041138505.1). Classification (NCBI taxonomy): domain Eukaryota; kingdom Viridiplantae; phylum Streptophyta; class Polypodiopsida; order Cyatheales; family Cibotiaceae; genus Cibotium; species Cibotium barometz. Next base: position 732,930 of record NC_141048.1, on the reverse strand, counting down.
CTTGGACTTCTTTTTCTTGTACATGTTCTTCTTGGCTCTCTTGCATGCCTCCTCTGCCAACTCGTCAAACCCTAGGTCTTCCATATGTTCTACGATGTGTTGTCTGAGCTTGAGATTTGTTAAACCCTTTTTATGAACCATTGCCCCATCAGTTCTTTAGAGGGCCCATTGGCTTCATCCAATCTCTTCCTAAGCGATTTGAATTTTGATGCATAAGCCTTGATGTCCATGTCTTCTTGCATTAGCTTTCTCATGATGTTTGTAAGCTTACTTTGTAAGATTCCTCTCTCCATCTTTTGAGGTGTAAAGGTGTAAGAACCTCCCCTTCTGTTCTTGTAATTATTCCCCTCTCTGAAATAGAAGAAAGATCTTGTTTTGGCCTAGAGAGAGAAAATGTCTAGAGAGAGGTAATCCAAAATTGAGATATCTTTGGATATATAAATCCTCCTAATGTCTAAAATGGATTCCCCTGAATCAGAAGGTCAAAATGAACTTTCCAATGTGCATTAGGAATTAATTGAAAATGGTATAAGGGACCTTAGCCTAAGGGTCTACATTTTCAGCAATTTTTGGATTATGGTCCAATTAAGGTTCTGTGAGATTCCTGTCCCCACCGCGCAACGAATTCGGGTGCTAGCAGCAGAAGTAGCACATCTTACGTGGGGCAAGGTCCCACACTCGGGGCCTCGTCCACGGATATCCGGACAAGAGACTAATCCGTCGGTTTTTCCAAAACCGAACCCGAAAAAACTTTCTTTACCCGGAAAGCACGGGCGATTCCACCAGGATAACTTTTTACTCTAACGTAGTCAAGACCATTACTGATCAAACTGATCCGACTGCACCTATAAAGATACTCGGTCAGATCAAGGAAGAAACTTGCACTTGGATCATTGGGATCAACGCTTTTTTCCCCATCAAGAGGCACAGCCATTGATTTCTATCCATAGAATAATTACTATCCGAGATTTACTTCATCTATCGTAAATAACAAAAATTAAGTCTCGATTTATGGATCCATCAGTCCAGCCTAACCCCATCCAGTCCCATGGGTTAGCCAACCACCCAACCACTGTAGTGATGGGATCCAATTAGGAATTTGGTTAGGTTTTTGTCCCGGGTACCAGGGAAAAGAGTTCCCATGGCCCCCTAGCCGGAAGTTCATGCAAACATAAAACTAGTCACACCACTTACACACCCAATATGAAATTGCCTTTTTCTCAGCATCAACTAACTTTAAAACAATCCTTTAATAAAACCATTATGTCACTGATGACAATCCTCAAAATCTCTGGTTGAATCCATATTTCCAATCATTCATTCATCGATGTACTTATGGCATCATTGGCAACCAGAACGCTCACCACCTGTTCACTCAAGGGCCTTTTCAATAGTTCCTAGCTCATAGTACCCGGCAATATTTTCACATATAAAAATCAAGATGGAATCCTCATTGAAGATTAGCAAGATCAATCAACAAATCCATATACGAGAGCCATGGACTCATCCGTTGGACCAGCAAGGTCAATCAACCAGATCCATGCCCGATTTCAGAAAACAACTCTTACTCCTTATTCCAATATCTTCCACGATGCACGTGTGGATATCTTCGGCGACCCAGAGCCCGAGCACCGTATGGTCAGCACCCTCTAGGATCCTTCGCACAGCAGGTCACCTAGCGCTTCACTCATAGGCCGCTTCCTTGGTCCCTCATCCATCGTACCAGAAGCTTACCATTTAAATCGAACCGAGGCTGGTCAAGACCTCGGCCGACCTTGCTACGTGAGACGTCCTCCATTGACTCTCCGTCTCAGTAGTTGCAACTTTATCAGTTAGGTCTCCACGACCTTAATCACAAGACGGTCAAAATGCTTCCCCAGCATTCTTGACATAAAACAGTCATTTACAAACAGGTCATAAATACAGTTTTTATAATGAACTCACGTCTTTCCAGATTGTTCCACATCAATCCATATTACTTAACCCAATTCCAATTCATATGTGTATCCATTCTTGACCAGATACATCATTTTCCATCCCATCACATCAGATTCATTCACTTCACATAACATCCACTCCTATCTTTTTTAATTTACATTACGTCTCATCACATCCATTTCTTTACATCTCATTCGTTCACATCTTATATTATTCATTAACATTCTGATTCACATGACATCTCATCTCATCCATTCGCTCATATCGACTTCATATCCATTCACATACATTTTTGCATTCATTATTCCACATACACATCCACATTCGTACATCCACATTCACATCTACATCCATACATCCATTTTCACATCCACATTCATACATCCACATCCACATCCACATTCATACTTCCACATTCACATCTACATCCATACATCCATTTTCACATCCACATTCATACATCCACATCAATATATCCATTTTCACATCCATATCCATACATCCACCTCCACATCCATTTTCACATCCATATTCATACATCCACCTCCACATCCATACATCCACATCCACATCCACATCTACATCCATACATCTATTTTCACATCTACATCCACATTCATATCTACATTCATACATACACATCCATATCCACATCCACATCTATATTCATACATCCACACCCACATCCACATCCACATCTACATCCATACATCCATTTTCACATCTACATCCACATTCACATCTACATCCATACATCCACATCCATATCCACATCCATACATCTATATCATACATTCACATCCGCGTTCACATTCATACATCCACATCCATACATCCATATCATACATTCACATCCGTGTTCACATTCATATATCCACATCCACATACATACATCCACATCCATATCTACATTCATACGTCCACATCACATCCATTCTCGCCCTATCACAACCTATATACGTCTTATCCCATCAGATACACTTCTTACCTCATCCCATACACATCTTATCACATCCTAACTCATCTTAGCACATCCTATCATATCCCATACACCTCTTATCACATCCTATCACATCTCATACACATCTTATCACATCCTATCACATCTCATATACCTCTTATCACATCCTATCACATCTCATACACATCTTATCACATCCTATCACTTTCCATATCTATTTATAGAATACAAGAGAATTCTTATATTTGATATAAGATTTCTTTACGCATCTATTTATGCATAAATTCCATTTAAGGAGACTAACACTTTCGAAATAAAAATCAATCTTTTATGCATCTTCCTATGCATAAATTCATTTTAAATGAGAATGACACTCTTGGATTAAAATAAATTCTTTATGCATCTTTCTATGCATAAATCCAATTTAGTAGGAATTACACTTTTTAGAATAAAATAATTTCTCTTATGTATCTAATTTATGCATAAAATCCATTTATGATAAAAATCACACTTTTACATTAAAATAATAATCTTTTATGCATACCTCTATGCATGAAATCCAAATATGATAAAAGTAACACTTTTACATTAATATAATAATCTTTTATGCATACCTCTATGCATAAAATCCAAATATGATAAAAGTAACACTTTTATATTAAAATAATAATCTTTTATGCATACCTCTATGCATGAAATCCAAATATGATAAAAGTAACACTTTTATATTAAAATAATAATCTTTTATGCATACCTCTATGCATGAAAATCAAATATGATAAAAGTAACACTTTTACAATAAAATAATCATCTTTTATGCATAACATAAAAATTAATTTTTCCATGATTATAATAAAATTCTTTCAATTAATCTAGGATGATAATTCCTAGAATATGGTAGGAAGTCCTGTTTTCATGCTTTGAATGAATTTATTTTATGTGTAATTTTTTTCAAAAATTTTGCCATAGCTCCGCTGCTATGACTCATAAATCTTTATTATTTTAAAAAATAAATCTTATCATTAAGGAAATGATTAGAATGATTCCTAATTGGATCATTAATCCAATAATGGATTGAATCATCAATATTCATGAAATACATAAACTAAAAGCATAGAAAAAAGCCATTAATTTGACCTCAAGCATAGATTAATCTTGGATTAAGAAAAAGCTTTATGAAAAGCTTCATTTGGATTGAGAATGGGTCATGAGTATGACCATTTCTTGAGTGAGAGAGAGAAATTACATAAAAACCATTAGAATTAAGCATAAATAAAAATTTATGTAATTCTTTACTATCATTAATTAATTAACTCCAATAGCATTCATCAAATTATATAATTCTTCACTACCATTCATCAATTAACTTCAACAGCATTCAAAAACCATTCCAATTAAGCTTCTCAAGCTTGAGAGGGGTTGAGAAGAGAGAAACATTGAGAAATTATAGAAAAGATCAAAATTCACCATTTACCTTAGAGAGAATTTTAGAGAATAGTAAAAATTAGCATTATTTCAGCATAATTCTGTTGGAATTAGGGTTGCAGGAAAGCACACAAAGCTTGGAGAAGAAGAAGCAAGAATGCATACAACACAAAAGTATTAGATTGTGTCAATGTACAAAAGATTAGTTAGTCCTAGAAGGATGGGCGTATATACAAGCCGGGGAAAAAAACCTCCTAAAGAGGGAAAAAGTGCCCCGGCAGTCCTAAGTGTGTTCACACACATCACTGCCTATATATATATGGTAACAAATCCCCCCTGGGAGGAGTGATGGTGTGAACGAGAGCTGGCACTCATGTATAGGGGAGTGCCATGCCCGAAGTAGATCAGTCCACAAAGGGGAGCAAGTCCGAAGCTTTGTGGAAAGCTTCGAACTTCTCACGAGGAAGCGCCTTTGTGAAAAGATCGGCGAGGTTGTCCTGTGTTGGCACATAGGCCAAGCTAATTTCTCCTGCTGAGAGTCTCTCCCTGACATAGTGATAATGCACCTCAATGTGCTTTGTGTGAGCATGAAAATTTGGGTTTCTCGCAACTGCTAATGCGCTCTGACTGTCAGTGAAGATAGAGCTAGCAGACTCCTGTCCAACACCCAAGTCAGCCATAAGCCGTCTGAGCCACACACACTCAACCGTAGCTGTGAAAGCTGCCCTGTACTCAGCTTCACAACTAGGAGTGGCCACAGTAGGTTGCTTCTTGCTCAACCAAGATATGCATGAGCTACCGAGCATGAAACAAAAACCACTTGTGGACACTCTTGTGTCATAGCAACCAGCCCAATCTGAGTCCGAAAAAGCATGTAAATCTGGCGGCAACGATCTCCCCTTGGGATAAAACAACCCAAGATGTATGGTGCCACTCAAGTAGCGAAAGATGCGTTTAACTACCTTCCAATGCTGAGACCCTGGGCTATGCATAAACCTGCTCACCTGTGAGACTACAAACTGAATGTCCGGCCTCGTAAGTAATGCATACATAAATGAGGCAACCAACAGCTGTCTGATAGAGTGTGACATCAAAGTGATCTCCAGCATCATGAAGACTCAACTTCAAACCTGTCTCCATTGGAGTAGCAATAGGCTTGCAGTCTTCAAGGCCAAATCTCCGCAACAATGTCTCAATATACTTTGTCTGACACAAAGCAATACCTCCATCACACTGCTTAAATTGTATCCCCAAATAATGATGCAAATGCCCCAAATCTGACATCTCAAAAGAGGCATTCAAATCAGCCTTAAAATCAGCAATATGACTTTCATTTGGTCCTGTGAGCAGCATGTCATCGACATAGAGAGCAATGATTAGATGTACACCATCCACACATTTAACATACAAAGTGCTTTCTGTTGGACTATTCTGAAAACCATGTGCAGTCAAATATGCATGTATCTTTTCATACCAAGCTCGTGGACCTTGCTTTAAACCATATAAAGTCTTTTTCAACCTGCACACTTTGTTTTCCTGCCCTCTTTGAACAAAACCACAAGGCTCCGATACATACACCTCCTCATGCAAATCTCCATTCAAGAATGCAGTCTTGATGTCCAACTGATGTACATTCCAACCATTATGAGCTGCCAATGCACAAATGCTACAAATGGTAGTCATACGACAAGTGGGAGCAAAGGTCTCATCAAAATCAATGCCCTTTTCTTGAGCATAACCCTTTGCAACAAGTCTAGCCTTATAGCGATAAACACTGCCATCTGGCTTTCGTTTTAACTTAAAAACCCACTTACATCCAATGGCCTTTTTACCAATAGGTAAATCACACAAAGACCATGTACCATTCTTCATTATAGCATCATATTCACTTTGCATTGCAGCCAACCAATTTTCTGAATTTTGTGCCTCATCAAATGAAAGAGGTTCTTCCTCTTCACACATACTAGACACACAGCCAAAGCATAACACTCTGATGTATAAGAGGCATGCTAAAAACTTGAACGAGTACGACTAGTTATAGGTGCATCAATCTTACTATCACGCAAGGTTTGCACCAGCCATTTTGGCATACCTCTAGCCTGCTCATTTTCAGCCCTATCCTCATGAATTACATCCTGTAAATCTGCATCAGAAATAGGCTGATCTATGATGTCGTTTGAAATCTGCATAGGCTGAATATTTGCCTCATTAGGACTTACATTTGAATTCCCACCTGTAAACAGAGGCAACAATGTATCAAATACATCCCGTGAGCTCACACCTGTCTCTTTGGTACATGATAACAAAGGTGCACAGCATCTTCCACAAACAACATCTCAACTAATCAAGATATGCTTTGACTGTGGATGATACAATCTGTAACCCTTGCTCTCAGCACTGTAACCAACAAAAATGCATTTGACAGCCTTATCATCCAATTTTCTGCGTTGTTGCACAGGCACTAAAGCATAGGCCAAGCAACCAAAGACACGTAAGTGACTAATAGAAGGCTTCCTGCCATGCCAAGCTTCGTATGGAGTAATAGACTGCAAGGCCTTAGTGGGACACCTGTTGAGTACATATGCAGCACACATGACAGCCTCAAGCCAAAATGCATGTGGCAAAGCTTGGCTCTTGACCATACATCGTGCCATCTCCACATAAGTGACCTGTTCTTCCTCTCAGCAACACCATTTTGCTGAGGGGTATACGGCACTGTACATTGGTGTTTTATCCCACGACTAGCCAGAAATGCATCAAACTCTTTAGACATGTACTCCCCCCCTCGATCAGAACGGAGGGTGCCCACAGTACAATTGGATACATTTTCAACCATAAGCATAAACTGTTTGAAGTACAAAAACACTTCGGACTTTGCCTTTAGTGGATATACCCATGCATGCCTTGAGTAATCATCAATGAAAGTCACGAAGTACAAGTATTTACCAAATGACGGAGTTTGCATAGGCCCACATACATCACTATGTACAAGTTGCAATTTGTGAGTGGCCCGCACAGAACCATCCTTTGGAAACGCAGAACGTTGCATTTTGCCCAAAATACAGCCTTCACAAACATGTTTCAATGGTGCCTCAAGAGGGGGCAATGAAGCAACCATATCAAATTTCTGCAAACGCAGCAAACTAGCAAAGTTTAGATGACCAAAACGAGCATGCCATAGTTTTGCATCTGAAACTGCCTTTTCATCAGAAACTGCATTTGCTGAATCTTCCACACACTTGTCATAAGAATTGAGCCTATACAGCCCACAAAACAAGGTGCCTGATACAATAATCGTATCACCAGAAGTCAAATCATGAACAGTACATCTATCATCCACAAATTCGACTACAAGTCCAAGTCTAGCAAGTGCAGAGACAGACAATAGATTCTTCTTTATCCCTGGCACATACAAAGCATCTGAAAGTGTGAAAGTGTTGCCATTTGCAGCAGTAAGCATAATTTTACCAATGCCCTTCACTGGGTAAGAAGCATTATTGGCACATGTGACAGTATTCCCATTAGGGACAGCCTCAAGAGAAGTGAACATATCACGATGCGAGGTAATGTGCTTTGTAGCACCATTGTCAAAATACCATACATGAGAGTCAACAGAAACTGCCAAACATGCATCATGTACAGATGGGTCATACTGGCAATACACGCTAAACGCCCATTCTGTATCCTGCACAACATTTGCAGAATCTGCATTTGTAGAAGCATCCGCTATTGTGGCTGCATTTGACTCTTTCTTCTTTACCTCTTTAGCCTTTAGCTTAGGGCAATTCTTAATGACATGATCATTTGCCTTACAATAGTTGCACTTGGTCTTTTTCTTGCCTTTATCAAGAGCTTCTCAGACTTATTGTTGCTACCTGTGGGAAGGAGAAGAAGTTGCAGACCTACTAATAGGAGAAGAAACAGTGGAAGGGGCTGCCTTACCACTTCTTCTCTGCTCTGCTGGGCAGCAATAAATGCTTGATTAACTGCACGCTGCCTGGCCCTGTTTTGCTTGGACTACGCTTCTTGCAAAAGCTTGTTGACTAAAGTATCATACTTGATAGCATCAGGTCTGTCCTCATCATTAAGAAGTCTCCACGTGGAAGCAAAAGTCTGATATGTCTCAGGTAAAGCATCAAGAACAATCTGCACAAGAGAATGATCAGGAATAATCTCACCTGCAGAAATCAACTGTTCTTTGAGATCTTTAATCTTAGCAAGAAAAACATTCATGTCATCATCTTCTTGCATAATCTTCAATTCTAGCTCTTTACGTAGGTAAGCGATTTTTACCTCGTTACGACTGCATACAAACCAGCTAGAATATCCCAAGCCTGTTTTGCTGTTTTAGCTGAACGAATATGTGGGGTGATGTTACGTTTGATAGAAAGTGCAATCAAGGCATGAGCCTGCGCATCTTTACCATCCCAATGAGCTTGTTCAGTAGTGGGTAAAACAGCAGCAATAGTAGAGCTGCTAGAACCTGCAACATCCTCAACAGATCCTACATCCACAGAACCTGGACGTACATCCATACCCTGCACAATGTTCCACACTCCTTTTGCAACCAAAACATGCTGCATCATGTATGCCCAAAGTGGGTAGTTGCTGTCTCCATCCAGTTTGTCTTCAGCAGACATGCGAAATACATCATTGCTGTTATTAGCCATGGCCACTGACTGAAATTGATGCAAAAGCTACCTGTGATGAAGCAAAGACTGAACAGAAGACAACTTGTGCTATGTAGCACGGTCCACAATAGAACACGTATGCTTGTTTTGCAGAAAACTGCACTGTCGAAATTTTTGCAGAAAATGACGAAAACTCCTGTGCAGAACTTGAAATGCAAAAACGGAGCCCGAAACGACCTCAGATGCAAATTCTGACAACGCGCTCATGAAAGCTCACCTCAATCGGAGAACGTGAGTCGGAGGATACTGGCGGCGTAGCCCTGGGAGCCGATGCGTGCTCTGATACCAATTGTTGGAATTAGGGTTGTAGGAAAGCACACAAAGCTTGGAGAAGGAGAAGCAAGAATGCATACAACACAAAAGTATTAGATTGTGTCAATGTACAAAAGATTAGTTAGCCCTAGAAGGATGGGCGTATATACAAGCCAGGGGAAAAAACCTCCTAAAGAGGGAAAAAGTACCCCGGTGGTCCTAAGTGTGTTCACACACATCACTGCCTATATATATATGGCAACAAATTCTAATATAGTAAAATTCTCCTATTTTTTTCAAAGGACTCATGTTCTATTTATAGGAGAGGGAGGCTCTAACCAAGGCTAACTGATTTCTAGAATTTTCCAGATTCAGTTTGGTTGAATTTGGACTAGATTTGGATCTAGTTTAGTTACTTTTTGATTCGGTTTGGTTCTATTTTGATTTGGTTTGGTTCAAGAGAGAGAAGAGATAAAAATATCACATTATTTTTGAGTTTAAAACTCATCCAAGCATGTGAAGTAGGCACCTCATTGAAGGGACTCCCCTTCCTTACATATATGTCAAAATGGAATCAATATACCCAAAATATCTCATATTTTTTATATTACTCATAGTTTCTTACTAATAAACCTTGTACATAGTCAATTCTTCATCTTATGTGAGTATTTACTTCTAAATATCTTTCCTTTTTAACTATTAGTCTTGTCTTTAGTCAATTCTTTATCTTATGTGAGTATTTACTTCTAAATATCTCTCCTTTTTAACTATTAGCCTTGTCCTTAGTCAACTCTTCATCTTATGTGAGCATTTATTCATTTTTGGATAATTTCTTTTACAAATTGGATTTATCTCCTTCCCACACATGGATTGATCCTATTGGCCCACAGGAACCTTAATTGGACCATAATCCAAAATTTTTTGAAAATCTAGACCCTTAAGCTAAGGTCCTTTATATCCATTTCCAATTAATTCCAATTGCACATTGGAAAGTTCTTTTTAAATTTCTGTTTCAGGGAAATTTATTTTAATAATATGAGAAATTTTTCTATCTAAAAATATTCAAAATCTGAATATTCTCTCTCTAAGATATTTTCTCTCTCTATGTCAAAACAGTCAGAGAGACAAGATCTTTTATATTTCTAAAGAGGGGATTGATTACAGGGGAAGATGCTGGATAACTTGAGAGGCTGGGGAGGAATCTTACATTCTCTCCCACTTGAAAAATGCGAGATGTCCTCATCTCGCAAACTGGGGGATAATTCCGCAAGATGCACGAATATGAGACTAAGAGAAATTTTAATTAAGAGTAACCACCAAGAAAAGTCTCAAAGAGAGCAAGACTCAAGACAAGAACAAAGATTTCAACTTTATTCACTCTTGGAACATATACAACAAGAAAGAAGAACTTTTTACAATTCCATAAGCCCGTCCATCATATAGTCACAAAAGCAGCACTCACAAGCAGCACACGTATAAGGTAACTCATCTATGGGAATAATTCGGCCGGTTATTGCAGCACCTACCTCATTGGTATGAGGTGACCTCATAAAAGGACCTCTAAGAGGCAAGCCAAAAATGGGATAAAGGCATATCTTCTGGTGAGGAAGAAAGCACGTAAGTAAGAAGACCCGCTCAGAAAATCCACCATGCCTTGATCTCATCACGCAATAGTATCAAGAACCCAAACCCAAAGCTTCAATAATCATAGCCAAGCGGACATTGTTACGAAAGTGATGCTGACCCCATGGTGTTACCCTAGTTATGTCTCGATAAGTCCGCCATTTTGTTTGAGCTACTGAAGTTCCCAAGCGAGGGAAAAGTAAGCACTCATACAGTTCTATAAAATCCTTCTTCACAGACTCGCTTGTGTCTTGAAGGTGAGAAATCATTGTTAACCTATGACGGACATTCAGACGTACTTGTTGGAATTAGGGTTGCAGGAATGCACACACAACTTCAAGAAGATGAGAAAGCTTGAGCACAACACAGTTGTGTATTATGAGTGCCAAAAATGAAAGATAACAAGCCCTAGAAGATAATGGGCGTATATACAATGCACGGGGGAAAAAACCTCCTAGTGAGGGAAAAAGTGCCCCGGCGGTCCTAAGTGTGTTCACACACATCACTACTATAATATGGTAACAAATCCCCCCTGGAGTGATGCGGTGAACAAGAGCTAGCACTCATGTATAGGGAAGTGTCTAGCTATGTGGATGAATCCACAAAAGGGAGTAAGCCCAAAGCTTTGCGAAAAGCTTCGAACTTCTCACGAGGCAGAGCCTTTGTGAAAAGGTCTGCAAGGTTATCCTGTGTTGGCACATAAGCCAAACTGATCTCTCCTGCAGAGAGTCTCTCCCTGACATAATGGTAGTGCACCTCAATGTGCTTCGTGCGAGCATGGAACACTGGGTTCCGCGCAACTGCCAATGCGCTCTGACTGTCAGTGAAGATGGTGGTGGCAGATGGCTGCCCAACACCCAAATCAGCCATAAGGCGTCTGAGCCACACACACTCAACCGTAGCTGTGAAAGCTGCCCTGTACTCAGCTTCACAACTAGAAGTGGCCACAGTAGGCTGCTTCTTGCTCAACCATGATATGCATGAGCTTCCAAGCATGAAGCAAAAACCACTCGTGGACACGCGTGTGTCATAACAACCAGCCCAGTCAGAATCTGAAAAAGCATGTAAATCTGGCGGCAATGATCCCCCCTTGGGATAAAACAACCCAAGATGCCGAGTACCACTCAAATAGCGAAAGATACGCTTCACTGCCTGCCAATGCTTAATGCCTGGGCTATGCATAAATCTGCTCACCTGTGAAACTGCAAACTGAATGTCTGGCCTCGTAATGCATACATAAATGAGGCAACCAACAGCTGTCTGATAGAGTGTGACATCAAAGTGATCTCCAGCATCATGAAGACTCAACTTCAAACCTGTCTCCATTGGAGTAGCAATAGGCTTGCAGTCTTCAAGGCCAAATCTCCGCAACAATGTCTCAATATACTTTGTCTGACACAAAGCAATACCTCCATCACACTGCTTAAATTGTATCCCCAAATAATGATGCAAATGCCCCAAATCTGACATCTCAAAAGAGGCATTCAAATCAGCCTTAAAATCAGCAATATGACTCTCATTTGGTCCTGTGAGCAGCATGTCATCGACATAGAGAGCAATGATTAGATGTACACCATCCACAAGTTTAACATACAAAGTGCTTTCTGTTGGACTATTCTGAAACCCATGTGCAGTCAAATATGCATGTATTTTTTCATACCAAGCTCGTGGAGCTTGCTTTAAACCATATAAAGCCTTTTGTAACCTGCACACTTTGTTTTCCTGCCCTCTTTGAACAAAACCACGAGGCTGCGATACATACACCTCCTCATGCAAATCTCCATTTAAGAACGCAGTCTTTATGTCCAGCTGATGTACATTCCAACCATTATGAGCTGCTAATGCACAGATGCTACGAACAGTGGTCATACGACATGTGGGAGCAAAAGTCTCATCAAAATCAATGCCCTTCTCTTGAGCATAACCTTTTGCAACAAGCCTAGCCTTATGGCGATCCACTGTGCCATCAGGCTTACGCTTCAATTTGTATACCCACTTAGTGCCAATGGCCTTCTTGCCAGGGGGCAAGTTACATAAAGACCATGTACCATTCTTCATAATAGCATCATATTCTGCTTGCATAGCAGCCATCCAATTTTCTGAACTTTGTGCCTCATCAAATGAAACAGGCTCACTTTCATCGCACATACTAGAAACAGCCAATGCATAACAATCTGACGCATAAGAGGCACCATGAGAGCCAGAACGAGTGCGACTAGACAAAGGGGCATCCAACTTGCTGTCACGCAAAGTCTGCACCAGCCATCTAGGCATATTCCTAGAGCCCTCAATCTCTTGTCTCTCATCCTCAAGTGCATCATGCACATCTGCATCAGATATAGGCTGATCTGTGCCATCATTTAAAACCTGCATAGGCTGAAAAACTGCCTCATGAGGTATTGCACTTGACTGTGCACCACTGAAAAGAGGCAACAATGTATCATAGACATCACGTGAGCTGATATCTGTCTCCTTAGTACATGAAACCAAGGGCTGAACTGCATCTTCCACAAATACAACATCACGGCTAACCAAAATGCGCTTTGTCTGTGGATGATACAAACGATAGCCTTTGCTCTCAGCACTATATCCAACAAAAATACATTTGACAGCTTTGTCATCCAATTTTCTGCGATGTTGCACAGGCACTAATGCATATGCCAGGCAACCAAAAACACGTAAATGGCCAACAGATGGCTTGCGGCCATGCCAAGCCTCATATGGAGTGACAACCTGTAATGCTTTGGTGGGACACCTGTTTAGTACATAAGTGGCACACATGACAGCCTCAAGCCAAAAACCATGTGGTAGACTTTGACTCTTAACCATACATCTTGCCATTTCCATGAGAGACCTGTTTTTTCTCTCAGCCACACCATTTTGCTGTGGTGTATACGGCACTGTACATTGGTGTTTTATCCCACGCTCAGCCAGAAATGCATTAAATTCTGAAGACATATACTCCCCCCCTCGATCTGAACGAAGGGTGCCCATCTTACTTTCTGACACATTTTCAGCCATAACCAAAAACTGTTTGAAGCACAAAAACACTTCGGACTTTGCCTTCAAAGGATATACCCATGCATGCCTGGTAAAATCATCAATGAAAGTCACGAAGTAAAGGTAGTTTCCAAATGATGGAGTTTGCATGGGACCACAAACATCACTGTGAACAAGCTGCAATCTGCGTTCAGCTCTCACTGATCCATCTTTGGGAAAGGAAGCACGCTGCATTTTACCCAATATGCAGCCCTCACAAACATGCTTGACAGGTGCCTCAAGCTTAGGCAAAGAAGACACCATTTCAGATTTCTGCAGGCGCAGCAAACTTGCAAAATTCAGATGACCAAAACGTGCATGCCACAGTTTTGCATTTGAAATAGCCTGCGTATCCATAATAGCACATGCTGAATCCTCTACACATTTGCCATCCATATTGAGCTTATACAGCCCTCGACATAGTGAACCAGATGCTACAATGATGTCACCACAAGAGAGATCATGAACAGTACATCTGTCATCCACAAATTTTACAACCAAACCTGTTTTGGCAAATGCGGAGACTGACAGCAGATTCTTTTTGATCCCTGGCACATACAATGCATCAAAAAGTGTAAAGGTGTTGCCATTTGCAACATTCAGCACAATCTGTCCAACTCCTTTAACGGGATAAGAGGAGTTATTGGCACAAGTGACAGTATTCCCTGTGGGAGCAGACTCAAGGAAAGTGAATAAACTGCGCTGCGAGGTGATATGCTTAGTGGCACCACTGTCAAAGTACCATACATCTGAATCTACTGCAGACATACATGTGTCATGCAAAGATGGGTCATAACTGCACTGCGCATTGAATGCCCATTCTGTATCTAGCACAACATTAGCAGATTCATTGTTAGAAGGAGAGGCATCTGCAACAGCCATACCAGCCTCTTTCTTCTTAGCCTCTTTCGCAGCCAGCTTAGGACACGCTTTGATGACATGATCATTTCCCTTACAGTACTTGCAAAATGTCTTCTGTTTGTCACCCTTCTTCTCATCTTTGTCTTCCTTCTTTGGTTGCGCAGCATTTGCAGATTTCTGCTTACTAGAAGAAAAGCCAGCTTTACCTTTCCCGCTTCTCTGACTAGCAACGAAAGCTTGATCTGCGACACGCATAATATTCCTGTTTTGCCTTGACTGGTCTTCTTGCAGCAAAACAGAAACTAACTCCTCAAATGATAAGGCATTGGGATTGCCTTTCATCATCAAGCGAAGAGTGGAAGCAAAACCCTGATAAGAATCTGGTAGACCATTCAAAACAGTCTGCACAAGTGAACTGTCTGACAGGATTTCATCTGCAGAAATGAGCTGCTCTTTGAAATCCTTGATCTTTGTCAAAAAGCTATCCATAGAATCACCTTCGTTCATATGCTCACTCTCCAACTGTTTTCGGAGATAAGCAACACGAGCCTCATTTCTTGCCTGATACAATGTGGCAAGTACATCCCAAGCATCCTTAGAAGTCCTGCAGGAGCGAATATGTGGGATAATGGTACGTTTGACAGACAGCGCAATCAAGGCATGAGCCTGCGCATCTCTACCATCCCAACGAATCTGCTCTGCTGAAAGTGGTGGTTCTCGAACAGCTGCTACAGCACTTGTGCCTGCACCATCATCAACAGTACCTGTTTCTGATGTGTTTGCAGCATTCCCAGCCACAATAGGACGTGCATCAATACCCTGCACAATGTTCCATAACCCCTTTGCTACCAATACATGTCGCATCATATATGCCCACAATGGATAGTTGGTGCCATCCAACTTATCCTCAGCAGCCAACATGCGGAATACATCATTGTTGTCAGCCATGGCCAATGACTGTACTACTAGATGTAAATGCTGTCTGTAAGAGGTAAACCTGTATAAAATTGACCTGTGCTATGTAGCACAGCCAAAACAGACGAATGGGCACCTGTCCTGCAGATTTTAATCTTGACAGAAAATCTGCACAGTAGGACGATTTTGCCTGCGCAGTACTTGGAATGCAAAAACGGAGGGCGAAATGACCTCAGGTCAAAATTCTGAAACGACCAAGCCCTACGGGCTATCCCACGGCATATACTAACCTGCAGTCGCTCGTGAAACCTCGTCGCAATCGGAGGAGATGAAGCGGCAGGTGCCGGTGATGCTGCCCGGGAGGAGGAAGCCTGCTCTGATACCAATTGTTGGAATTAGGGTTGCAGGAATGCACACACAACTTCAAGAAGATGAGAAAGCTTGAGCACAACACAGTTGTGTATTATGAGTGCCAAAAATGAAAGATAACAAGCCCTAGAAGATAATGGGCGTATATACAATGCACGGGGGAAAAAACCTCCTAGTGAGGGAAAAAGTGCCCCGGCGGTCCTAAGTGTGTTCACACACATCACTACTATAATATGGTAACAGTACTATGTTTTACGTCATTAATTTAAATATTCTGAGTCATGGGCCGGGCTTGTCGGCACCATATGTTAAGGATGAAGGGATTGGGTGATCGTCGATGAGAGGCGCACCTTGAATATTAGTAGGATAAGGATTAGGATCGGCCGGCCATGTATGGGCGCCCAAGTGTGAACGGCCAAGTCACCTATAAGAGTCAAATGTAACCCTAAAATCCTCATTCTCATGTGTTGTGAATACAAGAGTGCTCTTGTCTTATCTCTTTGGTTTCCTTCTCCTGCGTGTGCGAGAGAGAGAGAGAGTGAGAGAGCGATCGAGCACTGTGTAGCGGCACGGCGGCGAAGAGGCGGTAGAGCGGCGACGGCGGTTCCTCCTTCACGGCTGCGACGCGGGAATCCTTCAAGGCGGCGGTTGAGCGGTGTGAGTGACACACCCTTTGGCATTCTGTTTGAGCTTCCTTCCCTGGTTGTATGCTTGTAGCCATCCGTGGCTCGCATACGGTGTCCGGCAAGTCCCCAGCTCTACGACCTGTGCGGCAAAAGCGCACATTTTTGGTGCCGCTACTGGGGAGTTGCCCTGCACCAAGCTCCAGTTTGCAGCTCGGCTGCTGCGTGAAGTTTAATCTACACTGTAGGAAAGCGACTGTGTGTTTGTTGTTAAGGTGTTTCTGTGATTTGCAATCTGTTTCTGTAATTTGTCTTCTGCATTTCTGTTATTTTTCCGCTCCGCGTGTGGGCGTGTGATCTGTTATCTGGTTTCTGCGTGTGAGGGGGGATTTCTGAATCCCTAGACCTGTGCTGTGTGCGAACTGCACCGCGGCCAAGGCTGAACCCTAGATAGAAACTCCAGAAAACTTATCCCAAAAAAAAACAGAAAATAGAAATTCAAAAAAATCATAAACAATTAAAAATAAAAAATTAAATTTTATTTTTGAAGAAAGAACCAAACATGTGGAGAGGAAAGATTTTCTAATTGGAGAAAAAAATTTTGAAAAGAAAGAACCCCAATTGACCCACGACCCCGACCTCGGTCTCGGTCTTTTGATATATATATATAGGAGAGTGAGCCTCCATAGCTTTCTTTCAAGTGAGAGCTTATGGGAAGTTGTGCCCTATATGTAGCCCACTCCCCAAGGAGTAAAGTGAGTATGTGGGATAAAGCCCTCACCCTTTCCTCCACAAGCAAATAGGCTTTTGCCCCTTCCCCCCCAAGGGAAACGGACTGTTTTGAGGACTACAGGAGCTTTAGATAGGCGAACACGGTGCTGTAAAGCACACTAGGATCCTTTGAACAATACGCTCATTTCGAGCTATCACACGTCCTAGTCCAAGTTCGACCGTAAGTAAGGGGGTCAAAAACGGGTTAAAAACAACACAAAAACAAGTAAAAACGGGGTGCGAAACACCTAAGAAACCACTTGTGTGAGTTTCAAGGGTAGTTACCAACGCACGTAGGGTACCCACGTCACATGCATCTACGCTCTGGTCGGGTGCTGGAGTCTGAGCCACTAGAAAGCGTTTCAGTCTACGCAGGCTCACACCATCCCCCCACATTAGCATCTTGGCCAAGGGAGTGCGACCCAAGATCCACGAATAGTGGATAGTGACTCATCTTCTGACTCCGAAGCCATGGAAAGACACCCTACCAAGAACCTTGAGGAGACAAGCCAAAACATGCCAGTGTGGGCCCCACAACCTGGATCTAGCATGTTTAGTCGTCTAATAGAGACTTTTAGTAGAGCTACACGCTCTCAACATGCGACAAGCGAAGTAAATGAAGAAGGAGGGGTAGTGGATTCGCCATTCACATCTTATGTAGACCCTACCCTCCCAAAGAGTGTCCATGTGGATATTCTACCCACTTCGTTTAATGAGGGCCCTACTGAGCTACCACCTTCCGATACTCTTCCTAAAGTAGAGGTCCCTAGAAGCCAATCCATAAGAAGTGACATTGCATCCACTTCAAGAGAACCGTTTGGCACACCAAGTCTAGATGGGATATTTCTCAATGAAAATTGGGAATATGATCTACACACAGAGACTCTAACGGACCTATACACGGGTTACACATACCATGTAGGTTGGTTAGAAGTCCTACGATCTACATCTAGCGCCACTAATCTAGAGGAGCAACAACACATGATATGTGATGTTATTCATAGAATTATCCAAATTGAGAGGCAAAATAGGGGAGTGGACCTAGTTTCCACTGGCCCTATGAGGTTTTTGGATACGGGCAAGGCCAAACAACCAACCCTATCACAATTGGAGACTCCCTCGGTGAGTCCCATAGACCCTTCATATGTTGTTTCGCCTGGAGTCTCAATGCAGGTTGAGCCTGTTGCTTGCAAATGAAGATCAATACCAGGATGCAACAAAAACGATACTTAGGGCTCTTGAAAAGAGTTCTACTTTGTAGATGAATGTGGGAGAGGGTTTGATAATAATCCCACATGGGGACTTATGGGAGTCCTAGAATTTTTGTATAAAAGGTGGCTCATTTGAGAGCTTTACACACTTTGGGCTTAGTTCATGCAAGAGCTCCTTTGAGAGACCTACTCTCCCTCTTCTCCATAGAGGTGAAGACTCTTCTCTCACCCCATCTACATCATTGTATGAGGTAAATCTCTTCATTGAATCATTAGCAATGTCATGAGTCTTTCTCATCCTCTTCTCTAATCATTTTACTCTTATGCATGCTTTTAGTATTTCATTTTTGAGTACATGGATTGATTTGAAGCTTTCATGGAAGCTTGATGCTTGAATGTGTGCATGCTTGTAGGAAGATAGGAGTGGAGTGAGGTCTTTCTCTTTGCTTGAGTGCATAGTGATTGTATTCCTCTTGCTTGTATTTGTGAATGAATGGGTGTGAAGGAATGAGGACAAGTTGAGCATGTGTGTATGCTTAGTCTAGTGTCAAGTGATGGTAGCCATGAGCATTCTCTCCATTTGTGGATAAGCTCTTGTGCACCGGTACGGGTCGAATCCCTAGCTCCGAAAGGGATGCAAATCCCATTGGATTGAGCTATACGTGGATCGTACTCCTCTTGCTACAAGAGAGAGAGTTTTCCGTCTCTCCATTGGCGCCGCTGCCGGGGAGAAGACTCAAAACCGGTTGAGAAGCTTGCATTACTACCACTATTTCTTTTTATTTTGAGGTTTAGGGCATTGAGTGTGTGATCTCAAAGGCGCCTTGTGTGTTTTTATTTTTTTTATGAGAAGCAAGAAAAAAATTTTAACCCCATTGCGGTAGAGAAATCCCGCCATTATTCAGATTTAAGTACTTTCAGTTTTTTCATCTTTGACGAGGTTTGCGAGAGGTTGGTAGAAAGTAGTGAAGCGGCTGTTTTTCCTTTATCGTTTTGTTGTTTTGTAGTTTTGTGGGGAGTCTTCGCAACAAAGAAAAATAAATAAATAAATAGACATATATACATATATATATATCTATTTAGATACATATATATATGTATGTGTGCGCCGCTGCCGATTAGCCGGTTGAAGGAAGAGCAAAGGCGGTTTTAAGAGTATATATATATATATTCTTTGCATTGATGTGGGCCACTGTTAATGGGCAGAGGCAAAAAAAAAAAAACGAAGAGTAGGTGGCCAAAACAGTTTTAATATATATATATATATATATATATATATATATATATATATATATAAAACATTTACGCAGAAGGCTTGCAGCAGGGGGCGTAGCCTGCAAACGATTTTTTTTAACAAAAACTAAAAACAAAAAAAAAACATTATTGTATATATAAGTGTTTTTTTTAAACGATTTGTGTGGCTGTCGGCGGCTGCGGCTGGCTACGCAAGCAGTGGGCGGCTGGCTCTGCAGCTAAAGAGCAGACGTTGCAGCAGAGGCGGTGACTTGACAGTCGTCAAGGCGGTTTAAAGAGTATATATATATATATATATTCTATGCAAAGAGGTGGCCGAAGGCTGGGCTGCAAGGAGTGTTCACAGTCGAAGTGGCGAAGAGAAGAGGGCTGCAAAGGACTGTTTTGACTGGCAAGGAGGTGACTGAAGCAGCAAAAGGCATAAAGCGCAGTGCACAGCTGGCTGCAAGGAGGTGAAAGCATCGCTGGCTAGCAAGGAGCGAAGGCGCAAGCAGCGGCTGGCGAGAGGCGCTGGCGAGAGGCGAAGGTGGTGGGCGAAGGCACTGCAGAGAGCAAAGCAAGCAGTCAAGGCTGCTGAAGCACCGGCTGAAAGAAGACAAGGAAGCGGGCCCTGGAGACGGAGGCTGACTGCCTGGCATCAGCGTGGAAAGAGAGCGAGGAGGAGGCCGGCGAAGAAGGAGAAGTAGGCGGTGGTAGAGAAGAAGCATTGAAGGAGGGCACGTGCGCCAGCGTGAAGCCCAGCGACAACTCCGGAAGGATTCGGCGAAGCGGTGGAGGTAGGTGGTATTTTTTCCTTTTTTTTTATTTTTTTATTTTTAATTAATTTTTCAAAGTTTTTTTTGTATTTTTAAATAAAACAAAAACAAAAAAAATATAATATTTTTTTATTAAAAAAAAGGAGAAAAAAGATTAAAAAAACAATTAAATTTTAAAAAAAAAGAAATTTAAAAAAAAAGAAAAAAAATAATAGAGAGAAGAAAGAAAGAAAGAAATTAAAAAATAATAATAAAAAAAATAAAATAAAATAAAAATTCTTTTTATTTGTTTTTAGGAGTCCATATTGTGTGCATATTTTTTATTTTTTCATTTCTGTAATTTTTAGCATATTTAGTGTAATTTGCATTGTTTTAAATTTTTGTAATATATTTAATATATATATATATATATATATATATATATATATATATATATATATAACAAAAACCAACAAAAGGAAAAAAAAAAGAAAAAGAAAAAGAAGAAAAAAACAATTTTTTGAATCCATTGTTCATTATTTGTGTACAAAATTTTGCATAATTTATGTAGCTTGCATTTTTTATTTTTGTAATTACGTGCTTAATTAGTAGATTTATAATTTTTAGATTTGGCACGAAATTCATTCATTTTATTAAATTAAAAAAAAACAAACAAACCAACAAACAATAAAAACCAACAAAAGGAGGAAAAAACAAACAAAAGAAAATTTTTGATTTTTTAGGAGTCTATTTTGTAGTTCTTCATTTTTTTAAAAAAATTTTTTGCATAACTAGTGTAACCTGCATTTTTTAATTTTTGTAACTTTGTGCATAGTTAGTATTCATAATTTTGTGTATATTATTAAAAGAGAAAAAAAAGTAAAAAAATTATAAAATCATTAAAAAATATATATATATATAATAATAAAAACAACAATAAAAAAAAACTTAGGATAGATAGTTACGCCCCACATATTCTTTTTAGTTGCCGTTAGTGATTAGGTAGGGAAAAATATATATATATATACATATATATATATATTTTTATCAAAAAAACAAAACACAAAAACCAAAACAAAAACACATAAAAACCCAAAAACCAAAACAAAATTTGACCTTATGCACTTACGGTCAGGACGTCTGATAGATTCTGCCATAGGGTCTAGGGCACCTTCTAGAGTGCCTACGCAAGAAAGTGGGACCCAATTGGTAGGCAATTTGGCAGATATTGCTGAAACCCTATCTGAATCCTAATCCGATACCCTTTCCTCTAGAACAAATAGTTCATTGTCCATGGACAATCTAGGGCCATCAACTAGTCATCCCGTAGCCCAAAATAGGACACCCTCAAGATCCTTTAATCCATTTGAGGCCGACACCATGGGGTTAACATTCAATGTGCGACTCCAATATGTCTACACAAATGCTCAAGGAGCTGAGATCTTTAGGGACCCACAACAACGGTACCTTGTTAAGATTGCCGACATATTCTCAGAACTTGATAGAGCACCTCTAGTCAATGACCAGGGTAACATGTATATGGGTGGAGATGGTGTTCGCTACGAAGTCACCTACCATCCAGAAAAGGTAGACAAATTAGGGGAGCTCTCTAAAACAGAGTTTTTAGACATATCACAACTTTCCAGAGCGAGGGAGTCTCGAGATGACTGGCTCATCGAGCCGGACATGCCTGGACCATCCAATGCCCAATCCTCAAAGCCATCCACCAGAGATGATTTACTTCTTGTAGATCTAAATTTGGACAAGGATAGGAAAGGCAAGAGCAAATTGGATCAGGGGGCTGAAAGTCAATGGGAGTTTGTACGACAAATTCCTGTGACAAAGGTTTTACAGGATGACCAACTTCAAGAGGTCTATAAGGATTCGTTAGAGGGATATTATGCCACAACTAAATCGCCAGAGCTGGATCTTCCTCTAGCTTATGTAGTGGTAGTTGAGAAGTGTGCAGGACACATGCACAGAATAGTTGATAAATGGGCCAATGAATATCGAACGTTAGATTGGAAAGAGATTAGGGAACTCACGTGGAAAGGACAACCATTATTCATGGAAGTGTTCTCAACACATACAGCCAAACCAGGAGAGACAGCCTTTCTTGGAGAAACTGTTGCTCCTCCCCTACGAGAGTTCACTAGAGAGGGACCTTCAACATCTAAGTGGACCTCTGCTAGTAGCCCAACTCTAGCACCACGATATCGTCCTACACCAAATGTGCGACCACAGGTCACACCACCACAACAACATCTTTCCCACTATGACAATCGGATGAGAAGGGAGCCAACTAGGCCTCCTATAAGTGCACCTCTTGAAATGAGGGTGACAAGATCTTTGGAGGGGTTTGGTGAGGCTGGTAATAGGGTACCCACACCAATTTTGGAAACATGTGGACCATCTCTCCAAAGGGAGGAACAATTCCCACTAAGGGTAAGAGGCCGTAGGCCCTACGATGAGTATTCACGACAAGTAAGACCATCAACTCTTCAGAAATTGGTTAAGAAGTATGAAGGGTCGGGAGATCCATACGATCATGTAGCAGCTTTTAGGCAAGCAGTTCGAGCTGAGCAAGTTGCTGATAAGCATACTCAAATAGAAGGGTTTGGACTCACTCTTGAAGGAAAAGCCCTGGCTTGGTTTCAGGCATTAGAGGCTTCAGACAAAACTTCTTTAAGAGTTTTGGAAGAGAGATTCATTGCTGCTTTTTCCTTGATGGGAATTCAACATGACACAGTAGCGCATATCTACTCTTTCAAGCAGGGTGAGAACGAGAGTGTTAGAGACTGTGTAAATAGAATGAAGCAGTACATTAATCGTTGCCCAGAAGATGAGAAACCCGCCCAAAGTCGATTAATTTCTCTCTTCTTAAAAGGCCTCAAAAATTCAACACTGCATACACATCTCTATGCAAAGAAGCATACAAGTTTCAATGAGTGTTGCCATGATGCTATGGATTTCACCGATAACTTCAAGTTCCAGGATGGTTCTGGCCCTGAGGTTAAACCTAAAAATCAGTGGGGTGAAGATCAAAGTTCAGGGTCTAGCGCGCTGGTAAATACAGATCAAATAGCCAACCTAGTGCTAAGGAGATTAGGACAAACCTATCGTCCACCCATGCAGCCACAACAACAGCAGCAGAGAATGAGGAGTGTACTTCCTACAGGGCCTCATCTTTGTGGAGCATGTGGCGGTGACCATAAAACAGAGGACTGTAATACCTTTTCTCCTCTAGTCACAAACCAACCCACGAAGAAGTGGTGCCAAGCCTGTGCTTGGAACTTTACTCATACCACCCAGGATTGTACTCGCATTGCGAGAATGAGACAGGAACGTGAGCAACCGAGGGGTGGAGTGGCTCCACAAATGTATCAACAATATACGAATTTTGAACGTAAGCCACCGATGACACAAGAACAAGCACGACCTGTTCTTGGTGCTCAACCTCCTGCTCCAGGGACTGCTCCTGTGCGGGTTGTCGACTATGACAATTCAAATGTGTGTAGAGAATTGGTAAACCCAGGCTATGTGGAAGAAGAATACACATCATATTCATCCAAAGAAAATATCTTTGAAAGTCCCGCATACCCAAGCCAAGCACTGGAGATACAACCAGGGGAACAAAACTCTTTAATGTTGCTAGGCGGCTACCAACCTAGGACTCCAGGCCCCTCAGGTCAATGGCAGCCAAGGAAAGTAGAGGCCAAACCAATGGGCCCCTGTTATGAGTGTGGAGAACCCCATTGGGCTCGTGATTGTCCACATCGCTCAAGGCAAGCATCTAGGTCCAATACAACAGTGCAACAGTTTCCACCAATAGAAAGATATTGTCTGGGGTGTTGTGTCGAACACTTCCCGAAGGATTGTCTGTTGAAACCACATGAGGAGGGCAACTCTCAACCAAAGGTTTCACTTAACCTTGTAGGGGCAATTCCATCACCACCTTCATCTGAGAATGAGGATGTCGTGCCACTTAGAGTCATGACTCGATCACAGACACGAAACGCTGAAATACAAACTGATGAGACACCTCGAACTAGGGATGCAAAGACAAATCTAGTGGACAAGACCCTACAGTCCAGTAGAAAAAAAACCACTAGGAGAAAGAAGAACCGAAACAAACAAACTAAAAGTGCATCCACTTCTAGTTCTCAGGAGAACTCTAAACAAAACATACGGGATAAAACTTTTACATCCCAAGAAGTGCGTGAGGAACCTCAAACTGAGCAATGTGCTAAACAAAATGAGGCTAGTACGACTGAGGATAGCTCTGGGGGTTCTGTTTTTGTGGATAAAGTGAATGAGACTCTAGAGGCCATCATTGATGCTCATAGAAGTCGCATTGCAGCCTTATCAGAGCTACCCAAGAAGCTTCAAGAATACCCAAACCCTCGTAAGGAGAAGATCAATCTAGCTGTACATCAGCAACTCATTAGGGAAGCTCAGTCGATACTTGAGGGACCACCACCACCTATTCCTCGGGGCCCAACTTCTCTTAAGCCAACGTTAGAAACTATACCGGAAGTGTCATCAAGTAGGGAAATGAAAAGTGAGTTCATTTCACAAGCTCAAAGCAAAAAATCGACACCAATTGACACTCCATTGAAAGAAGAAAGTCTACCATCACCTAGCCTTGTCTTCCCATGCAATGATGAAATTATTGATGCTAATGAGGACATGGCAAATGACATGTGGGCCGCAGTAAATGAGAAAATTAATGAGAACATGTCTTCTATTAGTTCGCCTCCATTCTCTGAGGTGGATTTTACCAGAGATTCGGAAAACAACTTTGGACGCCCAAGCATTCAGGAGGAAGGTCAAACAATTGTTTCTCCTAGAAGTAAGCATACAATGAAAACCTTACCGTCCTATCTGGGAGAATATGAGAACTGTTCTCAAACCTTGAGGATACCCTCCATGCATAAAAGGTTGACTAAGGAGAAAGATATGAGTATGGTGCAAGCTATTTTGTCTGCACCAGTGGCTTGTAACTTACCTTTGCACGAGTTGATAAAGCTTAAACCTGAGTTGTGGAATGATATTGCCACATGTTTGTCAGAGCAGGTATTGCTACAAAAGGGTCCCCATGAGTGTACAATACACCCTGAGACAAAGCATGTAATGCCAGTTCCTATCAACAAAGTTGGAAAATTTTGTGAAGACGATCAGGGAAATGCTACCCTCCCATTGGAAGTGCGAAAAGTATCTTCAACTGCAATACTTGATAGTGGCGTAGGAGTGGGCATTGTAACAAGGTCTATTTGGGAAAAATGGGGCAAACCAGCTATTAGGAGTACCAGGATGCGTTTGCAGCTAGCAGATGGAAGCTTAGAACATCCCCTTGGGCTGCTTGAGAACATATTGGTCACCACATGTGGGATTGAATATGAGCATACCTTTGCAGTGGTGGATTTTGGAAAGCATCCAAACTATGAAGTGATATTGGGTAGACCATTCATGCGACAATTTCAAATGATTCAAGATTGGGGATACAACTACTTGTACCTCCGACATGATTCTGTCATCACAAGGGTCAACCTAAGGAATCACTCGTATCGTGATGTAACAAGGTCTCCAATAGATGAGTTTGATTCTGCTTCATCTGAAGGCTCAAGAGTTACATTGTCAGATGGGCGAGAAGATCTATGGATGTGTGGAGCCTCATGTAGGGATTTCAACACTGAGAGACTTAAGGGTAATCGAAGTGTATCTGACGAGGCATACATTCCACAACCCTTCCCTGAGCATTTAATTGATCCATTAGAATGGAGTCATGTCCTTGCAACATTATCGACATGTGCTTTACCAAAGCCAATTCAATTCTGTGACTCTGATGGATATGATATTATTCCTCTAAGAATGGTACAACCACGTGCCCTTCTGGATGATTGGTACTATAGGGATACATCCACAACAGCTATGCATGTCGAGGAAGTCTCAGTAGAGGACTTGACACTCGAATCGGCTAATGATGCTGATAAGGAAGATGGCTGGGGATCTGATTTTGATAATGAAGATACAATCCCTGAGGAAGAGTTAGGAAAGGCCCGCCTACTCTTGAGAGGAAGGGAGATTCAGGTAGAAATCCCTCGAAGCCGACCTAAACGTAAATGTTGTAAGAGCCATAAGAGAATCAGTAGACAAGATGAGCGGGAACAACGTGAGAGACTACAAAAAGAAAAGGATGAGTCTAAGAGTGAAAACTCTCGACCACCACCTCACTTCTCAGGAAAGAACGGATATCTATACTATGTCCAAGCACAAGATAGTATCAAAGACCAAGTCAAACGATCAGAGGGATTCCAAGCAAGAGAAAAGCTAACAACTGTTAGCAAAAATCGTAAAAGAACGAAGAAACAAAAACCAAAACTCAAGTCTAACACTGATTCAAAAAAGAGTGTGGGAAGTGCAAAGATAACGGTTAAAAATCCGATGCAAGATGGCAAAGGAGAACTCAAAACCGCATGGTCTTCAATAAGTGAAGACTCAAGTGGACAAGAGCAAGGTCTAAATGTTCCTCCCAATTTCACACAGTACACTCTTCAAGATCGGAAGATTGTTCTTCAACAGCCCATGCGACAAAAACCAAACGTGCCAGGGATTTCATACGATGGTCCTGAAGATGCAAAAAAGGTTGATATTGCTAAGCCACGAGAAGAGCCTCGCTATGTGTGGATTGCCACAGACTTGTCCTTAGATGAGGAGAAGTTATTAATACAAACCATAAAGGAGTATCGCGATGTTTTTGCTTGGAGTTATAAAGACCTCAAAGGAGTTGATCCAAGCATATGTCAGCATACCATTCCATTGCGAGAGGATGCAAAACCCTCCAAGCAACGTCCTTATACTTACAATGAAAATTTTGCACGGAAGATAAAGGAGGAAATAGACAAGCTCTTAGAGGCAGAATTTATCTATGAGATTGAACACACTGAATGGGTCTCCCCTATTGTAGTGGTGCCCAAGAAAAATGGGAAACTTCGAGTATGTGTCAACCTTAAGAAGGTAAATGCAGCTACTGTGCGTGATCATTACCCACTTCCAATCACGGATCATGTTCTGGAACGAGTTGCAGGGAAAAAGGCATATAGTTTCTTGGATGGATTCTCCGGGTACAATCAAGTGTCAATTGATCCAAAGGATCAACACAAGACAGCCTTTGCTACTGAGGATGGCATCTTTGCTTATCGTGTTATGCCATTTGGTCTAACAAATGCACCAGCAACTTTTCAGCGGTTAATGAGTCATGTATTCAAGGAGTACCTTCGACAATTTCTTGAGATTTTCATGGATGATTTATGTGTTCACTCACAAGAGCGTGATGATCATATAGAACACCTGAGACTTGTGTTTCAAAAGTGTCAACTTTATCGTATATGCTTGAATCCTGACAAGTGCAAATTCATGGTAAGACAAGGAAAAATTTTGGGCCATATTGTTTCTCGCAACGGGATTTCAACAGATATGGATAAAATTGATGTCATTGTCTCATTACCTCGGCCTATCAACCCTAAAGGGGTACAAACATTCATGGGACATTGTGGCTATTACCGTAGATTCATCTACATGTACGCTGTCCTAGCCAGACCGTTATATGCTCTTCTTGTAAAGTTTAATTGGACGGATGAGTGTGAGGAATCCTTTGAAAAGTTGAAGCAAGCATTAGTGACTGCACCCATTTTACGGGCACCAGATTGGAACCAAATCTTTCATGTCCATATTGATGCTTCCAACTTTGCAATTGGATGTATTTTGGCTCAATCGGGTGAACACAATAAGGATTTCCCAATCTCATATGCTAGTCGACAGTTGAACAATGCTGAGAGGAATTACACCACAACGGAAAGAGAAGGATTGTCCATGATATATGCAGTGAAAAAGTTTCGCCATTACCTTTTGGCAAACAAATTCATATTTTTTGTGGACCATCAAGCACTGCTATATTTGGTGAATAAACCTTGTGCAACTGGAAGAATTGTGAGGTGGTTTATCATCCTTCTTGAATTTGATTTTGAAGTTGCAGTTCGGAAAGGAACAACTCATCTAAGGGCAGATCACTTGTCTCGAATCACCTCTGGAGAAGCTCCTGTGGGTGTGGATGATGATATGTTAGATTCAACACTTTTCCTTGTAGAGACAGCCCCTAGATGGTTTGAATCCATTTTAGAAATTTTGACTGGTGGGCAGATACAACTAGCGGGTCCTAATGTGGACCTATGGCGACCATTCAAGTTAATTTCCGGAAGATTATATCGTCAGGGTAATGATGGAGTGTTGAGGCTTATACCTAACCCCGACCAATATGAGGAGATCTTGGAATGGGCCCATGCAGGTATTGATGGAATCCATGCATCAGCTACTACTTGTGTGCGACGTATCTCTCAGGATGGGCAATGGTGGCCTACCATGCATGCAGAGGCTGAAACATTTGTTCGTAACTGTGCTTCATGTAAAATTCAGAAGCCAATTCCTAATGTCACATTATTCCAAATTTCAACTACACCAAGTTGGAGTAAGTATATTGTGGACTATCTTCAGCATGGTCATTTGGATCCAAAAATTCCTAAACATCGAAAGCATGCTATTAAAATTGAAGCGGCAAACTATATGCTGATAGAAGGCCAACTCTACAAGAGGGGAAAGGATGGCAATTTACGTATGTGTGTATGTGAAGCTGACTATCTGAAAATCTTAACTCATGCACATGCAGGTGTTGGGGGTGGACACTTTTCTAGCAATACCACAGCTAAGTTGATTAGGTGGTCTGGGCTTTGGTGGCCAACCTTACAAATGGATGCCGAAGAATATGTGAAACGTTGTGACGACTGTCAAAGGACCAAACCTCCCATCACAAAGGACAATATGCCATTGCGGCCTATGCTAAGCACTCGTGCTTTTGCAAAATGGGGTATTGATTTTGTCGGTCCCATTAAACCTCCAGCTCGTAACACGCATGCAGAATATATTATAGTCGCAACCGACTATTTGACCAAATGGGTAGAGGCAAAGGCAACAGTCAAAAATGATGCCAGAACCACGGCCAAGTTCTTGTATGAGTACGTGTTTACACACTATGGCTTACCTATTGAGATCGTTAGTGATCAAGGTGTACATTTTGTAAGTGAAGTCATAGAATTTTTGCTTCAAGAATTTATGGTAATTCACAAGCGTTCTGCACCCTATCATCCCCAGACCAATGGACAAGCCGAGAGTACTAACAAGATTCTCTGCACAGCACTCACAAAGATTGTTGAGGGACATAGGACTGATTGGGAGCAAAAGTTGCACTCTGTTCTCTGGGCATATAGGACAGCCTATAAAACATCTGTGGGCACAACCCCATTTGAACTTGCTTTTGGGCTAGACGCAATTCTTCCCATTGAATTTCTTGTACCTACTCTACGAGTAGCTAAACAATTGGATTGGACTGGTCATGAGCTTTCACAACGTGTTGACGAATTGGAAAAGCTTGATGAGACCCGCTTATTGGCGGTAATGGGGATGTATGCTGAGAAGAGGAGACAAAAGCAATGGTATGATAGAAATGTAACAACTGGCCGATTCAAAAAAGGAGACCTGGTGCTCTTATATACACTTAAGAAGCATAAGAGAAAGCTCAAGAAACGTGGCCTAGGACCGTTTGTGATTAATGAGCTTACTCCAAGTGGTGCGGTGCGTCTGGAGACACTAGAAGGTGAGCAAATGCCTAACTTCATTAATGGAAGTCGTCTCAAGAAATACAATGAACCATTAACTGAAGCCATGCTTCAACAGTTGCATGCTGCACAAACACGAAAAGAAGCACTTGACCTACTTAAACGTCAGGCTCAAGAGGAGGCTAAAGCTAGAGTTGCAAAAGCCAAGGAGCGTCGCAAAGCTTCTATGTTAGCCATACAGTTGGCTACTGATGAGCCATATGTCGATCCATTCAATATTCAAGTATGCCTTCATCTTCATGAGACTACCTACTTTGTCTCTGCCTTAATTGACTCTGGTGCAGACTATAATGTTCTATCGTTTGACACATGGATAGCCTTGGGTCAACCACCACTTGTGCAAATTCCTGTGGACCTACGGAGCTTCTCAGGTGAAGATAACCCTATAGAGGGAAAATGCGTCCTTATGATGTCCATTCAGGATCACAAGATGTTAGTGCCCTTTTATGTGGCACGTAAGTCCAAGGCAGTAGTAGAGGCTGTTCTCGGTAGATCGTGGTTAAGTGCGACCAATTGCTCATTGGATTGGAAGAATAGACAATACAAGTTGCAAATTGATTCTGATTGCATCTTGGGATCTGCTAAACCACGTGCTTTATCGTGTCCAAAAGGTAATGTTTCTACCTTACCCAACCCACAATCAAAATCTGCTCTTGAAGCTCCAAAACAAATGATGTGGATAATTGATGAGTACTCAAGTGAGGGCCATGGCTGGCATGTTCCAACTACTCTAGTTGCTGCTCAAAGAAGGCCAGGCAAGAAGGATTCATCAATGTGGCTACCCAAAGATGCGTACAAACTTGTACCATCTATTCCAGTTGCTAAGCCTCTTAAGAAGCACATCATTTCCAAACCTAAATCTCGGATTGTTACTCGCTGGGTCCCAAAACAAGTTCTTAAAGCACAAGGTTATTATGAGGGTGCAACCGCAATTTGGCTTCCAAAATGCCATGCTGAGCAAAAGGTAAAAGAGTGTTTCAGAAAGGTTCCAAGAGTCACCCCTGATTGGCCATATCAGTGGGTGCAAAAGAAATCAACACAAATTCCCCAAGAAAGGAAAGGTGGCTGTGATAGCACCTACAAATCTACTTGTGTTGATCTTCCTAAAACATGTATTGAAACAACTGTTGCCCCTATTTCTCCTTGTTTCACAATTCAACCAACAACTGGTGTACCTACGACAAGTCCAAATGAGTCTTATTTGAGCATAGATTCTGGTACTTCAATGCCTAAATCCTCTTATCTTGCTCAAATTCCAAGACAATTGCTAAAGTCTCCACCTCTTAAAAAGGATATACCAAAAGCTAAAGATAAGGCATTAACGCTACAATTAAAGCTCTTTGGTAAAACAATGTTTGAATAATGTAGTTCCTTATGCCTTTAGGAGATGTGTTCTTTTTGATAATCTTGTTTTTGATTGGAATTGTCATGATGGATATGAGTGTTCTAAATTTCATTATTCTACGTCCAGATAACTCCTGATGGATATTTGGCGCGATACATGTCCACCATGCCTTGACCCCGATAGTACTCGACTTGATCATCGCGGGGGTTATAGTGCTCCTCCGTTTCAAACACATTCTAGGTATTTCTACGCTCCCTTAGGTGAAAATTGCTGTGGGCATCACTTTGTTACGTTATTCTATCAACAGCATCACCCATTTCCACATTGTCAAGAGTGTGCACGGCTAGTATTAAGTGAAGCTTCACATATTTGTTGGATATGCCGCTTTTACTTTAGACGATATGGCACGGCCTTAATGAAGCAAATTGTGGGAATTACCCCCCAACGCCATAATCTTCTTAATGTGAGAATACCAGAAAGGGGACCAAATCAACGAAGATTACCTGAGGAGGTACAAGCACAACAATGGAGGGATACGAGCTTAAATGACTTGCAACTACCAATCTTGCAAGCCCTCCTTCCCCAACCCTCCACATGTCAATATTGGATCAATATGAGTACTTACATTGCACAGTTCCAAAATCAAAACTGCCTGACTAACCTTCCCATAGAACCAATGCCATATTTCAGTGAGGAAGCACTCCTTCCTCTACCACCTTCTCCAGAGGCCGGTTTTTGTGAGGGGTTGTCTCTGCATCCGGAGGAAATTGATACCATCTTTCCAGCAGACGAGGACACGGACCCACCATCAGCGCAAGAGTAACTCATTGACTCCACAATAAGAACGACAAGCCAGGGCACTTTTCTCCCATTGGGTTTTTTCCCCTTGGCTATATTTGGTGATTGGCACCACTAACAAATTTTATTCTTTTGTTTTTTCTTTGTTTGTTAATAAAACTTTGTGCAGAGATCTCAGCTTAAGAAGAGCATCAGATACGCCCCTACAGTCCACCTATCGTGCACACAAACTAGGAAGGGGGGAGATATGCTATGCTTACAAAGATCAAGGAGGAGCAATCTGCACAAAATCAGCAATTAATCAAGGCAAACGAACAACATCAACAGGGCACTACAACAGGTGTATGCAAATCTTAATCTTTATTTCTTTATGTGCTCTTATCTTTCGAATATATGGTTTGCATGTACACAATATTGGCTGGTTTGAGTTTTGATTAGTAGTTAAAATGTGGTGAGTACATTCTAGAGTCTTAGAAAACTTAGTAAGAGATATTTCTATCCAAAGACAGTGTAGGATATATACCAAGGGAGTATGCCAAGTACTTATGTCTTCAAGGTATATTAGTTATCCCTAGTGGTAGTTATCTCTTAAATATGAGCTAGGTGCTAGGAGTAATAAAAAAATTTATGAAAATATACCCTAAAAAGATATATATCTATATACAAGGTGAATTACGACATGAAGTGTCTACCGCCATGCGAAGTGCTTGGTAGGACCTGGGGATGTCTCAGCACCTTGGGGCCGATGCCTTGGTTTCCATGGGATAAACACTGATGTCTAGAAGCTTCAGAAGAAGACCATTGAGGAATCTGTCGCCTTGATAGACGTTGGTAGGACTCGGGGGTACACTATGGGCCCTCAAGACCGATGCCCTCATCTTCAAGGGGTACTCCTTAGGTCATAAAAGAAAGAAAAAGGGTCTGTCGCCCTTGAGATACTTAGCGGTCTTTAGATTCTCTTGGCGGAGGTCT
This sequence comes from Cibotium barometz, assembly GCF_041138505.1. Classification (NCBI taxonomy): domain Eukaryota; kingdom Viridiplantae; phylum Streptophyta; class Polypodiopsida; order Cyatheales; family Cibotiaceae; genus Cibotium; species Cibotium barometz. The sequence continues at coordinate 699,420 of NC_141048.1, read as the reverse complement.
CTTGGCCATTGCTCGGGTCTCATGGGGATAGAACCTTAATCTTTATCACCTTCTACACACATATCAAAAAAAAACAAAAACAAAAACAAAAACAACAAGAGAGAGCTCCAATCACCTTTGCTCATACTTAGGAGTAGGGTTGCCACTTAGGAGTAACTTACATACTGATAGGACATTGAGACTGCGATCATAACCGGAGGTGTACAACGACACTTGCCTTTGCATAGCATTATCTACTACCTAAGTCTCACTTTGACTAGTTTTTACTCACCTCTTTTAGTACTCATTAAAACTTTAATCAGCCTTGCACTTGTATGCTCACGTGTGTAATTATTATTGCTGATTTTGCTTTTCTTTTCTTTTTATCAATAAAGGACTTTACTCGTATCAATTGTTTTTGTTGCAGCTCTTGCTACTACCGCGCTCGAGGACGTGCGCAAAATAGGAAGGGGGGAGTGTTGCTTGCAAATGAAGATCAATACCAGGATGCAACAAAAACGATACTTAGGGCTCTTGAAAAGAGTTCTACTTTGTAGATGAATGTGGGAGAGAGTTTGATAATAATCCCACATGGGGACTTATGGGAGTCCTAGAATTTTTGTATAAAAGGTGGCTCATTTGAGAGCTTTACACACTTTGGGCTTAGTTCATGCAAGAGCTCCTTTGAGAGACCTACTCTCCCTCTTCTCCATAGAGGTGAAGACTCTTCTCTCACCCCATCTACATCATTGTATGAGGTAAATCTCTTCATTGAATCATTAGCAATGTCATGAGTCTTTCTCATCCTCTTCTCTAATCATTTTACTCTTATGCATGCTTTTAGTATTTCATTTTTGAGTACATGGATTGATTTGAAGCTTTCATGGAAGCTTGATGCTTGAATGTGTGCATGCTTGTAGGAAGATAGGAGTGGAGTGAGGTCTTTCTCTTTGCTTGAGTGCATAGTGATTGTATTCCTCTTGCTTGTATTTGTGAATGAATGGGTGTGAAGGAATGAGGACAAGTTGAGCATGTGTGTATGCTTAGTCTAGTGTCAAGTGATGGTAGCCATGAGCATTCTCTCCATTTGTGGATAAGCTCTTGCGCACCGGTACGGGTCGAATCCCTAGCTCCGAAAGGGATGCAAATCCCATTGGATTGAGCTATACGTGGATCGTACTCCTCTTGCTACAAGAGAGAGAGTTTTCCGTCTCTCCAGAGCCCACGAGTAGTAACTTTAGCTTTCCAACCTTGGCTCAACTTTCCATTAGGGAATCCGCAATGCCTACCCCAATGATGAGCATAGCTGAAAGTGCACCTGTTACCGCTGTAGTTAGTACGACACCGCTACCTAGTGGAACAGTACCTACAACAGTGCGTGCCAGTGCCTATCGACCCTATGTACCTATCGCTACTCATGCTCAGGTAGCTCCTACGTCTCTTAGTATGCCAATGGCATATGCTCCACGACCGCCTTATCACCACCCTTATCCAAGAGGAGCTAGGCCTAGCCACATATCATATCCTACGTCATTTGCCAACCTACTCAGACCAACGCCAACTCCTATCAGCCAGGCTATCCCAGCAGTGCCTCCACCAACTATGCCTGCTCACTTAGGTGATCTCGCAGCGTTTGCTCAGACGATTGGACGATCTATTGCGGAAAACATGCGGGGTATGCCTGAGAGAGAACCTAGAAGCAAGGCAGTACAAGTGGCTAAGCTCACTCAAAACTTCAGTGGTAACGAGGATGTTAGGAAGCACATTGAAGTCTTTGAACACGTGTGTGATTCCTTGGAAGAGCACAATGAACTGCATAAGTGTAAAGCCTTAGGCTTAACCTTGAGTGGGAAGGCCGGAGATTGGTATCGAACCTTAAGGGTTGAAGAGCGCACTCACTACCCCACTCTCAAGAGATTGTTCTTGAAAGAATACATACGTGAGGGTGTGCTTTGGGGGGTAGCATCTCAACTCCAAAAAGCTGAACGCGAGGAAGGGGAGTCAGTGAGAGACTTTATAAGTCGATTGAAGCATCTAAATTCTCGCTGCACTCCCGATGAACGCTTCAATAACAACCAACTCCTCGATAGATTCATCCGAGGATTGCGCCACGAGGACATTTACAATGGCCTAGTCATTAGAGGTCTTACAACGTGGGAAGCAGTCACGGCCAATGCAATCCAGTTAGAAGACAACTTGATGATTCAGGTAAAAAGGTGTCTTCAGAAACAAAATCTGTTAGTTCGCAAGTATCTGGGCACAAGCCAATGACGGTAAAACCTATTGCCAAGGAGCCGAAGATATCTGAAATGTCTGTGTCCGACCTTACTAAGGCTCTCCAAGAATACTTTAGGGGTAATTGAGCTCCTCAGAATAGCCATATGTACCCAAGGAGAGAGCAACAATGGTGTTCGGTGTGCTTAGGACCACATAGCACGAGTGAATGTCCCACATTTAGAGTCAAATTCAATGGGAATTGCAATGCATGTGGTAAGTATGGCCATCAATCTAAAGATTGCCTAACACTTAAGCGAATGTTGGCAAACCAGGCACCACTAGCTTGGTCAAACACACCTCAAGTACCCACGCTAATGCCTGCACAACCTATCGAGCAACCGTCACAGCACATAGTTCCAAGGAATCCGAATGTAGTCCAGTCTGTGTCGTTACCACCGCCAGTGCTAGGACCACAACCTCCACATCCACCAAGGATTACCCCTGTAAACCAGATGGGTTGTGAGTCACATAGTGCATGTGGGGATTATGAAGAGGAGATAGACCCCACTGTTCCATACGGGATTGATACGTTTGAAATGGTTCCCCAGTACTACATGGAGGATCATTTCGGGCAAGTTAAGCCTGTATATCAAGCGGCTGCTCTCGCCACAAGGGGGCAAAACCTTAATACCTTGGCGAGGAGACCACCTCTTCAATGCTACGAGTGTGGTGGACCACATCGTGTAGCAGAGTGCCCTAATAGGCTACAGAAGATCTCTACTCAGATGCAACCAAATCAAGCGAGCACATCGGGAATGCCGGTTCTTACATGTAATCGTTGTGGCATAGATCATTTGATCGCTCAATGTCCACATAATCCTAATGCACCCAAGATTACGCCATTGAATTTGGTTGAGGTCACCAACCAAGCACGAGGAACCACACCTGTTGTACCTGCGAATGTAGTTACACGGTCAATGCTTCAAAATCAAAACTACATTCTTGAAGAGAGGGATACTGCATCAATCGCTCAGACAAAGAAAAAGAAAACACGACGAAAGAGATCGCTTAATGCCACTAGCTCCAAGCCCAGTTCAAAGACTAACATAGGGACAGGAGATGACCCCGTGTATATGAATGATCCTGAAGATGATTCTGATTCAATAGAAACCATGGGGACCAAAGCCACTACCTTAAAGGAGGAACCCACTCGGGAGCTCAATGAAGGAGAATCAAGCGAGTACATAAATAAGGGAAAACAGAAGGAAACTTCCTCGGTCCCACAACCAAGTCAGTTAATGCCCTCTCGACCACCCAAACTGACTGAGACTCCCCAAGACAAGCCACGTGGGCCAAAAAGCCTCAAGAAAAAGATTGGAACTTACCCAAACCCAGTTGAGGAGATTGAACAAGTGCAACACTTAAGGGGTTTGGTGGAAGAAACACAAAGAGAACTGGAGCCAAACCCGAGAAAAATCAAAATTCCAGACACAGTGTTTCCTACGCAAGTTCAGCCTCACCGGAACCATAAACCGTTAGCTATACCGAGTATCATTGAGGATAGGACATCCGGAAGTGGGCAAACACCCTTCTTGCTGGAAAGAATGTTTAGTGAGGGAATGCCTGACCCCATCGAAGAGGAAGTGATTCCATCTTCACCAGTCCCTAGTCAAGGGGCGATGTCTCGAAAAGTACCGTTGAATGTGTCCAAGCTAATGGATTTCATGTCCTCTGAGATCAGAACCACGATCATATCCAAATTATACGGAGATCCTGAGCTATTCTTAGCTCTTCGGGCATTTCTCAATGGAGAACTAAAGGCGGGGCTACCACAATTTGCAAATATGGATAGACCTGACACGCTTCAAGATGAAGGGGAGCATTGGGATCTACAACCCAACTTAGATGAAGATTCGGTCGTTGAAATACCTGTGAACAAGTTGGGTCAGTACTTTGAAGGGGACGAATCTAATGCCACCCTCCCCATTACTACCAAGGGATTAACTCTAAAGGGAATCCTTGATGGTGGTGCTGGAGTGAGCATTGTGACTAAAAACTGTTGGGAATCCATGGGAAGACCTCACCTCGAAGTCACAAACATAGTGGTTAAGATGGCAAACGGAACCATAGCTAAACCTATTGGAATGTTAAGGGACCTTAAGATCAAGGTCCTGGGATACAAGGTAAAACATACCTTCATTGTAATGGATTTCTCCAAGCATCCTATGTCATATCAAATGATCTTAGGACGTCCTTTCATGAGGGAAGCACAAATGGTGCATGACTGGTCGAAAAACCATGTCTATCTACAATTCCAGGACTCTGTCATTCGAGTTGATCTTGAGAATGGTCGTGCACATCCTTTAGGAAGCAAGGTTATCATTGATAATCGATCGGATACCACTATTCACTCCGCCCCATTAAGGTATTGCTATACATGCAAAAAAGAGACTGATGATGGGAAGGATTCTCCTTACATGGATGTCCTACCGGGTATGACTGAGTCGGATAACGTGGATTGGGTACACCTAGCGGCAACCATAGACACATGGGAAAATAGAGGCACAAGTTGGGTAACACCTGAGGGGCAAGATATGCCATCGTTAGTGCCAATAAACATGATAGGTGTTATGCACTTGACTCCTGATGGCGAGAACGTGGCAAACTCCACCGACACTGAAAGTAGCGAAGACTCTGACCAATGCAACTCTGAGTATGAATCTCAAGAAGAAACTGACCCTGAGCCTGATGGGGAAAATGAATCAAATATTCACCCAAATGTGGAAGCAAGGTGCTCAAGGCCTAGGACAGTGACCTCCTGCAGTTCATCCGAAAGTGAAGATCGACCAAGTGAGTTCGAATCTGATAGAAACAAAAATCAAAAACTTGGTAAGAAGAAAACGAGACATAAGCGCCAACGCTATCGAGCTAACGTACGAACTGCAATAAACAAGGAGCGATCCACTGCAGAATGGCTTAGTTATGTAGGAGCCATTGATGCTCATCGAAAGATAGCGGATAATTGGGGACAATACCTCCAAAGTGTCATGTGGTGTATTCCGTAACCTCATGACGTCGCCCAATTAGAAATCGAAGAGAAGCCAAAACTAAGTCGTACTGCAAGAAGGCGGCAAAACCAAGAGTTGGCTCAACAACAAAAGGAGGCGGAATTAAAAGAAAAAAACCGGGCACAACAAGAACCAGTAGACTTACACCCCGCACCCGATCATTTCAAATCATTCACCACAGGGGAACGTAAAGTAGTCTACACAAAAGCCCAACGAACGCCTACCAATGGGAGTAGCGGTGTCTACGATGGCCCTGCGGTAGTCAAGGAGATAGACTTAGCAGATCTAGATGAGGAGTCTAAACCAGTTTTTATTGCTCAAGACCTCACCAAGGCGGAAGAAGCTGCACTTACGAAGCTTCTTAAAGAATTCAAGGACATATTTGCTTGGACATATCATGATATGAAGGGTGTTCCACCCTCGGTGGTGCAACACACGATTCCAATGATTAGCACTGCTAAACCAGTCCAGCAACGTCCCTACCCAATGAATCCTAAGTACGCAAAGATTGTACAAGAGGAAATTGAAAAGCTGGTAAAATGTGGATTCATATATCCTATTGAGCACTCAGAATGGGTTTCTCCGATAGTCATCGTGCCAAAGAAGAATGGGAAACTCAGAGTGTGCGTTGATCTCAAAAAGGTTAATGCAGCCACCAGAAGGGATCATTACCCCTTGCCATATTCTGAACATGTGCTTGAAAGAGTGGCAGGCAAGGAGGCATATAGCTTTTTAGATGGGTACTCGGGTTACAATCAGATCACAATTGCAGTCGAGGACCAAGCTAAAACAGCATTTATCACGGAGTTTGGAGTGTTTGCCTTTCGCGTCATGGCTTTTGGCTTGACCAATGCACCTGCAACATTCCAACGACGATTGATAAACACGACCTTTAAGGAATATCTAAGGGACTTCTGTGAAGCTTTCTTAGATGATCTTTGTGTTCATTCCTCTTGGGACGAGCACTTGATGTGTTTACGAAAGATATTTGAAAGGTGTAGATTATATCGCATCTCCTTGAATCCTTTCAAATGCCAATTTTGGGTTAAACACGGAGTTATCTTAGGACATATAGTGTCCAAAAATGGGATTTCCACTGACGAGAGTAAAATCAAGGTCATTCTGGAATTACCCCCACCCACCAACTACAAGGGAGTCCAACGCTTTATGGGCCACGTTGGTTATTATCGAAGGTTTATTCTCTTCTTCGCCGAGATAGCTCGACCATTGTATAAGCTTCTCATCGAGTTTATTTGGACCGAAGAATGTGACCGTGCCTATGAGCTATTAAAGAAGGCCTTGGCGAGTGCCCCAATCTTGAGAATGCCTAACTGGGATTTACTCTTCCATGTGCATATTGATGCATCAAACTTTGCTATTGGGTGTGTGTTGACTCAACCTGGAGAACACAAGCTAGACTACCCCATTAGCTTTGCCAGTCTCGCCAGTTGAACGATGCTGAGATGAACTACACCACTACGGAGCGAGAAGGGTTGGCAATGATATATGCAGTAAGGAAATTTTGTTATTACCTCCTTGCCACCAAGTTTGTTTTCTATGTGGATCATCAAGCATTGTTGTATCTGGTAAACAAACCATGCTCCACAGGAAGAATCACACGATGGCTATTGATTGTTCTTGAGTTTGATTTCACTGTTGTTGTGAGACCTGGCAAAAAACATGTCATGGCTGATCATTTGTCTCGTATACCTAATGGTGAAGCTCCTACGGGGGTTGATGATGACTTACCGGACACTTCCCTGTTCATGGTGGAGACAATGCCTGAATGGAGTGAGAAGATTGTTAACTTTTTGGTTAATGGCTTTCCACCCAAGGAGCTTCGTAAAGATCTAGCTCGAAAGCTAATCAAAGAATGCAAACCCTATTGCCTGATAGCTGGGACTCTTTATAAAAGAGGAAAGGATGATGTTCTTAGGCGTTGTGCCCGAGAGGATGAGTATCTATACATTTTGCAAGAGGCACATATGGGCATAGCCGGTGGTCACTTCTCAGGAGACTTAACTGCGCAAAAGATCTTACAATCAGGGTATTGGTGGCCCACTATGTTCCAAGACGCATCACTCTTTGTGAAGGGTTGCGATGAATGCCAACGATATAAGAAACCCCAGAGGAAAGATCAGATGCCCCTACATCCGATCAAAGTAAACCAACCATTTGAAAAGTGGGGTTTAGACTTTGTAGGTCCAATTAGTCCAGCGGCCCGAAACACACAATCTCGCTATATTATTGTGGCCACCACTGACTATATGACCAAATGGACTGAAGCGAAAGCGACACGTAAGGCAGATGCGAGGACAACAGCCAAGTTCCTCTTTGAAAATATAATCACACGATTCGGTTGTCCTTTTGAACTTGTGAGCGACGGTACGCATTTTATAAATGAAGTGATTAAGGAGCTCACAACAAATTTCATGATATCGCATCATAAATCTACTCCTTACTATCCGCAAGCGAATGGCCAAGCCGAGAGTACCAACAAGACTTTAATCTCTATTTTGACAAAGACAGTTGAAGCTCATCGCACGGATTGGGATCTAAAGCTTACGACAGCTTTATGGGCCTATCGTACTGGCTATTAATTGCACACCATTCAAAATGGTATATGGCCAAGAAGCAGTCATGCCGTGGGAATTTGTCATTCCTAGTCTTCGTGTTGCTACTCAAGAGGGTTGGGATGGTAATCCCTTAGCAGAGCGTCTGTATATCCTTGAGCGGCTAAACGAAGAAAGACAATTGGCTGTATACAATGCCCTTGTGGAGAAGGATAGAAGGAAAAAATGGTTTGATCGCCATCTAAAGGACAAGGACATCAAGGTTGGGAATAAAGTCCTGATGTATGGAGTGCGAAACGAAAAGAAGAAGCTCAAATATGCTGGTAAGGGACCATATAGAGTATGTGAAATTACCCCGCAAGGTACCATCAGAGTGGAGACTCTCGACGGAGTTGAAACCATTGGATTCCTTAATGGGAGTAAATTCATAAGATACTATGACCCCCTGAGCCAAGAGGAGTTACATGCAATCCATCAAAAGAAGGCAACTAAAAAATAGGCTGAGCTTAAAAAGATACAAGCAAGAGTCGAAGCCAAAGAACGTCAACAGCATGCTAGGAGACAACGAGAAGCCAACTTGGGAATTACGCAAGTATTTTTCGAGGAAGCAGAAGAGGATGCACTGGAATCTGACCCACCTCTAAGATACCCAATTGAGTTACAGAGTCCTTACAGGGAGGTGATGTATAATGCATTATTGGATACAGGAGCTCAACACAATTTGCTATCATATGGCGTGTGGTGTCAACTGGGAAAACCACCTTTATCCAAGAGCTCTATCCAAGTTCAAGGAATCAACAAGAAGAAAACCCCTGTCTCAGGAATTCTGCACACTCCGGTTGCTTATGACAAGGGAACCATAATTCAAAGCTTTTTGGTTATGCCTGCTGGTACCATGGAAGGGACTGTAAACTTAGGGCGCAAATGGATGATGGCCACCAAATGCAATATCGATTGGGCAACCAGACGCGTCACGACGCAAGAACCAACACTAGGTCTGACCGCTCAAAATCTTGCTCCTAAGCCATCGACTCTGGACAAAATGATGGATAACGAAAAATCACCAAGTCCACCAGTGGCAAAACCATCTTTGATTGTTTGCCACCCCTCTAACGCTTCAATGCCAAGACTGGAAACAGGCAAGGTGGTCTCTAAAGCTTCGCTTACTATGCCAAAGAGAACATACAAATGGGTTCCCAAAGCTTCATTAACAGCTACTTCCCCTGCTCAATCTCGTTCAGCCACCAAGAAGCCTCGTAAAAGGAAAGCAGCTACCCACCCGAGAAAGGGCAATGTAACATCGCGATGGATCCCTAAAAAATTATTAGTAGCCCAAGGGTACTACGAGGGGAATGACCAAATTTGGGTCCCTAAACATAAGCTGAATCCCTCTACATCACCTGTAAACAAACCAATTGTTGCCACCCCAACGATAATTCAAGATCGTGGTAAGGGAAAGGTAACAGAGTGCTCCACACCACTTCTTCCAGAGGTAGTTTGGATTCCCAAACGATATCGATCATTACCACCTAGCTCAGGAAGGGGGGAGCCACATGAAGCTTCTAGCTCCTCATGCCAGGCACACGCTGATATAGAAGTTTCTACATACTCTACACCTACTCTTGTCAACACCCAACAAAAAACTGATGAGTCTACGTCTCCCCTTGTAATAGTATCGTCGGAAACCATTTCCTCCATTCGTCAATGGGAGAGTACACTACCATCTCTGCAATTGGATGTGGCCACAAGGGTCATAAAAAGCTATCTGCCCACATCACAACCTATGACCCGCTGGACAAATTGGTTCCAAGAGGCTGCAACATCATTGCAAATAATATGATCTACCCAAGGAAAGGGGGAGCATGTACTCACGCTCGAAATTCTATTGCTTCCTCCTTAACCTTCTCCCCTGACCATGTAATTGCCAAATTCAAGGGGATGTATATATATAGCTTCATACATAGAAAAGAAAAGAGAAAAACAAAAATAGTAAAAAGAGCAAGAGCACAAAAACAAAGAAATATCCGTATACAATCAAGAACTAGATTGACCTGTCATAAACCTACTGATGCTATATCTATGTTGCAGATATGGCAGATGCCCGATCATCATACACTTCATTCACTCCTACCTTTGGTGAGAGGTATCATCTGTACCTTTCTCAGATATTCCACATGTGCTATCCTGTAATTGAAACTGAATGGGATCATATAGATGTACTAGCCAGAGAAGAAAATGTTGAGGAATTAGAATGGCTAATTTGCCTATTGACCATGACTGACCCCTACTCCGTAGAGGACATATCCCCGATAGCCCAATGCTTTCCTTTTCCACAAGATGACTATCCTCGCATGGTTACATTTTTGATGAGTTTATGTGGATGGGAAAATGAAAAGGAAATATCTGACAATGATGAGTGGACGGATGAAACTCATGGCACTACTGAGGTTGACTTTATTTGTTTGGATGATGCGGATAGAGGCTTAGTCTTAGGGCTAGAGCCAGGACTCTACAACATCCTCTTACCGTATCCTCAGTAGTAGTGTGGTGACTGGTAGGTAGGCTAGCGTTTTCAAGTTTTTTCTAGTTTAGATTCCTTAAACAAGTCTTGAAATTTTCACACTGATGTGCCTCTCGAGGTATAGTGCTTGTTAGTTGATTGTACAGGTTGAAAAGTTTGAGGGTTCGCTTTCAAGTCCTGAGACTGCTGCAACATCTCCAATTACAGGTGTAATTCTTCCATACCCACTCTCTTTCGTTTTTACTGTTCAATCAATTGCATAAACTATAATGCATGACCACATGGAAATTGTCAATGTACTACTTAGTTTTTGAAGTTGCTTGCATGCTAGTGTAAATCATTAATGAGCTTAACTTTATTGGAAATATTCCTAGGCAGCATGACATCTTTAGTTAACCTTGGAATACGATTGTCTTAGGTCTAGGGTTAAACCATCTTAATGTTTGACACCTGGCCATGTGTGTGTTGACCTCTAGGACATAGCTATTACCCCTTTGTCGAAAGGATGCAAGACAAATTATAGTTCAGGAGAGCGAATCAAAAGATAGATTATAAAAAAAAAAGCCTACAATAAATGGCAATACAAGTCTATGATGTGCTTTAATGTTGGCCTATCGCCTTATTGATACTTGGTAGGCGAGGAGTATTCTACTCCAAACCGATGCCTTGGTTGGTAGGGGGTAGCCTTGCCTAAAGTGAGCTAATAGATTCCTGGATAATGCCTTGTGTTAAACATGGTACCAGAATCGATGTTAGTTTTGCCTTAGGAAGGTTGCCATTGTGTGTAAAAATTGTCACGTGCCTATAAAAAAAAAAAGACAAAAAGCTCCTGTAACTCTGATGTTTCTTGTGTCCCTAGGCTTGTGGTATTAACTTGTTCTTAGAGTAGACACAGTGTGGTCATCTATTTATTTATTAAGCTTGGTTATTTTCCTTGACTTAGGCCAGTTATAAACCTTGATTAACCTTTGACACCTTGCTTACTCTTGATTTACTTTCAATAATTTTAAACTCCTGTTAATTTGCTACACTAGCTCATTCATGTGACCCTTAAACTAAGTTCTCATAGCAACATCCATTGTGGTCTAACATGCTTGAATTTATACACTTTATATCTTTTGAATTCCAGCATACTTTCACTCTACTTCCCTGTTTTGCAGACGGTCAACAACAACCCTCTCGAGCTTACCATACCATAGCTTCCGAGGATGGAATCTACATCAGGAAGGGGGGCATGTTAACCTATGACGGACATTCAGACGTACTATGTTTTACGTCATTAATTTAAATATTCTGAGTCATGGGCCGGGCTTGTCGGCACCATATGTTAAGGATGAAGGGATTGGGTGATCGTCGATGAGAGGCACACCTTGAATATTAGTAGGATAAGGGTTAGGATCGGCCGGCCATGTATGGGCGCCCAAGTGTGAATGGCCAAGTCACCTATAAGAGTCAAATGTAACCCTAAAGTCCTCATTCTCATGTGTTGTGAATACAAGAGTGCTCTTGCCTTATCTCTTTGGTTTCCTTCTCCTGCGTGTGCGAGAGAGAGAGAGAGTGAGAGAGCGATCGAGCGAGCGATCGAGCACTGTGTAGCGGCACGACGGCGGAGAGGCGGTAGAGCGGCGACGGCGGTTCCTCCTTCACGGCTGCGACGCGGGAATCCTTCAAGGCGGTGGTTGAGCGGTGAGTGACACACCCTTTGGCATTCTGTTTGAGCTTCCTTCCCTGGTTGTATGCTTGTAGCCATCCGTGGCTCGCATACGGTGTCCGGCAAGTCCCCAGCTATACGACCTGTACGGCAAAAGCGCACAATCATCATGGATAAAACTAAGTCCTACTGCCAATCCATAAAAGAGATTAAGAAAGAAAGGAGATCGATGGAAGTAAGATTACTGAGCGACAAGTAAGAGTTACGACTTATATGAAAGAAGGAACTAGCGTAGCCTAGAAGCCGACGGTGCATCTTACCACTGAAGTTTTACCGTCTTTCCATGATTTGGGCTTGGCACATATTTGTTTAAAAGGCTTATATGAAATACATTATGAACTTTGAGATGAGGAGGTAAAAGAAGCTCGTAGGCTAAGTCACCTACTTTCTTTGAGATCAGATATGGCCCACAATATCTAGGGGATAACTTCTTATACTTCCCAAGAGATAAAGAACTTCTTTTGGGCCGTACTCGAATGAAGACCATATCTGCTTCTTTGAATTCTCTGACTGTCCTCTTCTTATCTGCATACTGCTTCTGTCGATCCTGGCCAGCTTTTATATCTTTATGAATTGCCTGCATTTGCTGCTCCATGTCGTCGAGCATTTGTCTGGACATCTCGACCCTAATCAATGGGTCGGACCTAGTTAATGGAGTTAAGCAATCTTGTCCATACAGAGTTTTAAAAGGCTCATCCCAATACTTCTGTGATAAGAAGCATTGTAAGCGAACTCGACTAGGTGCAGATAGCTTAGCCACTTCTTGGGTTCCCTGCCCCACAGCATGACCGAAGTATATCTTCGATTACTTGGTTTACCCTGATACTCTGCTGGAGTATGGATGACTGAGAATTATCGGTTAGGCCCTTGGTTTTCAATTGTAGCATAGATCTATCCTTTTTCCTCTTCTACTACATCTGAAATTGTGACTGCCTTGGCTGCTGCAGTCTTAGGCAGAATTCTCTCTTTGATTTTCCCAGTTCTGGAAAGGAGTTCTGAGGTTATTCTGGACAGAGGCAGATGGATGAGTTGGAGTTCTTCTAGGGTTTCCCTGGCTTGGGCGAGACGGACCCTGATTAGCCTGGTATGAAGGGATTGGTCTCTGAATTTTGGGTTCTTGACTTCCCTGTGCCCTTGACATGGCAGGAGTCGGGCAGTCTTTTAACTGATGACTAAAACCTTGGCATCCAAAACACCGGTTCTCACTCATCATTCTGAATCCTTAAAACAGGTGGGCTCTTGAGAAAGTATTATGGGGAAAGGGTCTTCCTTTTTTAAACAGAATCTTTCTTTTCCTTTTTTAAACAGAATCTTTCTTTTATTTTAGAGGGGGAATAATTATAAGATCAGAAAGGGAGGTTCTTACTCCTGTATACCTCGAAGGCTGGGGGAAGGAATCTTACATTCTACCCCACTTAAAAAAATGCAAGATGTCCTCATCTTGCAAAGTAGAGGACAACTCTTTTTCTTAAGATCCAATTTATTCTGGGGTTCCTTATATTCTGGTCAACCCAACAGAATACTGGGATAAATATCCCTTATAAAGAACTCATCATTAAATAACAATTCATTCATATCTTTAACACGATAATGGTCCATTAGACAGAAAAATTTCTTTCTGAACATTCCTCCACGGGAATTTCAGTCAAGCAAGTTCTCAATTTGTAATCCCTTAACTTGATCTACCGTGTCAAGTGTTAACAGTAGTAATTTGACAGCACAATCCACTAATCTCATAGTGATTTGCTGAAATCATTATCATCATTCTAGTTATCAATATCATCACAGGAACTCATCCCATTCATCCTCATTGTGGTTTCGCTCAGGTTATTATTTTTCAACTAAATTTCAGAAATCATCATTTCTCAATTAGAATTCAAATCATTTCATCAGTTCTCAAACAGAATTAAAAATCATATCAACCACATTCAAAATCATCATCTGGATAGCATTAATGCTTATAATTTCAAGTCTTAGATTTACTCGTATATACTGCCAGTAAAGAGCTGCAGTTATACCCTCGGTATATACGGGAAGTCATGGTCCTTGGAACTATAAGGTAAATACCATCATGTCTAGGCCTCAAGCAAGTCAGGGATTCCATACAATTGCGGTACTTCCATCTGAAGACCGAATTACCAAATTACGAATTTCAGTTTGAATATCAAATTGTATGAATTTTATCACACAATTACAACCTTTTAGTGCTTCTTGATAAATTTTTGACATATTTGGCTTCTCGGTAGATCCTCATTAGCCAATTTGCTCTGAAACCAACTGTGAGATCCATGTCCCCACCGCGCAACGGATTCGGGTGCTAACAGCGGAAGTAGCACATCTTACGTGGAGCAGGGTCCCACACTCGGGGCCTCGTCCACAACGGATATCCGGATAAGAGACTAATCTGTCGGTTTTTCCAAAACCGAACCCGAAAAAACTTTCTTTACCCGGAAAAGCACGGGCGATTCCACCAGGATAACTTTTTACTCTAACGTAGTCAAGACCATTACTGATCGAACTGATCCGACTGCACCTATAAAGATACTCAGTCAGATCAAGGAAGAAACTTGCACTTGGATCATTGGGATCAACGCTTTTTTCCCTATCAAGAGGAACAGCCATTGATTCCTATCCCATAGAAAATTACTATCCGAGATTTACTTCATCTATCGTAAATAACAGAAATTAAGTCTCGATTTACGGATCCATCAGTCCAGCCTAACCCCATCCAGCCTAACCCCATCCAGTCCCATGGGTTAGGATCCAATTAGGAATTTGGTTAGGTTTTTGTCCCGGGTACCAGGGAAAAGAGTTCCCATGGCCCCCTAGCCGGAAGTTCATGCAAACATAAAACTAGTCACACCACTTACACACCCAATATGAAATTGCCTTTTTCTCAGCATCAGCTAACTTTAAAACAATCCTTTAATAAAACCATTATGTCACTAATGACAGTCCTCAAAATCTCTGGTTGAATCCATATTTCCAATCATTCATTCATCGGTGTACTTATGGCATCATTGGCAACCAGAACGCTCACCACCTGTTCACTCAGGGGCCTTTTCAATAGTTCCTAGCTCATAGTACCCAGCAATATTTTCACACATAAAAATCAAGATGGAATCCTCGTTGAAGATTAGCAAGATCAATCAACAAATCCATATAAGAGAGCCATGGACTCATCCGTTGAGGACCAGCAAGGTCAATCAACCAGATCCATGCCCGGTTTCAGAAAACAACTCTTACTCCTTGTTCCAATATCTTCCACGACGCACGTGTGGGTATCTTCGGCGACCCAGAGCCCGAGCACCGTATGGTCAGCACCCTCTAGGATCCTTCGCAGGTCACCTAGCACTTCACTCATAGGCCACTTCCTTGGTCCCTCATCCACCGTACCGGAAGCTCACCATTTAAATCGAACCGAGGCTAGTCAAGATCTCGGTCGACCTTGCTACGTGAGACGTCCTCCATTGACTCTCCGTCTCAACAGTTGCAACTTTATCAGTTAGGTCTCCCCACGACCTTAATCACAAGACGGTCAAAATGCTTCCCCAGCATTCTTGACATAAAACAGTCATTTACAAACAGGTCATAAATACAGTTTTTATAATGAACTCACGTCTTTTCCAGATTGTTCCACATCAATCCATTTTACTTAACCGAATTCCAATTGTTATGTGTATCCATTCTTGACCAGATACATCATTTTCCATCCCATCACATCAGATTCATTCACTTAACATAACATCCACTCCTATCTTTCTTAATTTACATTACGTCTCATCACATCCATTTCTCATTACATCTCATTCGTTCACATCTTATATTATTCATTCACATTCTGATTCACATGACATCTCATCTCATCCATTCCCTCATATCGACTTCATATCCATTCACATACATTTTTGCATTCATTATTCCACATTCACATCTACATCCATACATCCATTTTCACATCCACATTCGTACATCCACATCCACATCCACATTCATACTTCCACATTCACATCTACATCCATACATCCATTTTCACATCCACATCGATACATCCATTTCAACATCCATATTCATACATCCACCTCCACATCCATACATCCACATCCACATCCACATCTGCATCCATACATCCATTTTCACATCTACATCCACATTCTTACATCCACATTCACATCTACATTCATACATACACATCCACATCCACATCCATATCTATATTCATACATCCACACCCGCATCCACATCCATACATCCACATCCACATCCACATCTACATCCATACATCCATTTTCACATCTACATCCACATTCACATCTACATCCATACATCTATATCATACATTCACATCCGCGTTCACATTCATACATCCACATCCATACATCCATATCCACATCCATACATCCATATCATACATTCACATCCGTGTTCACATTCATACATCCACATCCACATGCATACATCCACATCCGTATCTACATTCATACGTCCACATCACATCCATTATAGCCCTATCACAACCCATATACGTCTTATCCCATCAGATACACTTCTTACCTCATCCCATACACATCTTATCACATCTTAACTCATCTTAACACATCCTATCACATCTCATACACCTCTTATCACATCCTATCACATCTCATACACATCTTATCACATCCTATCACTTCCCATATCTATTTATAGAATACAAGAGAATTCTTATATTTGATATAAGATTTCTTTACGCATCTATTTATGCATAAATTCCATTTAAGGATACTAACACTTTCGAAATAAAAATCAATCTTTTATGCATCTTTCTATGCATAAATTCATTTTAAATGAGATGACACTCTTGGATTAAAATAAATTCTTTATGCATCTTTCCATGCCTAAATCCAATTTAGTAAGAATTACACTTTTAGAATAAAAGAATTTCTCTTATGCATCTAATTTATGCATAAAATCCATTTATGATGAGAATCACACTTTTACATTAAAATAATAATCTTTTATGTATACCTCTATGCATAAAATCCAAATATGATAAAAGTAACACTTTTACATTAATATAATAATCTTTTATGCATACCTCTATGCATGAAATCCAAATATGATAAAAGTAACACTTTTACATTAAAATAATAATCTTTTATGCATACCTCTATGCATGAAATCCAAATATGATAAAAGTAACACTTTTATATTAAAATAATAATCTTTTATGCATACCTCTATGCATGAAATCCAAATATGATAAAAGTAACACTTTTATATTAAAATAATAATCTTTTATGCATACCTCTATGCATGAAAATCAAATATGATAAAAGTAACACTTTTACAATAAAATAATCATCTTTTATGCATAACATAAAAATCAATTTCTCCATGATTACAATAAAATTCTTTCAATTAATCTAGGATGATAATTCCTAGAATATGGTAGGAAGTCCTCTTTTCATGCTTTGAATGAATTTATTTTATGTGTAATTTTTTTCAAAAATTTTACCATAGCTCCGCTTCTATGATTGATAAATCTCAATTATTTTAAAAAATAAAGCTTATCATTAAGGAAATGATTAGAATGATCCCTAATTGGATCATTAATCCAATAATGGATTGAATCATCAATATTCATGAAATACATAAACTAAAAGCATAGAAAAAAGCCATTAATTTGACCTTAAGCATAGATTAATCATGGATTAAGAAAAAGCTTTATGAAAAGCTTCATTTAGATTGAGAATGGGTCATGAGTATGACCATTTCTTAAGTGAGAGAGAGAAATTACATAAAAACCATTAGAATTAAGCATAAATAAAAATTTATGTAATTCTTTACTATCATTAATCAATTAACTTCAATAGCATTCATCAAATTATGTAATTCTTCACTACCATTCATCAATTAACTTCAATAGCATTCAAAAACCATTCCAATTAAGCTTCTCAAGCTTGAGAGGGGTTGAGAAGAGAGAAACGTTGAGAAATTATAGTAAAGATCAAAATTCACCATTTACCTTACAAATTGCTTGGTTCTTTGTTCACGGTAGAGGCCCCAAACCAATCAATTGGTTTAGTATGTTGATGGAGCCACCAATGGGGATTAAAGAAAGAGGGAAGCTCCAATTTCTCCAATTTGGAGAGAATTTTAGAGAATAGTAAAAATTAGCATTATTTCAGCATAATTCTAATATAATAAAATTCTCCTATTTTTTTCAAAGGACTCATGTTCTATTTATAGGAGAGGGAGGCTCTAACCAAGGCTAACTGATTTCTAGAATTTTCTAGATTCAGTTTGGTTGAATTTGGACTAGATTTAGACCTAGTTTGGTTACTTTTTGATTCGGTTTGGTTCCATTTTGATTTGGTTTGGTTCAAGAGAGAGGAGAGATAAAAATATCACATTATTTTTGAGTTTAAAACTCATTCAAGCATGTGAAGTAGGCGTCTCATTGAAGGGACTCCCCTTCCTTACATATGTGTCAAAATGGAATCATTATACCCAAAATATCTCATATTTTTCATATTACTCATAGTTTCTTACTAATAAACCTTGTACATAGTCAATTCTTCATCTTATGTGAGTATTTACTTCTAAATATCTCCCCTTTTTAACTATTAGCCTTGTCTTTAGTTTTCATCTTATGTGAGTATTTACTTCTAAATGTCTTCCCTTTTTAACTATTAGCCTTGTCCTTAGTCAACTCTTCATCTTATATGAGCATTTATTCATTTTTGGATAATTTCTTTTACAAATTAGATTTATCTCCTTCCCACACATGGATTGATCCTATTGGCCCACAGGAATCTTAATTGGACCATAATCCAAAAATTTCTGAAAATCTAGACCCTTTGGCTAAGGTCCTTTATACCCATTTCCAATTAATTCCAATTGCACATTGGAAAGTTCTTTTTGAATTTCTGTTTCAGGAGAATTCATTTTAATAATATGAGAAATTTTTCTATCTAAAAATATTCAAATTCTCTCTCTAGGATATTTTCTCTCTCTATGTCAAAACAGTTAGAGACAAGATCTTTTATATTTCTAAAGAGGGGATTGATTACAGGGGAAGATGCTGAATAACTTGAAAGGCTAGGGAGGAATCTTACATTCTCTCCCACTTGAAAAACGCGAGATGTCCTCATCTCGCAAACTAGGGGTAATTCCGCAAGATGCACGAATATGAGACTAAGAGAAATTTTAATTAAGAGTAACCACCAAGAAAAGTCTCAAAGAGAGCAAGACTCAAGACAAGAACAAAGATTTTAACTTTATTCACTCTTGGAATATATACAACAAGAAAGAAGAACTTTTTACAATTCCATAAGCACGTCCATCATATGGTCACAAAAGCAGCACTCACAAGCAGCACACGTATAAGGTAACTCATCTATGGGAATAATTCGGCCGGTTATTGCAGCACCTACTTCATTGGTATGAGGTGACCTCATAAAAGGACCTCTAAGAGGCAAGCCAAAAATGGGATAAAGGCATATCTTCTGGTGAGGAAGAAAGCACGTAAGTAAGAAGACCCGCTCAGAAAATCCACCATGCCTTGATCTCATCACGTAATAGTATCAGGGACCCAAACCCAAAGCTTCAATAATCGTAGCCAAGCGGACATTGTTACGAAAGTGATGCTGACCCTACGGTGTTACCCTAGTTATGTCTCGATAGGTCCACCATTTGGTCTGAGCTACTGAAGTTCCCAAGCGAGGGAAAAGTAAGCGCTCATACAGTTCTATAAAATCCTTCTTCACAGACTCGCTTGTGTTTTGAAGGTGAGAAATCATCATGGATAAAACCAAGTCCTGCTGCCAATCCATAAAAGAGATTAAGAAAGAAAGAAGATCGATGGAAGTAAGATTATTGCAAGCGACAAGTAAGAGTTACGACTTATATAAAAGAAGGAACTAGCGTAACCTAGAAGCCGACGGTGTATCTTACCACTGAAGTTTTACCGTCTTTCCATGATTTGGGCTTGGCACATATTTCTTTAGAAGGCTTACATGAAATACATTATGAACTTTGAGATGAGGAGGTAAAAGAAGCTCGTAGGCTAAGTCACCTACTTTCTTTGAGATCAGATATGGCCCACAATATCTAGGGGATAACTTCTTATACTTCCCAAGAGATAAAGAACTTCTTTTGGGCCGTACTCGAATGAAGACCATATCTGCTTCTTTGAATTCTCTGACTGTCCTCTTCTTATCTGCATACTGCTTCTATCGATCTTGGCCAGTTTTTATATCTTTATGAATTGCCTGCATTTGCTGCTCCATGTCGTCAAGCATTTGTCTGGACATCTCGACCCTAATCAATGGGTCGGACCTAGTTAATGGAGTTAAGCAATCTTGTCCATACAGAGTTTTAAAAGGCTCATCCCAATACTTCTGTGATAAGAAGCATTGTAAGTGAACTCGACTAGGTGCAGATAGCTTAGCCACTTCTTGGGTTCCCTGACACAGCATGACCGAAGTATATCTTCGATTACTTGGTTTACCCTGATACTCTGCTGGAGTATGGATGACTGAGAATTGTCGGTTAGGCCCTTGGTTTTCAATTGTAGCATAGATCTGTCCTTTTTCCTCTTCTACTACATCTGAAATTGTGACTGCTCTGGCTGCTGCAGTCTGAGGCAAAATTCTTTCTCTTTGATTTTCCCACTTCTGGAAAGGAGTTCTGAGGTTATTCTGGACAGAGGCAGATGGATGAGCTAGAGTTCTGCTGGGGTTATCCTGGCTTGGGCGAGACAAACCCTAATTAGACTAGTATGAAGGGATTGGTCTCTGAATTTTGGGTTCTTGACTTCCATGTGCCCTTGACATGGCAGGAGTCGGGCAGTCTTTTAACTGATGACCAAAACCTTGGCATCCAAAACACCGGTTCTCACTCACCGTTCTGAATCCTTAAAATAGGTGGGCTCCTGAGAAAGTATTATGGGGTAGTTAGGTTTTTGTCCCAGGTACCAGGGAAAAGAGTTCCCATGGCCCCCTAGCTGGAAGTTCATGCAAACATAAAACTAGTCACACCACTTACACACCCAATATGAAATTGCCTTTTTCTCACCATCAAACATCATATTGGGGAATATGGGAATTTCTCATAAGTTTGGGACATGTGGTCAAATCTTTGAATTAATCATAACTTGAATACCGTTGCTCCAAATTGAGCGCTCTATAGGTCACCAAATCCCATTTTCCAAGCACGTTCCAATGATAGGTCACATTATAGGGTTTTGAGAAACTTATAAGCACGTTATCCGCATCCCATCTTTTTAATATTTAAAAAATGGGAATTGGGAAATTCCCAAACTCACAAATATAGTGTTATCAGCTAACTTTAAAACAATCCTTTAATAAAACCATTATGTCACTGATGACAATCCTCAAAATCTCTGGTTGAATCCATATTTCCAATCATTCATCGGTGTACCTATGGCATCATTGGCAACCAGAACGCTCACCACCTGTTCACTCAGGGGCCTTTTCAATAGTTCCTAGCTCATAGTACCCGGCAATATTTTCACATATAAAAATCAAGATGGAATCCTCGTTAAAGATTAGCAAGATCAATCAACAGATCCATATAAGAGAGCCATGGACTCATCCGTTGAGGACCAACAAGGTCAATCAACCAGATCCATGCCCGGTTTCAGAAAACAACTCTTACTCCTTGTTCCAATATCTTCCACGACGCACGTGTGGGTATCTTCGGCAACCCAGAGCCCGAGCACCGTATGGTCAGTACCCTCTAGGATCCTTCGCAGGTCACCTAGCGCTTCACTCATAGGCCGCTTCCTTGGTCCCTCATCCACCATACCGGAAGCTCACCATTTAAATCGAACCGAGGCTGGTCAAGACCTCGGCCGACCTTGCTATGCGAGACGTCCTCCATTGACTCTCGGTCGGCAGTTGCAACTTTATCAATTAGGTCTCCACGACCTTAATCACAAGATGGTCAAAATGCTTCCCCAGCATTCTTGACATAAAACAGTCATTTACAAACAGGTCATAAATACAAATTCTATAATGAACTCACGTCTTTCCAGATTGTTCCACATCAATCCATATTACTTAACCCAATTCCAATTCATATGTGTATCCATTCTTGACCAGATACATCATTTTTCATCCCATCACATCAGATTCATTCTTGACCAAATACATCATTTTCCATCCCATCACATCAGATTCATTCACTTCACATAACATCCACTCCTATCTTTCTTAATTTACATTACGTCTCATCACATCCATTTCTCATTACATCTCATTCGTTCACATCTTATATTATTCATTCACATTCTGATTCACATGACATCTCATCTCATCCATTCGCTCATATCGACTTCATATCCATTCACATACATTTTTGCATTCATTATTCCACATACACATCCACATTCGTACATCCACATTCACATCTACATCCATACATCCATTTTCACATCCACATTCATACATCCACATCCACATCCACATCCATACTTCCACATTCACATCTACATCCATACATCCATTTTCACATCCACATCGATACATCCATTTTCACATCCACATCGATACATCCATTTTCACATCCATATTCATACATCCACCTCCACATCCATACATCCACATCCACATCCACATCTACATCCATATATCCATTTTCACATCTACATCCACATTCTTACATCCACATTCACATCTACATTCATACATACACATCCATATCCACATCCACATCTATATTCATACATCCACACCCACATCCACATCCACATCCACATCCACATCTACATCCATACATCCATTTTCACATCTACATCCACATTCATACATCCACATTCACATCTACATCCATACATCCACATCCATACATCTATATCATACATTCACATCTGCGTTCACATTCATACATCCACATCCATACATCCATATCCACATCCATACATCCATATCATATATTCACATCCGTGTTCACATTCATACATCCACATCCACATACATACATCCACATCCGTATCTACATTCATACGTCCACATCACATCCATTCTCACCCTATCACAACCCATATACGTCTTATCCCATCAGATACACTTCTTACCTCATCCCATATACATCTTATCACATCCTAACTCATCTTAGCACATCCTATCACATCTCATACACCTCTTATCACATCCTATCACATCTCATACACATCTTATCACATCCTATCACATCTCATATACCACTTAGCACATCCTATCACATCTCATACACATCCTATCACATCTCATATACCACTTATCACATCCGATCACATCTCATACACATCTTATCACATCCTATCACTTCCCATATCTATTTATTGAATACAAGAGAATTCTTATATTTGATATAAGATTTCTTTATGCATCTATTTATGCATAAATTCCATTTAAGGAGACTAACACTTTCGAATTAAAAATCAATCTTTTATGCATCTTCCTATGCATAAATTCATTTTAAATGAGAATGACACTCTTGGATTAAAATAAATTCTTTATGCATCTTTACATGCATAAATCCAATTTAGTAGGAATTACACTTTTAGAATAAAAGAATTTCTCTTATGTATCTAATTTATGCATAAAATCCATTTATGATGAAAATCACACTTTTACATTAAAATAATAATCTTTTATGCATACCTCTATGCATGAAATCCAAATATAATAAAAGTAACACTTTTACATTAATATAATAATCTTTTATGCATACCTCTATGCATGAAATCCAAATATGATAAAAGTAACACTTTTACAATAAAATAATCATCTTTTATGCATAACATAAAAATCAATTTTTCCATGATTACAATAAAATTCTTTCAATTAATCTAGGATGATAATTCCTAGAATATGGTAGGAAGTCCTCTTTTCATGCTTTGAATGAATTTATTTTATGTGTAATTTTTTTCAAAAATTTTACCATAGCTCCGCTGCTATGGTGACTGATAAATCTCAATTATTTTAAAAAATAAAGCTTATCATTAAGGGAATGATTAGAATGATCCCTAATTGGATCATTAACCCAAGGATTGAATCATCAATATTCATGAAATACATAAACTAAAAGCATAGAAAAAAGCCATTAATTTGACCTCAAGCATAGATTAATCTTGGATTAAGGAAAAGCTTTATGAAAAGCTTCATTTGGATTGAGAATGGGTCATAAGTATGACCATTTCTTGAGTGAGAGAGAGAAATTACATAAAAACCATTAGAATTAAGCATAAATGAAAATTTATGTAATTCTTTACTAGCATTCATCAAATTATGTAATTCTTCACTACCATTCATCAATTAACTTCAATAGCATTCAAAAATCATTCCAATTAAGCTTCTCAAGCTTGAGAGGGGTTGAGAAGAGAGAAATATTGAGAAATTATAGTAAAGATCAAAATTCACCATTTACCTTAGAGAGAATTTTAGAGAATAGTAAAAATTAGCATTATTTCAGCATAATTCTAATATAGTAAAATTCTCCTATTTTTTTTAAAGGACTCATGTTCTATTTATAGGAGAGGGAGGCTCTAACCAAGGCTAACTATGAGAGGGAGGCTCTAACCAAGGCTAACTGATTTCTAGAATTTTCCAGATTTAGTTTGGTTGAATTTGGACTAGATTTAGACCTAGTTTGGTTACTTTTGATTCGGTTTGGTTCCATTTTGATTTGGTTTGGTTCAAGAGAGAGGAGAGATAAAAATATCACATTATTTTTGAGTTTAAAACTCATTCAAGCATGTGAAGTAGGCGCTTCATTGAAGGGACTCCCCTTCCTTACATATGTGTCAAAATGGAATCATTATACCTAAAATATCTCATATTTTTTATATTACTCATAGTTTTTTACTAATAAACCTTGTACATAGTCAATTCTTCATCTTATGTGAGTATTTACTTCTAAATATCTCCCCTTTTTAACTATTAGCCTTGTCTTTAGTCAATTCTTCATCTTATGTGAGTATTTACTCCCACAAGAACCTTAATTGGACCATAATCCAAAAAATTTTAAAAATCTAGACCCTACCCATTTTCAATTAATTCCAATTGCACATTGGAAAGTTCTTTTTGAATTTTTGTTTGAGGAAAATTTATTTTAATAATATAAGAAATTTTTTATCTAAAAATATTCAAAATCTGAATATTCTCTCTCTAGGATATTTTCTCTCTCTATGTCAAAACAGTCAGAGACAAGATCTTTTATATTTCTGAAGAGGGGATTGATTACGGGGGAAGATGCTAGATAACTTGAGAGGCTGGGGAGGAATCTTACAGGTTCCAATGGGCCAATTAGATTAATCCAGGTGTTGGGATGAGATGAATCCAAAGAATAAAACAAAATACCCAAAAATGAGTAAATGCTCACGTAAGATGAAGAGTTGACTGAGTGTTTATTAGTTAAAAATTAAGAGATATTACTAAAAAAAGAGATATTTTAGAGAAATGATGCATTTTTTACACCTTGGTAAGGAGAGGGGGACCTTTGAGGTAGGCGCCTTTTTCACATGTGTGGAAGGGTTTTTTAATTCAAAAAATTATGATATTTTTATCTCTCCTCTCTCCTAGATCAAACCAAATCAAAAAGCGTGGTGTGACTATCTTGAAGTTTGCTTTGAAGCGCTAGCTAGGGGGCCTGGAATCTCTTTTCCCTAGTACCCAGGGCAAAACATAACCAAATTCCTCAATGGATCCTATCACTACAGTGGTTGGGCGGTTGGCTAACCCATGGAATTGGGTTAGGCTGGACTGATGAATCCCTAAAATGAGACTAAATTCTGAAAGAACGGAGGGATTAGTCTTTTGTCCGGATATCCATGGGTAAGGCCCCGATTGGGAGACTCTGCTCTACACAAGAAGTGCTACTTCCACTGCTAGCATCCCAGAATTCGTTGCACGGAGGAAGATGGAATCTTTCAATTGGTATCAGAGCAAATTGGCTAAAAAGGATCAACCCCCCGAGAAGCAAGAAATGTCAAAAATTTATGAAGTACGAGTAAAAGATTGTAATTGTATGATGAAATTCATACAAATTGATATTTAGAATGAAGATTCATAAATTGGAAATTATGTCTTCAGATGGAGATACCGCAATTATATGGAATCCCTGACTTGCTTGAGGCCTAGATATGATGGTATTTACCTTATAGCTCCAAGGACCATGACTACCCGTATATACCGTGGGTATATCTGCAGCTCTTTACTGACAATATATATGAGTAAATCTAAGACCTTGAAGTTATAAGTAAAAATGCTATCCAAAGGACGAATTCGAATGCTGATTGATATGATTTTTGAATTCTGGTTGAGAATTGAGAAATTGATTTGGATTCTAATTGATAGATGATGATTTCTGAATTCTGGTTAAAATAAGATAAGTTGAACAAAGCCACAATGAGGATGAATAGGACGAATCCCAGTGATGATGTTAGTAACTGGAAGATGATTATGACTTCAGCGAATCACTATGAGATTAGTTGATTGTGCTGACAGATTACTCCTGTTTGACCTTTGACCCAATGGATCTAATTAAGGGATGACAAATTGAGAACCTGCATAACAGAAGTTCCCGTGGAGGAATGTTCAGATGAAATTTCCAGTCTGATGGACCATTATTATGTTAAGAATATGAATGAATTATTCTCTGGTAATAAGTTTTGTATATTCTTCTTGTAGAAGGGATCTTTATCACAAGATTTTGTGGGGGGCTGACCAAACTATAAAGAACCCTAGTAAAGTCAAATTTGAATTATAAATAAAGTGGTCTTTTCACCTGAGCGTCTTGGTTAATTTGGAAAAAAAAATGGACTTAACAAGAATTTTCGTATTGATAGGATCATGGATCAAGGTCGTCGTGGTGGGAATGTTAACCCCCAACTCGATGAAGAAGAGCTCGACCCGGATGTTCGTAGAACTCTTCATAGATCGTAGCCTAGTCTTCTCAAGGGTGAAGGGAAAAACTTGGGTGAGGCTGTGGAGAAGTGGATTGAAGCAATGGAAGAATACTTAGAGCAGTGCGGATGGTGAAGGATTTCGCCAAGGCCTTTGATGTCGAGGTCACGCCGAAGCCACCACCATCATCTTTCAAAAGATTTCTAGCTGTGGAAGGTGATTTCAACTTTCCACCGCCTAAGAGACAACAAGGTCAAACTCAGGATATGGGAAGTTCCAGAATGGAAGAAAGTTATTTTTGCCGGAACTCAATCCCCCCCATTGGAACCTTAATTGGACCATAATTCAAAAAATTCTAAAAATGTAGACCCTTGGCTAAGGTCCCTTATACCATTTTCAATTAATTCCTAATGCACATTGGAAAGTGCATTTTAAACTTCTGATTAAGGGGAATCCATTTTAGACATTAGGAGGATTCTTATATCCAAAGATATCTCAATTTTGGATTATCTCCCTCTAGACATTGTCTCTCTCTTGGCCAAAATAAGATAAAACAAGATCTTTCTTCTATTTCAGAGAGGGGAATAATTACAAGAATAAAAGGGGAGGTTCTTACACCTTTACACCTCAAAAGCTGGAGGGAGGAATCTTACATCCTACCCCACTTAGAAAACGTGAGGTGTCCTCATCTTGCAGAGCTAGAGGATAATCTCTTAGTTCTTTTTTCTTCTTCTATTACTAATCCAAGTGTTGGGATGAGATAAGTCCAAAGAATAAAAGAAAATACCCAAAAATGAGTAAATGCTCACATAAGATGAAGAGTTGACTGAGTACAAGGTTTATTAGTTAAAAATTAAGAGATATTACTAAAAAAATATGATATTTTAGAGAAATGATGCATTTTTGACACCTTGGTAAGGAGAGGGGGACCTTTGAGGTAGGCGCCTTGTTTACATGTGTGGAATGATTTTTTAATTCAACAAATTGTGATATTTTATCTCTCCTCTCTCCTGGATCCAACCAAATCAAAAAGGGAGCCAAACTGGTCCAAATCTTATCAAAATTGAGTCAAACTGAACGTGGAAAATTCTAGAACCCAATTGGACTTGGTTAGTGGCCTCCCTTACCTATAAATAGACCCTCATTCCTTTGTATTTTCATATTGGAGCTATACCATGCCAGTATTATATTGAAATAATCATATTTTCTATTATCCCTTAAATTTTCCTCTCTCTTGGGAGCTTGGAGCCTCTCTCTCTGCAACAACTCTTAGAGTTGCTCTTCTCCTCTTGGTGGACCAATTGATTGGTCGAGGGCTTTATTGCTAACAAAGAATCAAGCCAAACGTGGAGGTAAAATTGATTTATATGTTTTCTTTAAATTATCTCAATAACTTTCTTCTTCTCAACCCCACTCAAGCTTGAGAAGTTTTCTAAATGATTGTTTTAATTCAAATCAAGATTTTCCTAAAAATCTTAATGTTTAATTAAGAGAATGTGAATCTTTATGCTTATTTGTGATGCTTTCTTTAAGTAAATCTCTTTCTCTATAAAAGAATAGCCATCTTTATGGCTAAATCCCTTAGAAAAGGATGCTTCTCAATGATAGTTCTTAATTCAAAGCTAAACTCTAGTCTTGATAAGCTAGAGATTAAGAAAATGATATTTTCATGATTTGTGCTATTAAAATAATGGTAAATTCTTTTAGATTATTTATGAGTAGTTAAAAACTACTTTAATTCATTCTAAATGAGAAATGGATTATCCTAACAATTTGGGAAAAGAGGAATGTTGAAATTAGCTTAATCTAGTGGGATAATCATAGTTATGTTTATAATTATGGTTAAAATTATGATTTAAATTCATAGTTTGATTTTATGCATAAAAGAGGAACTACTATCATATTTTCAATACAAGCTTTTACTATTTTAGGAGAAATTGAGAATTATCAGTAATAGCAACGAAGACATGGCAAAATTTTTAAAAAATAATACATATCTTATTTTTATGCCTAATGCTAAAAGATGACTTTCTACCATATTCTAGGATTGGGCATCCAATGCAAAAAGAATGATTTTCATCATATTCCTAGAGAATAAATTTTTAGTATTTATGCATATATATTTAATTAAAAGAAAACAAGAATTTTTGGTAAATTTATTTTTATGCAAGAAGAGGAATTCCCATGATATTTGAGATCCAAGTAATTAAATGGTAAAAGAGGATTTTTTGGCACAATTTAAATTATGAGTATGTATCAAAAGTGAAATTTTGAGTATTATTATTATTGTTGAGAAATATGGGTAAAATTAATTTTTATAAATCCCATGAATTTTTTATTCAAAAAGAAGAATATTGAATATATCTTACTTGAGAAATTTGAGAAAGAATGTGAAAATATCCGTCGAGAAAACTTGGATAATTCTTATTCAGAAAAGAGAATCAGGAACCCCTAGGAGGATCGAGAATCCAATGAGTAAACAGAAGTTTAGAATTAATTCTCATTAATGAAGCTTAAGGAATGAAAATACAATACGTAAATGCTCTTTCTGAGTTTTTACTATTCTGATAAGGTTTATTTTTTCTTTTTAAACCTTCAACAACACTCTGATAGGTAGATTTAATGGGATCGAGAAAAAGTACCTTTAACTAGGCCAAGCAATTGGCAGAAACTTAGAAAAGTCCTATCAGTATTATCGAAAGTAGAAAACGGTACTAAAAGTGGATGTGATAAGATGTGATGTGGATCTGAATGAATGTAAAAAAATGTGATGGTGTGTAAATAGATGCGATGTGATTAGATGAGATGTGATTAGATGAGATGTGATAAGATGTGAATGTGATGTGATTAGATGCGATGTGATTAGATGAGATGTGATAAGATGTGAATGTGATGTGATAAGATGTGAATGTGATATGATGAGATGTGAGGGTATGTGATGAGATGTGGTGTGATGTAGATGGATGAGAATGAGATGTGATGTGATAGATGTGCATGTGAATGAATGGACGGATGTGGATAGATGTGAATGTGAATGAATGATTGGATGTGGATGAATGTGATAAGCTGTGAATGGATGTGGTGTGATATGGATAGATGTGAATGTGATGTGATGATATCTGAATGGATGTGGTAAGATGTGGTGAGATGTGAATGTGATGTAATAATATGTGAATGGATGTGATGTGATGTGGATCTGGTTAGATATGAATGGATGAGATATGATGTGGGTAGATGAGATGTGATGTGATGTGGAGCTGGGTAGATGTGAATGTGATGTGGACCTGGGTAGATGTGAGTGGATATGAAGTGATGTAGATAAATGTGATGAGATGTTATATAATATGATTGGATGAGAATGGATGAAGGACGATGGGAATACTAAGCAATGTGAATTGATGTAGAAGAATGTGGAATAACGAGAAATGATGTGGAACAATGTGGAAAGATGAGAGTTCGTTATAAATTGTATTTATGAAACCTGTTTTTAAATGACTGTTTTATGTCAAGAATGCTGGGGAAGCATTTTGACCATCTTGTGAATGAGGTCGTTGAGACCTAAGTGATAAAGTTGCAACAGCTGACGGAGAGTCAATGGAGGACGTCTCGCGCAAGGTCGCGGCCGAGGTCTTGTGACCAGCCTTGGCTCGATTTAAATGGTGAGCTTCCGATACGGTGGATGAGGGACCAAGGAAGCAGCCTATGTGAGTGAAACGCTAGGTGACCTGTGAGGGAGCCTAGAGGGTGCTGACCATACGGTGCTCGTGCTCTAGGTCACTGAAGATACCCACGCGTGCATCGGGGAAGAAACTGGAACAAGGAGTTAGAGTTGTTTTTGGAACTTGGGCATGGATCTAGTTGATTGGCCTTGCTGGTCCTCAATGGATGAGTCCATGGCTCTTTTACATGGATCTATTGGTTGATCTTGCTGATCTTCAACGGAGAGTCCATCTCGATTTTCTTAAGTGAATATATTTTCGGGTACTATGAGCTAGGACTTATTCAAAAAGCCCCTGAGTGAACAGGTGGTGAGCGTTCTGGTTATACCAATAATGCCATAGGTACACTAATATGAAGGAATGATTGCAAATTGGAATTCAAGCTAGATATTTTGGAGGATTATGATCAGTGATACTATAGTTTCATTAGAAGATTGTTTTAAAGACAGCTAAATCTGTGAAACAGGCAATTTCATATTGGCTGTGTAAGTGTGGCTGTGTAAGTGGTGTAACTATCTTGAAGTTTGCTTTGAAGCGCCGGGGCTGGGGGGCTTGGAAACTCTTTTCCCTAGTACTTGGGACAAAACATAACCAAATTCCTTAATAGATCCTATCACTACAGTGGTTGGGTGATTGGCTAACCCATGGGATTGGATGGGGACTGATGGATCCCTAAAATGAGACTCAATTCTATTAAGTTACGATAGTTGAAATAAATCCCGTATAGTCCTTGTTCTATGGAAACGAATCAACGGCTGTGCCTCTTGATGAGAAAAAAAGTGTTAGTCTCTATGATACAAGTCTCTTGCTTGATTTGACCATGTGACTTACGGGTTCGGTCGGATCAGTTTGGTTAGTTAAGGCTCTTGACTACATTAGAATAGATTTTTCCCGGTGGAATCGCCTGTGCTTTCTAGGCAAGGGAAGTTTTTCTGGGTTCGATGAGGCCCCGATTGGGAGACTCTGCTCTGCACAAGAAGTGCTACTTCCGCTGCTAGCATCCCAGAATTCATTGTACGGAGGGGGCAGATATGATGGTATTTACCTTCTAGCTCTGAGGACCATGACTAACCGAGAAGTAAGAAATGTCAAAAACTTATGAAGTACCAGTAAAAGATTGTAATTATGTGATGAAATTCATACAAATTGACATTTAGAATGAAGATTCATAACTTGAAAATTAAGTCTTCAGATGGAGGTACCGCAATTGTATGGAATCCCTGACTTGCTTGAGGCCTAGATATGATGGTATTTACCTTATAGCTACAAGGACCATGACTACCCGTATATACCATGGGTATATCTGTAGCTCTTTACTGACAATATATATGAGTAAATCTAAGACCTTGAAGTTATAAGCAAAAATGCTATCCATAGGATGAATTCGAATGCTGAATATGATTTTTGAATTCTGGTTGAGAATTGATAAATTGATTTGGATTCTGATTGAAAGATGATGATTTCTGAATTCTGGTTGAAATAAGATAAGTTGAACAAACCACAATGAGGATGAATGGGACAAATCCCAGTGATGATATTAGTAACTGGAAGACGATTATGACTTCAACGAATCACATGAGATTAGTTGATTATGTTGACAGATTACTGCTATTTGACCTTTGACCCAGTGGATCTAATTAAGGGATGACAAATTGAGAACTTGCATAACTGAGATTCCCGTGGAGGAATGTTCAGATGAAATTTTCAATCTGATGGACCATTATTGTGTTAAGAATATAAATGAATTATTCTCTGGTAATGAGTTCTGTATGTTCTTCTTGTAGAAGGGATCTTTATCCAAGGATTCTAAGGGATCAAAACTATAAAGAACCCCAAAATCAGTTGGATTCAAACTCCGACTTGAATTATAAATAAAGTGGTCTTTTCACCTGAGCGTCTTGGTTAATTTGGGAAAAAAATGGACTTAACAAGAATTTTCGTATTGATAGGATCATAGATCGAGGTCAGCGTGGTAGGAATGTTAACTCCCAACTCAATGAGAAAGAGCTCGACCTTGATGTTTGTAAAACTCTTCATAGATCACAGCAGCCTAGACCTTTCAAGGGTGAAGGGGAAAACTTGGGTGAGGCTATGGAGAAGTGGATAGAAGCAATAGAAGAATACTTTGATGTCACCGGGTACAACCAGAAAAGTAAAATAGCTCTTGCAAGACTAAAGATAGTAGAAACAACCAAAGTGGCATGGAGAAACCACTGCGAGACATACCATCTAGATTGGAACACCCAAACATGGAATGATCTCAAGATTTACCTAAGGAAGAGATTCTGTCCTCCCGGCTTTTTGGAAACTAAGATGAATGAATTCTTAGAGTTAACCCAGGGGAGCAAAACTATTGAAGTGTATCAATAAACGTTCGCTCTGCTCCTCAAGTACTCACCACTAAGAACAGCTGATGGACCAGGTCCATTCAGGGACTGAACGAACCCTTGAATATCTTAGTGAAGAATGCCAAGCCAGTTTCCATGGCCGAAGCAGTGCGGATGGTGAAGGATTTCGCCAAGGCCTTTGATGTCAAGGTCCCGTCGAAGTTACCACCATCATCTTTCAAAAGATTTCTAGCTCCAGAAGGTGATTTTAACTTTCCACCGCCTAAGAGACAACAAGGTCAAACTCAAGATATGGGAAGTTCCAGAATGGAAGAAAGGTATTTTTCTCGGAACACAATCCCTTGGAATTCAACTTCAGAAGTTCCACCCTTGAACAAAGAAGTGAAATTCTATAACTGTCAAGGATTTGGGCATCACAGTATGGATTGTCCAACTCCTTTTGGATCAAGGTTTTTGGGGCAGGGAAGTCAGGGACCAAGATTTCAGACTCCAACTCCTTCCTTCCAGAGTAATCAGGTTCCTTTCCGTCAAAATCAGGGAAATCCCAGAGGTAAACCCTCTAACCAACCCTCAATTTCAATCCAAAGTAATGCAAGACCTCCACCTCAGAATAGAGAAAGTCAAAGAGAGATTTTCCCAAATCGGCCATCTACTTCCAAGGCAGTAACGCTGGAAGTAATAGAAAAAGAAAGAGAACTAAGAGATTATCCTCCAGCAGTTGCTGCGAGATGAGGACACTTCACGTTTTTTAAGTGGGGTAGGATGTAAGATTCCTCCCTCTAGCTTTTGAGGTGTAAAGGTGTGATAACCTCCCCTTCTGTTCTTGTAATTAGTCCCCTCTTTGAAATAGAAGAAAGATCTTGTTTTACCTTGTTTTGGCCTAGAGAAAGAAAATGTATAGAGAGAGGTAATCCAAAATTGAGATATCTTTGGATATAAAAATCCTCCTAATGTATAAAAATTATCCTAATATCAAAAATATATTTCCCTGAAATAGAAGTTCAAAATAAATCCTCCAAGGTGCATTAGGAATCAATTAAAAATGATATAAGTGAACTTAGCCTAAGGATCAAGATTTTCAGAAATTTTTGGATTATGGTCCAATTAAGGTTCATATGGTCCAATTAAGGTTCCTATGGGCCAATAGGTTCAATCCAAGTGTTGGGATGAGATAAATCCAATGAATAAAAGAAAATATCCTAAATGAGTAAATGCTCACATAAGATGAAGAGTTGACTGAGTACAAGGTTTATTAGTTAAAAATTAAGAGATATTACTAAAAAAAAAGAGATATTTTGGAGAAATTAATTTTTGACAACTTGGTAAGGAGAGGGGGACCTTTGAGGTAGGCGC
Organism: Cibotium barometz; assembly: GCF_041138505.1. Classification (NCBI taxonomy): domain Eukaryota; kingdom Viridiplantae; phylum Streptophyta; class Polypodiopsida; order Cyatheales; family Cibotiaceae; genus Cibotium; species Cibotium barometz. The sequence continues at coordinate 665,037 of NC_141048.1, read as the reverse complement.
CTCCTTCACATGTGTGAGGGGGACCTTTGAGGTAGGCGCCTCCTTCACATGTGTGAGAAGGTTTTTTAATTCAAAAACATTGTGATATTTTTATCTCTCCTCTCTCTTGGATCAAATTGGATCAAAATGGGAGCTAAATTGGTCCAAATCTTGTCCAAATTAAGCCAAACTGAAGTTGAAAAGTTCTAGAACTTAGTTGGACTCAGTTTGTGGCCTCCCTCACCTATAAATAGACCCTCATTCTTTTGTATTCTCATCTGTGAGCTATACCATGCTAGTATTACATTAAAATAATCATAGCCGATACCCACCACACTCACTAGCTCAAGGCTAACCAAGTGAAGAGACCTTACCTTATGGTAAAAGTGGAATTCTTGGCATATATGAAAAAATGGATATTTGTATTTAATTAAAAGAAGAATTTTTGTGGTATTTGAGTAGATACTAGAGAAAGGTTTAAATTAAATGTTGGTGACAAAAGATGAATTTTCACCATAATTCCACCTAGAGAATTAGGGTTGATAAATTAAATTAGTAGAAGAATATCTTTAAATATTTTATGTGGATAAATCACCAAATTGATATTTACCCAAAATTAGATTAAATGGAAGAAGAGTATTTTCATAAAAACCTGAGATTCTCATATAAAACCATTTCTTAATCTATTATGGTTAGAATGAAATTCATAAAGTTGGAATTTTCTTACGGTTAGAAGTTGAGTAGATGTTTATCTGAAGAAAATCCTTGGAATCAAGGTTAGAAATAAATCGAATGATTTTGGTTAGACCACGATTGTGAGAGGGATGGTCAGTAAACTACTTGTCCATCTCTCGATCTGAATCAAGCAAAAACTTCGTGACCAATTCCAGTTCTTAATACAAAGAATAGACTACCGTTGAATTAACCTAGTTTTCCCTTGACCGAAATCACCAAGAATCTAGTTGGACATTCAGTCAAATGATGGGTAGATTACCTTGATGAGAGATCAATGATTTTCATTAAGAAAATATGGATGAAGGAAAAAAAGGGTTTTGTGGTACCAATCTCAAACTGGGAATTTTACTAACATAGAATCTCTGTTTTCTTTTAAAGGACTATTTTACGCCAGAATGCTGGAGAAAGCATTTGGTATGTGTTTAACTAAGAAGAGGCTTGTTTTGCCAACAGGTGGTGGGGAGTCGTCAAGGGATGTCGCTCGCGACAAAGCCTACCGAGGTCTTGAATGACCAGCCTCGGTATGGTTAAAATGGTACGCTTTTGGTACGATGCGCGAGGACCGATGAAGCAGTCCCTGAGTGAAGTGATAGGACACCTAAGTAGGATCCTAGAGGGTTCTGACTAGGTGATGCACGGGCTCGTTGGCGAATTGATGAAGCAAAATCTGCTACTCAGACATATGTCATAGATCTCCAATAAGATCGTTTATCTTGTTTACGGAATTATTTTTCGAACCTCTTAAGTCTTAGGATCTCGTGGACGAAATCAAAATAAAAATTTAATAATGTATCATTTTTGGTAGAATCATGAGGCGAGGGAACTATGGTCGACAGCAGCCAGACCCTCACTGAAGAAGCACTCAGACATATGTCATAGATCTCCAATAAGATCGTTTATCTTGTTTAAGGAATTATTTTTCGAACCTCTTAAGTCTTAGGATCTCGTGGACGAAATCAAAATAAAAATTTAATAATGTATCATTTTTGGTAGAATCATGAGGCGAGGGAACTATGGTCGACAGCAACCAGACCCTCTCACTGACCCCGACGTTCACAAGGCTCTTCACATAGAACTCAGCCCCAAGACCCTTCAAAGGTGAAGTGGAGAACTTGGGCGAGGCTGTGGAGAAGTGGGTTGAAGGCATGAAGGAATATTTTGATGTCACCGGCGGATACAACGAGAGGAGAAAAATGGCTCTTCCTAGGCTGAAAATTGTGGAAACAGTTAGGGTGGCATGGAGAAACCATTGTGACACCAATCATCTGGATAGGAATACCCAGCCCTGGAATGATCTTAAAGATTATCCAAGGAAGAGATTTTGTCCCCCTAAATTTTTAGAAACCAAGATGAATGAATTCTTAGAGCTAAACCAGGGGAGCCAAAACAATGGAGAATATCATCAGGCATTTGCTCTTCTCCTCAAGTACTCACCATCGCTAGACGAAGAGCAACTTATGGCCAGGTTCATTCAGGGAATGAACAAACCTTTAGACACCCTGGTCAAGAATGCCAAGCCAGTTTCCATGGTAGAAGCTGTAAGAATGGCGAAGGACTTCGCCAAAGCCTTCATCCTTAAAGTTTTGCCAAAGCCAGTTCCCTCATCCTTCAAGAGATTCCAGACACTAGGAAGTTCTTCCAACCTTTTGCCCTCCAAAGAGACACCAAGGTCCCAACCAGAATCTAGAGTCAGGAAGTTTCAGGAATGAAGGAAGACCTTTCCCTCAAAGTTCTTTCTCAAGAACTCTGGCTCTTTCAAGAATGCAGAGGGAAGAGCTTCGAAGTGAGAACATGTGCTTCGGCGGATGTTAGGGGTTTGGGCACTAGCTCAAGGATTAACCATCTCCTTCTGTGGGCCAAGGAAGCCAGGGTCCCAAAATTCAGAGACAGACTCCTTCGTATTAGTCCCAATCAGGGTCCTGCGTGCCAAAATCAGGGCAACCCCAGAAGAGTGCCAGCTCAGCTTGCACCCTCCATGCAAAGCAGTCTCCGAACTCCCTCCCAGAATTAGGGAAAGCAAAGAGAGAGAGTTCCATCTCAGACTGCAGGAGCTCAGCCCGTCACTATAGCTAAGGAAGTGGAGGAAGAAAAAGAACAGATCTATGCCACAATAGAGCATCAGGGGAATAACTGTCAATTTTCAGTCCTCCAGACTCCAACAGAGTACCAGGGTAAGAAATTCAAGCTTTTGATTGATTCATGCAGTACTCATTCTTTTATTTCCCTAGGATGTCTGCGTAAGTTAGTCCTAAATCAAAAATCATGGAAATCTATGCAAGTGGAATTGGCCAGTGGAAAGATTCTTTTCACACACCTTGAGACAGACCTTATTCAGTTTAGTCTAGATGGAAACGTAACAGAGTGCCAGTTCTCAGAGTCCTACCCTTGGGAGTCTATGATGGAATCCTTGGGAATCCTTGGAATGGATTGGCTCCATAAGAATCAGGCTGACATTCATTGTCACAAAGGAACCATCTCTTTCCTTGACCTTCACGGGAATAAAGTTCAAGGAACTGGGATTTTCGGATCCCCAGTGCTGTAATTAGTCAAGGCTTCTAAATTGTTAAAAGGGCTCAGAAAGAGGCAAGCTATTTATGTCATTAAGATGAATCCAGTAGACATAAAATGCAAGGCTAAAGAACCAGAGTTAAGATGAATCCAGTAGACATAAAATGCAAGGCTATTTATGTCATTAAGATGAATCCAGTAGACATAAAATGCAAGGCTAAAGAACCAGAGTGGTTAAGTGAGTATGCAGATGTGTTCCCTGAAGAGCTGACTGAGATGCCTCCGTCTTGCGAAGTAGATCATGAGATTGAGTTAACCCCTAGAGCTCAACCCAGTAGCCCAGCGTGCATACAAAATTCCAATCCCTGAAGCCATAGAACTTAAGAAACAGTTGAGACAAGTATTAGAGCAGGGATTCATCAGACCTAGTGTCTCACCTTGGGGTGCACACATTCTCTTTCAAAAGAAGAAAGATGGAACATTAAGACTCTGTATTGACTACAGAGGACTGAATAAATTAACAATCAAAAATAAGTATCATATCCCTAGGATTGATGAACTTCTGGATTGGTTAAGTGGGACCCAAATGTTCACAAAGATAGATCTCAAATCCGGGTACTACCAGATTAGAATCAAGAAACAAGACATCCCGAAGACAGTATTCAATACTCACTATGGGCATTATGAGTTCATAGTCATGCCGTTTGGATTGACTAATGCCCCGACGATGTTTAATCGTCTTATGCAAGATATTCTCAGAGAATACTTGGATGATTTTGTTCTTGTCTTCTTTGATGATATCTTGGTATACTCAAAGAATGCTGCAGATCATGAAGATCATGTGCTCAAGGTCCTGGAAATCCTAAGGAAACATCAACTCTTTGCAAAAAAGAGCAAGTGTTCTTTTTCTGTTAACCAGGTGGAATACTTGGGATTCATAGTGTCAAAAGATAGGATTTCTCCTAACCCCGCAAAGATCCAAGCCAACGTAGATTGACCAGAACCCAAGACGGTAAAGGAAGTTAGAGGATTCCTAGGATTAACTGGATGGTATAGGATCTTTATACCTAGGTATGCTCAGATAGCATCCCCTTTAACTAACCTTCTCAAGAAGAGTACCCTTTTTCAATGGACTGTAATGTGTCAGAGTGCCTTTGATAAATTGAAGATAGCCTTAGTAACCAACCCTATCCTTAAATTGCCAGATTTTACCAAACCTTTTGAGGTAGTTATTGATGCCAGTGGGTTTGCCTTAGGCAATGCTCTTATGTAGGTAGGTCATGCAGTGGCCTATGAATCCTGAAAACTCAGAACACATGAGAGAAATTATGTCGTCCATGACTTGGAGTTACTCTTAGTAGTTTATGCTCTGAAGTTGTGGAGACATTATCTTTTGGGATAGATGTTCACCTTGATGAACAGATCATCAAAGCTTGAAGTGGATCTTCACCCAAAGGGATCTCAACATGCATCAAAGGAGATGAATGCAGACCCTGCAGGAATTCAATTTTGAAATTAAGTATCGATCGGGGAAAGAAAATGTGGTGGCAGATGCGCTCAGCACAAAAGCCTCCTTGCTTGCAATTACAATGGTGTCAAATCCATTAATCTGTGAAGCAAGGGAGAAAATCATGTAGGACAAATTCTTTTCCCCTATTGCTACCCTTCTGATGCAAGAAAGCAAGACTCCTCAGGAAATGAGTCGAGTTCTTGGGTACAAATTGGATGAAGGATGCATGTACTATAATAATCAGCTATGCATTCCCAATGATGAGGGAATAAAGGGAAGGATTCTAAGAGAAGCCCATGATAGCCTGATAGCTGAACATCCAAGGTTTATAAAAACCTATATGTCTGTGAAGAAAAGCTTCTTCTGGCCTGGACTAAAAAAGGATGTACTTGATCATGTGCGACAATGCTTAATGTGTCAGAGAGTCAAGGCGGCAGAGAGAGTCAAGATGCCAGGAAAACTGCAGCCTCTAGACATTCCACAAATGAAGTGGAAATGTATCAATATGGACTTTATCACTGGATTACCTTCAGTGCAATCAGGTTACAACTCCATTTTTGTGGTAGTTGACAGAATAACCAAAGTTGCCCATCTGATTCCAGTGTGAAAGAAACATATACTACAGTGGATGTTGCTAGAGCTTTCCTTAAAGAGATCTTCAAATTGCATGGCTTACCTAGGAGGATAGTAAGTGACAAAGATCCCAAATTCACATTGAAATTCTGGACCGCATTCTTCGAAGCCGTAGAAACTTTCTTGGATCTCAGCACAGCCTATCACCCCGAAACAGATGGCCAGACTGAAAGAGTGAACCAGGTAATAGAAGATATCCTTCGGTCATGCTGTGGGCAGGGGACCCAAGAAGCGGTTAAGCCATTTGCATCTGGTTGAATTTGCTTACAATGCTTCTTATCATCGAAGTATTGGGATGAGCCCTTTCAAAGCTTTGTATGGACAAGATTGCCTTACACCGTTGACTTGGTCCAACCTATTGATCAGAGTCAAAATGTCTAGACAAATGCTTGATGACATGGGCTAGCAAATGCAATCAATCCGTAAAGATATTAAGGCAGCCCAAGATAGGCAAAAGCAGTATGCAAATGAAAAGAGATCAGAGAGAGAGTTTGAAGAATCAGATATGGTCTTCATTTGAGTACGACCAAAAAGAAGTTCCTTATCTTTAGGGAAGTACAAAAAGCTCTCTCCCATATACTATGGACCTTATGTTGTTATAAAGAAAGTGGACAACCTAGCTTATAAACTTCTTCTGCCTCCCCATCTCAAGGTACATAATGTATTCCATGTCAGTTTTCTTAAGAAATATGTACCTAGCCCGAGTCACGTACTTGATGAAAAATTGATTTTTCCAACTCAAGGCCAGATGGTACTCTAACGTGAAGAAATCCTTAACGTTTGGGAGAAGGTTCTCAAGAGTAGAGCCCTCAGAGAGTTTTTAGTCAAGTGGAAGTTCTTCCATTTAGAAGATGCCACACCTAAGAAGAAGAGTTGGCAAAAGATTACCCCCACTTTGCGAGATGAGGTTCAAGTGGGAGAGGATGTAAGATTCCTCCTCAGCCTGAATAATGAAAAAGCTTTTACCTCAATTTCTTATAATCATTCCCTAACTATTTCTGAATACAAGAAAATATTGTTTTTTCTTGTTTTTGCCTAGAGAGAAGAAAAATTCTAGAGAGAGGTAATTCAAAATTGAGATATTTTTTGATATAAAAATTCTCCTAATATCAAAAATATATTTTCTTGAAATAGAAGTTCAAAATAAATTCTAAAAGGTGCATTAGGAATCAATTAAAAATGATATAAGTGACCTTAGCCTAAGGGTCAAGATTTTCAAAAAATTCTGGATTATGGTCCAATTAAGGTTCCTATGGGCCAATAGGTTTAATCCAAGTGTTGGGATGAGATAAATCTAATGAATAAAAGAAAATACCCAAAAATGAGTAAATGCTCACATAAGATGAAGAGTTGACTGAGTACAAGGTTTATTAGTTAAAATTTAAGAGATATTACTAAAAAAATGATATATTTTGGAGGAATGATGAATTTTTGACACCTTGGTAAGGAGAGGGGGACCTTTGAGGTAGGCATCTCCTTCACATGTGTGGGAAGGTTTTTTTAATTCAAAAAAAATATAATATTTTTATCTCTCCTCTCTCCTAGATCAAACTGGGATCAAAAAGAAACTGGTCCAAATCTTGTCCAAATTCAGCCAAATTGAAGCTAGAAAATTCTAGAGCCTAGTTGGACTCAGTCTGTGAGCTATACCATGCTAGTATTACATTAAAATAATCATATTTTTTATTATCCCTTAAAAATCCTCTACTTTTGGAGAGATTGAAGCTTCTCTCTCTCTCTCTCTCTTCAACAACTCTTGGAGCTTTCTTCTCAACTCACTAAACCAATTGATTGGTTGGGGGCTTCACTTCTAGATAAAGAAGCAAGCCAAACCTAGAGGTAAGAAGGAATTTCATGGTTTATTGTTAATATTCTCAAATGATTTCACTTCTCAACCCCTCTCAAGCTTGAGAAGTTTCTAATTAGTTGGTTTTAATGAAAATCAAGCTTTCTCTAAGAACTTTAATGATTAATCACCAAAAAGTTAATCTTTATGTTTATTTTGAATGCTTTTTATGTATATCTCTCTCTCCCAAAAGAATAGTCATTCCTATGGCTAATTCTTTAGAAAAAGAATGCTTCTCATTGATAAATTCTTAATTCAAAACCAAACTCTAAGCTTGTTAAGCTAGAGGTTAAGAAAATAATATTTTTATGCTTTTATGTTAATAAAATTATGGTAAATTTATGATTTAATTCTATAATTTGGATTTAAGTTTAAGGATAGTTCTTCTATCATAATTGTATTACAAAGTCTTATTCTTTTCTAGAAAAATTAAAAAATTATCTATAATAGCAACGAAGCTATGGTAAATTTTTTAGAAATTAATACATATCTTATTTTTATTCATAATGCTAAAAGAGGACTTCCTACCATATTTTAGGATGGGACATCCTATGCTAAAAGAATGATTTTCATCATATTCATGAGAAACTAATTTTTAGTATTTATTGTAAGGTTCCTCCCTTTAAAAATGGGAGAAACACTTAAGGTAGTCCGCTAAGTCTTATCTTGGGAAAAATTTCCTATTCATCGACACCTTGACCCTGTAGAGATTCAAGGATACGATTTATAGGTATGACCTAGCTCTATCCCGCAGGGGGAGCGTGATCTTCTAAACATCAAATCACCCATAGGGCAATTGATCAAAAATTGGGCAGCTACTAGACTTGATTTCTAGAGACAACGCTTTTTTCCTCATCTTTATGCAAGGCATAGCCGCTGGCCTAGTCTTCTAGAATAGAGTTGCCCAAGAACCTAACTATCTAACGTAGGGCTTTCACTTAATCTGTTGGAAAGCTACCCGACTAATCGGGTCCACCCGTCCGTAGGATGGTGCCGTCGGGGCATTCCATCCTCCCACTTTCCACCCTACTCACGCATCAATTTGTTTTCTAATTAATACTACCACACTGTTTGACATAAATAAACATATTCCTTAATTAAGGCCCTTCTTCACAAGGTTCGTTAAAACAGCCTTTTTACACAATACAATCATACCAAAGACAAGATGTAATTATATAAAAAGTTTATACATGAATCCATTTCCATACAAGCCAAACCGGCTCTCTTATTCTTATTCTGCCGATGATCTAGAATTCGGCCTTCCAACCTCTACATGCTGGGCAAAACCCTACGGGACCATACACCTCATCGTCGGCCGCTGGCGAGGACTCAAGCCGGCCTGTTGCCCTCTCAGGCTCCATTGCTCGATCCTCCCACCCCTCAGAGGGATGTCTGCACACTAGGGTGGGCTTATTTACCGCACTAGCCTGGGCCCTCAGAACTAGGCAGCCTCATAATCTCTCGCCTCAATCGGCGATCCTTATTCTCCCAAAGGTATGAGGGATACCTTGGGCCATTCCCGGGCTTTGCTAACGACGCCGCCCGGCTACACAAGCACGGAACGGAGTTAGCGTTGAAGCCAAAAAAAATCTTGAATTCTAAAGATAACAACTTCAATGCAATTTACTAAATATAGCATTCACAATTCATGAAGATAACAATTTCAATGCAATTTATCGAATACAACATCACATAATTCGTAACTTCATATAATTTTTATGTCCTCATTTTAAAAGGAAAAGACACCATTCATTAATACTAATTTAAGGAAAAATCTCTTCTTTTGAAAATTAACCAAGCTAACCTGGCCACCGTTTCCTTGAGGGGCTTGAAAAGGGAGGACTGGAGCCGCGTTGGGCGCATCTTCCCCCATCTTGTTGTTACGTGCTCCTCGTGAGGCAATATTTTGTCGTCTCCGAGATGAGACCATCTTAGGCGTCGCCTTGTAGAGCTCGCTGCTGCGATCGAAACGCTTCAGTCGGATCTGAATTTCGAGCTCGTTTGCTCACCGTATGAGCAAAAGAATATGGCGCACGAACCCTCGCTTGAGTCAAAAAACTCTTACTAAAGTCTACGCAAATGGGGGGGGGAATTGTGAGATGTCCTTAAGGGCAAAGGCAAAAACGTGGAGAGGGTTGGGAGGGGTGGCTGCAAGCCTCTCTGTAAGTCTATTCACACGGGGGGGGAGAAGAGTTAAGGACATTGGCTCTTAGCAAGAGGGAGATGGAGGAAAATTGGCTTATCTGAAAAGAGCCAAATGAGGGGGTGTGAGAGGGGTGGCTGCAAGGGCGGCTGTACTTGCAGCAAGTACGCTACACAGGGACGAACGACGGTACGGACAGGGTGTACGCTACACAAAAATGCGTGCCGGACTGAGGAGCACCCCGGGGGTTTATATAGCTGAGGGGTGAGGGTACGGGCGCTGCGCAAAGCAAGGACGAAAGGACGGTGTACCTTCAAAGGCTATGGATCAGTGGCCTGCATGGGTCTAGGGGAAAGGTACGGCGTCTGTTGTCTGGGAAAGGAGTGGTATGCATGTACCTTATCTGGTCTGGGTGTCCCTAAGGGTACGCATGGACCATACAGTGGGCGACCGTCCTTTGGTTCTTGGGCGGCCATTGTACGGGCGTCCTAGTAAGTGTGTACGGACCAAATTTTGGGGCGGGATACCCAAATTTGGGACGCCCGTCTCGATTTGCGTGCCAGACCGCCCCGGGGGACGAAAATTTTTTTTTTGTCCGGGAGGTTCTCCTGGTCACAGGGGTTCAGACCGTTCGTCAATCGGACGTGCGGTCGTGCATTTATTAAGGTTTAAAGGTCGCCGTTTTTTAACTAAAATGATTGAAATTAGCGTATAGGCTTGATCCGGTGTCCGTTTTGGATGCTGCAAAATCCTATATTAGGATAAAATCGCGCGCAGATTCCAAATTTGGGCTCAGAATTTGAAGATTCTAAGTAGAAATGACTCAAATAATAAAATCATTGATATTTATACCATAAAAACTCATAATTACATGGACATTTCTTTATTAGTGAAGATGGGTACGTTACATCCTTCCCCCCTTAAAGAAATCGAGATGTCCTCATCTCGTCATGAATTGGGGATAATCCTTTAAGAGTGTAGCTTCATCTTCCCAAGTTGCATCCTCTTCAGGGTAATCTTTCCACTGAACTAGATGTTCTACAAGAGTTCTATTTCGGAGTTGCCTTTCCCTAGAATCTATGATGCTACTGGGCTGTAATTCAAGGACTCCTTGAGTAGGGATTACAACTTGTTCATCATCAAGAATATGATCGAGACTGGGGACATATGGTTTTAACAAACTTACATGAAATACATTATGGACTTTGATATGGGCTGGGAGTTGGAGTTTATAGGCACTTTTACCTAGACACTTGATAACTGTATAAGGACCACAATACCTAGGGCTGAGCTTCTTATATTTCCCAAGTGATAGAGAACTTCGTTTGGATCGCACTCGTAGAAGAACTTTGTCTCCTTCCTTGAAGATCCTTTCAGACCTCTGGTTGTCAGCATAATGCTTTTGTCGATCTTGGGCAGCTTTAATATCCTTTTGAATAGCCTTGGTTTGTTCCTCCATTTCTTCGAGCATTTTCCTGGATGCCTCAACTCTTATGGTTGGATCAGAGAAATTTAGAGGAGGCATTCTTGCCCATAGAGTGCCTTGAATGGTGACATTCCTATGCTTTGATGATAAGATGTATTGTAGGCAAATTCTACCAGAGGAAGGTATTGAATCTACCTTCTTGGTTCCCGTCCACAATATGCTCTGAGAATGTCTTCAATTACTTGATTGACTCTCTCAGTCTGGCCATCGATCTCTGGTGGATGGTAAGCTGTGCTAAAGCAAAGTTGAGTTCCCAGAGCTTGAAATAAAGACTGCCAGAATTTTGAGGTGAAGTCAGAATCCCGATCACTTACTATCCTTTTTGGGAGACCATGAAGTTTGAGGACTTCCTTGATGAATATTCGAGCAACATCAGAAGCTTTGAAGGTCTTCTTTGCTAGTATAAGGTGAGCTACTTTGGTAAGTAATTCCACTACTACTAGAATGGAGTCATATCCTCCTTGAACAGTGGGGAGACTTGTGACAAAATCCATACTAATGCACTCCCACTTCATTTGGGGAATATCTAATGGTTGAAGTTTTCTAGGCATCTTGACCCTTTCAGCTTTGATCCTTTGGCATGAGAGACATTGCTTCAAGTACCGAAGCACATTATTTTTCAAGCCTGCCCAATGAAAGCTCCTTCTTACAGCATTTAATGTTTTTGCATAACCTGGGTATCCTGCAGCAGGGCTATCATGAGCTTCATGGAGAATTAGTTTCTTTAAAGCAGGATCCTTGGGGATACATAGCCTGTGATTGAAGTAGAGGCTTCCTTCATGAGTGGAGTATCCCTTGATTAGATTCTTCTCTTTCTCTAAATGTCCCCCTTCTTCTACTAATTTTTTCATCCTCTGATAATCTGGATCATGAGATGAGACTTCTTCCACCTTGACCAGTATGGGATTATTTGGCATTGAAACTGCATTCAAGAAAGATTTGCGGCTAAGTGCATCTGCTACCACATTATCTTTCCCAGGGCGGAATTTGATGTCGAAATCATATTCTTGTAGAATTTCAATCCATCTCCTTTGCCGCATGTTGAGGTTAGGCTGGGTGAAGATCCACTTTAGACTTTTGTGGTCAGTTACAAGCTAGAATTTGCCTCCCAAGAGATAATGTCTCCATAATTTGAGACAATGAACAATTGCTAAGAGCTCCAAATCATGGGTGGCATAGTTTGCTTCATATTGCTTCAGCTTGCGGGAAGTATAAGCGACTGGTCTTCCTTCTTGGCCTAAGACACCACCAAGTGCTAGACTACTAGCATCGGTAACCACTTCAAATTCCTTGGAGAAATCAGGAAGCTTTAAGGCTGGGATAGAAGTAATAATGACTTTCAGCTGATCAAAGCTGTTCTGATGGATTGGCAGCCACACTATTTTGCAATCCTTCTTAAGAAGATCTGTCAAGGGTGCAGCTACCAAGGCATAATCTTTGATAAAAATCCTATACCAACCCGTGATTCCCAAGAACCCACGAATTTCACGAACTTATTTAGGGGGTGGCCATTCTAGAATATCCTTGACCTTGGCAGGGTCTACTGAGATGCCATCTTTGGAGACGATGAATCCAAGATACTCAATTTGATGAGTAAAGAAGGTACATTTGCTCTTCTTGGCATAGAGTTTATGTCTACGTAGCAATTGCAGAACTCTACGCACATGCCCCTCATGCTCTTCCATTGATTTGGAGTAGATTAAGATGTCATCAAAGAAAACAAGCACAAATTCATCCAGGTAAGGACGGAATATATCTTGCATTAGGCGGTTGAAAGTTGCAGGAGCATTGGTTAACCCGAATGACATTACAGTAAACTCATAGTGGCCATAACGAGTATTGAAGGCTGTTTTGGGTATATCTGTTTCCTTGACTTTGATCTGATAGTAACCAGACCTCAAATCTATTTTTGAGAAGACTTTGGCCCCATGAAGCCTATCAAGAAGTTCATCGATGCGAGGGATAGGATACTTATTCTTGACAGTGACTTGATTGAGCCCTCGATAATCTATGCAGAGGCGGAGAGTCCCGTCCTTCTTTTTTTGGAAAAGAACAGGTGCTCCCCAAGGAGAGCTACTGGGGCGTACAAATCCTTGTTCAATGAGTTGGGAAAGTTGCTCCTTAAGTTCAATGGCTTCAGGAAGGGACATTTTATAGGGAGTTTTTGAGACGGGTTGAGCTCCAGGGATCACCTCGATTTCATGGTCGACTTCTCGAGGAGGCGGTAACCCTGTAAGCTCGTCAGGGAAGATGTCAGAGAATTCTTGGAGCCAAGAGGGTTTTGTCTCCATACTAGGTTCAATGACTTTGTTGAGTTTGACTAAGAAAACTTGCTGACCCTTACGTGTTCCCTTGAGAAGATGTTTTGCCTTGACTACCCTAGACTTAGGTTTTCCTGTGATCCCTTGAACAGATATTACTTGGCCATGCTCATTTTCAAAAGTGATACTCCCCTGGTTACAATGAATGCTAGCTTTGTTTGTAATTAACCAATCCATCCCAAGGATTCCATCATAAATTCCTAGTGGCAAGACTCTAAAGTGACCATGAGTTTGCTCATTACCCAGCTCAAAATCAAGGTTTCCTATAGAGTGGCGAGATACTACTTCTTTCCCACTGGCTAACTCTACAATCATTTTTCTAGCTGTTTTTTGACTCAAGTTTAATTTTTGCAAGCACCTAGGAGAAAGGAATGAATGGGTACTGCCACAATCAATCAAAAGCTGAAATGGCTTACCGTGATGAGTGGCGGGAGTTTGGATTACACCAAATTGTTTATTCGGACCTTGGTGTTCTACTTCCGCATGGACGGTGGCGTGCTCTTCTTCAGCCGTTTCCAAGGTCGGTTCTTCACTTATAACACAGGCAGTTCTAGCAACTGCTCCTCCGCGGCCTCTGCCACACGGCCACTGCCTCTTGCACCTTGGTGGGTAGGGGTTCCACGGCCTTGATTTCCTCTGTTACCTTGGGGAAATGATGTTGCCATCTTGGGACAGTTGGCTCTAAAGTGTCCCGGCTCATTGCACTCAAAACACAAAGGGCCTTCTCTGGAAGAAGCAGCATACGAGCGGGGGGCAAAAGAGTTGCCTTGTCGCCCTTTGTTGTAGTAGGGGAAATTCTGTTGAGGTTTCTTGTAGGGTTGATCTCTAAGGTTTGCCTCAGGGTAAGATCTCTTTTGATTCTTCGGTTTGTTAGCCTTCATTTCTTTCACAAGGGGCTTTGCTCGTATGAGAGCATCCTATAATATGCTTGGCCTCATTGCTTCAAGGCGGGAATCTAGGGGTTCATTTAGCCCTTGGCAGAAACGAGCCACTTGTTGGGAAGTAGTCATAGTTGGGGCATACTTCCGAAGGGTAATAAATTTGGAATAGTAGTCCTCAAGAGTTAAGCTGCACTGTCTAAGACTAAAAAACTCATTCATCTTTATGGATTCATGGGATGGAGGAGGATATCTTTCCTTCACTGCCTGCTTGATGTCTTCCCACGTTTGAGAATGCTCGATGACTTCCTTGTCACGGCACCACTGTTTCCACCAGAGTTTAGCATCTCCAATGAGGCGAAACCGTGCGAGCATAGACTGATTTGCTACTCCAGTACCGGCAGTAGAGAAATAATCGTCCATCGCCTCAATCCATACTTCAGCATCCTTCTCAACCTTTGAACCTTCTCCTTTAAAGGAGGGAGGTTGCATTTGCTTGAGCAGGAGCTTCTTCTCCTGGGTATCGGTGTAGAGCGCATTGGGAAGTGGAGGGTGGTCGTCCTGGCCACCATTGTAAAAACAATTTTAAGATTACAAGATTCATATTTGCACAACGCTTAATTTTTGGAAAGTAAAACATTGAAATTATTTTATTTCCAAATATTTACAAGGACAAGTTTTATTACAAAGATCTGAGACTAATATAATTAGTCTTATTTGACATCAAGGGGAATTCCTAGGCTTGACTATGACATAAGGGTAGAGCGGTCCACATAGGTGAAATATGGGGGTTCCGCTGTAGTTTCTAAGACTCTAAAAACTGATGGTAAGGGTGGTAAACTCTGGATTGGGGTAGATCCCAACACCGCTACTCTATCAGCAAGTAAGACCTGCATCACTTTGTCATACACCCCAACGATCCTGAGGTATGCGAACCCCATCTATAGTCACCGAGGTGTCGGCCCTGGGGGTACCGACGAACCAAAATAAGCGGATCATCTTCAGCTTCTCAATCCAACGAATCCGCTTAAGGTCGGTGGTGAGGTTCCCAATCTGATCTGCTCGGATGAAGAAGTATCTCGGCCCACGACTCCAGAAATCTCTACCCCATCCTCTTTGAATACGAGAGAAATGAGGGAGGGATATCTTCTCTAATATCTACACCATGGTGTCGTGGAACTCGAAATTCGCAGAGTGACTAGCAGTCTCGAAGATGCATTGGAAAACTAGAAATTTGGAGTAGGCATCTTCCTCTTCCTACAATCATTCAAACATCAATTTAACTTATTTGTTTTAGTGGGATGTCTTTACTAATTAGCATTACGTTAGGTAAAACATTTATTACAAAACAGTCCTTAAACTGCAATTCCTAGGAGCCAAACTTGCTCTGATACCAATTGTAAGGTTCCTCCCTTTAAAAATGGGAGAAACACCTTGACCCTGTAGAGATTCAAGGATACGATTTATAGGTATGACCTAGCTCTATCCCGCAGGGGGAGCGTGATCTTCTAAACATCAAATCACCCATAGGGCAATTGATCAAAAATTGGGTAACTACTAGACTTGATTTCTAGAGACAACGCTTTTTTCCTCATCTTTATGCAAGGCACAGCCGCTGGCCTAGTCTTCTAGAATAGAGTTGCCCAAGAACCTAACTATCTAACGTAGGGCTTTCACTTAATCTGTTGGAAAGCTACCCGACTAATCGGGTCTACCCGTCCGTAGGATGGTGCCGTCAGGGCATTCCATCCTCCCACTTTCCACCCTACTCACGCATCAATTTGTTTTCTAATTAATACTACCACACTGTTTGACATAAATAAACATATTTCTTAATTAAGGCCCTTCTTCACAAGGTTCGTTAAAACAGCCTTCTTACACAATACAATCATACCAAAGACAAGATGTAATTATATAAAAAGTTTATACATGAATCCATTTCCATACAAGCCAAACCGGCTCTCTTATTCTTATTCTGCCGATGATCTAGAATTCGGCCTTCCAGCCTCTACATGCTGGGCAAAACCCTACGGGACCATACACCTCATCGTAGGCCGCTGGCGAGGACTCAAGCCGGCCTGTCGCCCTCTTAGGCTCCATCGCTCGATCCTCCCGCCCCTCAGAGGGATGTCTGCACACTAGGGTGGGCTTATTTACCGCACTAGCCTGGGCCCTCAGAACTAGGCAGCCTCATAATCTCTCGCCTCAATCGGCGATCCTTATTCTCCCAAAGGTATGAGGGATACCTTGGGCCATTCCCGGGCTTTGCTAACGACGCCGCCTGGCTACACAAGCACGGAACGGAGTTAGCGTTGAAGCCAAAAAAAATATTGAATTCTAAAGATAACAACTTCAATGCAATTTACTAAATATAGCATTCACAATTCATGAAGATAACAATTTCAATGCAATTTATCGAATACAACATCACATAATTCGTAACTTCATATAATTTTTATGTCCTCATTTTAAAAGGAAAAGACACCATTCATTAATACTAATTTAAGGAAAAATCTCTTCTTTTGAAAATTAACCAAGCTAACATGGCCACCGTTTCCTTGAGGGGCTTGAAAAGGGAGGACTGGAGCCGCGTTGGGCGCATCTTCTCCCATCTCGTTGTTACGTGCTCCTCTTGAGGTAATATTTTGTCGTCTCCAAGATGAGGCCATCTTAGGCGTCGCCTTGTAGAGCTCGCTTCTGCTGCCATCGAAACGTTTCAGTCGGATCTGAATTTCGAGCTCGTTTGCTCACCGTATGAGCAAAAGAATATGGCGCACGAATCCTCGCTTGAGTCAAAAAACCCTTACTAAAGTCTACGCAAATGGGGGGGGGGGGATTGTGAGATGTCCTTAAGGGCAAAGGCAAAAACGTGGAGAGGGTTGGGAGGGGTGGCTGCAAGCCTCTCTGTAAGTCTATTCACACGGGGAGGGGGGGGGAGAAGAGTTAAGGACACTGGCTCTTAGCAAGAGGGGGATGGAGGAAAATTGGCTTATCTGAAAAGAGCCAAATGAGGGGGTGTGAGAGGGGTGGCTGCAAGGGCGGCTGTACTTGCAGCAAGTACGCTACACAGGGACGGACGGCGGTACGGACAAGGTGTACGCTACACAGAAATGCGTGCCGACTGAGGAGCACCCCGGGGGTTTATATAGCTGAGGGGTGAGGGTACGGGCACTGCGCAAAGCAAGGACGAAAGGATGGTGTACCTTCAAAGGCTATGGATCAGTGGCCTGCATGGGTCTAGGGGAAAGGTACGGCGTCTATTGTCTAGGAAAGGAGTGGTACGCATGTACCTTATCTGGTCTGGGTGTCCACCTAAAGGGTACGCGTGGACCATACAGTGGGCGACCGTCCTTTGGTTCTTGGGCGGCCATTGTACGGGCGTCCTAGTAAGTGTGTACGGACCAAATTTTGGGGCGGGGTACCCAAATTTGGAACGTCCGCCTCGATTTGCGTGCCAGACCGCCCCGGGGGGCGAAAATTTTTTTTTGTCCGAGAGGTTCTCCTGGTCGCAGGGGTTCAGACCGTTCGTCAATCGGACGTGCGGTCGTGCATTTATTAAGGTTTAAAGGTCGCCGTTTTTTAACTAAAATGATTGAAATTAGCGTATAGGCTTGATCCGATGTCCGTTTTGGATGCTGTAAAATCCTATATTAGGGTAAAATCGCACGCAGATTCCAAATTTGGGCTCAAAATTTAAAGATTCTAAGTAGAAATGACTCAAATAATAAAATCATTGATATTTATACCATAAAAACTCATAATTACATGGACATTTCTTTATTAGTGAAGATGGGTACGTTACATTTATGCATAAATAATTCATTAAAGAAAAGAGAAATTCTTGGTAATTTTATTTTAATGCAAAAAGAGGAATTCCCATGATAATGGAGATCCATGTAATTAAATGGAAAAAGAGAAATTTTGGTATATTAAAATAATAGATATTTTTTATTTAATTTTAAGAGAAATTTTAGATAAATTTATTTTATGCATGAGAAATTTTTAAATGATAAAAGAGGAATTTCCATGACATTTGGAATTCAATCATTTAAATGGTAAAAGTGAAATTCTTGGCATAATTAAAATAATGGATATTTTATTTAATTTAAAGAGAAATTTTAGATAAATTTATTTTATGCATGAGAAATTTTAAATAATAAAAGAGGAATTCCCATGACATTTGGAATTCAATCATTTAAATGGTAAAAGTGAAATTCTTGGCATATTTGAAAAAATGGATATTTGTATTTAATTAAAAGAAGAATTTTTGTGGTATTGAAGTAGAGAAAGGTTTAAATTAAATGTTGGTGACAAAAGATGAATTTTCACCACCATAATTTCACATAGAGAATTAGGGTTGATAAATTAAATTGGTAGAAGAATATCTTTAGATATTTTATGTGGATAAATCACCAAATTGATATTTACCCAAAATTAGATTAAATGGAAGAAGAGTATTTTCATAAAAACCTGAGATTCTTATATAAAACCATTTCTTAATCTATTATGGTTAGAATGAAATTCATAAAGTTGGAATTTTCTTACGGTTAGAAGTTCAGTAGATGTTTATCTGAAGAAAATCCTTGGAATCAAGGTTAGAAATAAACCGAATGATTTTGGTTAGACCATGACTGTGAGAGGGACGGTCAGTAAACTACTTGTCCATCTCTCAATCTGAATCAAGCAAAAACTTTGTGTGGCCAATTCTAATTCTTAATACAAAGGATAGACTACTGTTGAATTAACCTAGTTTTTCCTTGATTGAAATCACCAAGAATCTAGTTAGACATTCAGTCAAATGATGGGTAGATTACCTTCATGAGAGATCAATGATTCTTATTAAGAAAATATGGATTAAGGAAAAAAAGGGTTTTATGGAACCAATCTCAAATCGCAAATTTTACTTGCATAGAACCTCTGTTTTCTTTTAAAGGACTATTTTACGTAGAATGCTGGAGGAAGCATTTGGTATGTGTTTAACTAAGAAGAGGCTCGTTGCAACAGCTGGCGAGGAGTCGTCAAGGTCTTGACCAGCCTCGGTATGGTTAAAATGGTGCGCGATGGGCGAGGACCGACGAAGTGGTCCCTGAGTGAAGTGCTAGGACACCTAAGTAGGATCCTAGAGGGTTCTGACCAGGTGATGCATGGGCTCGCGTGGTTGCTAGGACACCCATGTGCACGTCGAGGAAGATTCGGATGAACTGAAAAGAATGACTTTTGTGAATCGAATTTTGATATTAGATCTCGTTGGTTGACTAGCTGGTCTTCAACGGAGAGTCCGGATGATATATTTTGTAAAATAATGGAGTCAATATTTTGGAGGATTATGATCAACAATACTATGATTTTCATTGAAGGGAACTCTTTTCCTCGATACTCGAGCAAAACATAACCAAATTTTTATAAAAGAGTCCCACCAATATAGTGGTTGGTGGGCACATGGGTCAGTTGGTGGATCAGGGGATTCCTGCGATACACATAAGTTACAATTAGTTATGTTAGTTAGATTAAGTCCTAGGAAGCCCTTATTCTATGGGAGGGAATCAGCAGAGCTGTGCCTCATTAAAGGAGGAAAAAAGCGGTGATTCTATGGACCAAGTGCAAGTCTCTTCTTTGATCTGACCATGTGACTTTGGGTTTGATCGGATCAGTTTGAATACTTAAGACTTTGACTTGTTAGATTAATTCTCTCGTTAGATGATTTTGAAAGAGGAATCACCCGTGCCTTCCAGTCAAGGAAAGTTTTTCGAGGCTTGGTTTTCGGAGGAACCACCGGGTTGGTCTCTTGTCTGGATATCCGTGGTGGGCGAGGCCCTGAGTGTGGATCCCTGCCCCGCACATGAGGCTGACACTGCTTCCACCATCAGAGCCCTGGAGGGGGCACCACAGGGGGTGGGGGTCTCACAGAATGGATGTGGTGTGATATGGATAGATGTGAATATGATGTGATGATATCTGAATGGATGTGGTAAGATGTGGTGAGATGTGAATGTAATAAGATGTGGTGAATGTGATGTAATAAGATGTGAATGGATGTGATGTGATGTGGATCTGGTTAGATATGAATGGATGAGATATGACGTGCGTAGATGAGATGTGATGTGATGTGGACTTGGGTAGATGTAAATGGATGTGAAGTGATGTTAATAGATGTAAATAGATGTGATGAGATGTAATATGATGTGATTGGATGAGAATGGATGAAGGAAGATGGGAATACATATGACTGGATGTGGAGGAATAAGCAATGTGAATTGATGTAGAAGAATGTGGAATAACCAGAAATGATGTGGAACAATGTGGAATTCATAAAGCTTGATTTGCAAAACGGTTATCATCAGATCTATATTACAGAGGAAGATGTTCCTAAAACTGCTTTTAGGACATGTTACGGCCATTACGAATTTTTAGTGTTACCCTTTGGTCTCACTAATGCACCAACATATGCTGAATGATTTAATTCACGATCTATTAGGAAAATGCGTGGTTGTTTTCTTAGATGACATTTTGATATATAGTAAAACTTTAGTTAAGCGCATAAGGATCATCTTAAAAGAGGTTCTAGAAAAGCTCAGGAAGGAGAAACTGTATTGAAAGTTATCTAAGTGTGATTTCTTCAAGAAGGAATTGTTATACTTGGGTCATAAAATCTCTTGAGATAGCTTGAGTATAGATTTGGATCGAATCCAAAAGGTTTTGGAATTTCCAGTTCCGCGTATGGTCAAGTAGTTGAGATATTTCTTGGGTTTCGTGGTGTTTCTTCAAGAATCTATCAGGGATTATTCAAAGTTGACAGTGTCTTTTACCAATCTTCTTAAGGGTAAAAATAAGAAGTCTAATTCTCCAATTTAGTGGAATGAGAAGCAACAGGGAACTTTTGATACTTTGAAAAATAAAGTTTGCGATGCTCCTATGTTAGTCTACCGGATCTTAACAAGCCTTTCGAAGCATGTGGCCTTTGAGAGTAAGAAACTCAATGATGCACAGACCAGTTCATGAGAAAGACTTGTATGTGATCATTTATGCTTTAAAGACATGGAAACAGTATCTCACACACGAGGTCTCAGTTTGTGGTCTTCACAGATCACCAGTCTTTGCAGTACATTTGTTGATTAGCCAGACTTGAAAGGTAGAAAGGCTAGATGGGGTGACTTGATGTAGGACTAAAGGTATCTTAAATCGCATTGCTAATGAGTTGAGTCAAATCGGTGAAGTTAATGAACTTAACTTCACATAAATTACTTCTAACTTGTACGATTCACTCAGGGGAAAATGTACTACATATATGTTCTCTGAAAAATATTAGAATTTGGCAAAATCAGGGTCTAACTTTGAGGTAGACCAAAACCTGGTGAATCAAGGAAAAGCCAACCAATTTTTATTCGGAATGGTCTCTTATTCTGAAATGATAAGGTTTACGTATCGAATGTGCTGCAAATTAGACTCAGGATCCTCTTTGAGTGTCATGATGCACCATGACATCTTGGCATACAACGAACCTTGGCTTTGGTTAGAAGGACATTTTACTAGCCAAAAATGAAAGATTTTATTCAAAGTTATGTGGTCCAATGTCATCAATGTTAGATAAACAAGACTGAACACCTTAAATCTGCTGGGTTATTACATCCTTTGGATATTCCGTCTTGAAAGTGGGAAAGTATTTCCATGGATTTTATTATGGGACTTTCATGTACCAAAAGGGGTCATGATGCCATTTAAGTAGTCGTGGATAGATTAACAAAGATAGCTAGGTTTTTACCCACAAAGACAACAATCAAAGCGTCAGAATTAGCTTACCAATTTATCAAGCAGCTATGTATGGTCTATCTTCTGATATTGTGAGTGATTGCGGGACTCTAAGTTCACAATTCATTTTTGGGCAAGAAGTTTTCTAGAAATTGGAAACTACTTTGAGTATAAGTTCCTCTGATCACCCACAGTCTAATGGGAAAATAGAGCATGTGAATCAGATTTTAGAGGATATGCTTCGTGTGTATATCTCTAGAAAACCATCGAGTTTGGAAAAGTATCTTCCAATGATGGAATTTGCCTATAACAGTTCTAAGTATGGTTATAGTCCGTGCATGCTTATGTATGGATATCAACTCAGGGCACATGTTGATGTTGGTCTTAAGGACATTGAGATTAATGCATCGAGGGATTTCTTGCGTGAAATGCTGACCCAAGTTCAGGATTCTATCAGGAGTGCTCAAGATAGAGCATGATTTTATGCTGATAGGGGATGATCAGCTTGGTCTTTTGAGCTAGGAGCATTGGTCTATTTGAACGTTTCTAAAGATTCTCATACTTTATAACAAGAAAGTGCCCAAATTATCTCCTGGATATTGTAGTCCATTCCGAGTTATATGTTGGATTGGCACGGTTGCGTATGAGCTAAAACTACCTCCACATGTCCGAGTTCATCCAGTCTTTCATGTCAAACAGACTGAAAGAGAAGCTGGGAGGTGAGGATAACTTAGTTACTCCTCATGAACTCGTTGAGGCCGGGATTTATTCTATGTTCCACATGAACCTGAAAAGGTACTTGAATTCACAGAAAGAAAACTTCATAATCACACAATCCCTGAGGTTAAAATTAAGTGAAAAGCTAGGGAAATTGAGGATTTGACTTGGGAGTCAGTTGAGAATGTTCAGCGCAGGTTTCCTTCTTTTCATTGCAAGAGTGCAATGTTTTGAGGGAGGGGAAGTATGTTATGCGCACGTCATATTATGTGTATATACTAGGAGGCTAACCCGCCTTAGACATGTGAGCATGGGATCATGGGAACATGCTCTAGTGGGACAAGGTTTAGACCTAACCCGAGTTGGGATTAGGGCCATGCAACCAAGGGTCACACATGAACATGGAGAGTCAAGAGTCACTTGAGAGCTCTGCTATATAATAGGAGCATGGGGCACTCTCAAGGGATGTTCTCTTATGTAGATCATAGTATCTATGCTCTTGCCATTTCATACTAGAGCTACATATGCTGTTGGGTTGAAGACATACCTCTTGGTGGTATGGGACACCAAGGATAAGTATGTGGTTCTTCATTAATATGATGTGTGCACCCTTGGGCTCGGGGGTGGTCAGTTGGATGAGTATATGTCTGGATTATGTGTGTTTATGCTGCATAGTGACTAGCTAGAGAGATCGTTGGGGTTTTAACACTGGTAAAGATTCTTCTTCAGCTTGGGAGAGCCCAAGATCCAGGTTTATCCGGGAGGTGTCTTGGAAGTGCATTTCCTGGACCTCTTTTCCCATATCACTTTCTTGGAGAGATGAGTGTTAGGGACTTCTTCGTCATCCTCCTCACTTGAAGAACTCTTGATAAACTATGTAGGATGTGAAATATCTACCAGAGTAGAGGGGAGAATCTATTATAGTTCTTCCTTCTCGACCGATTTCTAGGGAATTGGGAGCGGCCCTTCCCTTTTCCTCTCCTTCCAATGAATTAAAATCCTTGGTTATCTTTTTTGGGCTCCGCATAAGAGACTGGGGACCTTGGCGGTGGAGGGAATTTAATGGGATAGTTTCTAATGAAATGGTCCTTTGACCCACAGTGGAAACATGTATTAGGAACATTCTTGAAGACCAGGGGCTGATCTAAAGTGACACCAATGCCCAAGTTAATGACAAGGGAGTCAAGAAGTTCCTTACTCAAATTGATATCTACCAAAGCTTGCAGGTGCCATCTTGGATTTAGCTCGACATTAGCTCTGACTCCCAAGAGTCTACGAACTGGTTGAAGAAGAAGTTTAATTAAGGGGTGTAGATGCACCAGCATGTTAGGAAACTCAACCCAAAAAGGAAAGAGGGTAGGGCCAACGAGGGAAAATTAAGGGACCACGGGAAGAGGGATAGGGGAGAGTTTCCGAGGACCCATTGGCCAACCCCTAGGGCATAAAGAGCCATCCCTTCTTCTCTAAACAACAAGCAGAAATAGTTATTCAGCATGTATTGGGTATGGTCTACTATAAGGCCTCTACAAGACCAATTGGTTCTTATCCAGGTCTTTAACACCTCCGCTAGAGGTCGTGGACCATACCATGGACCTGTTAGTGCTCTGGTTTGGTAAGTTTGTTACCACTCCTAAACTAGATCAATAGGGAGAGTGACAAAAAGCTTACTGTCTCTGTTTGCTCGATCTTCTCTTCAATCATACCCAGCGCCTCCACTATGGTGATATTGGGGTCCACCAGCTCGATTCAGGCTCTGCCTGGCTTCTTCGAAAGAGCTCCCTTCAAAGCTGCTTTAGTTATCTCTGTGTGAGATAGTAGAAGCGGCATTTTGCATTCTCCAGAGTCTTTATCTTTTTGGAGCTCTAAGCTCGGCCATCCTCGTATATCTTTACTTTAGCGAAAAGGGTAGGGCATAATGGTTTTGGCCTGGAGAAGCGTAGGGCAAAGGAGCAAATAAACTATCTTCATGCAATGAGGCGGGTGACAAATGTGAGATCTAGAGTGCAAGTATGCTGCGTGGCTCATAAGCGGGAAGAGAAATATCTTTGGGTCTCAGATTACTCTCTTGTGGAAACATGGCAATAATTTATCATTGGTCAACCTCTCCCGAGGTTTACATCGAGAGTTTTGATGTTTTAATTGAGAGACATAATCTCTCATCGACTCATGCTCTTGTTACTTTGTATAAACCTTGCAATGTGATGTGGCTTCATCTGTGCTAGCCTTGGTGCATGAGATGTTTTCAATTCCCAAGCCACCCTTCTTCCTATTTTTTTAACATTCTTAAATAAATAAGTTAGGGTACTTGTGGCCATCAACATGGTTGATCTTCGAAGACTAGTTGTGTCCAACCAGATTATCTTACTAGGTTAAACACCCCCCTTCCTTGTCCTCGATAATGCCTTATGTACAAATGACCCTTATTCACACTTAGGCACCCAAAACCATAAGTTAACTATTTGAGTTAGCCAATACCATGCCAAAATAACGAGGTGTTTAGAAATAAAAGTAGCAAAGACTTACTAAGGGATTTAGCAAGGACTTCAATAGCACTAACCGAGCATGGGATTTAGTGATGATTCAGCAAGGATTGCAATAGTACAGGGTTTAGCAAAGGGCATTTCAATAGCTTGAGTTTTAACAAGCATGATATTCTCCTCCGAATTATTGGTTAACTTTAGATGGAGCCTTACTAAAATGCATTGATATCTCTTGGTCTTGATATAGTGATAGAAAAATAAAGGATTATCTAAATAAAGGTGTTCAAAAATTATGACATTATACTTTATACTTGAATTTTGTGCTTGGTCATGCTTAGTGGAACTAAACGAATTTAAAGAGCATATACTTCTTAGGGTTAAATGGCCATGCAAGCCACTCTACATATTGGAGAAACCTCTCAAGAAATTTAGTAATCTACATGGATATTTTTGTGGTCCTCTAGGCAGTTGTGGCTCCTTCTTGTTAACCATTTCATATATAAAACTAATTTGTCTTAGAGCATCCCCAATTTGAATCAAAAGCTTTAGAGGCATCTGATCTGCAAAAAAGATTCAATTCACAAAGCATGTCTTATGCATTTGCTTAATCTTTAAGTGATATATCTAAGGCACGTTTGCTTGTTTGCTTAATATTATACAATCTTTAAGTGATAAACCTAAGGAAGGTTTGCTTAATATTATACAATCTTTGAGTGCTAGACATAAGGCATATTTGCTTAATATTATACAATCTGTGAATGATAGATCCAAGGCATGAAAAGTTGCACACTACCTTCACTTACACCACTTTTTAAGGGAAAGAACTAATAATGATTGCTTTAACTTATAGGGAAAGACTCTTGACTTCACAACGTCCATATTTTTTTTAATTAAAAACTATTCATCACAACTTACATTTATAATCTTGTGTGTGTGTTGCAACTTTATAATAGTTTGTTAGATTGGAGACTACTTCCCTATATACACATGGTTTTAATCTTAGTATACATCATGAAACAAGTAGAGAGTGACATTTGGATCTGTTATATTAAAAAACTCATTTTGGAATCAATTTCTATCAATACTAAATTTATGATAGTTGTAAAATAGCATGAAGTTATAAGAAAACACAAGTGAGACAACAATGCTTAGCTAGTAGCAAAGCATGAATACAACAATAACTCCAATTGGGTTAAGTTACATTAAAAATTACACCTTAATTTATTTATGAGGTGGTTCACATGGTGAAGAGAGGGGATGTTGAATGTTGCCTCACTTTAATTGCATCTATGCTTGGATTAGTTTCTGGTGAGCACAACTAATTTGAAAACATACCTTCATTTTAAGGACCGATCTTGCAAAGTGGGTCCAATTTATAGCAATTCGAGTGAGTCAACCCCAAAGATCAAGTTCGTTTCATCACACAAAATGTCGTTAATGAGGCCGTTTGTGAGTCTAAAAACATTGGTCAATGCATATGTCAATTTGAAGGAGAGTTGATAGAGATTTATTAAATGTTACAAGTCTTGGCATGCATATGGAGGCACTTGAAGCAAAGGTTGGCAAAAGTAAGTCAACTCCCAAGCCTAACACAAAGTTGCAAGTCAGGAATTATATGACTATGAACAAATTTTCAAAGTGCCATAAATCATGGACAGTGGACGAGAAGGTATTTCATGCATTGACTTTCTTATCTAGCGATGCAAAACTTAGGCGGCATAGTTGTAAAGGAACCATTGGAAATTTAAAACAAAGCGGCTTTAAGAAAGCCATTTTTACCAACTATTGAGGTGGGAAAGTGAGAAAAGTTGGATGAGATATGGAATACAAGAATAATTCAAGACTTTATCCACAACATCGTACACCATTGATGTTGGAGATCACCGACATGTCAAGAAGCGATTGCCATTTGTGAATCACATTGGTGGAGGTTATGCTAGATTAAAAGGTGACCACATTGGTGGAGGTTGTGCTAGATTAAAAGGTGAGGTTGTGAAAGTTCCCAACCAACTTGTTATGACTATTGCATTGGCAAATTTGGAGACCAAAAAAATAGATGGGCAAGAGCTCATCAACCAAGAAGACTGAAGAAAGAGAGAAGAGTATGAAGACTAACTTGTCAAACATGGTCAACATGTTAAGATTGGATGACCAATGAAAAGGCGGTGGTAACATTAAGGCACAAGACATCGACACATCAAAGTGCCCTACACTAAGTGTTTCATGTGTGAAGATAATTACTTGGCAAGAAATTATCCTTTAAAGTAGGAACTTAAGGCCGAAACATTTGAGTGCTTTGGTCCAAGACAAAGACATGGAGATGTTTTACCATGTGGGCTTGTAAGTGAGGCCAAATGGCTTCGTGGAGCATGATTGCATGACATATGCATGCTCATGGACAATGGCTTGAACGATTATGGAAGCCAAACACGAAAAGGAGTGTGGAAGACCAAGTGGTGTGGAGTTGCTACTTGATTAATCGGTGATTGCTTTTGGTGAAGAGTCACCTTACTTGCATTGTAATACCCATTCACAAGAAATCATAGAGAGGAGGAGATTGAAGAGAATCATGTATGGTACTTGTGCTAATTCATACATTACCCATATGAGAGAGATGGATATATTCTTGTTATGTGCTTAACAATGTGAGAGAGTGAACATGTCTCTTGAGCAATCATATATTCTTGAAGGTTCATGCAAAACTAGTTAGATATGGGCCTAAAACTATGAGATTGTACAAGAAGGTCAAGCAAGCAAGTTACATCTTTGTTGCTTTTATTAAGAATCCAGTTGGTACTAGACCAACAGTCAAATTTTGGTTCTAAAAAAGGGGAGGTGAAGGGTGTTGTGTTGGAGAAGCAGGCTCCTAGGGGTTGTTCTACTGAAGCTATGGTTGAAGCTTGCATTTTGCTTGGGTACCAGATTTCTTAGGAAGAGTCATCTTTTGTATATGAGGATGATAGATGGGAGTTGGTTTGTAGCTTGCTTAATAGAGGTTGCTAAATTTCATGTTGTTGGGTGATTGTGGTAGGGTTAGAAGGATGTAATAATATAAAGCCTCTTTGTTGCTATATATATATATATATATATATATATATAAAATATTGGTTTAAAAAAAACAATGAGATGTCTCTTGAGCAATCATAGAGAAAGCATCTAAGAGAGCTAAAAAAATGAAAACTTTATGTGATTCTCAAAAAAGGGGAGAAACCTTGTTAAAGGCTGAAGACCCATAGAGAACATGTGTTGCCTATCATCCTAAGATGTCATCAAAGAAGAAAGAAATTTACGTCGTAGTAGGAAACTACTCCAAGAACCCTGGATCCAAGCCTTTTTCGACCTCTCGCAACAATTAGCCATCATGCAAAGCACGGGGTCTTGCGGAAGGTGGTCACACACTTTTTTTTTTTTAAAGTGGAATCCCAGACACACACACACACACACACAGCCTTGCGCAGACTCACCTCCAACGCGCGCGCGCTCGCTCTACAAAACGAAATTCGAAAGGGATTGTAAAGTTTGAACTTTATTTGGCCGGCAGGAGGGCGCGGCGTTAGTATAGACGGCAAGTGAATGGACGGCCGAGATTGATGGGCATCCAACGGTGGGCAGACAGCTTCGCACGTGAAAACGACTTCCCTCGTTCTCCTTTCTTCATATTCCCCCTCATTTTTGCAGTCGCTCTGTGTTTTCTAGGGTTTCGCCATCGCCAGCAGCGGCTCGACCCTCACTTGTTGCTGCAGACAAACGCCGGAAGCCACGTCCCAGGCCTTCTTAGGTTGTTTTCCTCTCGATGTCTAGGATTTTCTGCAGATCTGCGAGTTGAGCAGGTCTCTCTGTGGTTGTTTGCTGTCCGAGGTTCGATGGTGTTATGCACTTTGCTCTGTGAACTGCTACCTCATGTGATCTGTTAGGCCCCCCGCATCTTGGTGTGGTTAGAAAAATCTATCCGGAACTGGTTCGATCAGGACTCCGGTCTTTTCACATTTTTGTCGGTCACATTGATTTCTAGCTGTATCGATCGTCACGTTCTCTTAATCTATGCCCGGTTCATGTTCCCATTTTATCTGGCTACCATTGATCCCTCTTGCATGTTCGGCCAGCCTACATGGATGCTGAATTGCTTTCTTCAAGATAAAAACTGTTACAGTTAAACAACGTGTAGGAATTGGTCCCTTTGTGATCTAGGTAACTTGGTCGCTGCGCTCCTTCGTCTGCTTGCGAATACATACGCCTGTCATCTGTTCTTTGTGCATGATCTAGATAATACTCATTGGCATCTTGATTCATGTACGCAGCTGGTTTACACCTACTTTACTTTCCGGTTGTGCACTCTGTCGACATGCAGCAGCATATTCTGACTCAATGCTTGACTTTTCATGCAGTTACTTAAAAGATGGGTGATGCGGATGATGTCCAACCTCTTGTATGCGACAATGGATCCGGGATGGTCAAGGTATGGACAAACTGCCATCTTAATGCATTTGAGGAGTGTCAGGCCTAGTTGCGAAATATAAGTGATTGCATCCTTTTTTACGAAAATTGCAAAGGCTTTTGCTGCATGTGTCGTTGATACGTGTCATGCAAGTTGCTTGCTTTGTAGGCTGGGTTTGCTGGTGATGATGCGCCCCGAGCAGTCTTTCCTAGTATTGTGGGCAGGCCTCGCCATACTGGTGTGATGGTGGGGATGGGACAGAAGGATGCCTATGTTGGTGATGAGGCCCAGTCAAAGCGTGGTATTCTCACCTTAAAGTATCCAATTGAGCATGGGATTGTTACAAACTGGGATGACATGGAGAAGATCTGGCACCACACGTTCTACAATGAACTTCGAGTTGCACCAGAGGAGCATCCTGTACTGCTTACTGAAGCCCCGTTGAATCCTAAGGCCAACAGAGAGAAAATGACTCAGATCATGTTTGAAACTTTCAATGCACCTGCCATGTATGTTGCTATACAAGCAGTGCTCTCACTGTATGCTAGTGGCCGTACTACAGGTGAGTCTGTCTTTTTCTGTTTTGATGGTCATTTGCTTACGCTGTGGTCAGTTCTTCACTAAGGAGCTTTTGGTGCTTTAGGTATTGTGCTCGATTCTGGTGATGGTGTCACCCACACTGTTCCTATCTACGAAGGCTATGCACTACCACATGCTATTCTTCGGCTAGATCTGGCTGGTCGTGATCTTACTGATGCCCTCATGAAGATTCTCACTGAGCGGGGTTATTCATTCACCACAACTGCAGAGAGGGAGATTGTACGGGACATGAAAGAGAAGCTTGCTTATGTTGCCTTGGACTTTGAACAGGAACTAGAGACATCAAAGAGTAGCTCATCTTTGGAGAAGAGCTATGAGTTACCTGATGGACAGGTCATCACAATTGGTGCAGAACGCTTCAGGTGTCCCGAAGTGTTGTTCCAGCCATCCTTGATTGGAATGGAAGCTGCTGGTATTCATGAGACCACATACAACTCTATCATGAAATGTGATGTGGATATTCGTAAGGATTTGTATGGAAATGTTGTGCTTAGTGGTGGGTCCACCATGTTTCCTGGCATTGCGGATAGAATGAGCAAAGAGATTACTGCCCTTGCCCCTAGCAGCATGAAGATCAAGGTTGTGGCCCCGCCAGAGAGAAAATATAGTGTCTGGATAGGAGGTTCCATCTTGGCTTCTCTCAGTACATTCCAGCAGGTTTGCTCTGGGTTTTTTTTAAAGTACAGTGCTTGTAATATTTTGTTTGTGGTATTAGGTTTTGAGTTTCAGTTCTCTATCTTTGTGTTTAACTTATGGGTGGTGGGTGCATGTGCAGATGTGGATAGCGAAGGCTGAGTATGATGAGTCTGGACCTTCTATTGTCCACAGAAAGTGCTTCTAGATAGTTTTACCAGCAGTACCATGGTGGATATGGATGTTGGAACATAGTACTTGATCACGGTGGATTTGGATTTTGTTAAACATGGGTTTACCATTAGGGTTTTGGATCCTGCAACCTAGGAGTTTTTTCGTCGTCAAAGAATGAGTTTAGCCTGCCACATAAAGAGATTTGTATTTTCTTGTTTTGTAAAGGAAAATTATTTTCCTATGGCAGGTGCTGATAGCTGCACTTGCAAGTCATAGTCCAACCACAGCTACTGTAGTACAGGGAAATGATCAATAGCCAGTCAGTGTCCTGACTCCTTCCAAAAGAGTTGGGGCTCTTCTAAAACCCAGTTAGTAACTTTTGAGAACATAAGTATTATTTTACTTATCTCTCTCTCTCTCTCTCTCTCTCTCTCTCTCTCTCTCTCGATCTCGATCTCGATCGACTAGTTATCTTCATTTAAATTAATACTTGCTAAGTATCTTGTTCTAATGTCACTCACTTTAAAATTTTTGAAATTGCTAGTTTTTTTGGATGTCCTTGTATTCTTTGCAGACCTTTTACTATTTTTTTCTTTAATTGTTTAATATTGATTTAAGTGCAGTTATTCTCTCAATTTTTAATCTTATGAAGGTGTGTATCCTTGCGGAACATTCCTATACTCACAATTGGAGTTCCCTGGTTTCTTGGGTCATTGCCGTGTATATACGTCTTGTCAACTCCTTGTCTCACGTTTCTCATACTCCTTTCTCAAGTAATTGCTTTCATTCTATTCATTGTTTTTGATTGTCTTGATACGCTTCAGCTTGTCTCCTGATTGTTTCGCCACTATAATTAAACTCACATCTAGGAATTAGCTATTGCTGGTGTAGGGGGATATCTGATTGAATTTTTAAGTTTTGATTTCATTCGGTTCATTGTTTTTGATTGTCTTCATACGCCTCAGCTTGTGTCCTGATTGTTTCACCACTACAATTAAATTCACATCTAGGAATTAACTATTGCTGATTTAGGGGGAATGCCTGATTGAATTTTTAAGTTGTGGCAACTCTTTTACAGTTGGCCGTTTACTTGGGGTCTGGTTGCTCTCAGCTGCAAAGCACTTCCATCTTTGGCGTGCTTCATTGACCCTGAAGTTGTTAGGTACATATTTGTATTCCCCCGTTTATGGCTTGGTACACATTTAGCATGTTGTAGTGAAATATTGCGCTTCGAGTATATCCATGGCCACCAGATTTAATCAACATTCAAGAATCCTAAATTAGTCATGTATTAATTTAATCTTTAAATTTTCCTAATGTAAAATGAGAAAGTAACTAAGAAAATCCGAGTGTAGTAAATACTTAGTCAAATTAGTGATACTTCAATGCCTGTCCATGCCAATCACCACATTGGACTCCCTTCATACTCCACACACATCATACTCACATCATTGGTCAATAATTTGAATGAGCATATCCTCCTAAATTGAGGGTTCTTTAGGAGCGTGAGACTTGTACGGACATGGCCTCCGAATAGGGCCTCTTTTTGGTTCTCTTGCTCTGGATTGTTTGCTTTTTGTTCTTCCTTCTCATCGTAATACCAAGCAAGGGGAGGCCACAAGGCGCTCCCCCTCGCCCATGCCTACTGGGAGATGCCCCTTGTCAGGTGCGATGACCTCTCCAGCTTTGGATTGTTGTTTGGTACAACGTGAGCCCCAACCTCTCATCCCTCACCTGTCACATCAAAGGTGTGCAAGATCTTGGGTGGCACATGTCTTGTGCACCTTTGCTCGCCATCATGACTGCAATCGAAATGATCAACATCGTTGTTTTTTTTGGCACTAGTTTGTGCACAGAAAGCTAAGGGCCAAGCACAAGTTGGAATAAGGCCAAGGGTCCAAGAGTAAGTAGAAATATAGGCTTATGGATCAAAGACCAAGGAAAGTGGACAATAAAAAGTGTATGAAAAGGGACCATGATATATAGGCTAATGGGAATTATTAATCATAATTAACTCATACTAATCAAGATTATAAGCTATCAAACTTTCATGGTAACCTTGTACATAGATATTGCTCTTACATCTATGTTGTTCTTCTATGCTTTGAGTGGTCAATCCTAGTTCATTGCAATGGTTATCTGAGCTTTCTATTGATATTTATTTGTTTCAAATTTAAGCATGGTTTGTTACCAAAATTTATAGTCCTTACGTGTTTGATGGAAGCCCTAATTTTATCCTCTTATTTGCTTTAATCATCTCAATCCTATCATTTAGGCAACCTTATGGGGAGATTAGTGAGCATGATTAGCATAGTCTTGAGCATGACTAGTAAAATCTTTAAGCAAAGATAACGGGACAACAAGTTGGTGGCGAAAATCAATCGTAATCAATTCCACGACCGTTGGGGTCGGTGGTTGTCTAGGGCACTAGAAGTTGGTTTCTGTTTGTAGCTGGACGAGGAAGAGGTGATCTTCTTTTGTGTTCTTTGGGGAGGAATCGAAGATTGATGAATTTGAAATGGCACGAGCAAGAGCTTCTGAGTGACACGTGCATGTGTGATCGGGTGCTTATTCTGTAGTGTGCAAGTTGTGGAATGACACGGGCATGTGAGTCGGGGTTCCTAGGCGCCAGACCTACACGCGTGCTTATTTTGTTGATGTTGCTCGATTGAGCAGCAGCTGATGTGGCTCACCAACGTCATCATGTCATCAACGCTGTGGTCAATTCATCCAACAAGAAACTTGAGACCAAGCCAAGCGTATCATAGGCAGCGCACAATCAGCAAACTGATGCAATTTGTGGAATTTGATGGCCACACGAAGGGAGAAACAAGGGAGTTCCAAGCTTTTTCAAGAAAGGCATTAATCTAAGAGTAATGAGAGGTAATTATCATTTTATTTTTCCACAAGCTTAGCAACCTTGTTCTTAGTCTTCTTCAAGCATTCTTGAAGGAATTGCATGAGCAATGTGGTCTTTCTTTCAAGAAATTCTAATTTCTTATTATTGGGCTATTAATTCATGTAATTAGCATTATTAATCATCATTAAAATCAATTAAGTGAAGCTTTTTACCATATGGACCAATTAATCAACCATTGTTTTCAGGTTTGGACAAATCTTGCTAAGTATCAATTATTTGCATTCTATTGAGATCCATTCACTCTCCACATCACTTTATATTACTACACCTATTTCTAGCATACTAGCGATATGTGAGGGTACCTCGATATATGGAGGAGAGATCAGGGGGAGTATGTCTTGAACTCATCGTGTGCTGTGAGTGTCGTGGAAAAGCAGTACGGTGAGGGATTAGATACATGGTGGTGAAGAAATGATCCAAACCTTTGTCCTTGGATTATAAACTTAGGTAAAGGGATTGGAAGAGCTTGGACGGGAGATCAACAAGCTTCAATGCGCTTCATTGACATACATTCTCAAGGCCAAATATTAAGATAAATCTTGTGACAAAATGATGCATGGGTGAGGTATTGGTGGACACTTATGCAATAATTTTGGCATGGAAAAAGTGACTTGCAATGGCTAAATGCACATGCAATTGGATTTCATTGGACACTAGGGCAATTTGGCAATGAATGCATGAGTATTGTGACACTTGATTACATTGAAGTTTTACCCCAATTTCAAAGGGGATGCTATCCAATTTTGCTCAGAAATTCATATATGGTTGTGATAAAAAACCTTAATTCAATTATTAGGATTTTGGGCAAGTGAAAAGGTTTCTACATCATTGCAAAGTGCTTCTCTGGAGCTTTGAAACAAGCTATTGGGTGCACAAATTGGATATCGGAAGTGAGTCAAATTTAGGGTTTGATCGGACTCATAAAATCCTAATTCAGTCCGAAGGGTTTTGGAGGTTCAAAAAGTGTTTTTTTTGGGAATTGGGTACAGCATGCTTGGTCAACACACATACTTAACAAATGTCAAAACAGAGTATTTTCACTTTGACTCAAGCAACGCGATTTGGTGTAGGGATAGTATCACTCAAGAGCTTTCCAACAAGCTATTGTCGACAAGATTCTGACCTTATTTTAGGGTTTTGGAGCCAAATTTCTATTTTCAATAGTGTTATACAAATCCTAAAGTAGAGAATACTAGGGTAATCCAATTTTTTTTTCGTTTTTGCATATTCGGATACTATGCAACAAGAGCTATCCATAGAGCCATAGATCACCAATTTTTGACACCATTTGAGCCTTCTACGAGTCATTTTTTATCGGGCGTCCATCTAAGCAAACGGTGGGACTTCAAGAGATAAGAGAAGACATGGGGTGAATGAGGATCATGTAGAGGTAATTGGTGAAGAGGACATGAATTTACAAGGAGGCAAACAACAATGCAAATATGACATATAGAACAAATCATGTGCAAATTGGGCCAAATTTTGCAAATGTGGTCAATGCATCAAATCAATTGGGAGGAGCAAATAGACAAGCGATGGCCGCTATGACAAATGACATGTCACAAATGATGATGGTGATGAGAAGCATGATGGAAAGCATGATGCAATCACTTGTGGTGGAAAGCATGATGCAATCACTTGTGGAAAGCATGGTGCAACCAATTATGCAACAGATTAGGGGCATTCGTGAGATGACATAAAGAGCAAGGATAAAGATAAGAGTGGACATCTCAAAATGTTCGACAAGCTCATGTTGACGATAAAGAGAATCATCACCCAAGTTTTTATTCTACTTATGGTGCTATGTGCAATCCAATGTTTCCCTGCACACCTAATGAAGCCAAAGGCAAGGGTCATGCATTTCCAAACCTAAGGAATGAAGGCTCAAGATTCCCAAGGAGTGATGGTCATATTCCATTCAGGGGAATGCTCATTGAGACG
Organism: Cibotium barometz; assembly: GCF_041138505.1. Lineage (NCBI taxonomy): Eukaryota > Viridiplantae > Streptophyta > Polypodiopsida > Cyatheales > Cibotiaceae > Cibotium > Cibotium barometz. Next base: position 629,352 of record NC_141048.1, on the reverse strand, counting down.
GTGCTTCAAGACTTTATGTTGAGGAAGATCTTGATGATGAGTTTGAGGATAACAATGATCATACGGATGGGCCTATGCGTAGGGGTGATGGAGATGAATTCAAGGGTGTGAAAGATAAGATTGGTCTTTCAAAGTTTAGTGGTGAAGGCACTAATAATGACATCTTCGAGGAATGGGTAAACAAATTGGATTTCTATTTTGAGATGAATCCTCGAAGTGAGAAAGCTAAGGTTTACTATGCTACCTTACACTTGGAAGGGTATGCTCATGCATGGTGGAGGCATCTTTAATCACAAGATTATAAGGTCACAAGTTGGGATGCATTTAAGGCAGATATGAGAGAAGCATTCACTTCCAAGATGCATAAAGATAAAATGGTTTTAATGGGATGATCTACAACAAAGATACTTGAGTGTGAAAGAGTACACACTATAAGTTTCTCAAACTTATGCTTCATGTAGAAAGGCTTAGTGAATAATTTAAAATAGTGAAGTATATCAAGGGCTTAAAGAATGCAATTGGAACGGATGTGAAAGCACAAAGACCAACAACTCTCAAGGATGCAATGATCTTGTCTAAGGTATATCAGGAAAAGTATGCAAATACATGGGTGAATCGTTGGTCGGATTATGGGTCAAATGCTTCCACAAACCCACCTTTTATCACTCCCAATGTACCTAAATTTCTTATCGTCTATGGTAGTGGTGGCAAACCATACAATGCGGGAAGTTTCAAAAGTGGGAATAATTCTCAAAATTCTTCACAAGTGGGTACAAAGCTAACCAATGATGGGGTGAACAAGACCAAATTTGTGAGAGAATACCACATCAATGAGATGAGGGACAAAAATCTATGCTACAAATGTGGTGGAAAGTATCACATAGAGCATTGGAAGGAGTGCAAAGCTTGAAATGTCAAAATTAATATGGTTTATTCGAGCGTAGTGGATAAGACTAATGACAGAAATGGAGTCACTTGATGAGCCATATGAGTTTGTGGATGCTAAACATTCCTTAGAACAAGAAGGGGAGTTCCCTTTTGACCCCGGTGGGTCTCTAGGTGATCTTTATGATTACGATGATGGCTTACCTCATGCTTTGGGTGCTACAAATGCATATGAACACTATGTTCCATATCCAATGAATCTTATGCTAGTTCCATATACATACTTTGGGTGCATATGAGCATAATGCTACTCTATGTTTCATATCTAATGAATCTTATGCCAGTTGCAAAGGGGCACATACATTGAGATTCAAGGTTAAGGTCAAGGGAAGAGATGCATTTATGTTGATGGACATCGGTAGTACGCATAGTTTTGTGAATCGTAAATCAGTGAAAAATCTCAAGTTGTACCCGGATGCATTAGCAATGAAGAGAAAAGTTGAAGTGGAAAACAGGGATAATTTGGTTTGCACAATGATTTGCAGAAATGTGGAATTGATGCTCTCAAAGGAGTACACTTGCAAAGCTGAATTGTGAGTGCTTGGGGCCGATTGATATGATTTTGAGATGTGATTGGCTATCAAATCTTGGAACCTTCTCTATGAATTTGCAATAAGGATTTTTGGGTTTATGCATGGGAAGGAGACCGTTACATTGCATGGTTTTGGCATCTCAAAGTTAACCTTGATCAATAATACACAACTCCAGAGGGAATTGAAGAAGAGTGGATATATGTACGTTTTGTAGCTTTGTAAAGATCAGGACAAAGAAAAAGAGAGAAAACTTACACGTGGGCATGGAGAAGCTACTTAAAGCTTATGAAGATGTGTTGCATATTCCCAAGTGCTTGCCATCGATGAGGGAGGTAGATCATGCTATTGAGGTAGAGCCAAATGCAAGGCCGGTCAATAAACCTCCGTATAGATTATTAAAAGTGGAGAAAGATGAAGTGCTGAAGGAGCAGGACCTTCTAGACAAGCTAGATAGACTTAGCAGACATCCGGAGAGACCACTCAGACAACTTAAGAGCAATCTGCAGTAAGAAAGGGTAAAGGAGACCAAGATAGTCCATCAAAAGATCCCGCATTGACTCGGCTTAGAATGCAATATGTTTTAATTCAAGAGCGAGCCAGAGCCTTTCAACATAATGCACAATAGTTCAAGAAAAAAGCTAAATCATTAAAGCTGGTGAATCAACAATTGGAAGAGCATAATGCCCAACTGGAAGATTTGGTAGCTTAGGACTTGACCAAAATTATCAAATTGAAGGAAAACATTGCAGAAAGGCAATAAGGATACAGTGAGAAGAATGGAAGAATACAAGTTAAATCTCCAAAGACTGCATTGTTAAATTTAATTTAAGGGGGAAAGAAAAGTGAGCCATTCATAATGAAAATAGACTTGATTGCACTGTTACAAATGATCTTGTACATAGTGCTCATATAGCCATGAGAGGTACACTTAATGTGAGTGGATATATTTTTGGGATGACATCACTGCTTATGGCATTTGGTAGTGGATTACATCTTTGATCTTAGACTAAAAGATATCCAATGAAAAATAATTAAAAATGCTAAGAACTACAAGTTGGGCTTAAGGGGGAAAGAAAAGTGAGCTATTCATAATGAAAATAGACTTGACACTCAATGTGACTCGATACATTTCTAGGATGACATCACTGCTTATGGCATTTGGTGGTGGATTGCATCTTTGATCTTAGACTAAAATGTATCCTTTGCAAAATGATTAAAAAGGCCAGCGACTACAAGTTGGGATTAGTGCCAACAAACCCCCCCTTAAGCCAAACTTGTGAAAGACACTCATACATGGATTTAGCCTACAACTATCCTCCTTCAAACAATGAGATAAACCCCCCCTTTTTTTTATAACTATAGGGTGTATGTACTCTTCTCTTATAATAATGAAGGGAATGGATAAAAACAAAGGCTTATAATCTAAAAAGGGAGTGTACAAAAGAGTTAAAATACATAAGAATCATCAAAGTCTTCAACTCATAGTGATTTGTTGAAGTCATAATCGTCTTCCAGTTACTAACATCATCACTGGGATTCGTCCCATTTATCCTCATTGTGGCTTTGTTCAACTTATCTTCTTTCAACCAGAATTCAGAAATCATCATCTTTCAATCATAATCCAAATCAATTCATCAATTCTCAACCAGAATTCAAAAATCATATCAATCAACATTCGAATTCGTCCTCTGGATAGCATTTTTGCTTATTAATAAGATTGTTTGATCTAGGCAATGGAAAGTTGTTGGTGAATTAGTGAGACCAAAGGGTAACACTAAAAATTCATAATGGTCGTAACATGTCCTAAAAGCAGTTTTAGGAACATCTTCCTCTATAATATAGATCTGATGATAACCGTTTTGTAAATCAAGCTTTATGAAATACTTAGCTCCTTGCAACCTATTAATTAGATTGTTTGATCTAGGCAATGGGCATTTATTTTTAATTATAACCTTGTTTAAAATGTTTGTAATCAATACACATCCACCAGGTACCTTGATATTTTTCTTAACCAGGAGAATTGGTGCACCCCAAGGAGACTTACTTGGTCTAATCTGACTCATCCTCAAGTATTCACGTAGTTGCTTGGCTACCTCGTCTTCCTTAGTCTGGCTAAGTTGATATGGAGGAATTTTAACAGGTACTGCACCTAGTACTAGCTCAATTTTATGGTCCACCTCTCATTTATTCGTGAGGTAACTCATCAAGAAATACATCCTGAAATTTTCTCTTAATGGAATTTAACACTTTACTTTCCCAAACATCTAAAGAAATAATGTTGACATCAAAATGACCACATGGCGACAGTGGATCCATAACCAATTGGAAAAGTTCATAATTAAAAAGGTTTTCCGTTAACTCACGCTCATTAATGAAAGTTTCCTTGGGTACAACAAAAGTTTTCTTAAAGAGTAACAAGGTTTCTATTGTGATGGAAAGACATCAAATGTTTGACGTAGTCAACAGAAAAATGTTTATTTTTTCAATGAACCATTCCATCCCTAAAATGATGTCTACATGACCCAAGCTAATGACATGAAAATCAAGTCTTTCTGAGTACAACTGGATGTCTAGTGCCAGCTTTGACACCTTCTTATCCTAGAATTAGACTTGTCCTGTAGCATCTTGACCTTGTACATGTGATCATTTTGACTGTTTTCTAGCTTCATCCTCTATACCGTAATGTTATCAATAAAATTGTAAGTACTAATGGGATCAAACAATATATGAACCTGATGTCTATTTGTTGTTCCGTAAATACAAAATAATTTGTTTGGACCAAAAACGTCCTTACCTGCTGAAAGTACAATCTGGACATTGGCTTCCTTCAAGATGCGTAATATTGACTTCAAAAAATTTACCTTGAAGTTCTGTAATGTCCACAGATTTCTTTGGTATAAACTTCTTCGGTCCCGCCTTTTGTCCAGGAGCCAAAGGTGTTACAACTCCATTCAAAGGATAAAATTTCTTCATGTGTCCCTTTTCTTTGCATTTGAAACATGTGAGATTATCCCTACTCATCACAAATTTTGGCTTCTTGCTAGCGTTGTTGTTGGTGTAAAAACCATCTTCCTTTTTTGTCCACTCTTTGTAAAAGTAAACATGGATTTCTTTTCATTAGATGATGGTTTTGAAGTGTTGGTGCCGACCATTGTCATATGAAAAACCAGAGCTACTTGAATAGCATCCTTAGCTATTTTGACTTTGTATTTTTTTACCTCGTATTGATAGTCACGAGCTAGACCATTGATGAAAATCCCACATAGAGTATGATTATCTGATTTAGTTTTGGCAGCCAATTGTCTAAACTTTTACACATAATTGTCAAATGACTAATTCCCCATGCTATTTTTAGCAAGCTTGGCAATTATTTTGAATCCATCCTCCTCTGGTTGGATGAACTCTTTTTTAAAAGCTTCTTCAAAATTTGCCAAGTGGTATGAATGAAATCTTCTTCACCAAGTCAATGCCTTCCCTTGCAATAACCCCTTGCGCCATCTATAGCTTTTGCACATCGGTAAATGGATGAAAGGAAAAGTGTGTAGTCCACCTGTTGAGCCATATTGGACAAATTGATATACTAAGACTTAGGTCATTTGTCAAAGGTTAGAATCTTACAGTAGTCGTAAAATATGCCAGTTAAGGTGAAAGAATCCATGAGTTGTACTAGGAGCCAGGACCATTAAAGGTAGCATCTTTTGTTGACTATGGAACCTAGAATTTAGGGCATATGGAGACTAGAATCATGGAGAAATTCATGGAGAGCATCATTGACTTGTTAAGATACTAAGCATAATTAGCATTTGCTAATTCATCTTGTACTCAGTCTATTTAAGAGGCACACGTCTAATGGAAATAATCACTCTCTCGTTCTACTCATTATGTCTTGTTTATGTAAAACTTTTATCATTGAATTAATCTCTCATCATTAGCATGTCTTTAGCATCTAAACCATGAGATTTCTCATCATCTTTGAGCCACCATGAAGCCAACAATTGGTATCAGAGCTTAGATTCATATCCATTAGCCATGCTTGCATTAATCTCTAATCACCTTGCTTAATTTTAATTAGTAGTCAATCTAATTTTTTTTCTCCTCACTCCAAACCCACCTTCAATGGAGCTGTTGGTTCTCACTCTATAGAGCTCCTTATGCCAAGCTTTTTACATCAAAAGGAAGATCTTTCAAAGCTGCTTCAACAGCTTAAAGGGCTCGGCACGATTTGCTTCATACTGGCTAAAAATCGCACAAGATCTGAACTGTTTTGATGAAATCGCTGCCTACACAAATAATGAAGTAAAAATGCTTTTAGAGAGTTCAATTGAGCTTAAGTTCTACCCACCATAGATGAAATCTTGGATCATTTTATCAAGCCATCAGTGAGATCTCATCGTTTTTTCAAAATCTGCCCCTGTCATGCTTAATATTGACATTAGTACTAATTATAATATTTAATCTCCACAATTGGTGGTTCAAAATTGGCATTAGAGTGTTGCTATTTCATAATATCTCATTCATTTGCAAAAGCCCCAACATTTGACTAAACTTTTGCATCCTCCAAGCTACCCCGTTTTCTGTAGTGTAAATAGAAAATTGTCTGCACTAATTGGACCTAATCTCAGTTATTTGGTGCAATTGATAATATAAACTTGCCATTAGGGACCTGCTACAACCTTCTATCGTCTCACTTTGTAAAGGCCCTTTGATTTAGTGCTCTAAATATCCACTCCAAATCAGTCTATTATATGTTTTTCTGTTTTTTTGGGAGTGTGTTTGGCATTCATTAATTAATTCTTGCTTGTACTAATCAAAATAATTTGTAAAGGGATTAGACACTGCCTCTTGCTAAAAACCATCTTAGTAAGACCTTCCCTCTCTCTTGCCATGGTTACCCCCAATAAAATTGATAAATTTGAGGACTACTCATTTCATACTTTGCAAACTAAGGTCACGTTCACTCTTATGAGTAAGGGAATGTGGATTAGACACTGCCTCTTGCTAAAAACCATCTTGGTAAGACCTTCCCTCTCTCTTGCCATGGTTATCCCCACTAAAATTGATAAATTTGAGGGCTACTCATTTCATACTTGGCAAACTAAGGTCACGTTCACTCTTATGAGTAAGGGTTTGTGGAATATAGCATATGGCAACAAGGAAAAGAAACCTACCACAAGGGAATTTGAAGCTATATGGGTATCCAAAGAAGAGAAAGCTCTTGCCATAATAGCTTTGTGTCTCAGTGTCAATTCATTCATCATATCGATGGAATGGATACATCCTTTGAAGCTTGGGAAGAGTTGGAAAAAATCTTTGGAGTGCAAGACAAGAGCTCCTAGATTAGCCTGCTAATTTAAATGTTTGGGCTTAACATGATGAAAGAAGACTCTCTTGCTGCACATCTTAACCATATGAAGAGTCTCACAATTCAACTTGTAGGTATTAAAATGAACATTGATGAAGATATTTGCATTGCTTCATTACTTAGCTTGATTATCCTTGGTGAAGGGTGTCGACAATGCCCGATCGATCGTCACCATAGTTGGTGAGGCATGGGGTGTGGAAGTAGGGGAGACTACCAGCGAGATGAGGATGGGGTAGGAGAGGAAGGACGGTTTTGAGAGTAAGATTGAGTGTATTATTTCCTCTTGGGGACACAAGACTCAACTATGGCCTTTTTGCCATTGAGCTCCATGGTGGCCATTTCTTCACGCGCCAATTGATTTGGTAGTGAGTTGCATCAATCCATTCTTTTCTAATGATAATTCGGCCTTGGAGTGCACCTTCATCTATGACGTGAAATCTACACTCCAACTGGTTACTGCCGATATAAATTTTAGGAATGAAATACCCAACACTCATTAAATGCATTTTATATGAAATTTGAATATAATTGTTCTCTTTTGTTAGTGTGGGCTTTCCAAGAGCTTTCCACGCCTTCAAGAATATGAGATTGGTGTGGACCATAGGATATATGTGGGCTTGCCACCATTGTAGTCCATTCTCAATAAGGATTCCAAGTCATATTCTTGGTGGGTTGAGTTGTGATGGTAGTTCAGGGGCAATGGAAGACTTACTAGTTATTGTGGGGGGTGTGAGAATACCCTTTGTGGAAGCAGTTGGTGGGCGCAAAGGGTCGGATTCGATGCACTCCCCGTCTCAAAGAATCATTGTTACCTTGCCCTATGGAAGCTTGAGGGTGGCACTAGGCTATGGAGGCTCTGTTGGATTCGAATCAAAGATGGCATAGACAAATAGAGGATGGTGCTCCTTGGTAACGACGCCAAAGATGTTAAGGAAACCCTACCCTAACGTGTCGTGGAAGTTGCCTATCCACTGAGCTCACATGGTAGATTAGAGTTGCAAGAGAGAGGGAGAGAGAGAGAACACTCCACTTCTTTTGCACAAATGGGAGAATGAGTTACAAAGAAGAGAAATTAGCTTTTATAGTTCCAAGCCTTTTCCCACGAGACCACCCGAGAGTAAGTGATCCGGGGCACCCAAAACATAGTTACAAGGATTTTCTTTATGGGTTTGGCCGACTGACCAAGATCCTCTTGTATGTCCTTCAAAGCTCAATACTTGTTTGGGAGCGTCTTTAGTGCAGTTCCCTCATTAAATGATAGGATTTACAATATAGAACGGTTACCCATTACATAAGTGTGCGGACATAGTTGTCATAGGAATGTGTTAACCAATATGTGGTTAACAAGCCATCTTCTTGAAAACCCCTGAAATGTCCTTCACATTGCTCCTATGACTAGGCAAACCCTTACCTGAAAGTGAGACTATAGAGTGTGAACTCATCTTACCAAAGCCAAAACAGCTAAAGCTCAACAACTTGAAGCCTAAGAATCCAGAACCTGAACCATTCCATAGAGAGTGGCTTTGAAATGAGCTTGGAGTCCAAAATATCCAATCTCTCAAATCTATTCTTATAGGTAAAACAATCTCATGATATATGAGCTATGGCATTTTAGGCAAGCCAAGCTTGCATACTCATGAATGGATTCCGTGAACTAACACTCAAAGCATGACATGGCTAGGATTCCGTGAACTAACACTCAAAGCATACTCATGAATGGATTCCGTGAACTAATACTCATGAATGGATTCCGTGAACTAACACTCAAAGCATGCCATGGCTAGGATTTTTTGAATGCACAATTTATGTGTAATTTAACCCCTTGAAATGTAAGATTTGTGAGTTAGTTTATGTTCTAGAAGTGGATTTTATCCTAGGAAGGGATTGGGCTACCTTGGTGCAAGCTATACTGAACTTCATTAGCTGGATGTGTGCCATGAATATTTCTAACAAAGAAGTGGTGGTGCCATTTTGTGACAAGGATGAAATAACACTCAACACTCTTTATGACCTTATTCAAAAGCAATGATTAGCCTCTACATTAGAAACCACTCTTAATGAAGACCCACCTTCTCCATCAAAGATCCTTTGTAATGAACTCTCTAAATTAGCCATATCCCCAAATAAGGAACCACTTCCAAATTTACATAATCAACTCTCTAAATTAGCCATATCCTCAAATAAGATCCTTTGTAATGAACTCTCTAAATTAGCCATATCCTCAAATAAGGAACCACTTCCAAATTTACATAATCAAAATCCTCAAAGATCTTTTGTAATGAACTCTCTAAATTAGCCATATCCCCAAATAAGGAACCACTTCCAAATTTACATAATCAAAATCCTCAAACTACAAATCTTCATGAATTCCATTTCACCAAGGCTTAGAGTAAGGGCCACATCTTTTGAAGGAAGAGCCACACCCAGGATACAATCATTTGGTCTCAAGAACCTCTTCTACAAGTGTTACCAAGGAAGCAACACGATCTCAACCACAAAACCTTATCTAAAATAGCTACTCCTAGAAACAATTCTCCCAATCACCAATGGTCAAACCCATGTCTAACAACGAACCCAAGGATGAAAATTCTAATACAAGATCAAATTCACAATTGGATCTGGTAAAATTCAAGACATAGCCTTAACATCAGTAACCCCCCCTTTCTTAAACACCCAACCTCATCATCAATGCTACCACAACCCATAATTGAAGCTGTTGAGATATCGAGCTCATCTAGTGAGGCGGTGGACACTAATGACCTGCCTAGGGGATAGGCCCCACACTTACACCACTAACATGGTTGGTGAGATCATGGGTGATATGTGGCCAGTGGGATGACAGGCTGTGTGACAACCATTCTAGAGAGACTGGCATAGTTATAGCGCCAGTGGGATGACAGGCTGTGTGACAGTCATTCTAGAGACTAGCATAGTTATAGCGCCAGCTCATTTAGTTGGGTTCACACTATAGAGAACCCTAGTATGTATTTGGTTGAGTACCTTTCATATGGTGTGTACTCTTATCTTTGTATATGGTGTGCTGAGTGTTGAGTGAAGAAGAAGAAGATTTTCAGCCTTTCACCTTGTGTGTTCTCTTTTAGGGTTTTGTGAGTGTGTGTGTGCTTGCAAGAGCTCAAGCTCTCTTCTCCCCTGCATCTTTTCATGGTATCAGAGCTTGGTTCATGCTAAGGGCTGAGCTGAAAGCAAGAGAAGCACAGGAAGCGGTATGAGGGTAAGAGCTTCAACTACTCTTCCCTATTTGTGTTAGCAAGACTACACCCTTGTCGGGAGCTCTACGGGAGGCACCGGCAAACGATCTCTGATTGAGGAGCTTTCTTCGTGGGAGTAAAGCTATAGGGAAACAATTTAGTCCTATTGGACAAATATTTTCAGGCCGAAAATACATTTCAGGCACGTTACGACCTCCGTTTTTTAGAAAGTAGGCGATTTCTCGAGCACTGCGGGTAAGTCATCGATTCGGCAGAACTCTGTTTTAAGAACTGCAGGAAGACAGATTGGCTGTGCACACTAAGTGTGCTGCAAAGAGGTCAACAGTTGCCATTGGGTGTATGTATACACATTGAGGTCACTGGTTGTGAAATTTGAGTGTACTATAGTACCACTGCAGAAAATATAGCAGTTTGTGCAGGACAAACCAGAGTGCTGTTTCTGGTAAATTTGTGTGTCTGGCAAGATGTCAAATGATGGCATAAACCAGATTGTTGCTGAGAAGCTTGATAAGAATAACTTCCATGCTTGGAGGTTCAGGTTGATGAATTTTCTGATGGGAAAGGGTTACTGCTGGGACTACATAGCATGAAGAGGCACCGGAGATACCGGAGATCAATCCGACTACTGCAAATGTGAAAGAGTTCAAGGATTGAAACCAAGGAGCCAGAAAAGTTATGTATTGTCTCTCTATCAGTATACAAGATGTTGAAATTTGAGCATAATGATGAGCTATGGTGGATCATACACTAGAATCAACATGATTAACAAAGTGATTAGCAAGTGATTAAGATGTAATTAGTGAATAATTAGCAATGAATAATTAGCAAATAGATTAATGTAGGCATGGATACTCAAAAACCAGCAAATTCTCATTAGGGCTATGCCTCAATTTATAGAGTTTACATCAAGCATCAAATCCCATTGATTTCTCCATGATTCACTCCCAGAATATCTCCACCTTTTGCCTGATTCTCTCCACCTCTTCTCTTTTCCCTGAATATCTCCTAGAATAACTCCACACTCCTAAATTCCCTCATGCTACCCATTATTCTCTCCCAATAGATTCTTCTCACCTTTTCACAGGTTCTTTCACAATTACATCTCCTCTTTTATAGCCTCTAACTAAGAGCTTGTTCCCACACACACCCTATTCACTTGTATATTTCAACACCTCCCCTCAAGTGAATAATCCTAGCACACCTCGACCCTGTATCAAGTTTCCCTCGTACTTGATAGCCTGCGACCAGTGCCTCAAGTCCCTAAAATCCATAGTCCTTGACACACTCTCTCTCTATGTGTCCAAGGCTACTATAAGTGCCCGTCGTGACCTTGACTAAAGTGCTCACACATACATCTACCACGTGGCCTACATCATCGGTGGCTCAGACGTGGTTTTACTTTATTGGGGTAGGTTACATTGGGTTGTGGGGTCTCTCTCTCTCTCTCTCTCTCTCTCAGAAAAGATGATCCGACTCCACTTCCTTTGGAGCCTCCATGAAGTTTGCCGATGTCGTTCCTTCTTCACTGGGTTTGCTGTAGCAGTCTCTCGCCACCATGTGTCCTGGCTTTCCATATTTGTGGCAAGTGAAGGTCCTCCCTCCTACTCTGCCTCTTCCTCGTCCTCGTCCTCGAGAGAATCCTCCTCGGGTGAAGAATGCTTTTTCCTCTCCTGCTGTTGAGTCGAGCCCTTTCTTCTCTTTGACTCTGCTCTCTTGCTTTAGTAGAGCTGCTTCTATCTCGTGTATCTTCAATTCAGGTACATTCTTTAGTGTTGCTACAATGTTTTCATAATCTCCTTTGTCCACACTCTTCAGAAGTACAGCTAATGCTTCATCATCTTCTACCTTTTTGCCAATAGCTACCAGCTGTTGCTTAATGCTTTTATATTTGTTCAAGTGTGTGATTAAAGGTTCACTTTCCTTCATGTCCAATTTGTAGAATTGCATTAACAGATTTATCTTTGAATTTTTTGCTTGTGTACCAAATAATTTATTGAGTTCATCCCATGCATCTTTTGCCCATTGTATCCATGTGATATGATGAATGATTTCATCATTTAAACTGAGTGCAATAAGTCCCAATGCTTTTTCATTCCTACTCTTCCACTTATTTTCTCCTCTCTTTGGGCGTTCATCTCTCCCTTCAACTAATCCCCACAGATTTTTCCTCATCAGCAAATACATGGTTTTTGTTTGCCATGTATAAAACTGTTCCCCATTAAATTTGGCTATTTCCTATGCTGAACTCATGGTGATGTGAAGGGGGTCTTACCTCGATCCAATTTCAAGATTCAGCAGTGTCTACCCTTTTACAACTTAATCTGGTGTTTAATAGATGATTACAACAATTTTATCAGCATAAAATCACTAGAAATTACACTAAATTAAGGGTAACCAATTTGTACGAGATGGTTGGAGTATCAAACCAACTCCGATTTGTAATCTAAAGCTTTAGGGATCTGTATCAGATACCTAATGGTTAATTTGAACCCTCAATTGCACCAAAATACAGTGATTAGCACTGATTAATCATTGATTAACAAATTAATGCTTTGTTTTGTGTGCAAAAAATAGAGTATGCGGGGAGTCCAGATCTGGTGCCTTCCACTTCAAATGAGCTCAAATGCTTTCAAAGGCATTAATAGCAATGAGTCTAGTAGAGGATTAAGCCAAGAAACACAAGATTTGACCAAATAATGAAAGCTTAATCTCTGTTTTACCAAAGTCACCTGTAGATTTGATGAAGAGCTTTGATCTCAATGTAGACTTGATGAAATTGAATTCTGTCTTCACCAGCTTGTAGAGCATGCTTGATTACCCCTTGGTCTAAGAGGAATTAGAAGGATTTGACTTGAGCAAGGAGAAATCTTCAAACTGCTTCAGAAAAATGGCGCCTGCTAAAAACGTAATTCCGGCTGCATCCGTCGGCGCGCGGTTTGCTGCTCCCTTTGGATGGGCTTGAAGCCAATGATGTTGGCTAGCTTGTGTTAGAAGCACAAGACCTAATTTTGACTGTGCAAGATGCTAGAGATCCTCCACTGGCTGGGGGTGAAGGGGAGAAGTGAAAACTCACTAAAAATTTGATTTTTTACTAATTATCTACTAATCTTAATTAATTAACTAATGGGCTCATAAATCTGATGGATTCTAGGCATGGCTCTGATGCCATGTTGAAATTTGAGCATAATGATGAGCTATGGTGGATCATACACTAGAATCAACATGATTAACAAAGTGATTAGCAAGTGATTAAGATGTAATTAGTGAATAATTAGCAAATAGATTAATGTAGGCATGGATACTCAAAAACCAGCAAATTCTCATTAGGGCTTTGCCTCAATTTATAGAGTTTACATCAAGCATCAAATCCCATTGATTTCTCCATGATTCACTCCCAGAATATCTCCACCTTTTGCCTGATTCTCTCCACCTCTTCTCTTTTCCCTGAATATCTCCCAGAATAACTCCACACTCCTAAATTCCCTTATGCTACCCATTATTCTCTCCCAGTAGATTCTTCTCACCTTTTCACAGGTTCTTTCACAATTACATCTCCTCTTTTACAGCCTCTAACCAAGAGCTTGTTCCCACACACACCCTATTCACTTGTATATTTCAACACAAGACACCATGATTGGGCACATACAGGATGCCAAGTCCCCCAAGGAGGCGTGGGACACCTTGGTAAAACTCTATGAAACAAATACCAAGGCACGAAAGATACAGTTGAAAAATGAACTTTATACTATGGAGAAAAAGAGTATGTCTGTGAATGACTATGCATTGAAGATAAAAAGTATTGTGGAATCCCTTGCATCTATTGGTGTTTCATTAGATGATGATGATACGGTGGAAGTCTGTCTACGTGGTCTCGGGCCACAATATAAGGCGTTCAAGACGTCTGTTCCAGACTCGGGAAAACATTTTCAATTTCACAAATTTGGTGTCTATGTTGATTATAGAAGAGAAGAGCTTGGGTAAAGACCAACAGTCTTCACAAAACAAAAACAGTTCAGAGCAACATGCCTTCTACACAAGTTCAGGAAGAGGACGAGGTAGAGGAGGCCATGGACGCGGTCAAGGAGGTGGCCGAACAGGTAATCAAAATTATGGCCAGCACAGCAGCAACAACAACAATCCCAAAATTCACCACAACAACAACAACACGCAGGTGGAAGAGGCCAATTCAGAGGCAGGGGGAGTCAAAGAGGTCATGGAAATTGGCAAAGGCAGCATAATGATACACGTGGATGCTTTTATTGTGGTAAGCCTGGACATGTGCAGGTAGATTGTTTTATAAGAAGCAGGCTGACATGCAAAATGGGAAATTGCAGCAAAGCAACTATGCATCCTCAAGCAGAAACAATGAGGATAATGAAAGGTTATTTGTTATGCAGCATGTTGTTAATGCCATGTCTGAAAATGTTGAAACAGCACATAAAGATGATGTATGGTAAGTTGATTCAGGTGCTTCGAACCACATGACAAGTCATGGGGAGTGGTTCAAGGAGATGAAAAACCTTGAAAGACCAGGTTTTGTGAAAACAGAGGATGACACTGCTCATCCAATTACCCATGTTGGAGATGTGCCATTGTATATGTAGGATGGCAAAGTGAAGTACCTTGTAGATGTACTTCATGTTTCGAATATAACAAAGAATTTGGTTTTAGTTGGCCAAATGATTGAGCAGGGTTTGCAGGTTCGGTTTAACCCTGATGGTTGTTATATTGAAGACTTTAAAGACAAGTGCAGGTTGGTTGCAAAAGGCAACAGAGTGGGTAGAATGTTTACGTTGAATGTAAACATGCCTGAAGTGAGTGCTGCGATGTTTGTAAATTGTTCAGGAATTACTGCAGATATACAGACATTTGGCATAAAAGAATTGGACATGTGAATGTGCAGAGAATGAAGTCTATGCAGACTAAAGGAATTGTGATAGGGCTGCCAAAATTTAAAGTTGAAGGTATGCAGAAAATATGTGAAGCATGCCAATTTGGAAAGCAAACAAAGCATGTATTTCCACGTAACAGAAATGTGAGCAGAAATGCACTAGATGTTGTGCATTAAAATGTATGGGGTCCTACAAAGACCATGTCTATGGGAGGCTGCAAGTATTATGTGACATTTTGAGAAGGGTGAGGTGTTCACTCACTTTCAGAATTTCAGAGTTATGGGTTGAAAAGAAAACATGGAAATATGTAATTTGCCTAAGGTCAGATGGAGGGGGAAAGTACTTCTCCAATGAGTTCTTTGAATTTTTGAAGAAGAATGGTATTTGGAAACAGTTTACATGCAGATACACTCCGCAGCAAAATGGAATTGCTGAGCGAAAAAACAGGCACATTGCTGAGATTGCGCAAGCATTGATGGGAGAGAAGAATATGCCGCATAGCTATTGGGCTGAGGCTGTTTCTACAGTAGTTTACATCATGAACAGACTCCAACTGCAGCCATACATAATGTAACTCCAGAGGAGAGGTTTACTGGACAGAAAACTTGATTTGTCTCATCTAAAAGTTTTTGGTGGATGCATTGCATGTGCCTGTGCCAGATGAGCTACAAATTAAGCTGGATCCAAAAGCTGGATCCAAAAGCTGAAAAATGTGTGTTTATTGGATATTCCCTTGAGCAAAAGGGATACAGGTGTTATAACCCTACTACACGTGAGTTGAGGGTAAGCAAAGATGTTGTTTTTTTATGAGATGAGCAGTTGTGAAAAAGAAGCTATTGGGGCTGATGTGAGTGGAAGTGTGGTTGCACAGAATGCAAGTCAGCAAATCACAGTCTTCTTTGAGTGGACCAGGAGAGTCCTCATCTAGTGGTTCAGTTGATAGACCATGGAGTGGCACCTGCATCACAATACCAGTCCTGCAAATGTGATTAGTACATCACATAAAGGCAAAGAGAAAGTGGTTGAGCCCCTTAGTATGCTTGACATTTCTGCAAGGCATTCTCATGTTGATGGAGAGTCTAGTGGCTCAGGGATGAGCCTTGATGAGGAGCTTGGGATACTAGCTATGAGAACACCTGGTGTAAAGAAGGCTATGGAAACCATGAATGCAAAGCTGCAAAGATCTGGGAGAGTGAAGAATCCTATGCAGAGGTTTACCTATGATGGTTATGTGGCACATCACTATGCATACATGGCAAAGGTTGTGCAGGTTGTAGAGCCCACATGCATTGATGAGGCTGTTGGAAATGTGTGTTGGGAGAAAGCTATGGATGAAGAGATGGATGCACTATATGGAAATGAGACTTGGGATTTAGTGCAATTGCCTGAAGGCAAGAAAACCATTGGATGCAAGTGGGTGTACAAAGTAAAACATAACAGTGATGGAAGCATAAGCAGGTACAAGGCTAGATTGGTAGCTAAAGGATATGCGCAGACATATGGCATTGATTATGAGGAAACTTTCAGCCGTGTTGCCAAGATGGCAACAGTGAGAGTTGTGATAGCAGTGGCTACGTCAAAGCAATGGTCTTTACACCAGATGGATGTAAAGAATGCATTCTTGCATGGGGATTTGCAGGAAGAGGTGTATATGTTGCAAACCACTTAGTTATGAAGATGTGAGTCACCCTGAGCATGTTTGTAGGTTGAAGAAAGCCTTGTATGGCTTAAAACAAGCACCAAGAGCATGGCTTAAAACAAGCACCAAGAGCATGGTCTGACAAGATTTCTGAATATCTTGTCACTATTGGCTTTCATGTAGCCAATGCAGATTTCTCACTGTATGTGAGACACGGTGATAGAGGGGTTGTGCTTGTTGTCATCTATGTAGATGACTTGATCATTACCGGGGACCATGATGCAGAGATCTTTGATGTAAAGATCTTGCTTAGACAAAAGTTTGAGATGAAGGATCTGGGGGAGCTCAGATATTTCTTGAGCATTGAGGTGATTAGGTCACCACATGGTATTGGATTACTGCAGAGACAGGGACCATGATGCAGAGATCTTTGATGTAAAGATCTTGCTTAGACAAAAGTTTGAGATGAAGGATCTGGGGGAGCTCAGATATTTCTTGGGGGCATTGAGGTGATTAGGTCACCACATGGTATTGGATTACTGCAGAGACAGTATGGCTTGGACATGTTGTCCAAGTATGGTATGACAGGCTGTAAGCCTATCTCAGTGCCATTGGATCAGAATGGCAAGTTGAGTGCAGATTCAGGAGAGATTTTGGAGGATCCTACTATGTATAGGTGCATAGTAGGATGCTTAATCTACATGACGATCACTAGGCCAGATTTGACCTATGCTATTGGGTTGGTGAGTCAATTTATGTAGGTTTCTCAGAAGCCGCATTTGGATGCATTGAGATGCATACTGAGGTATGTGAGGTCTACTTTGCATTGTGTACTATTTTATAAAACTGGGACAACGATATGTGTACATGGGTACACATATGCTGATTGGGCTGGTAGTATCTCAGATAGAAGATCTAGTAGTGGATTCATGTTTTCTTTGGGGAGTGATACTGTGACTCGGAGTAGCAAGAAGCAGCCTATGATTGCTCTATCCACCAGTACAGAGGTGCTGCTATGGCAGCATGTGAGGTAGCTTGGTTGAGAAAGCTACTTGTAAATTTGGGTCTATCAGTGGGGGATAGACAAGTTGTCATTTTTTGTGACAACATTAGTAGTATACAGTTGGCCAGGAACCTAGTTTTTCATGCTTGCACGAAGCATATAGAGGTCCACTACCATTTTGTCAAAGAGAAGGTCTTGGGGCAAGAGACGTTGACCTTGTTTATGTCAGCACACAGGATCAGGTAGCGAACATCTTCACCAAAGCATTGGGTACAGAGAAGATCCGCAGATTTAGGGCTTCGCTTGGTGTACATGAGATGGAGTTGAGCTCGAGGGAGAGTATTGAGATATCGAGCTCATCTAGTGAGGCAGTGGACACTGATGACCCGCCTGGGGGATAGGCCCCACACTTATACACTGGCATGGTTGGTGAGATCATGGGTGATATGCGGCCAGTGGGATGATAGGCTGTGTGACAGCTATTCTAGAGACTGGCATAGTTATAGCACCAGCTCATTTAGTTGGGTTCACACTATAGAGAACCCTAGTATGTATTTGGTTGAGTACCTTTCATATGGTGTGTACTCTTATCTTTGTATATGGTGTGTTGAGTGTTGAGTGAAGAAGAAGATTTTTAGCCTCTCACCTTGTGTGTTCTCTTTTAGGGTTTTGTGAGTGTGTGTGTGCTTTACAAGAGCTCAAGCTCTCTTCTCCCCTACATCTTTTCAGAAGCCTCGTCAACTCATACCAAAATAGGTATAAAAGCTTCAATCCCAGTAAATGAAAGCTTGTTCTCTACGACCAAGAAGACCATCAAGATATTTCTAAAGCATCAAGAAGTGGGTGGAAAATGACTACTTCAAGCACAAGGATAGAGAAATTCAAAGACCTAACAAGAAGGAAGAAAATAAGGCAACATCAACCATGGCATCCAAAGTAATTACATAACAAAATACTAGTAAAGGAAATATGGCTTCCAAGAGTATAATTGCAAGCCCAAGACTATAATGCTGGTGCAACCCAAGTTTGGATCCCAAAAATGTGAACCATACTCCCAAAGAAGAAGGGGTACGATCCTAAGAAGAAGTTTGCACCAAAACAAAGAACCTAGCAACAACCAAGGTACCATGATCGATACCTAAGAATTTGATGATGGGATCAAGGATACTATGAAGGTAATGGGTGTCCAAAGCTATCAAAATAATCAGGTTTCATCATCAACTTTAACTCAAGGAGCCCTAAATAATTCTATGGTGTGGAAACTAAAGAAAACACAGCCTAACCACATGGAGGACTTCACTTACCTACTCCAAGATGAGTTGAAGGGATGCAATTGGAGATGTCCCCACAAATCATCTACATGGAACCACTCTTTGAGCCAACACCTCACATTGTAGAAGCTCAGTGGTGGTAGACACAAGCACCTACACTCCCAAAAAAAGTGGTAAGACACAAGAACCGTTGCATGAAAAGGCAAAATGCAACAAGAACCTCCCACAAACAAGAGTAACAAAAGTTCTCAATAGCCTATGAAGCATCTGGGATGGCTACAATGAATGAGATTAACAAACGCTACCAGAAAGTAGTTAGCTTTAAGGAAGAGGTATAATTTTAGTCTCAAATGCAAGCACATACATTTCTAATGGCTAAAAGTGCAACAATCAAGTAGTTTTCACGCCGTGAACGGCCTTGATTCTTCAACCTACAAATTCACGCCACTATAAATGCAGAGAAAATGGACATTTAAGGTACATACATGCTCTACATAATTGGAAAAGCTTAAAACATGGTAAAATTAAAAAAAAAATCAACTGCCGTGATTTCAAAGTCACACTGCTTAAAGCTTAACAAATAGTTAATGAATGGTGTCAACAATGAAGAATAAACATCAAGGAGTGCAAATGACATCAACATCACCAAAAACATCAACTTCAATCGCTATGATTTTGTAATCCTGCCACATAAGAATCACACCATGATTTGCACTCACAACTGTGTGATAGATAAATCATGCCACTAAAGGATAACCCATCTCAATCATTTGCACACACAAGGATGTTGCACATGCTACGTACATCATCAAAATGAAGAAAAACATAAGCCTAAGGTACCACGATTCCCTAAATCATAGCAATCACGTCCACCAAGGCTTCAAATATCAACCGCCGCATGTCACATATTCCTCATAAAAAGCTTGCTACATTAACAAAAAAAAACACATTTGGTGATTCAAAGGTTTTGTCATTGTGATTTTTGCCATGTCATTAAAAATCACACCAGCATTGTTGTGATTGGTTAATCATGCTGCAGAATCACAGTTGTCAACATGTGTCTAAAGGCTTATTTAAATCATGTCAATTTCTTTCAAATTGCACTCCACATGCAGATTCTACACTCATTTTTTGTGCTGAATTAGTTCTTATTACTGTGACTTTTTAAAAATCTTCATCCCTCTGGAGGATCAAAGACATACAACATTTACTTATCAATACCACCATACATCTACCCCCCTCAACAATCCAATGAGGATGCAATCAACATCAAAAAGGGGGGAATGTTAATCCATTCTATTGTTAACAAGATTGCCACACCTAATTTGTATGCTAAAGCATGAGTTATATGGCATCAAATGTCAAGGATGGAAACACCAAACTCATGTACAAACAAGCCATGAAGAAATGTTGTCCAAATCTCCAACTTGGATGGGTGCCCATAAAGATATGATGGATAAATAATGGCATTTTTCTCACTCCAAGAGCATGTGGTAGTGAGCTAGAATGTGCTCCCTAGTGTTGTAATGCATCAATGTATTATGAGATGATGCAATGCAATAGGCCAAATAAAAGCTTTAAGCACTACCCAATCATAGTCTAAATGTGTGTGAACACTTATGGCCATATATCTAAGGCAATTTATCTCATAATACAAGAACACTCTCCCATTGTGCAATTGAGCTTTCCCTCTTGCTAAACCTCTTATCTTTTCTCTAATGCATGCTAGTTAGTGAGTGAGTGTGAGTGAATTAAGGTGAGAGGAGGGAGTAGTGCCCGTCGTGTAATGCAACGGTGTGACAATGCTCATACGGGAAAAGGCAAATGGTAAGCTACCCATGGTGGTGTTGAGCTTGGAGACCTCAAGGGTTACAAGCTTGGCAATTGTAAATATCCCTGACACATTAAGGTGAGTAGAGGTAAGTGGTTCTCTTGAAGCTATCTCTTAGCCTTAACACAGTTTGAGGATATAGAGTTGTACGATGGGGCTCGATCTGGCTCCACTGGGCAAGAATGCCACTATGAAGGTGTGTCTCAAGACCTCGTAGCTAACATTTTTAAGTGGGTTTTAGTGACCTAAACCGCTGGCTTGCTTTTCCTTCAAGGTAAAGTCCGAATGACTAAATCTTAGTGGAATCACATTCCATTGCATGGCCTCACAAATTTAATCGAACTTCTTTTTCCATCAAATTTGGTCATCATCCATGAGATGTGGATTAGCTTGGTTTCTATGTTCACATCATAACCCCTCTTCCTATTTCCAAATATTATCCTCAACATGTCTTCTACATATTCACTTTTGGCAGGGAAATGTAAGAAGAAGGTGGTTGTGCAAAATCCTCTATTTCAAGGTTTGGGATTTCTTGCCCGATGGGGTTGGGCTGTGCAGTTTCAAATGGCACTGGTTCTTTGCACGCTTGGTCTTGAGACTACAGGCTTGCTATGTAATGGCAATGAGAACACATTTTGTGAATGCCCTTGTGGATAAATTTTGTGTGATAATGTAACTTGGACGTTGGCTCTTGACCCTTTCTTGGGTCCCTGTTCCTCGTCTAAATAGAGAAGAACAAGAAATGGGTTTCATGGATAAAGGTGCTTCTATAATGGGCTTCTGTGTGGAGAGTGGGACTCTTGCTTACGCTGTGTATGCTTGTCATTATGTATACTATAATGGGATTATGTGGAAAGCGGGACTCTTGCTTACGCTATCTATTCTTGTTGTTACATATGCTATGAAACATTTATTCTTGATGGTATAGTAAAAGAGACATGTCTAATTTGTCGTC
Source organism: Cibotium barometz (assembly GCF_041138505.1). NCBI lineage: Eukaryota > Viridiplantae > Streptophyta > Polypodiopsida > Cyatheales > Cibotiaceae > Cibotium > Cibotium barometz. The sequence continues at coordinate 607,691 of NC_141048.1, read as the reverse complement.
TTAATTACAATTGTTGGGCTACTTATTGGTCATGGTTAGCTTGGAATAAACCTAGCTAAGGATTGATACCAAATGTTTGAAATATTTGGCATCAAACATGATTTGATTGCTTCCTGTGGGAGTAAATCTTAAGGTTCCATGTCCTACTCCCTGCTCCTTCATTAGAGCTACGCCCAAAAATAGGGTGGTTGATGAATGCCTTCTTCATAAAATTTCAAGTGATGTTAACAAAGCAAATTGGTGAATTCGGAGTTCGTCGTCAAGTGATGTTAACAAAGCAAATTGGTGAATTCGGAGTTCGTCGAAGGACCATGGGAGAAGCTTCTATTTCCACAAGTTCCATTGTTTCTCCACTCATGTCTATGTTTTGTTGGCTCATTTCCTCCCAAAGCTCCTCTTGCTAGAGGTGGATTCAAAGGAGTCTAGCCTTCTTAATTGGGGAGCACTCTACAAAGTGCTAGTTATTTACAGGGATCAAAGGCTTGGTAGGTTTAAGGTGGTGTGGTTTAGTAATGCATTATAGTTGATTGTATTATCATTTCCAGTAATAAGTCTAGATCAAGTTCATCAAAGGTCTCTAGTGCTTCTAGATCAGGTTTGAGAATGGTTTCATATAAGTTTTTTGTGTGTGCTAGACTCATGTGTAAAAGTTCACACCTCTAGGCTCATCAGGGTCTTGCCTTTAAGCCACTAATGCAACTTCCCATTATGGGTGCACTAGCTCATCTGTTAATCATCATTGTCACATTGGAATGCTCCTTGCCAAAGGGGTGAAGGGAGAGCTCCCAATACTTAGATGGAGGCAAGAAGAGATCCATCTCCATAGTGGTTCTCTCTCACAATAGGTGGGGGAATGAAGGGGAAGCTAATGAAAGAAGAAAACCTACAATCAGACCTAACTAGCATGCATCCATCAAACAAGAAGAAAGCCTACAATCAAACCTAACTAGCATGCATCCTTCAAGCAGGAAAGATTCAATAGCATACAAGTAAGAAGAAAGCCTGCAATCAAACCTAACTAGCATGCATCTTTCAAGCAGGAAAGATTCAATAGCATACAAGCAAGAAGAAAGCCTACAATCAAACCTAACGAGCATGCATCCCATCAAGAAAACAAGAAGAGGGAAGAAAGAGAGCTCACAAGAAAACTATTATAAGGGAATGATTGTCTATTACTGTGACACATATATAAGTGATTAGTTTTCACACTAGGCCCACCAAACTTAAAAATCATATAGCCTCTATTACTAGTCTTAAGCAAGTATGTACACTAAGTCTATAGACTTTCTATATTTGAAATTAAGCTCATTGGTAAGGCTAATGAAGGGTGCACTAGCTCGTCTATTAATCATCATTGTCACATTGGAATTCTCCTTGCCAAAGGGGTGAAGGGAGAGCTCCCAATACTTAGATGGAGGTAAGAAAAGATCCATCTCCATAGTGGTTCTCTCTCACAATAGGCGGGGGAATGAAGGGGAAGCTAATGAAAGAAGAAAACCTGCAATCAAACCTAACTAGCATGCATCCATCAAACAAGAAGAAAGCCTACAATCAAACCTAACTAGCATGCATCCTTCAAGCAGGAAAGATTCAATAGCATACAAGTAAGAAGAAAGCCTGCAATCAAACCTAACTAGCATGCATCCTTCAAGCAGGAAAGATAAAATAGCATACAAGCAAGAAGAAAGCCTACAATCAAACCTAACAAGCATGCATCCATCAAGAAAACAAGAATAGGGAAGAAAGAGAGCTCACAAGAAAACTATTATAAGGGAATGATTGTCTATTGCTTACTGTAAAAAAATGACACATATATAAGTGATTAGTTTTCACACTAGGCCCACCAAACTTAAAAATCATATAGCCTCTATTACTAGTCTTCTTAAGAAAGTATGTACACTAAGTCTATAGACTTTCTATATTTTAAATTAAGCTCATTTTGGTAAGGCTACTTTATATGTTCTAGCATCGTCTTACAGAAGTTAAGTGCCCGTTTGTGCGGGTAAGATGGAAAAGCGCCTTACAATAGGTCAGGAAAGGAAAACCGTGTTAACCAACGAAGTGGTTAACAAGTGTGTACATAGAGATCAAGTCCCAATTGGTTGGTCTTAAGGTAGGTGCACTGCTCACAAATAATCGTTGTTCAACTCCAACTCACAAATAATTGTTGTTCAACTCCAACTCACAAAAGGCAGGCCTACCATATAGATTTGACCAAAGAGCTACCCTATGCTTTGATTTTCGTCAAACTGAAGAAGAGTGTTGTTTCTGGGATCTTTTTCCATTGATAGAAGTCTGCAAACCAAAAATTTTCCATATTTCGATTGAGGAGGACTGCCTAGTCTTCTTGTGGGGCTATGAAGCTTCTAACTATCCATTTCAATCTGCAACATTGAGTATGTTTGGTATTCCCAACCCACCATTCTTTTTGGGTCTTGCACACACATCCCATGCCACTTTGGGTATCTTTGATTCATGTACATTTCCAGACTAGAGGAAATTCCTACATATTTTCTCTAGCTGTTTAAGATCTAAATTTGAAGGGCGCCAGCATGAAAGAAAGTTGGCAAAAGGGAAAAGGATGTGTTTGTGCACCACAATTCTTCTTGCAAACTTGTGCTACATACCAGACCATCATCTAAACTTGCTTTGCACTTTGTCTAGAATCCATAACCACCTTTGATGCATAGAAACCCCAAATCCCATCGATATCCCGAGAAGTCTGAAGATTTGCCCATCTTTTATGATCTTACAACCTTGGTCTAGGAGCCACTGCGACTCAGACATCATTGCTTCAATTCTAGTTTTAGAGTGGTTAATGATAAATCCTGATGCTAGATAAAACAATTTGAGACACTCCCAAAATGTATGGATAGAAGCATAATCATTGCATATAAGAACATTAGTGTTGTCTTTGCAAACATGTTTAACCTTTATTATTTGGCACATGGATTCCTAGGCTTTTCCATAGCACTTTGAACCAACCATCAAAGTACGTCAGTAGCAATAGCAAATAACAGGGGAGCTTGTGGGCATCCCTATCTAATAGATTTCCTCAACATAAACGACTTAGTGATGTTAGCGGACTTTTTGCCCTAACAGAGAAACTGTGCACAAAGAAAAGGAAAACACGGATAAAGATTGAAGAAAAAAAAAGAAATCCATTGTAGCTCTCAGAAATCCATAGTTCAAAATGCCTCTCCCTTCTCATACAATAAACACACACACACACCCATAAGGTAGGTGCCGACCCAAAAGTAGGTAAAGGGTGGCTGTTAAGGGTAGGTGAAGAGTTATGATTGCCCTAAGGGTGGATCGCATGGAGTGCGCGCACACAAGCTAACACTTAGCATACTCGGTGGGTCGGATTCCCAATCCAACGACCCAAACCCACAATCATAGGGTCATGCCAATGTCGTCGTGCACACAACACGTAGCTACTAGTGCAAGTACAGTGCAACCATTTCATGGCAACATGCTAGGGCTAGGAACTCATCAGATACAAGGCTATCCACCCATGATCCTACAAAATGAAAATGTAAAACCATGTGGTCACAAGAATGTCCACACTCCACTAGCACGGAGTAGAAAAACGTAGGCATAATACTCGTCTCATCAAAAAGATATGTCGGTGAAGCTCTAGCATCTGCTACATGCTGAGGTACCCTAATTGTTATAGGACCTCACGCTCGACTCGATGGACATGGCACATCATCTTTGAAGAAATTTGCTAAATAGCACAAGAGTGTGTGCATAAGCAGCAAATTAAGCACTCTATCCACACTTGCATATAATGCTATGCAGGCTCAACAAGAACACTCAAACCATGCTCCACTGCATCTGGCATGCAAGCATAATATGCATGATCTACATCCTCTTCCACCAAGGTGTCAAACCAAGCTACATCAACCTGTACAAGGCTATCACCATGGATAGGCACTCTGTCATTGGCAAGCAACATTTCAAATCAATCTATGTCGTCATCTTGACGAAAACTGGAAACTCGATTTTTTGGACTATCTACACCATGAGGAAAACTTGATGCAAGGTTAGAGACATCCAAGGGCATGAAAAGATGTAGGGGAGAAGAGAGCTTGAGCTCTTGCAAGCATACACACACTCACAAAACCCTAAAAGAGAACACACAAGAGGTGAGAGGCTAAAAATCTTCTTCTTCTTCACACAACACTTCAACACACCATATACAAAGATAAGAGTACACACAATATGAAAAGGTACTCAACCAAATACATACTAGGGTTCTCTATAGTGTGAACCCAACCAAATGAGCTAGCGCTATAACTATGCTAGCAGTCTCTAGAATGGCTGTCATGCAGCCTGTCATCCCACTAGTCGCATATCACCCATGATCTCACCAACCATGCCAGTGGTGTAAGTGTCCACCACTTCACTAAATGAGCTTGATATCTCAACATGGGGCCCATCCCCCCAAGCGGGCCATCATCAGTGTCCACCGCCTCACTAGATGAGCTCGATATCTCAACACTACCCCTCGAGCTCAACTCCATCTCATGTACACCAAGCAAAGCCCTGAATCTGCGGAGCTTCTCTCTGTACACCCAATGCTTTGGTGAAGATGTCAGCGACCTGATCCTGTGTGTGTTGACATAAACAAGGTCAACGTCTCTCCTGCCAAAACCTTCTCTCTGACAAAATGGTAGTGGACCTCTATATGCTTTGTGCGAGCATGAAAAATTGGGTTCCTAGCCAACTGTATACTGCTAATGTTGTCACAGAAAATGACAACTTGTCTATCCCAACCAAATTTGCAAAGTAGCTTTCTCAACCAAGTTGCCTCACATGCTGCCATAGCAGCACCTCTGTACTCGGCCTCTATACTGGATAGAGCAACCGTAGGCTGCTTCTTGCTGCTCCAAGTCACAGCAGCACTCCCCAAAGAAAACATGAAGCCACTAGTAGATCTTCTATCAGAGATACTACCAGCCCAATCAGCATGCCCAATCAGCATCTGTGTACCCATGTACACATATCTCTGTCCTAGTTTCATAAAATAGTCCACACTGCAAAGTAGATCTCACATACCTCAGTATGCGTCTCAATGCATCCAAATGCGGCTTCCGAGGAACCTGCATAAATTGACTCACCAACCCAATAGCATAGCTCAAATTTGGCCTGGTGATCGTCATGTAGATCAAGCTTCCTACTATGCGCCTATACATAGTAGGATCCTCCAAAATCTCTCCTGAATCTACAATCAACTTGCCATTTTGATCCAATGGCACTGAGATAGGCTTACAACCTATCATACCATACTTGGACAACCATACTTGGACAGCATGTCCAAGCCATACTGTCTCTACAGTAATCCAATACCATGTGGTGACCTAATCACCTTAATGCCCAAGAAATATCTGAGCTCCTCCAGATCCTTCATCTCAAACTTCTATCTAAGCAAGATCTTTACATCAAAGATCTCTACATCATGGTGCCCCGTAATGATCAGGTCATCTACATAGATGACAACAAGCACAACCCCTCTATCACTGTCTCACATACAACGAGAAATCTACATTGGCTACATGAAAGCCACTAGTGACAAGATATTCAAAAATCTTGTCAGACCATGCTCTTGGTGCTTGTTTTAAGCCATGCAAGGCTTTCTTCAACCTGCAAACATGCTCGGGGTGACTCACATCCTCATAGCTAGTTGGCTACAACATATACACCTCTTCCTGCAAATCCCCATGCAAGAATGCATTCTTTACATCCATTTGATGTAAAGACCATTGCTTTGACACAGCCACTGCTATCACAACTCTCATTGTTGCCATCTTGGCAACTAGGCTGAAAGTTTTCTCATAATCAATGCCATATGTCTGTGCATATCGTTTGGCTACCAATCTAGCCTTGTACCTGCTTATGCTTCCATCTCACTGTTATGTTTTACTTTGTACACCCACTTGCATCTAATGGCTTTCTTGCCTTCATGCAATTGCACTAACTGCGCGGCGTCTGCTCTCCTTTGTACTGCGGGTGGAGTCACGAACTGGGGGATTGTGTACGTGACATTGAGCATGACTGTGGCTATGAGGGAGTATGTGATGGTGGCTGTGAGCCTTGACGTGAAAGTGCCTCGAAGGGGGTGCGTGAATGTGTCTGGGAAAGGGGTATGTCTCCTCATAGGTTTTGCAGCAGGCATAGAAGGTTGTGGAGTGACATGGGCACTCTGGAGCGAGGTAACTATACCAGGGAATCTAGGAGGAGGATGGGCATACATATACTCTGTAAGCTCAACTAGGCCACCAGGGTTGTGAGATCCCTGTTCCCACCGAGCAACGGATTCGGGGTACTAGCAGCGGAAGTAGCACTTCTCGCGTGGGACAGGGTCCCATATTCGGGGCCTCATCCATGGATATCCGGACAAGAGAATAATCCGTTGGTTTTTCCAAAACCGAACCCGAAAAAATTTCCTTTATCCGGAAAGCACGGACGATTCCACCAGGATAACTTTTTACTCTAACGTGGTCAAGACCATTACTGATCAAACTGATCTGACTACACCTATAAAGGTACTCGGTTAGATCAAGGAAGAAACTTGCACTTGGATCATTGGGATCAACGCTTTTTTCCCCATCAAGAGGTACAGCCGTTGATTCCTATCCATAGAACAATTACTATCCGGGATTTACTTCATCTATCGTAATAACAAAAATTGAGTCTCGGTTTATGGATCCATCAGTCCAGCCTAGTCCCATGGGTTAGCCAACCGCCCAACCACTGTAGTGATGGGATCCAATTAGAAATTTGGTTAGGTTTTGTCCCGGGTACCAAGGAAAAGAGTTCCAAGGCCCCCTAGCCGGAAGTTCATGTAAACATAAAACTAGTTACACAACTTACACACCCAGTATGAAATTGCCTTTTTCTCAGCATCAGTTGACTTTAAAACAATCCTTTAATAAAACCATTATGTCACTGATGACAATCCTCAAAGTCTCTGGTTGAATCCTTATTTCCAGTCATTCATTCATCGGGGTACTTATAGCATCATTGGCAACCAGAACGCTCACCACCTGTTCACTAAGGGGCCTTTTCAATAGTTCCTAGCTCATAGTACCCGACAATATTTTCACATATAAAATCAAGATGGAATCCTCGTTGAAGATCAACAAGATCAACCAACAGACCCATATAAAAGAGCCATGGACTCATCCATTAAGGACCAGCAAGATCAGTCAACCAGATCCATGCCCGATTTTAGAAAACAATTCTTACTCTTGTTCCAATATCTTCCACGATACACGTGTGGGTATCTTCGGTGACCCAGAGCCCGAGCACCGTATGGTCAGCACCCTCTAGGATCCTTCACAGGTGACCTAGCGCTTCACTCATAGGCCGCTTCCTTGGTCCCTCATCCACCGTACCGGAAGCTCACCATCTAAATTGAACCGAGGCTGGTCAAGACCTCGGTCGACCTTGCTACGCGAGACGTCCTTCATTGACTCTCCGTCACAGTAGTTGCAACTTATCAGTTAGGTCTCCATGACCTTAATCCACAAGACGGTCAAAATGCTTCCCCAGCATTCTTGACATAAAACAGTCATTTACAAACAGTCACAAAATACAGTTTCTAGACTAACACTTTCAAAATAAAAATCAATCTTTTATGCATCTTCCTATGCATAAATTCATTTTAAATGAGAATGACACTTTGAATTAAAATTCAATCTTTTATGCATCTTCCTATGCATAAATTTCAAATGTGATAAAAGTAACACTTTTACAATAAAATAATCCATTTTTGGTAACATTTTTATAATAAAATAATAATTTATTTATTTTTTCACCTCTATGCATGAAATTCAATATGATAAAAGTAATATTTTTATAATAAAATAATCATCATTTTTTTTCTTTATAATTTTATAATAAAATAATCTTTTTTTTTCATACCTCTATGAAATTCAATTATGCTAAAAGTAACACTTTTATAATAAAATATTCATCTTTTATGCATACCTCTATGCATGAAATTCAATTATGCTAAAAGTAACACTTTTATAATAAAATATTCATCTTTTATGCATACCTCTATGCATGAAATTCAATTATGCTAAAAGTAACACTTTTATAATAAAATATTCATCTTTTATGCATACCTCTATGCATGAAATTCAATTATGCTAAAAGTAACACTTTTATAATAAAATAATCATTATAAAAACTTGACATTAATCAATTAACCATTCACCTAGGATAGAGAATGGTTGGTTTTGTTAGAAAACAGAGGGAAATACCTTTTTATAATGAGGTATAACATTTTTAGAGAAGACATAAAACATAAGAACCATTAAAGCCATAAAAATCATTAAATAAGTGAAAAGAAGAATCACCAACTTACTAATGACTTTGAAAGCTTTCCTTTGGCTTGATGGTTTGAGGGTTCAACTCTTGTTTGGACAAGAGTGGCCAACCAATCTTTGGAAGAGGGAAATGTCAAAAACTAATGAATTATTAATAAATTCATAGTTCTTGGCTTGGGTGAAATAGAGTAACAATGCCTTAAACACTATATATTTTCAACAAGGGGGAGGCTTCTATTTATAGGAAAATTTGAGCTCCTAACCAAACAAACTGATTCTAGAATTTTCCAAGTCAGTTTGGTCAATTTTGGACCATTTTTAGGTCAGTTAAGCTAACTTTTTGAAACTAGACTTGAATGAGGAGAGAGGAGAGATAAAATATCTCAATTTTTGATGATAAAAAACTCAATTTGCCCATGTGAAGTAGGCGCCTCATTGAAGGCCCTCCCCTTCCTTACATATGTGTCAAAAATAGAATCATTATACTCAAAATATCTCATTTTTTGATATCACTCATAGTTTCTTACTAATAAACCTTGTACATATTCAACTCTTCATCTTATGTGAGAATTGAAGGGACTTCCCTTCCTTACATATGTGTCAAAATGGAATCATTATACCCAAAATATCTCATATTATTAAAATTACTCATAGTTTCTTATTAATAAACCTTGTACATATTCAACTCTTCACCTTATGTGAGCATTTACTCATTTTTGGGTATCTTCTTTTACAAAATTGGATTTATCTTCTCCCCACCTTTATACCCATTTCCAATTAATTCCAATTGCACATTGGAAAGTTCTTTCTGAATTTCTGTTTCAGGGAAATTTATTTTAATAATATGAGAAATCTTTCTATCTAAAAATATTCAAAATCTGAATATTCTCTCTCTAGAATATTTTCTCTCTCTAAGTTAAAACAGGCAGAGACAAGATCTTTCATATTTTTGAAGGGGCTATTGATTACAGGAGAAGATGCTGGACATTTTGAGAGGCTGGGAAGGAATCTTACATTCTCTCCCACTTGAAAAACGCGAGATGTCCTCATCTCGCAAACTGGGGTAATTTCGCAAAACGCACGAATATGAGACTGAGAGAAAATTTTAATTAAGATTAACCATCAAGAAAAGTCTCAAAGAGAGCAAGACTCAAGACAAGAACAAAGATTTCAACTTTATTCACTCTTGGAACATATACAGCAAGATAGAAGAACTTTTTACAATTCCATAAGCTCATCCATCATATGGTCACAAAAGCTGCACTCACAAGCTGCACACGTATAAGGTAGCTCATCTATGGGAATAATTCGGCTAGTTATTGCAGCACCTATCTCATTGGTATGAGGTGATCTAATAAAAGGACCTCTAAGAGAGGCAAGCCGAAATTGGAATAAAGGTATATCTTCTGGTGAGGAAGAAAACACGCAAGTAAGAAGACCCGCTCAAAAAATCCACCATGCCTTGAACTCATCACGCAATAGTATCGGGGACCCAAACCCAAAGCTTCAATAACCATAGCCAAGCGGACATTGTTACGAAAGTGCTGCTGACCCCACGGTGTTACCCTAGTTATGTCTTGATAGGTTCGCCATTTGGTCTGAGCTATACAGAAGTTCCCAAGTGAGGGAAAAGTGACCGCTTATACAGTTCTATAAATTCCTTCTTCACAGACTCGCTTGCATCTTGAAGGTAAGAAATCATCATGGATAAAACCAAGTCTTGTTGCCACGCCATGAAAGAGATTAAGAAAGAAAGGAGATCGATGGAAGTAAGATTACCGCGAGCGACAAGTAAGAGTTATGACTTATATAAAAGATAACCTTGAAGCCAACGGGGTATCTTGTCACTGAAGTTTTTCCGTCTCTCCATGATTTGGGTTTGGCACATTTTTCTATAGAAGGCTTACATGAAATTCATTAAGAACTTTGAGATGAGGAGGTAAAAGAAGCTTGTAGGCTAAGTTACCTACTTTCATTGAATTCAAATATGGCCCACAATATCTGGGGGATAACTACTTATACTCCCCAAGAGATAAAGAACTTCTTTTGGGCCGTACTCGAATGAAGACCATATCTGCTTCTTTGAATTTTCTGACTGTCCTCTTCTTATCTGTATACTATTTCTGTCGATCCTGGGCAGCTTTTATATCTTTATGAATTGCCTGCATCTGTTGCTCCATGTCGTCAAAAGCATTTGACTAGTCATCTCTCGACCCTAACCAATGTGTCGGACCTATTTAATGGAGTTAAGCAGTCTTGTCCGAGACGGATCCTGATTAGATTGGTATGAAGGGATTGATCTTTGAATTTGGGATTCATGACTTTCCTGTGCCCTTAACATGGTGTGAGGTGAAAAAAAGAAAAAAGAACCACTGCCTCTATAGCCCTTCACCTCCCAAACTTGGAATAACAACACAAACCACCAGCGCACCGGCTGGAACGCTTCTCACAATTCACCACCCAACCCATGCCAGAAAGACAGCACAAAACAGGGGCACCATACACAAAGCAAACACCCAGTAATATATTCCCAGTCAAAACATTTCATACAAGCTTCTCTCGACACAGAAGCCTTACTCACACAACCATAAACAAAAGACTCAGACCTGTCACTGCCGAGGATACACCACATCCTCAATCATCGCGAACCTCTCGCCTGCTTGTTGCTATGCCAATCACACCAAAAAGAACCCGGCCACTTCTCTCTTCAGAGGGCGCCCCACCAGCTAACCCTCAACTCTCTGTAGCCCATCACTTCTGTATGTGTCGCCAGCAGCAGCAGCTACCCAAACATCTCTCTCTCTCTCTCTCTCTCTCTCTCTCTCTGCTGATCCTCTGCTAGCCACTTCAAACCCTTCCTCTGCAATGCTACCGGCCCCACCAGCTCAGCAGCAATACCTGTCCTTCTCTTCTCTTCACTCGGCACCCTGCTCTGTCTTCTAGGCGACCTCCTCTCTTTTGCCACAGCTTCTCTGTCCACCAGCCCCATCAAGGCTCTTCACTCAAGCGGCTCCCTAGCCCGTCCTCTCTACTGTCGGTAGCGTCCACACTCCACCTTCATAGCTCTGCCTGCTCACAAGAGCGCCATCTATTTCATCACAAGGCGCCAGCCTCTTCTTTGCTGCTGCTGCAGCACTTTCACAGCTCCTTGTCAGCTGCTCTTCGCCAACCACTGCCAACCTTCACTTCAGCTTACCAGCCCGTCCTCTCTTGACGCCAGCCACTTCCCCTGCATGCCCAAAACCAAGGCGATTACCCTTCTCTTGTCTGCCCGTCACAGCCCAGTCGACCAGCAGCCCTTCTGTCGTCGCTAGCCTATCGGTCTCCTCTGCATGAACCTGCAGCTGCGCTCTCCACACTTGCGGCTGTTTTCGCTAGGGAGGCCCCCAGCTTTACACGATGGCCACACACCCAAAGGCGTCTCTCTCTGCAGAGACTGACCCGGGCCCTCAGCCGTATGCGACCGCACCCCAGCTGCTCCTTCCTCTGCAATGCCTGCTGTTGCACCCAAGAGCCCCCAAAACAAAACAAGGTGGTCTTTACTCTTTTTAGTCTCTATCGCGCTGCGCATCACCCACCGACTTCACACCTTCGCCAGCTTCGCCAACTTTCTAGAATGTCACGCTGGCAACCATATTAGCTTCCACGTAGCTATTCTTTTTTATGGCCACGTTAATTATCATTTTTTTCTATTTTGCCTAAAAGATGGCCACTATCTATGCTTTCACACCAATGCTCTAGGCAACACTGGCCTTTTCTTTCCTAATTGCCCATGCCTCCATACACCTTCGAGATGCAACTTTCCAAGTGCCCATTGTACTTGGGACGCGCACACAAATTCAGACGACCGAGGAGCTGAAACCACCTCCAACTGACCACGTTCCGGACAGGCCTCAAAACAAAACCATCCACCCTACCTGGCAAGGCCCTCAAAAGCAAAACCTTCACACACGCCATGCATCCATATGTACACAAGCCCAAAACGCCTCTCAGAAAAATGCCTGACATACTTTGCCAACCCCCCCATCTGCTAGAGCATTCATGCTCAGCAAAAAGATAAAATCCAGTAGCTATCCACCAGGATCAAAAGGAAACATCTGTAACTGACCATCCCATTTCCCAACATCCATGAAACACAATGGCTGCATCTCTACATACCAAGCATCAACCATGTGTATCACAACATCATTTACGTCCACTTCACCCACAACAAACCTCCTCGTCTTCAAAACCTGTGGCATTACAGCATTTAGCATCCCATTCATCAACACCAGTGAAGGCCAGGTTCCAGCATCTTGACCTTTTTGCACACAAAGATCCAGATCCTTTCCACCAACAGTAGTGTCTACAAGCACTTCCAGCTTTTGTAATTCAGGCATCTCTTCACAACCATATAGCTCAGCTGGTTCAGAACCCTTGTCATCCATGGACTTTGCTTTCAACATTTTAGCAACCCGCAAAGAAGCCTTAGTTACATTCTCAACCATGTTTGCATCCATGTCCATCTCTGGCTCCTGTTCATCAAGGCTAGCAACTTCCCACACATCATCCTCAGGCACAATACTCACCACAACGCTCTTCATCAGCCAAATCTACATGCATACCTTCTTGAATGTTGCCAACCCCCCTGGTATCATCGTCCAAAGACTCCCCAGCACATAATGCATCAAATGGAAAAACATCCACTTCATTCATCACAGGTACCAGACCACCATCAAGCTGTCCAAGAAAATCCAAAATAATAGGATCTTCCTCCATGCTCTCCACATCCGCATTGCAAACCGTCTTCACTTCATCACAAGTCTCTACCCCATCCTCCTCCCTTGTATAATCTGACAAAGAATCATCCTCAAAGCATCCTATATCCAGCTCCTCTTCCTTCTTATCATCAGTCAATCCCAAGACATCATCCTCTTTGCTTCCATGTGCATGCATGTCATCCAAATCCAAATGCAAATGATCTTCAATAGGGCCTTCCAAATCACTGTCCTGGACGTCCAAATCCAAAGAAGAATCCACTAGCAACTCCTTATCTTCACTTTGCTCCTTCACCTGCTTTTCATCCACCTGCACATGCTTTAAAGACTTTGGAAAAAAATCAGAAGGCATATAAAACATCCCCCTTTGTACCTGTATAGGCCTTTGAGGCTCCTGTTTAATCAAACTTTGCATAGGATTCTTATCCACCTCAACAAAATTCACATGCATATCCCTTGCAGACACAACATCTTCATACGGATAAATACCCATCTCCATCTGCTTCAAAATCTTGCCTTCCTTTTCCCTAGCAAACCTAACTGCATCATCAAATGACTTGGGATTCTTCAACTCAACCCTGACCTTTAAATGAGGTAGCAAACCATCAATAAACAAGGTTTTCTTTAGAAACATAGGAGGAACTTCCTGCTTCAATGTCATACACCACTTACCCCACAAACATGTAAATACCTTCACAAAATCATCCAGTGATTGCCCATGGACCTGCTTCAAGATGCTCAACTCCTGCCAAAGCACACTAGAATCCTCCACTTGCTGAAAACGCTCCAAAAGGCCTTCTTTCAACCTGTCTAGGGTCAAAACACCATGTATCTCACATGCCGCATCCTGTGCTTCAAAATCTTTAAGCCAGCTTCGGGCATCTCCCTTCAAGAAAATCCTTATCAGCTTCAGAACCTGCTCTTCATCTGTCACATGATTGCTAATGCATGCCAACTCCATTTGCTCCAAAAAATCACACACATCTTCACCCTTCCTGCCATGAAACTCCAGATAAGACCACATCATGAAAACCTATAACAATCCCTGAGCTCTCCTCAGTGGAACACACGCCCTTCTAGGCAAAGAACAACACCAGAGCTATCCTCAGTGGGGGCACCAGAAGAATGTGAGGTGAAAAAAAGAAAAAAGAACCACTGCCTCTATAGCCCTTCACCTCCCAAACTTGGAATAACAACACGAATGGGGGCACCACCAGCCCCACCGGCTGGAACGCTTCTCACAATTCACCACCCAACCCACGCCAGAAAGACAGCACAAAACAGGGGCATCATACACAAAGCAAACACCCAGTAATATATTCCCAGTCAAAACATTTCATACAAGCTTCTCTCGACACAGAAGCCTTACTCACACAACCATAAACAAAACACTCAGACCTGTCTCACTGCCGAGGATACACCACATCCTCAATCATCGCGAACCTCTCGCCTGATTGCTGTGCCAATCACACCAGAAAGCACCCGGCCACTTCTCTCTTCAGAGGGCGCCCCACCAGCTAACCCTCAACTCTCTGCAGGCCCATCACTTCTGTATGTGTCGCCAGCAGCAGCTACCCAAACATCTCTCTCTCTCTCTCTCTCTCTCTCTCTCTCTCTCTCTCTCTCTCTCTCTCTCTCTCTCTCTCTCTGTGTGCTGATCCTCTGCGAGCCACTTCAAACCCTTCCTCTGCAATGCTACCGGCCCCACCAGCTCGGCAGCAATTCCTGTCCTTCTCTTCTCTTCACTCGTCGGCACCCTGCTCTGTCTTCTAGGCGACCTCCTCTCTTTTGCCACAGCTTCTCTATCCACCAGCCATCAAGGCTCTTCACTCAAGCGGCTCCCTAGCCCGTCCTCTCTGCTGTCGATAGCGTCCACACTCCACCTTCACAGCTCTGCCTGCTCACAAGAGCGCCATCTATTTCATCACAAGGTGGCCATCTCCCGCCTACGCCAGCCTCTTCTCTGCTCTGCTGCAGCACTTTCACAGCTCCTTGTCAGCTGCTCTTCGCCAACCACTGCCAACCTTCACTTCAGCTTACCAGCCCGTCCTCTCTTGACGCCAGCCACTTCCCCTGCATGCCCAAAACCAAGGCGACTACCCTTCTCTTGTCAGCCCGTCAGCCCAGTCGACCAGCAGCCCTTCTGTCACCAGCCTATCGGTCTCCTCTGCATGAACCTGCAGAGCAGCTGCGCTCTCCACACTTGCGGCTGTTTTCGCTAGGGAGGGCCCCAACTTTACACGATGGCCACACACCCAAAGGCGTCTCTCTCTGCAGACTGACCTGAGCCCTCAGCCGTATGCGACCGCACCCCAGCTGCTCCTTCCTCTGCAATGCCTGCTGTTGCGCCCAAGAGCCCCCAAAACAAAACAAGGCGGTCTTTACTCTTTTTAGTCTATCGCTACGCATCACCCGTCGACTTCACACCTTCGCCAGCTTCGCCAACTTTCTAGAACGTCACGTTGGTAGCCATATTAGCTTCCACGTAGCTATTCTTTTTTATGGCCATGTTAATTATCATTTTTTTCTATTTTGCCTAAAAGATGGCCATTATCTATGCTTTCACACCAATGCTCTAGGCAACACTGGCCTTTTCTTTCCTAATTGCTCTAGGCAACACTGGCCTTTTCTTTCCTAATTGCCCATGCCTCCATACACCTTCGAGATGCAACTTTCCAAGTGTCCATTGTACTTGGAACGTGCACACAAATTCAGACGACTGAGGAGCTGAAACCACCTCCAACTGACCACGTTCCGGACAGGCCTCAAAACAAAACCATCCACCCTGTACACCTGGCAAGGCCCTTAAAAGCAAAACCTTCACACACGCCACGCATCCATATGTACACAAGCCCAAAACGCCTCTCAGAAAAACGCCTGACACATGGCAGGAGTCGGTAGACTTTAACTGATGACCAAAACCTTGGCATCCAAAACACCGGTTCTCATCGTTCTGAATCCTTAAAACAGGTGGGCTCCTGAGAAAGTATTCTAGGAAAAGGATCTTCCTCTTTTTTTTTCTTTTTTTTTTAATAAACAAAATCTTTCTTTTATTTTAGAGAGGGAATAATTATAAGATCAGAAAGGGAGGTTCTTACTCCTGTATACCTCGAAGGCTGGGGGAGAATCTTACATTCTGCCCCACTTTAAAAAAATGCGAGATGTCCTCATCTCGCAAGGCAGAGGACAACTCTTTTTCTTAAGATCCAATTTATTCTGGGGTTCCTTATATTTTGGTCAACCCAACAGAATACTGGGATAAATATCCCTTATATAGAACCCATCATTAAATAACAATTCATTCAGATCATATCATTCGTATCTTTAATACGATAATGGTCCATTAGACTGAAAAATTTCCTTCTGAACATTCCTCCATCGGAATTTCAATTAAGCAAGTTCTCAATTTGTCATCCCTTAATTTGATCTACCATTTCAAGTGTTAACAGTAGCAATTTGACAGCACAATCCACTAATCTCATAGTGATTTGCTAAAATCATTATCATCATTCCAGTTATGAATATCATCACAGGGACTCGT
This sequence comes from Cibotium barometz, assembly GCF_041138505.1. Classification (NCBI taxonomy): domain Eukaryota; kingdom Viridiplantae; phylum Streptophyta; class Polypodiopsida; order Cyatheales; family Cibotiaceae; genus Cibotium; species Cibotium barometz. Next base: position 591,051 of record NC_141048.1, on the reverse strand, counting down.
CCCATTCATCCTCATTGTGGTTTCGCTCAGTTTATTACATTTCGCCCTATTTTCAGGGATCATCATTTTTTAATCAGAATCCAAATCAACTCATCAGTTCTCAACAGAATTAAAAATCATATCAACCACATTCAAAATCATTATCTGGATAGCATTAATGCTTATAATTTCAAGTCTTAGATTTACTCGTATATACTGCTGGTAAAGAGCTGCAGTTATACCCTCGGTATATACGGGTAGTCATGATGAACTATAAGGTAAATACCATCATGTCTAGGTCTCAAGCAAGTTAGGGTTCCATATAATTGCGGTACTTCTATTTGAAGACCCAATTACTAATTTACGAATTTTCAGTTTGAATAACAATTTGTATGAATTATATCACACAATTACAACCTTTTTGGGATTCTTGATAAATTTTTGACATATTTGGCTTCTCAGTTGATCTTTATTAGCCAAATGCTCTGATACCAACTGTGAGATCCATGTTCCCACCGAGCAATGGATTCGGGGTACTAGCAGTGGAAGTAGAACTTCTCGTGCGGGACAGGGTCCCACATTCGGGGCCTCATCCATGGATATCCGGACAAGAGACTAATCTGTTGGTTTTTCTAAAACCGAACCCGAAAAAATTTCCTTTATTCGGAAAGCACGGACGATTCCACCAGGATGACTTTTTACTCTAACGTGGTCAAGACCATTACTGATCAAACTGATCCGACTGCACCTATAAAGGTACTCGGTCAGATCAAGGAAGAAACTTGCACTTGGATCATTGGGATCAACGCTTTTTTCCCCATCAAGAGGTATAGCCGTTGATTCCTATCCATAGAACAATTACTATCCGGGATTTACTTCATCTATCGTAATAACAGAAATTGAGTCTCGGTTTACGGATCCATCAGTCCAGCCTAACCCCATCCAGTCCCATGGGTTAGGCAACTGCCCAACCACTGTAGTGATGGGATCCAATTAGGAATTTGGTTAGGTTTTGTCCCGGGTACCAAGGAAAAGAGTTCCAAGGCCCCCTAGCCAGAAGTTCATGCAAACATAAAACTAGTCACACCACTTACACACCCAATATGAAATTGCTTTTTTCTCAACATCAGCTGACTTTAAAACAATCCTTTAATAAAACCATTATGTCACTGATGACAATCCTCAAAGTCTCTGGTTGAATCCTTATTTCCAGTCATTCATTCATCGGGGTACTTATAGCATCATTGGCAACCAGAACGCTCACCACCTGTTCACTCAGGGGCCTTTTCAATAGTTCCTAGCTCATAGTACCCGACAATATTTTCACATATAAAATCAAGATGGAATCCTCGTTGAAGATCAGCAAGATCAACCAACAGACCCATATAAAAGAGCCATGGACTCATCCGGTTGAGGACCAGCAAGGTCAGTCAACCAGATCCATGCCCGGTTTCAGAAAACAATTCTTACTCTTGTTCCAATATCTTCACGACACACGTGTGGGTATCTTCGGTGACCCAGAGCCCGAGCACCGTATGGTCAGCACCCTCTAGGATCCTTCACAGGTGACCTAGCGCTTCACTCATAGGCCGCTTCCTTGGTCCCTCATCCACCGTACCGGAAGCTCACCATATTTAAATCGAACCGAGGCTGGTCAAGACCTCGGTCGACCTTGCTATGCGAGACGTCCTCCATTGACTCTCCGTCACAGCAGTTGCAACTTATCAGTTAGGTCTCCATGACCTTAATCCACAAGACGGTCAAAATGCTTCCCCAGCATTCTTGACATAAAACAGTCATTTACAAAAAGTCACAAAATACAGTTTCTATATCGAACTCTCGTCTTTCCACATTATCTCTCCTCAATCCACATTACTTAATCCACATTCAATTCAACGTGTATTCATTTTCATCCATTTACTCATATCGACAACACATTATTTTCCATACGCATTCACGTTCATTATTCTACATTCACCTCCATGTTTGTACATCCACATCATACCTCCAATCCCACATCCACATACATATATCCACATCCGCATTCACACATATGCATACATCCACATCTCCATGCATACATCCACATCCACCTTCACATTCACATCCATACATCTACATCTACATGCATACATCCACACCTCCATGTATACATCCACATCCACATTCTCATTCACATCCATACTCCTACATCTACATGTATACATCCGCATCTCCATGTATACATCCACATCCACATTCTCATTCACATCCATACATCTACATCTACATGCATACATCTACATCTCCAAGTATACATCCACATCCACATTTACATTCACATCCATACATCTACATCTACATGCATACATCCACACCTCCATGTATACATCCACATCCACATTCTCATTCACATCCATACTCCTACGTCTATATGTATACATCCGCATCTCCATGTATACATCCATATCCACATTCTCATTCACATCCATACATCTACATCTACATGCATACATCTACATCTCCAAGTATACATCCACATCCACATTCTCATTCACATCCATACATCTACATCTACATGCATACATCCACATCTCCATGTATACATCCACATCCACATTCTCATTCACATCCATACTCCTACATCTACATGCATACATCTGCATCTCCATGTATACATCCACATCCACATTCTCATTCACATCCAATTTTCAACAAAGGGGAGGCTTCTATTTATAGGAAAATTTGAGCTCCTAACCAAACAAACTGATTCTAGAATTTTCCAAGTCAGTTTGGTCAATTTTTGACCATTTTTAGGTCAGTTAAGCTAACTTTTTGGAACTAGACTTGAATGAGGAGAGAGGAGAGATAAAATATCTCAATTTTTGATGATAAAAAACTCAATTTGCCCATGTGAAGTAGGCGCCTCATTGAAGGCCCTCCCCTTCCTTACATATGTGTTAAAAATAGAATCATTATACTCAAAATATCTCATATTTTGATATTACTCATAGATTCTTACTAATAAACTTTAAAATTACTCATAGTTTCTTATTAATAAACCTTGTACATATTCAACTCTTGACCTTATGTGAGAGCATTTACTCATTTTTGGGTATCTTCTTTTACAAAATTGGATTTATCTCCTCCCCACACATGGATTGATCTTATTGGTCCATAAGAACCTTAATTGGACCATAATCCAAGATTTCTGAAAATCTAGACCCTTAGGCTAAGGTCCTTTATATCCATTTTCAATTAATTCCAATTGCACATTGGAAAGTTCTTTCTGAATTTCTGTTTCAGGGAAATTTATTTTAATAATATGAGAAATTTTTCTATCTAAAAATATTCAAAATCTGAATATTCTCTCTCTAGAATATTTTCTCTCTCTAAGTCAAAACAGGCAGAGACAAGATCTTTTATATTTCTGAAGGGGGTATTGATTACAGGAGAAGATGCTGGACATTTTGAGAGGCTGGGGAGGAATCTTACATTAATTCACATCCATACTTCTACATCTACATGTATACATCCGCATCTCCATGTATACATCCACATCCACATTCTCATTCACATCCATACATCTACATCTACATGCATACATCTACATCTCCAAGTATACATCCACATCCACATCCACATTTACATTCACATCCATACATCTACATCTACATGCATACATCCACACCTCCATGTATACATCCACATCCACATTCTCATTCACATCCATACTCCTACATCTACATGTATACAGCCGCATCTCCATGTATACATCCATATCCACATTCTCATTCACATCCATACATCTACATCTACATGCATACATCTACATCTCCAAGTATACATCCACATCCACATTCTCATTCACATCCATACATCTACATGCATACATCCACATCTCCATGTATACATCGACGTCCACATCTCCATGTATACATCCACATCCACATTCTCATTCACATCCATACTCCTACATCTACATGTTACATCCGCATCTCCATGTATACATCCACATCCACATTCTCATTCACATCCATACTTCTACATCTACATGTATACATCCGCATCCACATTCTCATTCACACCCATACATCTACCTCTACATCCACATTCACATTTATACATTCATTTCTACATTCCCATTCATGTAATCACATACGCCTTCACATCTATTCTTTTTCATCACATCCATTCTCGCCTTATCACAACCCATATACATCTTATCCCATCACATACACTTCTTACCTCATCCCATACACATCTTATCATATCTTAACTCATCTTATCACATCCTAACTCATCTCATATGCATCTTATCACATCTTATCACATCTCATACACCTCTTATCACATCTCATACACCTCTTATCACATCCTAACTCATCTTATCACATCCCAACTTATCTCATATACATCTTATCCTATCACATACACTTCTTACCTCATCCCATACACATCTTAACTCAGCTTATCACATCCTAACTCATCCCATATGTATCTTATCACATCTTAACTCATCTTATCACATCCTAACTCATCCCATAAGTATCTTATCACATCTCATCACATCTCATACACCTCTTATCACATCCTAACTCATCCCATATGTATCTTATCACATCTTAACTCATCTTATCACATCCTAACTCATCCCATAAGTATCTTATCACATCTCATCACATCTCTTATCACATCCTATCCCTTCCCATATCTATTTATAGAATACAAGGAAATTCTTATATTGCTATAAGATTTCTTTACGCATCTGATTATACATAAATTCCATTTAAGGAGACTAACACTTTCAAAATAAAAATCAATCTTTTATGCATCTTCCTATGCATAAATTCATTTTAAATGAGAATGACACTTTGAATTAAAATTCAATCTTTTATACATCTTCCTATGCATAAATTTCAAATGTGATAAAAGTAACACTTATAATAAAATAATCATTTTTTGTAACATTTTTATAATAAAATAATAATATATTTATTTTTTCACCTCTATGCACGAAATTCAATATGATAAAAGTAATATTTTTATAATAAAATAATCATCATTTTTTTTCTTTACAGTTTTATAATAAAATAATCATTTTTTTCATACCTCTATGAAATTCAATTATGCTAAAAGTAACACTTTTATAATAAAATATTCATCTTTTATGCATACCTCTATGCATGAAATTCAATTATGCTAAAAGTAACACTTTTATAATAAAATATTCATCTTTTATGCATACCTCTATGCATGAAATTCAATTATGCTAAAAGTAACACTTTTATAATAAAATATTCACCTTTTATGCATACCTCTATGCATGAAATTCAATTATGCTAAAAGTAACACTTTTATAATAAAATATTCATCTTTTATGCATACCTCTATGCATGAAATTCAATTATGCTAAAAGTAACACTTTTATAATAAAATAATCATTATAAAAACTTGATATTAATCAATTAACCATTCACCTAGGATAGAGAATGGTTGGTTTTGTTAGAAAAGAGAGAGAAATACCTTTTTGTAATGAGGTATAACATTTTTAGAGAAGACATAAAACATAAGAACCATTAAAGCCATAAAAATCATAAAATAAGTGAAAAGAAGAATCACCAACTTACTAATGACTTTGAAAGCTTTCCTTTGGCTTGATGGTTTGAGGGTTCAACTCTTGTTTGGACAAGAGTGGCCAACCAATCTTTGGAAGAGGGAAATGTCAAAAACTAATGAATTATTAATAAATTCATAGTTCTTGGCTTGGGTGAAATAAAGTAACAATGCCTTAAACACTATATATTTTCACAAGAGGGAGGCTTCTATTTATAGGAAAATTTGAGCTCCTAACCAAACAAACTGATTCTAGAATTTTCCAAGTCAGTTTGGTCAAATTTTGACCATTTTTAGGTCAGTTAAGCTAACTTTTTGGGACTAGACTTGAATGAGGAGAGATAAAATATCTCAATTTTTGATGATAAAAAACTCAATTTGCCCATGTGAAGTAGGCGCCTCATTGAAGGCCCTCCCCTTCCTTACATATGTGTCAAAAATGGAATCATTATACTCAAAATATCTCATATTTTGATATTACTCATAGTTTCTTACTAATAAACCTTGTACATATTCAACTCTTCATCTTATGTGAGAATTGAAGCGACTCCCCTTCCTTACATATGTGTCAAAATGGAATCATTATACCCAAAATATCTCATATTATTAAAATTACTCATAGTTTCTTATTAATAAACCTTGTACATATTCAACTCTTCACCTTATGTGAGCATTTACTCATTTTTGGGTATCTTCTTTTACAAAATTGGATTAGTTAGAGGTTAACTCTAGATTAATGACAAGTAGGTGGGAAGAAGCTAAAGTTAGAGGTTAACTCTAGATTAATGATTCTCAACTAATCTAGAGACACTATAACTTAACTAAAAATTAATATTTTCTAATCTCAATGTTAATCACCCTTTAATTCTCTTTCTTTGCCCTCTAATTACTGCCTAATGGTGAAGAGTTTTGAGATAGAGATTTGATAAGTGGATTAACAACGTTAAGGCTAATCTAATGATGTGATCATCTCTAATTAATCTTTTTAATCAAGAGTTTTGAGATAGAGAATCGTGGGATAAAGATCCCTTCTAACAGAAGAACATACAGAATTCATTATCAAAGAATAATTCATTCATATTCTTAACACAGTAATGGTCCATTAGACCGACAATTCCATCTGAATATCCCTCCATGGGAATTAGAGTCACTGGGTCAAGGTCAACAGTAGCAATCTGTCAGCACAATCCACTAATCTTGTAGTGATTTACTGAAGTCATTATCGCCATTCCATGTATTAACATTATTACTGGGATTCGTCCCATTCATCCTCAATCATTGTGGTTTTGTTCAACTTATCGCCTTTCAACCAAAATTCAAGAATCATCATTTTTCGATTAGAATCCAAATCCACTCATCAATTCTCAACCAGAATTCTATAATCATATCAACCAGCATTTGAATTCATCCTCTGGATAGCATTTTTGCTTATAATTTCAAGGTCTTAGATTTACTCGTATATACTACCAGTAAAGAGCTGCAGTTATACCCTCGGTATATAGGGATAGTCACGATCCTTGGAATTATAAGGTAAATACCATCATGTCTAGGCCTCAAGCAAGTCAGGGATTCCATACAATTGTGGTACTTCCATCTAAAGACCCAATTACCTATTTATGAATCTTCATTCTGAATCTCAATTTGTATGAATTTCATCACACGATTATAATCTTTTACTGGTACTTCATAAATTTTTGACATTTCTTGCTTCTCGGTTGATCCACTTTAGCCAATTCGCTCTGATACTAGAGCTGAAAGATCCCTGCCCCCTATGCGCAATGAATTCGGGGGTGCTAGCAGTGGAAGTAGCACTTCTTGCGGGGTAGAGCCTCTCACTCGGGGCCTCACCCATGGATATCCGGAAAAGAGACTAATCCCTTGATTCTTCCAAAACAAACTCAGAAAAACTTCCCCCGACTAGAAAGCACAGGCAATTCCTCCAGAATATTTTTATTCTAACGTAGTCAAGAGCCTTAATTAACCAAACTGATCCGACCGAACCAGTAAGTCACATGGTCAGATCAAGGAAGAAACTTGCACTTGGATCATAGAGGCCAACGCTTTATCGAGAGGCACAGCCCCATTGATTCTTTTCCATAGAACAAGACCACCCGGGATTTACTTCATCCTATCGTACCATAACAGAATTGAGTCTCATTTTAGGGATCCCTCAGTCCAGCCTAACCCCATCTAATCCCATGGGTTAGCCAACTGCCCAGCCACTGTAGTGATGTAATCCATTTAGGAATTTGGTTAGGTTTTGTCCCGAGTACTAGGGAATTTGGTTAGGTTTTGTCCCCGAGTACTAGGGAAAGAGTTCCCAGGCCCCCTAGCCGGATCTTCATGCAAACTTCAAGCTAGTCACACCACTTACACACCCAATATGTGTTGAAATATACAAGTGAATAGGGTGTGTGCAGGAACAAGCCCTTGGTTAGAGGCTGTAAAAGAGAAGATGTAATTGTGAAAGAACCTGTGAAAAGGTGAGAAGAATCTACTGGGAGAGAATAAAGGGTAGCATGAGAGAATTTAGAAAGTGGAGATATTCTGGGAGATATTCAGGGAAAAGAGAAGAGGTGGAGAGAATCAGGCAAGAGGTGGAGATATTCTGGGAGTGAATCATGGGTGGAGAAATCAATGGGATTTGATGCTTGATGTAAACTCTATAAATTGAGGCATAGCCCTAATGAGAATTTGCTCGTTTTTGAGTATCCATGCCTACATTAATTTATTTGTTAATTACCCACTAATTACATCTTAATTATTTGCTAATCACTTTATTAATGATGTTGATTCTAGTGTTTGATCCACCATAGCTCATCATTATGCTCAAATTTCAACATGGTATCAGAGCCATGCCTAGAATCCATCAGGTTTATGAGCCCATTAGTTAATTAATCAAGATTAATAGACAATTAGAAAATAATCCAAATTTTAGTTATTTTTCACTTCATCCCTTCACCCCCAGCCAGTGGAGGACTCCATTCAGCTTGCACACTCACAATTAAGGCAAAAGCTTCTAGCATATGATGGTAGCCAACAGACTTGGCTACAAGCCCATCAAAACGGCGCAGCAAACCGCCAAGGCATTCAGGAGAATTTGCGATTTTTGCCGGTGCCTTTTTTCTGAGATGTTTTTGACATTGCAACTTCCACAGATCAAATCTCTCTAATTCCTCTTAGCCCAAGGTGTTTTCAAGCATGCTCTACAAGTTGGTGAAGACAGAATTCAATTTCATCAAGTCTACAGTGAGAAGCTCTTCATCAAATCTGCAGGTGACTTTGGTAAAACAGAGATTAAGCTTTCAATATTTGGTCAAATCTTGTGTTTCTTGGCATAATCCTCTACAAGACTCATTGCTATTGATGCCTTTGAAAGCATTTGAGCTCATTTGAAGTGTAAGGCACCAGATCGGGACTCCCCGCATACTCTGTTTTTTGCACACAAAATAGAGCATTAATTTGCTAATCAGTGATTAATCAGTACTAATCACTGTATTTTGGTGCAATTGAGGGTTCAAATTAACCATTAGGTATTTGATACAGATCCCTATAACTTCAGATTGAAATTCGGAGTTGGTTTGATACTCCAACCATTCCGTACAAATTGGTTACCCTTGATTTAATGTAATTTTTGGTAAAATTGTGCTGATAAAATTGTGATAATCATCATTTTGCATTTAACCCTTGGTTAATGCCTGCAAATTACACTTAAATTCAAGACTATTCACAGCCAGAGTTGCATTTGGGAATGTGGATAAGAATGGATGCTATACGCATTATGTATTGGGCATATTACATCAGTGTAAAAATGGGAACAGACACTGCCCTTGTCCAGAATAAGGCAAGAGGTAAGACCTCCCGCATAAAGTTGGGTTTGCATTGCATAATGACACAAGATAAACATAAAAAGCCCAAAGGAATTGTTAGCAAAACATTGGAATATGTTGCTCACATGGAGCAAGAAGACCTGACGGATGAGCTCATGGCCCCAGCCCCCATGAAAGAAGAAGAATATCTCTTTCCAAGAGGAAGATCCACACCAAGAAAATCTAAAGGAAGCATTGAAGGAAGACATGGACACGAGAAGAGAAGCTGCCCCAAGAAGACTGAAAGAAGAGAAAGACATGGACGCATGGAGAGAAGCTGCCACGACAAGAAGACTGAAGAGACAAGAGAAGATGTGAGGCTCCAAAAAGTGAGGAGCCATGTGAAAATCTGAGAGAGAGAGAGAGAGAGAGAGAGAGAGAGAGAGAGAGAGAGAGAGAGAGAGAGAGAGAGAGAGAGAGAGAGAGAGAGAGAGAGAGACCCCACAACCCAATGTAACCTGCCCCAACAAAGTAAAACCACCTCTGAGCCACCGATGATGTAGGCCACGTGGTAGATGTATGTGTGAGCACTTTAGTCAAGGTCGCGGGCACTTATAGTAGCCTTGGACACACAAAGAGAGAGAGTGTCAAGGACTATGGAGTTTAGGGACTTGAGGCACTGGTCTTGCGGACTGTCAAGTAAGAAAGAAACTTGATACAGGGTCCAGGTGTGCTGAGATAACTTGAGGGGAGGTGTAGACACTATGGAGTTTAGGGACTTGAGGCACTGGTCTCGCGGACTGTCAAGTAAGAAAGAAACTTGATACAGGGTCCAGGTGTGCTGAGATAACTTGAGGGGAGGTGTAGACACTGGTCACGGACTATCAAGGGGAGGCAAACTTGGTATAGGGTCTAGGTGTGCTAGGATTATTCACTTGAGGGGAGGTGTTGAAATATACAAGTGAATAGGATGTGTGAGGGAACAAGCCCTTGGTTAGAGGCTGTAAAAGAGAAGATGTAATTGTGAAAGAACCTGTGAAAAGGTGAGAAGAATCTACTGGGAGAGAATAAAGGGTAGCATGAGAGAATTTAGGAAGTGTGGAGATATTCTGGGAGATATTCAAGGAAAAGAGAAGAGGTGGAGAGAATCAGGCAAGAGGTGGAGATATTCTGGGAGTGAATCATGGAGAAATCAATGGGATTTGATGCTTGATGTAAACTCTATAAATTGAGGCATAGCCCTAATGAGAATTTGCTGGTTTTTGAGTATCCATTCCTACATTAATCTATTTATTAATTACCCACTAATTACATCTTAATTATTTTCTAATCACTTTGTTAATGATGTTGATTCTAGTGTTTGATCCACCATAGCTCATCATTATGCTCAAATTTCAACAATATGAAATTACCTGTTTCCACAGATTCAGCTATCTTTAAAACAATCTTTTAATGAAACCATAGAATCACTGATCATAATCCTCCAAAATATTCAGTTGAATTCCAATTTCCATTCATTCCTTCATCAGTGTACCTATGGCATAATTGGCAACCAGAACGCTCACCACCTGTCCACTCATCAAGGGCCTTTTCGATAGTTCCTAGCTCATAGTACCTGAAAATATATTCAATATCACAATTTTATTGAATTAAAAACTCAACCACATGTGTGAAATAGGCACCTACCTCAAAGTATCCCCCCTCCTTACTAAGGTGTCAAAAATATATCATTATTCCAAAATATCTCATTTTTTTTAGTAATATCTCATAGTTTTTAACTAATAAACCTTGTACTCAGTCAACTCTTCATCTTATGTGAGCATTTACTCATTTTTGGTTATTTTCTTTTATTCTTTGGATTTATCTCCTCCCCACACTTGGATTAGTCCTATTGGCCCATAGGAACCTTAATTGGACCATAATCCAGAAATTTTTGAAAATCTTGACCCTTAGGCTAAGGTCCTTTTTCAATTAATTCCAAATGCACATTGGAAAGTTCTTTTTGAATTTCTGTTTTAGGGGAAACCATTTTAGACACTAGGAGGATTTTTATATCCAAAAATATCTCAATTTTGGATTATCTCTCTCTAGACATTTTCTCTCTCCAGGCCAAAATAGGGTAAAACAGAATCTTTCTTCTATTTCGGAGAGGGAAATAATTACAAGAACAGAAAGGGAGGTTCTTATACCTTTACACCTCAAAAGCTGGAGAGAAGAATCTTACAGACTACGAAGACTAAATGGCTCATGCAGGATGATCTCAATGGTTACGTAATAGAGTTCCGAAAGATTGAATAGATATAATTATCGAAAATGATAAAAAAACAAGATGATAAAACAAACTGACGGATGGACATGGGAGATACACAAATATGATACAAAATGGTGATCTTCCTTTATTTTGCAAAGAGACAAGAATATACAAAAATGATAATCTCACAAAGAATATACAAAAATGATAATCTCACAAAGCCTTATCAACAACAACCTTTCTAATGTTTGCCTTAAATCCATTTATACCACTCATTTGTAATCCTAGTGCAATACAAAGATATCGTCGTGTTTTGAACACGGAGGATTTACAGAGTAATGATTGATTAACTAGTGATAATGTGCGCACTGCTTCTAACATTCAGCGGTGTCGCCGCTTCGGCTCAACAGCCGGATGGGAATCTATGGTTGGGCATTAGTCCACAATGGTTGTTCGGCGTCTTGGCCAACGGCCAACAATAGAATACTATAAGTGATGGCTTTTTCACCATTCTTGTGCACTTGTCTACCAGCCTTCTTTTAGAAGGGAAGCTTGATGGGACAAACTAAACTCTCTAAAGATTTAAAATCAACACCGAAGCTTGATGGGACAAACTAAACTCTCTAAAGATTTAAAATCAACACCATTCTAGACTCTTATGAGTTTCTATAACTTGTCTTAAGAACAGTTACTAAGCCAGTTGGAACCCTTAACCCCAATAATAATGCAAACATACTTCCACCAGACACTTCTTCCAGCATGGAAGAGGTGCAATGCTAATGCACTTTGTGCCATCACCACTAACATAAGTGATTCTATTCTTACTATGATTCAACACATAAATATGGCATCGGGGAGGCCTACACCATATTGAGGAATCAGTAAAAGACCCAAATTAAACTAAGATTCATAACTTAGAGAATCAGCTTGCTACTGAGAATTTTGCTAAAGGAGAAGCTACTAAAGCATATCACATGGATCAAAATCTATGGGATTAAATAGATGCCATGGGAATTACAAAGACTAGCATCCAAATTATTCCACAAAAGTATGATTCTTTAGTTTACAACACTAAACACTCAAGTTAGAGTACCACTCTAACCACCTCTAAATTTAGTGCTATGTTGCTTGAGGAGGAGATGTGGCACAAGACCCATGGCACTGGTGGTGGTGATGCTACATTTTTAGCCAATGCTAAAGACAAAGGTGTGGGATCTTTTGATGATAAGAAGAAGAAGCCAAAGAAGAAGAAGTTTCAAGGGAGCTACTATTACTTTGACAAGAAGGGTAAGTTTCGTACAAATCAAGGAGGAGAATTCCTTTCAATGAACTTTGATAGCTCTACTTTAAGGAGAATGGAATCAAGTGCTAACTCATAACTTCTTTCACACCTTAGTAAAACGGTATTGTAGAAAGCCATAATCGGACTATCATGTCCAAAAATGGCTCGATGCATGCTAAAAGGGAAAGGGTTACATTTTACGGTTGAAGCAGTAAAAGCATGGTAGCTTACATCCTCAATCAGAGCTACATAAAGGTGCTCAAGGGTATCACATTGAAGAAACCTTCAATGTCTCATTTAAAATGCATATACTAGATGCATCTAGAAAGAAGCTTAATGCCAAAAGCAATGTGTATCTTTCTTGGATATAGTCAAGATTCAAAGTCTTGTCGACTCTATAATCTAGAGGCGAGGAAGATAATCAATATCTAAGACGTGGTGTTTGTGGAGCAGCCACACTCATCAGTGGACAAGAGAAGTCCATCCACTCTATCATAAAACTAGAGAAATAATCCACCATGAGCCCAACGCACCAGTCAGATTTCCTCTTATATGAAGGAAGAGTTTTTAGAGGATGAAGAATCTCACGCATTACAATAGCCTGCTACACCACACAGAACACCACTTCTAAAGTGGACACAATAGTCCTTTAATGATGAGTGCAATCTGATATGCCACATAGATCAAGGAGAATAGAGGAGCAGAGAAGAGTATCTAATCTCATTATCAACATGGCCTTGATGGCTAAGATAATAAAAACATTGAAGGATCTAGCCACTTTGGATGAAGCCTTAGTACTTCCAAAGTGGAAATCCGCACTATAATATGAGTATGATAGCATCATAAAGAACAACACCTGGGAGCTAGTTGATTAACCACCACATCAAATAGAAAGGTAATTGGTTCCAAGTGAGTTTGGAAAGCTAAGTATACGGTTGATGGCTCACTTTCTCCCATAGCTTGCTTACATGACAACTATTAAGGAAGTACTTGTCTTGATGTTGCTCATAAACAGTGGCCAATCTTTCACATGGATGTCAAATCAAAATTTCTAAATAAACATCTCAAGGAGGAGAGGTATATGTACCCCACAAAATGCCCAAATTAGAAAACAAAGTTTACAAACTGAAGACGGTATTGTACGAGCTAAATAGGCCCCAAGGGCATGGTATCATAGGATAGACCAATTTTTCAAAAAGATTGGGTTTAATAGAAGTGCTTCTGATGCTAGCTTTGTTGTCAGGTAACCACTATCCAATCAACCTACTAAGTGTCTCTGGTTATGCAATACACCAATATGATATAGAACACACATAAGAAGATGTAGAAACTGTGCATCAATTTACAAGCGATTGCGTAACAAAAACGGTTATACAAGACCAATCGACTCGTGCATATGATCTAGAGTGCAAACATAAAACAAAGAAGACTTAAAAGATGGATTTACAGAAATGGTAGATAAGATGAATATACAGAGATGATATAGAATGATCACAGTTAGATTGACACCACCTGGATCCAAAGAACAGTAGCTTGTGTATTGAGTTCTGATTACATCTTTATAATGCTTAATGTGTAGTTTTACAGAGTGGTACAAAGATACCCTTGTTCTCTAAACACAATGACCTAATTAATTGGCTAGACCATAGTGTTAAGTGTGTGGGACTGGGCCATGGATCTTACATTCTGGCGGCTTGGCAGTTGTCTAGTCTTGTGGTTGTCCAGCCCAACATGACAGTTGGGGGGGCCACGGCTCTGACGTTCTGGCCCAACACCTAGCACACCCGGCGGGTTGGATTCCTAACCCGACAACTCAAACCCTCAGTATTCCTTGATGTTGTTGGTACATTGGAGTTAATCACCCAGAGATAGGGACCATGTTAGATGCTCCTTAGCATCCTCCTCGTCCTAAGGACATTCCTAATTCTAGACTGCAGATAGGCATACCATTTAATCCTCCTCTACAACCTTACAACCCTGACTGCTAAACCCAACAATGAGACAAGCACATCTGCGATAGTGACATAGGAGTACAGATCCTCGTTTGGCATCCTCCTCCACTCTGTGCTTCCAAGCAATTCTAACCCTAACACACTTAGACACATTCATGATCCCTCAAGTCCAGAAGCTCCTCCCATCTCATCAGGAGAAGGTGGGTTCAAATTTTTTACCCTGGGTGGAGCAAGGGCGAGGTTGGGGAGGGGTTTATGATTCAAGGAATGCTACCCTACAGCAAAAAGGTGTCCATGCTTCTCCAGGCTCAAGGTTCGGGCAAGTTGGCTGCTACCACAATGGCAGGAGTTAGGATCTGCATGTAGTAACAAGACTAGTGGATTGTTTGTATGAGGTTGCCCTGTTGGCTGAATTCTTGCTGCTCGGTGATCTTCGTTCCAGGCAGAGGTGAGTTCGGCGTGGAGGGTCACATTCTTTGCCTCTTTGATGCTGGCCAACTGGATATATCTTCGTGTGTCTCGTCGGGCTTCTTCCGTCAAGTTATGGGCCTCTTCCTTGTCACCTTGGATTTGAGCTCATCAATGTAAGCTTGCATCTTCCCCCTATCCCAATCTTCCGGTGCCATTTGGACCTGATTGTCGCCACTAAAGCCATCCAAAAATGAATACATCTCATGGCCAGTTCCTGTATCTAGCAAGGAGTCTGAGAACGGCAAAGGGAAGGGGTCTAAGATTGTAGCGTCATTAAGCTTCCTGTAATCCACACAGACCTTGAGCTTTTGATTCTTCTTGGGGGGATGATTACAATCGGGGACCACGTCGCCCAATTAATCGAATATATGAATTTGACATGCAACAGTTTGTCCAGTTCTCCTTGAATTGTTTTACATAGTTGGGATTCTTACAATATCTTTGTTGCCACTACATCTTCCCTTATATTGATCCGATGTTGGTAGAATTGGGGGTCAATCCCTTTCATCTCGGTGTATCTCCATGAAAAAACATCCTTGAAGGATGTGAGCAATACCCGAATCTCTTCCAAGAATGCAGCATCTAGTTTGGCACTAACTCTGACCATCTTTGGTCGGCATATGTACAGATTCATCTCGATCAATTCATCTTCCCTGACCCGTTTAGATTGCTTCAGCTCCCTTTCAAAGGATTTCTTTGTCGCAATGATTTATTAGATACTTGGTACACTGTCATCATTGGCTAAGGCTTCATAAAAATATTTGGCCTCATCAGAAAATTTTCCTCTGCTCAGTGAATCCTGCTGAGTAGAGGGGATCCTGCTGAGTAGTGCTCAATGGATCCTATTGATTCTTGGTAGCTTCATTTTCTCGTGATGATGATCTGGTCGGTACCTCTCCATGATAAAGACCACATCAACCTTAAATAGGCTGATCAAATTTGCATTCTGCTGTGGAGATATTCCTCCTCTTCATCCAGGTCTAATCCTTTCTGCATGTTTACTCCTTTGGGGGATACTTTCAGCCAAGAAGGAGTGGAGATATTCCTCCTCTTCATCCAGGTCTAATCCTTTCAGCATGTTTACTCCTTTGGGGGATACTTTCAGCCAAGAAGGATTTTCTACTTTCCTAGGGCTATAGCCACATTGAAAGTATGACTTTCTTCTTTCTGTGCACGATGGTTATTCTATCTACATCACAATCTTGCTTAATTCGCGTATGTCTAAGTCATGGTCTTCCCAGTAACATCAGGTAGGCACCTTTTATGTCCTCCATGCGGAGCACCACTTCTGCAATATGGAAAGTGAATTTAGAGACTACTAGTGTGAGCTTGTGAATTAATCCCGAGCGCCTAGACTCGTCTGATCTGCCATTTTTACTGTGAACAGGGCTGGATCCCAGAGCTGCTCAATCCCAACATTCGGCATGTCGTATCCGACAAAATGTTGACCTGATCCGCCATCCAACAGTTCTTCTGCTATGTCCACTCCAACCAACTTAACTTGGATCATCGAGATGGCTTCATCATAAATCGAGGCTTCCTTTGAGACGGAGTTTCGATCTTCTCAATGTGCATGGCTTCCAGAGTCTGTGAGGGTGTCGTCCTCTCCTCCTGGGGCATCAAGCAGCATACCAACTTCTCTCTGAAGTTCGACACTATTGTGAGGAGCTGTTCCATTAACATATGGATCAGCTACTACTTCAGATCTTCCCACAGATCATATGGCTATGTTTCCCCTTTTGTAAGCCTAATTTGGCTTTCCTCCTGCTTTGGTGCCTTCGCACACCTTTCTCCAGGCTCGGTGTCTCCACACATTTCTACGACCTTGGTGTCTCCACACCTTTCTGAGGGTTTCCTCTTGGTCCTGGTAAGGGCACTTCACCTCCCTGATCTCGGGTCTGTTAGACTGGGTTCATTGGCTGTATGGTGACTTTTGCATGTCACCACAGCAGATCGCCTGGGCCTTTCTGGCTCCTTTTGTCGCAATGGCTCTCAGGCCTATTGCTTTTCCACCCAATTGGACACTTCCATCCACACCTTTTTCTGCTCCTACCAAGTGACAACTTTTTGATTCCCCCCCATCCTATCCGAGGTCTGTTCTTTCCCCACCTCCAAAGTCTCGGGTTGCATAGACCTGGTCACTACCATGGTTGATGATTTCGTCGCCTCTATGGTTGGTCTGATTCCTTGTTTTGCTTTTTTCAGAGCTTGGATTTCCATGATATTCAATACCTGGCCTCCTTCCACCTCTTGGCCCTATGCTTCCTCCAAATCTCACAGGTCAAATTTCGATGACCTGGGGTATGGCAATATAATCATGTGAAAGCAGGTCATTGGGCACCATCCAAGCTCCCCTTGCCTCTATATTAGGCTCTTCCACCTGTGTGTTATTGTGCAAATCCTGGGACTATTCTTGGTGCTGAGCATAATTCTGATTATCTATTCGACCACTACCTTGGCCACATCCATGACCTCTACCTCATCCTCTTCCTGCACTTGTATAGAAGGCCTACTGCTCTCTGCACTGTTTTTGTTTTGTGAAGACTTTGATCTTCACTTAAATTCTTCTCTTCAATGATCAGCATTGACACCAAATCTGTGAAGTTGGAAATGTTCTCTCGAGTTTGAATAGACGTCTTGAACACCTTGTATTGTGGCCCGAGACCACATAGACACACCTCCACCACCAATTGATGCAATGGATTCCACAATGCCCTAGATCTTCAAGGCATAATCATTCACAGATATATTTGTCTTCTCCACAGTATGAAGCTCATGCAGCTTCACCAAGGTGTCCCAAGGTGTGTTAGTTTCATGCAGCTTCACCAAGGTGTCCCATGCCTCCTTTTGTGACTTGGCATCCTGTATATGCCCAATAATCATAGTGTCCTGTATGCTGATATAAAGCTAATACATGACTTTCTTTGATCCTTGATTTTACATTTGCAACAGTTGGGTTAATCTAGGGTATCTCTGGTGCCTCCTCATGTTCACCTTCAATGTAGTCCCAACAATAACCTTTTCCCATCAGAAAATTTGTCAATCTAAACCTCCAAGTATGGAAGTTGTTCTTGTCAAGCTTCTCTACAACAATTTGGTTTATTCTATCATTTGACAACTTGTCTACAACACAAATTTACCAAAAACAACACTCTTGTTTGACCTGCACAAACTGTTGTATTCTTTGGCAGTGGTACTAAACTGTCACAACCAGTGACCTCAATTTGCATACATACACCCGATGGAAACTTTAAGACCTCTTTGTAGCACACACAATGTCTGCACAACCAATCACCCTTCCTACAGTTCCAAAAACAAAGTTCTGTAGAGAATTGAAACTTACCTGCAGTGCCCGTGAATGCCTGCAAAACTGAAAAATAGAGGTCCAAACGTGCCCGAAATGCATTTTCAGCCCAAAAACTTTTCATCCAACAGACAATACAATTGCCTAGTAGCTCTGCTCCCACGAAGAAAGATCCTCAATCAGAGTTCATTTGTAGGTGCTGCCTCCCGAAGAGCTCCCACAACAAGGGTGTAGTAGCCAACACAAAGGGGGAAGAGTTGATGAAGCTCTTACCCTTGTACCACTTCCTGTCATTATCTTGTTTGCCGCTCAACGACAATGAGTGCAGGAGGACGGCGGCGTGACAGGAGGCTATAGTGGAGCTCTTGATTCATGCTTGAGCACGACAGATAGGCAACAACACATTAGGGTAGGGTTTCCTTAACAGCACCTCATGCACTCTGCATCATCCTGGACTACCTCCCTATACAACGATGGTGGGCCTGGAATATTTTCCACAAGGAGTAGAAACAGAACCATAAGCTATAATTCAACTTTCCTTGGTTTGCTTCTTCGTCAGTGTAGCAATCATCATGTACTAAAGAAACAATGATCTAGCACTTCCACGACTTCATCCGCCACTCAACCAAGTCCCAAACCTAGCCTTGATTGTAATGATCTGCTTCTTCCACTTGATCATCACATTGCTGGAGTCCTTTCCAGATTGGGACCAATACTATGAATGCACACAAGGTTTGACCTTCAATATCAACAAAGGACCAACCCTCAAGAGCAGATTTTAGGCTACTATGAGAGCATCAAGTGGATGCCCGCCTGGCACCTACAAACCTTCAAAGACATGATGGAGGCCACCTTTTCGATAAGCTATAAGGTCTTCCATCGAGCCCCCCCTACTCCAACCTCGAGCCGAGACTTTGTCCAAACCTATCAAATAGATCTGTTGGCAAGCTCCAAGGATGGACCTGCATTAGGGAGGAGGTATGTTAACCACTCTGTTTAACATTGCCTTTTACGTTGTCGTGACGTGGGCGGTATCGCTGGGAAAGTGCGAGACTTCTGGCTGTGAGAGTAGCTTAAAATCCCAGCAAGGAAACACAAACACATAACTCTTCAAGGAGCATAAGACATCTCCATTTTGATGACATATACATGTGCCAATTCACTTCAATCATTCCCCAAATTCAGCTTGATGATTGCACATAAATTGTGTATCAAGAGCATGACCAGTTCCAAGCATAGATCTCCTGACTCTTTTTCCAAATGCCTCAATCATATCACGTGTAGGCATAACACAATTTACAAAAGATCTCCATATACATGTGACCGTTCACATCACATATATCATATATGTGCCAACTCCATCATTTCAAGATGTCTCTTGATCTCATAAAAACCTGCTTTCAGATTCCAACAACTCACAAAGCAAAAGATGACATATGGCATATGTACAACATATTCATGTGATTTTAGAAAACTCCATGTCTAGCAATCCAAAATCCAACCAAGTAGCTTTTTACAAAATAAAATCTAAATCCCAGAAACTCTTTGTATTTTTGATGCTTTCCTATTCTAAGACTCTCCAAAACCATAAAAATCCCAAAGCCTTCTCGTCCCCAAAAACCTTAAAGGGGGAATATTTTATTCCAAGACTATACGATTTTTTTTTGAAATCGTAAGTAACAAAAACAACAAAAATATTACTTATCTCAGAGTAAAAAAAAAGAAGCGAATTCTTGAATTTTTGCTTTTTCCATATTTTGCTTCACTACAGTATGCGCCAAGATCAGTATTCATCATGTATTGTGTGATTTTTTTGAAGATCATCTCCTTTGATAGCACTTCATTCTCTCTTTAATTCTAAACCCAGGATGCCCTATACAATAACCTTCCTCACAATTTGTGAATCTCTGGTCGAATTCCACTCTGGTTCACTCTTCCCCGTTTTCTGCATATATCCCCCCTCTCGTATGTGCATTTCCCCTTTTCTCCCATTTCTTTCCTGCAAGAGAATCGGGCTCCCTTCACTTTTGCAGCTAAAAATTCGAATTTCCCCCGATTCGAAATACACTGCGCCTCCTTTTTTTTTTAGCTTATTAATCGGATATTCCCTTAAAAAAAAAACCTTCGTGTTTTTGCCACGCAAGCCACCACCTTGCGTATACGTCTGCTATTGTCATTTGGATTCTCACACAAGGGGTATTTCTCACAACACAGTTGCTCACACTACCAAGAAGTGCTCTTTTCAGTGTTCCAAGGCCTCTACTCCCCATCACAATGCAATCCAAGGGCAGATCAACTACAGTATCACATATCTTCTCCCTTGCATCACCCCAATAGATCTTAAAGACCACCAGTAGCTACTTTTGTCGCGCCTCCTCTTGCAACAAACAGAGAAGCTCACCATCCTGCGGAACCCCATACTTGCTTGCAATGCTAGGTGATGCAAAGTCCACGAGCGGAATCAAAGGAGATCCGGTGTCTTCCCACAGATGCATCTCGCCCCATCTCATTCAGTTTCTTGTTGACAACCACAAACATGAGGTGATCCCCTTCCTTCACTATGTTCTTGAGAGCCCACTCCAAAGCATACCTACTCCCAGGCAAGAAGTCCATGGCAGCGCCCACCTGCCTTGCTGTCATCGCCCTTTTAAACAAAAACCCTTGAACAGGAATAGGAAGTTGAAGAGTAAAGATTCTAGACCCTTCGCATCCATGACAAGCTGCTCGCATTCATTATATCCATTATATCCATTCGTATACGTTTATGGGCGCATTTTCATCCAAGGTATTAGCACTATAAATATTATCAATGATAGTGTTATGAATCTCCTGCCCTTCTTCTAATGCTGCTAAGCTTGCACATGCATTAAGTGCACATTCAAATGTAATGTTGTTAGGTCTGATGCGTTCAACTTGCATCTCATCATACAAACCCAGAGCCTCCTTGTTCTGCTCATTTCGAGTAAGAACAGATCTCATGGCATTCCAAGACACGATATCTCGAAAAGGCATTCTTTCAAAACCAATCCTTGCATCATACATGCTCTCACATTTCCCATACATGTTGAGAGGGGTGTGTTCTACTACAAGGTCTACCATAAGCATAAAAAACTCCATGATTCACACCACACTTATGTACAGAGGCTTCGAGACCTGGCTCAGCCTCAGCTCGTCTTATTGAACCTCCTTTACAATATGAACATATGTACTTAGGCATCATATAATGACTCAAGTCATGGCACTTAATCCCATGCATCTGGATTTGCATTTTGATGGCCTCATATGCATGGTTTCACACCATAGACGTGCCATGGCACGACATCCACCCCCTCTAAACCTGCACATCCTCTGGTATGTGCCAAATCATAATCAAGATCCACATATATCTGGATGTCGTCTTCATCTTCTACATTACCAGGAAGATCATCCTCTTCCTCTTCAACCATATCCATACTATTACTGCCAAGCCTCTCATCTTGAGTCTCCTGTGAATCAAAAGGATCACTGTCATGCCTTTTTTTAAACATCTTGATCCTTTTGCCTGCCTACAAGATTCTTTATCTCTGTTCCATCAAGCTCACACAGGGTATACGTGGTATTTCCATGCATATGCTTGACAATGTAAGGACCAAACCACCTTTTTGCAAACTTCCTTTGCACAGTGAACTGGTTGTCAAGAGACTACTATCATACATTAGGACCCAATCACCTTCTTCAATAGATTTTGGCCGGAGTCTGTGTCTTCTATCAAATCTTTCTTTATTTTTCAACCTTGCATCTCAAACGAGCTTTAGCAAGCTCTACATCTTCAGGCCTCCTCTCCAGCTGCCTTATTCGCAATGCAAGGAGGTTTTCCCTGTTCAATCCTTCCACCCAGGGTAATACATTCCAAGTTGGAACTACTTCTTCAACTGGCATTACTGGCTTATGACCATACATTAATTCTGCAGGCATGTATCCTGTCACTGAGCTATGAGTTGTACGGTCAGCCCACAAAGCATATGGTAGCAGCCTTGGCCACTCTCGCATTCTTTCTATGCATGCCTTAGCCAAAGCTTTAATGATTGGAGGATGTCCTCGCTCACTTTTACCATTGCCCTCAGGGTTGTAAGCACATGTTAGGGCCAATTTGATGCCAATTCTAGAGAAGAATTCCCTTGCTTCTTCAACATCTAGCTCACCCCTGTCAGCTGTTATTTTCCCAACACAACCATATCGGCAAATCACATCTTCCAAGAGAAATTTGCATACTGTTTCCATACTCTTTGTTCTAAGAGCACGCCCTTCCACCTGATTTGTCAAATCTTCTCTTGCAAGTGCTATGTACCGCATCTGCCAAATTCCCAAAGGCATTGTAACTAGATCCACTACCCATTTGTAGTGCATGGCAGGTGGGTAGGTTGGTTGCAAGCCATCACGATGTCGCACATTTGAGTACATTTGACATATCATGCATGTTTCCACATATTGGGAAATATCCTTGTACATTCCTTTCCACCAATATCTTTCCTTTATTTTGGTAAAGGTGGCCCACACACTTCGATGTCCAGCCCAGAGACTTTCATGGAATTCTTTCATGAGCTTCCTTTGAGTCTCTTTATCACATATGACTCTCTGTGGCATAGCATTCCTCTGCTTAAGATGCTTCCACAGGTACCCATCCTTTAGAAAATACCCATATGCTTTTCTGCGGATCCTCTTAAATTCTGAGTCAGACCAATTTTCCTGTCTTGTCAAAGTACTCAAGTATTGACCAATAAGCAACCAATCTCCTTCATACATTTCCTCAGTAAAAGACTCAAGTGCATTTGATAGGCAAGTATGGTCCCCTTTTGCATATGCAGTAGTATAGAACTTTGTACCTACATCATCAATGTCACTAATCATCCCTTCTTCATCTTCATACCTGGCTCTTGATAGCATATCTGCAACTGGGTTATCTTTTCCTGCAATATGCTTAAACTCAGGATTTAGTGACTTGATATAGGCAATCCACCTAAGCATAGAGATATCTGGAGTGGTGCAGCTTGCAATCATCCAGAGTGGCAAGCAATCAGTTTCCATAAGTACAAATGCCCCAATAAGATATTCTTTTTCACATTTTAGAGCAGTGACTATTCCCCATAACTCCCTCTTGATCTGCGGATAATTTCGCTGACGAATGCTTAATACCTTTGCTCCAAATCTGATTACATACCTGTGATCATCCTCATCATCTTGCCCTACTGCCCATCCTATCCCAGTAGCACTAGTATCAACTGTAACAATCACAGGCCTGCCACACTCATAATCTGCTTTCCTTAGAGTAGGTGATGATTGGAGCAGATATTTCAGCTTCCGCATAGCTTTAATATGTGCTGCACTCCACAAAATTTTTTGATTTTTCCTCAAAAGTTGATAAAGAGGATCTTCTACATGTGCATAATGTGGGATCCATATAACATAAAAGACACATGCACCAAGAAATCTCCTCAGCTCTGTAACATTAATGCATATCTCTTTCATTCTTTGTATTGCATCTATCTTGGCTGGACAAGGTCGGCGTCCATTAGTACTACAAAGATGCCCCACGATTAGAACTTCACCAACCCCAAACACTGATTTCAACCTAGACAAAGTAAGATTCACCTCTTCAAGCCTGGATAGAATCATATCACAATCTTTTATATGATTTGCCACAAACTTGCGGCACCCCCTCGAATCCAAATCCCCATCTTTATTTTTCTCATCACAGCCTTTTATTGGCACATCATCCAGAAAAGGCATAGTTATTTGTGGTATGAAGTCTCGCAAGACTTTATTCATTCCATTCATCATATGCGCCACTGAGTTGGTGGCTCCCTATGGTAAGGTACACATCCTTACCAATCCCAAAGGAGTTTTCATTGTGGTCAAGTCCCTGCTTTGTATATCCAGCTGAAACTGATCATATCCCGAATACAGATCACCCAAAGAGTATATAGCTTTCCCTGCAAATGCTTCTGCAAACTCGTCCACAATCGGACCTGCTCCCACATTCCTGATTGTGACCTTGTTTACAGGTTGCATGTCTTGAATGAAGCGCAATGTTCCATTTTTCTTTGGCACAGTAAACCATCTGTTGGAATACGGAGCGCATGATGGCTCCAAAATTCACATTCTGATCTTTTCTTTTAGTAATTCCATCAGCTTTGGCAAGAGAGCCTTTGGTACTGGAATCGGCCGCCCGCAGGTTCCAAGGCACATGTGGAACAGTGAAGATCACCATTGGCGCTGTTACGCTCGGATCAACACAGCCTATCTCATGTGGCTGAAAAGCAAAGGCTTTCCCATGTTTTACAAGCATCTCCTCAAAGCATTCCTTTTCAACTGGCAACAGAAAATCCTTTTCACCAATCTTCAGCTCTTTTAGGGTTTCCTGTGTAAACTTATGCCCAATTTTCTTCGGATCTCTGAGATTCGGTTGCATAGAGGCTTCATCTATTTTCTCCTTGCTTCTTGGTGGCAAGGGCATGGCAACTGGTTTCACCTTCTTTGCAACCGTTTTATACTTTGTATCAACATGAGCATCCATCTCACAATTCATGTTTTTACATTCCATTCCCTCAAATTCTCGGATTATATCATACATCCCCACAGATGACACCTCTATCATCTCACTTCCACCCTGTAAGCATGCTCTTTCCATAGCAAAAAGCACACCCATAGTATCCACAAATGACACCTCATCAAGCACCCTTGAAATAAACTCATTCTTCTCTAAAAGACCACACTGCTCAAGGCTTTTTTGTTCATTTTGTACATGTCGACGCATGCCACGCTTCAAATCCTTGCTTTTTACAAAGACCAATGACCCATAGCTAGAAAATCCTTGAAAATTTGCTGAAAAGTTATTTACATTGATTGAGTCCTGCGAGAACTCATTTTCCCTTGTACCATTGGAATCCCGCTTTACAATGGCACCTGGCTAAAATCCTTCATCTCCTTGTAGTTCATGAATTCTCTGTTTATCTTTGGGAGTGACTGTGCTCGAAGAGACTCACGGTTCCTTTCATGGTTAATGCAAACTGTCAAGAGCTGAACAGCTTTCTTGCCATCTTTACTCCTTATTCTTGCATATGCCGAGCCATCATCCAAAACTTTTGTTTCCATCCTCACAGCTGTAATGTAGGGTTGCCCAAGGATGAGGGGATACGATGACATCTCCTGAACAAAGAAGTTCTGATCATCTTTCACATCCCCTATAGTTACGCTTACATTTGGACAGGCTGCATACAGCTCTCCAGATGAGTTATTAGCTGCTTTAATCATCCACCCATGATCTACATCCATTGGCCACTTACATTTGTTGTAGAGATTTTTAGCCATAAGATTTATTTCAGACCCATGGTCGATTAGAGCGACATACGGCTCTTCCAAGTCACCTATCTTGACAAGGGTTTCAGTGGTGGCCCTTGCCCAATGGCTCCTTGAGTAATGACTCTTTGTAAGAACTTCCTTTTCATCATCCTCATCCACAAAGCGCACTTGTCGTGCCCCTTCAGCAGAGTGATTACATTCCACCACATTCTCTCTCTCTGCCTTTTGCTGTACCTGTACTCCATGAGTCTTGGAAGTGCTTGTCTCCCCTTGTGATGGAATAGATTCAATTATGGACTGCCTTTTCCTTCGTATAATATTAATTATCTCATCATGGAATTCTTTCTTTGCAATCCCCAAGACTTCCCGTAGTGTAAATTCCACCCTACTGTTTAGAATCCTCTCTTCACCTTTTTGAGGTCTGTTGCGGCTTCAATATCAGATTGAAGCTTATAGAGTGGACTTTTCCCTTTACCCTTCTCCTTCTCATGCTTCATTTTTGCTGGCACTTCTTCCATTGATACTTCCTGTGGAGGTCTGCTATGCGGCGGAGGCATATGTGATGGCCCAGGATCCTTCTTTTCACTACCACGGGTGACCCTTTTTGATGACCCTCCTTCCTCATTTTCCCTCTTACGCTTTTCCTCTACCTGTGCCTCATTATTCTGGCATTTTGCAATGTAGGCATGAACAGATAAAGAATCCACAGGCTCTTCCCAGCCAGTCTCAAGACGTATACAGTCACCTGCCTCATGCAAAGCCTGTTTAGACACCTTCTTTGACGCAATTAGCTCCATTGTTGATGGCCAAAAATCTTCATTCTCATAATCTTCATCATTCTCAGACTCCTGCTTTGATTGACCAACCTTTAACCCATAGGTCGCTGCCTCAACCATAGAGATAGCATGTCCAGCAACCATGTCTTCAACCAGCTTTTTCATCCCTCCTTTTCCAAAGTTTGTACTTAATGGAAGACCAGTCTCTGTAAGGTGGATTTTCCCATCTTTGAAAAACACAAGTTGATTTCTGAGGGCTTCTTTATAGCTAGCACAGTCTTTCTTTGCATGTTCTGGGTCATCACACCATATACATCTGAATGTAAGCCCTTCTTTGCTTTGAGGCCTTTGCATAGAAGCCTGCCCTAATGGTAGCCCTTTTTCTTCAATCCTAGACATCTTCAATTTTAGGTCTGGCATGCCCTTAATAAGCTCATCCATCGGCCCTTCTACCTTTGGGATTGCAGCAGCTGGTTTTGGTAGATTCTCAGGGGTAACAGCAGTTATAGGGGTTGCCGAGCTCATTACCATTTTATCCCTCCTTCGCTGCCGCTTTGCTAGCATGGTGACCGCATCCTCGACATCATTCCAATCATTCTTTAGCCCCTGCTCTGTATTCTTATCCTCAAGGAGAATTTCTAGTTTTTCTTGGAGATCTTTCCCAGCAGCTGCTTGTAAGAAGAGCTCTGTTTTTTCCCTATCCAAGGTTGTGCGCTCAATCCTTGATAGCTGGGTGTAGCGCTTCTCAAACTCTCTTAGCAACTCTGTGGCAGAAATTCCCATTTTGGGTTTTGTGACCCATTCCAAGAAAGTTCGCTTGGTCACCCGCTCAGAATCCTCCATGAAATAATCATCCTTCAAAGCAAGCTTGAACTCCTCCCAATTTCTGCCACCATGTGCTGCTTGTAATCCTCTTATGCGCTCTCTTCTTTCAGGAACACATACCAGCTCAAAGCGCAGGTACTTTGTGATGTCCTTACCATCAAATTGATCCACCTTTTTCACAATTGACTGCAATGCTTTAGTCGTGGAAATTTGCCCCCTCTCAGCAGCTTGCTGCTGTTGCATATACATAGTAAACATCTGAAACATTTGCATAACCCCGGGGTAAAAATAAACCCCCTGACCCTCAGGATTCTCAGCCATAGCTTCCCTGTGTATTTCACCACACTCTCACCCCAGCAGTTTCACGTCGGGTTCACCAAAAGCCTGTCGTGACGTGGGCGGTATCGCTGGGAAAGTGCGAGACTTCTGGCTGTGAGAGTAGCTTCAAATCCCAGCAAGGAAACACAAACACATAACTCTTCAAGGAGCATAAGACATCTCCATTTTTGATGACATATACATGTGCCAATTCACTTCAATCATTCCCCAAATTCAGCTTGATGATTACACATAAATTGTGTATCAAGAGCATGACCAGTTCCAAGCATAGATCTCCTGACTCTTTTTCCAAATGCCTCAATCATATCACGTGTAGGCATAACACAATTTACAAAAGATCTCCATATACATGTGACCGTTCACATCACATATATCATATATGTGCCAACTCCATCATTTCAAGATGTCTCTTGATCTCATAAAAACCTGCTTTCAGATTCCAACAACTCACAAAGCAAAAGATGACATATGGCATATGTACAACATATTCATGTGATTTTAGAAAACTCCATGTCTAGCAATCCAAAATCCAACCAAGTAGCTTTTTACAAAATAAAATCTAAATCCCAGAAACTCTTTGTATTTTTGATGCTTTCCTATTCCAAGACTCTCCAAAACCATAAAAATCCCAAAGCCTTCTCGTCCCCAAAAACCTTAAAGGGGGAATATTTTATTCCAAGACTATATGATTTTTTTTGAAATCGTAAGTAACAAAAACAACAAAAACATTACTTATCTCAGAGTAAAAAAAAAGAAGCAAATTCTTGAATTTTTGCTTTTTCCATATTTTGCTTCACTACAGTATGCGCCAAGATCAGTATTCATCATGTATTGTGTGATTTTTTTGAAGATCATCTCCTTTGATAGCACTTCATTCTCTCTTTAATTCTAAACCCAGGATGCCCTATACAGTAACCTTCCTCACAATTTGTGAATCTCTGGTCGAATTCCACTCTGGTTCACTCTTCCCCGTTTTCTGCATATATCCCCCCTCTCGTATCTGCGTTTCCCCTTTTCTCCCATTTCTTTCCCGCAAGAGAATCGGGCTCCCTTCACTTTTGCAGCTAAAAATTTGAATTTCCCCTGATTCGAAATACACTGCGCCTCCTTTTTTTTAGCTTATTAATCGGATATTCCCTTAAAAAAAAAAACCTTCGTGTTTTTGCCACGCAAGCCACCACCTTGTGTATACATCTGCTATTGTCATTTGGATTCTCACGCAAGGGGTATTTCTCACAACACAGTTGCTCACACTACCAAGAAGTGCTCTTTTCAGTGTTCCAAGGCCTCTACTCCCCATCACAATGCAATCCAAGGGCAGATCAACTACAGTATCACATATCTTCTCCCTTGCACCACCCCAATAGATCTTAAAGACCACCAGTAGCTACTTTTGTCGCGCCTCCTCCTGCAGCAAACAGAGAAGCTCACCATCCTGTGGAACCCCATACTTGCTTGCAATGCTAGGTGATGCAAAGTCCACGAGCGGAATCAAAGGAGATCCGGTGTCTTCCCACAGATGCATCTCGCCCCATCTCATTCAGTTTCTTGTTGACAACCACAAACATGAGGTGATCCCCTTCCTTCACTATGTTCTTGAGAGCCCACTCCAAAGCATACCTACTCCCAGGCGAGAAGTCCATGGCAACGCCCACCTGCCTTGCTGTCATCGCCCTTTTAAACAAAAACCCTTGAACAGGAATAGGAAGTTGAAGAGTAAAGATTCTAGACCCTTCGCATCCATGACAAGCTGCTTGCATACATTATATCCATTATATCCATTCGTATACGTTTATGGGCGCATTTTCATCCAAGGTATCAGCACCATAAATATTATCAATGATAGTGTTATGAATCTCTTGCCCTTCTTCTAATGCTGCTAAGCTTGCACATGCATTAAGTGCACATACAAATGTAATGTTGTTAGGTCTGATGCCTTCAACTTGCATCTCATCATACAAACCTAGAGCCTCCTTGTTCTGCTCATTTTGAGTAAGAACAGAAATCATGGCATTCCAAGACACGATATCTCGAAAAGGCATTCTTTCAAAACCAATCCTTGCATCATACATGCTCTCACATTTCCCATACATGTTGAGAGGGGTGTGTTCTACTACAAGGTCTACCATAAGCATAAAAAACTCCATGATTCACACCACACTTATGTACAGAGGCTTCGAGACCTGGCTCAGCCTCAGCTCGTCTTATTGAACCTCCTTTACAATATGAACATATGTACTTAGGCATCATATAATGACTCAAGTCATGGCACTTAATCCCATGCATCTGGATTTGCATTTTGATGGCCTCATATGCATGGTTTCACACCATAGACGTGCCATGGCATCATATAATGACTCAAGTCATGGCACTTAATCCCATGCATCTGGATTTGCATTTTGATGGCCTCATATGCATGGTTTCACACCATAGACGTGCCATGGCATGACAGCGTGGCTACAACACAAAAGGTAATCTATCTTTTGTAACCACGCAATATGCTTATTGTATTAGTAGAGACATGGGATGACCGAGCTTAGGGCTTGTGTAATGCCGGTCATGAGTGAGGAATATATGTACATAGAGCTAGAGAGACTAGAAAGACTAGTTTTGGGCCTCCAATTATAAATGGGCAGCCAGTCATTGTAATTATCAGCTCTTGTATATAAGTCATTTTACGGACTATGAAAAGGGACAATCTCATAAGTGTCATTAGCCCTTGCCTCTTCTCTCTCTCTCTCTCTCTCTCTCTCTCTCTCTCTCTCTCTCTTATTTGAGCTTGTGGGTGCATGTTAGCTTGTGTTTTTTCTTGCTTGCATGCTTGATTGTTGGTGTATGTAAGTAGGGATGGTAATGCTCTCAGTTCTCTACTCTCTCATTTCTATCTACTAAGTCCCTTTCGCATACTAGTTGTGAGATCCCTGTTCCCACCGCGCAACGAATTCAGGGTACTAGCAGCGGAAGTAGCACTTCTTGCGCGAGGCAGGGTCCCACACTCGGGGCCTCGTCCACGGATATCCGGACAAAAGACTAATCCGTCGGTTTTTTCCAAAACCAGACCCGGAAAAACTTCCCTTATCCGAAAAGCACGGGCGATTCCACCAGGATAATTTTTTACTCTAACGTAGTCAAAACCCTTACTGATCAAACAGATCCGACTGCATCTATAAAGATACTTGGTCAGATCAAGGAAGAAACTTGCACTTGGATCATTGGGATCAACGCTTTTTTCCCCACCAAGGAGGCACAGCCGTTGATTCCTATCCATAGAACAATTACTATCCGGGATTTACTTTATCTATCGTAATAACAGAAATTGAGTCTCGATTTACGGATCCATCAGTCCAGCCTAACCCCATCCGATCCCATGGGTTAGCCAACCGCCCAACCACTGTAGTGATGGGATCCAATTTGGAATTTGGTTAGGTTTTGTCCCGGGTACCAAGGAAAAGAGTTCCAAGGCCCCCTAGCCGGAATTTCATGCAAACATAAAACTAGCCACACCACTTACACACCCAATATGAAAATTGCCTTTTTCTTAGCATCAGCTAACTTTAAAACAATCCTTTAATGAAACCATAGTACCACTGATCACAATCTCCCAATTTATCCAGTTGATTCATAATTTGCCATCATTCCTTCATCAGAGTATCTATGGCATCATTGGCAACTAGAACGCTCACCACCTGTCCACACAGGGGCCGTTTCAATAGTTCCTAGCCCATAATACTCAACAATATAATCACTTATCAAGATGGACTCTCGTTGAAGATCAGCAAGATCAACCAACAGATCCATATAAAAGAGCCATGGACTCATCCGTTGAGGACCAGCAAGGTCAGTCAACCAGATCCATGCCCGGTTCCAGAAAACAACTCTTACTCCTTGTTCCAATATCTTCCTCGACGCACGCGTGGGTATCCTGGGCGACCCAGAGCCCGAGCACCGTATGGTCAGCACCCTCTAGGATCCTTCGCAGGTGACCTAGCGCTTCACTCATAGGCCGCTTCCTTGGTCCCTCATCCACCGTACCGGAAGCTCACCATTTTAATCGAACCGAGGCTGGTCAAGACCTCGGCCGACCTTGCTACGCGAGACGTCCTCCATTGACTCTCCGTCAGCAGTTGCAACTTTATCAGTTAGGTCTCCACGACCTTAATCACAAGACGGTCAAAATGCTTTCCCAGCATTCTTGACATAAAACAGCCATTTACAAACAGCATTTACAAACAGTTTACAAATACAATTTCTATATTAACTCTCATTTTTCCACATTATCCCTCATACAATCCACATTACTTATTCCACATTTCATTTATATGTGTACTCATCCAATCACATCATTTTCCATCTCTTCACTTCAGATTCCTTCACATCACATATCATATATTCACATCCATATCCACATCCATACATCCACATCCACATCTACATTCACATCCATACATCCACATCTACATGCTTAACTCCATTTTCACATCCTCATTTATACATCCACATCCCATATCCACATTCATACATACACATCCATATCCGCATTCATACATACACATCCATATCCACATCCACATGCATACATTCATTATCACGTCCTCATTCATACATCCACATCCACATACATACATACATACATCCACATCCACATCCACATTCCCATTCACATCTATATATCTATATCTACATGCACATTTCATCCATACATCCACATCTATATCCTCATTCACATCCATACATCCACATTCATGCATCCACATCTACATGCTTAACTCCATTTTCACATCCTCATTTATACATCCACATCCCATATCCACTTTCATACATACGCATCCATATCCACATCCACATGCATACATATATCCACATCCACATTCCCATTCACATATATACATCCATATCTACATGCACATTCACATCCATACATCCACATCTATATGCTCATTCACATCCATACATCCACATTCATGCATCCACATCTACATGCATACATCCATACATACACATCCACATTTACATCCATGCATCCACATCTACATGCTTAACTCCATTTTCACATCCTCATTTATACATCCACATCCAATATCCACATTCATACATACGCATCCATATCCACATCCACATGCATACATATATCCACATCCACATTCCCATTCACATATATACATTCATATCTACATGCACATTCACATCCATACATCCACATCTATATGCTCATTCACATCCATACATCCACATTCATGCATCCACATCTACATGCATACATCCATACATACACATCCACATTTACATCCATGCATCCACATCTACATCCTCATTCACATCCATACATCCACATTCATGCATCCACATCTACATGCTTATCTCCATTTTCACATCCTCATTTATACATCCACATCCCATATCCACATTCATACATACGCATCCATATCCACATCCACATGCATACATATATCCACATCCACATTCCCATTCACATATATACATCCATATCTACATGCACATTCACATCCATACATCCACATCTATATGCTCATTCACATCCATACATCCACATTCATGCATCCACATCTACATGCATACATCCATACATCCACATCCACATTTACATCCATGCATCCACATCTACATGCTTAACTCCATTTTCACATCCTCATTTATACATCCACATCCCATATCCACATTCATACATACGCATCCATATCCACATCCACATGCATACATATATCCACATCCACATTCCCATTCACATATATACATCCATATCTACATGCACATTCACATCCATACATCCACATCTATATGCTCATTCACATCCATACATCCACATTCATGCATCCACATCTACATGCATACATCCATACATACACATCCACATTTACATCCATGCATCCACATCTACATCCTCATTCACATCCATACATCCATACATCCACATTCATACATCCACATCCACATCCACATTCACATCCATACATCCACATTCATACATCCACATCCACATCCACATTCACATCCATACATCCACATTCATACATCCACATCCACATCCACATTCACATCCATACATCCACATCTATAAGCTTATCTCCATTTTCACATCCTCATTTATACATCCACATCCCATATCCACATTCATACATACACATCCATATCCACATCCACATGCATCTTATCATATTTTATCACTTCCCATATCTTTTATGCATACCTCTATGCATGAAATTCAATTATGCTAAAAGTAACACTTTTATAATAAAATATTCAACTTTTATGCATACCTCTATGCATGAAATCCAATATGATAAAAGTAACACTTTTGATATAAAAAAATTATCCTTTATGCATACTTCTATGCATGAAAATTAAAAATGATAAAAGTAACACTTTTGATATTAAAATATCCTTTATGCATACTTCTATGCATGAAAATTAAAAATGATAAAAGTAACACTTTTGATATTAAAAAAATTATCCTTTATGCATGATATTAAAATTCAATTTCTCCATGATTATAATGAAATTCTTTCAATTAATCTAGGATGATAATTCCTAGAATATGGTAGGAAGTCCTCTTTTTATGCTTTGAATGAAATTATTTTATGCATAATTTTTATAAAAATTTTGCCATAGCTCCGCTGCTATGACTGATAAATCTCAATTTTTTCTAAGGGATAAAGCTTATCATTAAGGAAATAATTAAAATGATCTCTAATTGGATCATTAATCTATAATGGATTGAATCATCAATATGCATAAACTAAAAGCATAGAAAAAAGCCATTAATTTGGCCTCAAGCATAGCTTAATCTTGGATTAAGAAAAAGCTTTATGAAAAGCTTCATTTGGATTGAGAATGGGTCATGAGTATGACCATTTCTTGAGTGAGAGAGAGAATTTACATAAAAACCATTAGAATTTAAACATAAATAAAAATTAACTTCAATAGCATTTGTTAAATTACGTAACTCTTCACTACTATTCACCAATTAACTTTAATAGCATTTAAAAAACCATACCAATTAAGCTTCTCAAGCTTGAGAGGGGTTGAGAAGAGAGAAACATTGAGAAATTATAGAAAAGATCAATATTCACTAATTACCTTACAAATTGCTTGATTCTTTGTTCACAGTAGAGGCCCCCAACCAATCAATTGGTTAAGTATGTTGATGGAGCCACTAATGGGGATTGAAGAAAGAGGGAAGATCCAAAAACTAGTGAATTATTAAATGAATTCACAGTTCTTGGCTTAGGTTGAGTAGAGTAACGATGCATAAACACTATATATTTTTCAACAAGGGGGAGGCTTCTATTTATAGGAAAAATTGAGCTCCTAACCAAACAAACTGATTCTAGAATTTTCTAAATCAGTTTGGTCAATAATTGACCATTTTTAGGTCAGTTAAGCTAACTTTTTGGAACTAGACTTGAATGAGGAGAGAGGAGAGATGAAATATCTCAATTTTTATGAGTTTAAAACTCATTCAAGCATGTGAAATATGCACCTCCTTTAAAGAACTCCCCTTCCTTACATATGTGTCATAATGGAATCATTTTAATATTGCTCATAGTTTTTTTACTAATAAACCTTGTACATTTTCAACTCTTCATCTTATGTGAAATATGCACCTCCTTTAAAGAACTCCCCTTCCTTACATATGTGTCATAATGGAATCATTTTAATATTGCTCATAGTTTTTTTACTAATAAACCTTGTACATTTTCAACTCTTCATCTTATGTGAGCATTTACTCATTTTTGGATACCCAAAATATCTCATATTTTTAATATTGCTCATAGTTTTTTACTAATAAACCTTGTACATTTTCAACTCTTCATCTTATGTGAGCATTTAAGGGACTCCCCTTCCTTACATATGTGTCATAATAAAATCATTATACCCAAAATATCTCATATTTTTAATATTGCACATAGTTTTTTACTAATAAACCTTGTACATTTTCAACTCTTCACCTCATGTGAGCATTTACTCATTTTTGGGTATTTTCTTTTTACAAGTTGGATTTATCTCCTCCCTACACATGGATTGATGCTATTGGTCCATATGAACCTTAATTGGACCATAGTCTAAAGATTTCTGAAAATCTAGACCCTTAGGCTAAGGTTCTTTATACCTATTTTCAATTAATTCCAATTGCACATTGGAAAATTCTTTTTGAATTTCTGTTTCAGGGGAACTCATCTGAATTAGAAGAGATATTTTTCTATCAAAAAATATTCAAAATCTAAATATTCTCTCTCTAGAATATTTTTCTCTCTCTAGGCTAAAACAGATAGAAACAAGGTCTTTATATTTCTGAAGAGGGATTGATTACAGGGAAAGATACTAGACATCAAAAAGGGGGTGGGGGAGGAATCTTACACTAGTTGCAGGAAGTGAAGGTTGAGCTCTCCATAGCTCCCTCCTTTTTGCTCACTACCTAGCCATTGAATCTCTTCTTGGGTGACACAAGAAGAGGTGGAGTGAGCCCCTAGCAACTTCACATCAAAGAGTTAACCCTTTTAGGGTTGTCCAAGTGCAACTCTCCAGACTCGACCCTTGCATGTATCTCTCTTGTCTTCTATTCTCTTTCCCTCTTGTGTGCAAGGTAGCATGTTATTCTTAACAAACGTTCACAACATGAGTGACACACCTTGCCCATGCGCTAGGTTATGGATGATTAACTTCTCGGTTGAGCTGTTTTAAGCTCCTAGTGCGTAGTTGGGCAAAGCCCCATGACCTTGGTTAGTTCTTACACTCTTTCTATGGTGTAAGGGCTTCCCATAAATGGTGCCGCTGCCAGGGAACAACCCTCCCAATTTTGACTCTTTACGTGGAGAAATTGGGATAAAAACAGAAATTAGGGGAGGATTTGTAACACATAAATTTTTGTGTTTTTTACACATTTTACATTTTTGCATTAGTATAACTAATGCAAGTTAATTATGCTTAATCCTCTCTCTAATTTGGGGTATCTTGATTGGTTGGCTGCATTTAATGCCTATAAGCTTTAGGCCACTAGCCAAAAAAAAGTCCAAAAGTCTGTTTTAAGTGGCTAGACACATTTAATGCATTCAAGCTCCCAGTCAAAGATTTTAGAAAAACCCATTTTTGGTATTGAAAAAAACCAACAATTAAAACTGTAGACAGTAAATCAAAAATGTAAAAAGTAAAAATAAAAAAAGCAAAAAGTAAAAAATTTGAAAAGATAAAAGGGAAAGGGAAAAGGTAAAAAAAGTCTGACAGAAAAAAAAAGGAGTAGAAAATTTTTGGAAATTGCTCGCATAAACTTGCATAATATATATTTTAGGCTGCTCATGTTGACGTAACTTGTGTGACACCCAAAAAAATTCATAATTTTATATAGTTAAGGAGCATCCTTAACTATAGGAACCAGTGCATGTAGCGCTTGGTGCTTGGCTAACCTGAAAAAAACACATTATTTTGTGTGTCAGATGGGTTAACACACAAAAGACATATTTTGTGTGTCAAATGGGTTAACACACAAAAGACATATTTTGGAAAAACTTTGGCCAATCCAAAAAAAGGGGATGTGGATGTGAATGTATGTGATGTGGATGTGATGTGATGTAAAGGGATGTGGGTGTGATGTGATGTAAATGAATGTGGATGTGAATGATGAGATGAGCATGAGATGTGAGGTTATGTGATAAGATGTGATGTGATGTAAATGGATGTGGATGTGGATGCGATAAGATGTGATGTAATGTAAATGGGTGTGGAATGAGATGTGAAGTGATGTAAAGGTGATGTGGATGTGAATGGATGTGATGTGATGTAAAGGGATGTGGGTGTGATGTGATGTAAAGGGATGTGGATGTAAATGTGATGAGATGTGAAGTGATAGATGTGAATGTGAATGAATGGATGGATGTGAATAATCGTGCATGTGAATGACTGGATGGATGTGGATGAATGAGATGGGATGTGTATGAATGAGATATGATGTGGATGTGATGTAATGTGGGTAGAATGTATGTGATGGGATGGTGATGAGAATGAATATGATGGATGTGAATGGATGTGATATAAATGAATGTGAATGGATGAGATGTGATGTGAAATGGATGGAATCGGGATAGATGTGAATGGATGAGATGTGATGTGAATGGATGTGATGTGATGTGAAATGGATGTGATGTGAATCGGGATAGATGTGAATGGATGAGATGAGATGTGATGTGATGTGAATTGGGATAGATGTGAATGGATAAGATGTGGTGAAATGGATGTGATATGATGTGGATCGGGGTAGATATGAATCGATGGGATGTGAATGAATGTAATGTGATGAGATGTGGACATGGGTAGATGCGAATGGATGAGATGTGATAAGGATAAATGTGGATAGATGTGATGAAATGGAATATGATGTGATTGGATAAGAATGGATGGACTATGGGAATACATATGATTAGATGTGGATTAAGAAATGTAGATTGATGTGAAACAATGTGGAAAGATGAGACTTCGTTTTATAGAAACTGTATTTATGACCTATTTTTAAATGACTATTTAATACTAGGGAAGCATTTTGACCGTCTTGTGAATGAGGTCGTTGTGGAGGCCTAAGTGATAAAGTGTAATAGCTGAGGAGAGTCAATGGAGGACGTCTCGTGTAGCAAGGTCGTCGACCGAGGTCTTGACCAGCCTCAGTTCGATTTAAATGGCAGGAGAGTGGCTCATCAACATAAATATCATGATGTAGAAGGTTAAGGGCAGATGGCATGGAATTGGAGATCAAATAGTTGGTAAGGGGTTTGTGGGCTTAATGCCAAAACTGGAAGCTCGATGGCAGTCTTCATGAGCGCATCCACTTTGTGGTTGAGTGTGCTGGAGGAAGGAGCCGATGAAGTGGATGGAGGCTGGGTTGGGCCTCAGCATCTCTGGGCTGCTCTTGCAAGAAATGGATGGTAGCCTCCATGAGGTCCCAATGCTTTGCAAAATCTATGGTAGTGCGGGCTAGGGCATCCTCCACTGTCTGGGCCTGAATTATCGCCTCTTGATGCAAGCCTTGAATGATTGTAATAAGCTCTATGTGGGCTCTCTCGACCGCTGCATGGGCCTGGTGGACTTGTGTTGGAGCTTAGTGATGTGGGAAATTGTTGAAATATACAACTGAATAGGGTGTGTGTGGGAAACAAGCCCTTGGTTAGAGGCTGTAAAAGAGAATGTGTAAATGTGAAAGAACCTGGTGGACTTGTGTTGGAGCTTAGTGATGGGGAAATTGTTGAAATATACAAGTGAATAGGGTGTGTGCAGGAACAAGCCCTTGGTTAGAGGCTGTAAAAGAGAATGTGTAAATGTGAAAGAACCTATGAAAAGGTGAGAAAAATCTAATGGGAGAGAATAAAGGGTAGCGTGAGAAGATTTAGGAAGTGTGGAGATATTCTAGGAAAAGTGAAGAGGTGGAGAGAATCAAGCAAAAGAGGTGGAGATATTCTGGGAGAGGTGGAGTGAATCAAAGAGAAATCAGTGGGATTAGATGCTTGGATGTAAACTCTATAAATTGAGGCATTGGCCTAATGAGAATTTGTTGGTTTTTGATTATCCATGCCTACATTAAGCTATTTGCTAATTACTCACTAATTACGTCTTAATTATTATCTAATCACTTTGTTAATGATGTTGATTCTAGTATTTGATCCACCATAGCTCATCACATTGCTCTAATTTCAATGGTAGCAGAGCCATGCCTAGAATCCATCATTTTATGAGTCCATTATCTAGTTAATCAAGATTAGTAGATAATTAGGAATTAATCAAAAAATTTAGTTGTTTTCAGCCCCTGTACCCCCAGCTGGTGGAGGAGCTCTAGCTCCTTGCACACTCAACCATTGCCCAAACCCTTCTAGCCGGAAGATAGCTAACCCATAGGAGCTCTAGCCAGTCGAAACAGAAGCACAAACTGCCGCCGTCGGCGGATGAAGGAGAAATCGTGATTTTTTGCAGCGTAATTTTTTCTGATAAATTTGTAGATCTTGTCTTCATCAAATCAAATTGCTCTAATTCCTCATAGCTCCAGGGGTTTTCAAGCATGCTCTATAAGCTGGTGAAGTTAGAATTCAATTTGATCAAGTCTACAGTGAGATCCAAGCTCTTCATAAAATCTACATGTGATTTTGGTAAAACAGAGATTAAGCATTCAATATTTGGTCAAATCTTGTGTTTATTAGCTTAATCCTCTACTAGACTCATTGCTATTGATGTCTTTGAAAGCATTTGAGCTCATTTGAAGTCTAAGGCATCAGATTTGGACTCCTCGCATACTCTATTTTTTGCACACAAAATAGAGGATTAATTTGCTAATCAGTGATTAATTAGTACTGTTAATCACTATATTTTGGTGCAATTGAGGGTTCAAATTAACCATTAGGTATTTGATACAGATCCCTATAACTTCAGATTGAAATTCGGAGTTGGTTTGATACTCCAACCATTCCGTACAAATTGGTTACCCTTGATTTAATGTAATTTCTGGTAAAATTGTGCTGATAAAATTGTGGTAATCATCATTTTACATTTAACCCTTGGTTAATGCCTGTAAATCTCACTCAAATTCAAGATTATTCACAGCCAGAGTTGCATTTGGGAATGTGTATAAGAATGAATGCTATACGCATTATGTATTGGGCACATTACATCAGTGTAAAAATGGGATCAGACATTGCCCTTGTCCATAATAAGGCAAGAGGTAAGACCTCCTGCATAGATTTGGGTTTGCATTGCATAATGACACAAGATGAACATCAAAAGTCCAAAAGAACTGTCAGCAAAACATTTAAACATGTTGCTCACATGGAGCAAAAAGACTTAACGGACAAGCTCATGGCCCCAGCCATGAAAGAAGAAGAATATCTCTTTCCAAGAGGAAGATCCACACCAAGAAGATCTAGAGGAAGCATTGAAGGAAGGCATGGACACAAGAAGAGAAGCTTCCACAAGAAGACTGAAAGAAGAGAAAGACATGGACGCGTGAAGAGAAGCTGCCACAACAAGAAGACTGAAGACAAGAGAAGATGTGAGGCTCCAAAGAGTGAGGAGCCATGTGAAAATCTCTGAGAGAGAGAGAGAGAGAGAGACCCCACAACCCAATGTAACCTGCCCCAACAAAATAAAACCACCTCTAAGCCACCGATGATGTAGTCCACGTGGTAGGTAGATGTATGTGTGAGCACTTTAGTCAAGGTCACGGCGCGGGCAACTATAGTAAGCCTTGGACACATAGAGAGAGAGAGTGTCAAGGACTATCAGTTTAGGGACTTGAGGCACTGGTCGCGGGCTATCAAGTAAGAGAGAAACTTGGTACAGGGTCCAGGTGTGCTAAGTTAACTTGAGGGGAGGTGTGCTAGGCACTGATCGCTCAAGTAAGAGGGAAACTTGGTATAGGGTCCAGGTGTTCTAGGAGTATTCACTTGAGGGGAGGTGTTGAAATATACAAGTGAATAGGGTGTGTGCGGGAACAAGCCCTTGGTTAGAGGCTGTAAAAGAGAATGTGTAAATGTGAAAGAACCTATGAAAAGGTGAGAAGAATCTACTAGGAGAGAATAAAGGGTAGCATGAGAAGATTTAGGAAGTGTGGAGATATTCTGGGAAAAGTGAAGAGGTGGAGAGAATCAGGCAAAAGAGGTGGAGATATTCTGGGAGAGGTGGAGTGAATCAAGGAGAAATCAGTGGGATTAGATGCTTGGATGTAAACTCTATAAATTGAGGCATTGGCCTAATGAGAATTTGCTGGTTTTTGATTATCCATGCCTACATTAAGCTATTTGCTAATTGCTCACTAATTACATCTTAATTATTATCTAATCACTTTGTTAATGATGTTGATTCTAGTGTTTGATCCACCATAGCTCATCACATTGCTCTAATTTCAACAGAAATGGCAGTTCTAATTGCTCGATCTATTGGTCGAAATTCTAGTATTTTAATTATTATCTAATCACTTTGTTAATGATGTTGATTCTAGTATTTGATCCACCATAGCTCATCACATTGCTCTAATTTCAACAAAAATGGCAGTTCTAATTGCTCGATCTATTGGTCGAACTTCTTTTGCAGCTCCATAAATTGTTTGTTTGTTTGGTATAGATCCTCAAACATAGCAGTCTCTTGGGCCTTGGCTAGGAGCATTTCTCATTGGGAGACCTAGGCCATTTCCTGTTGCCTGTATAAACAATTTGTCATT
Organism: Cibotium barometz; assembly: GCF_041138505.1. Taxonomy (NCBI): domain Eukaryota; kingdom Viridiplantae; phylum Streptophyta; class Polypodiopsida; order Cyatheales; family Cibotiaceae; genus Cibotium; species Cibotium barometz. The sequence goes on along the minus strand of NC_141048.1, from coordinate 548,927 downwards.
TGCGTAATGAGATCCTATGCCATGGGTGAAAATCCAAGGGCGAAGTTTGGAATATCTTCGTGGGCCGTATGGATGCTCTCTGCATAAGCTTGGCTGTGTTAAGAATGCTAAGCTTGGGGTTAATCATGGTGGTGTAGACATAGATTAAGCATAGTGATTAGGGGGGATTAAACCAAACAAGATAAGTCATGAGAGAGATATGTGCACACTCAACAAGACTCTATTACATATGCTTCAAACAAAGGCTTCTAATATAGATAGCCTTGACCCAATCCACTTTACATGTGTCCACCCATGTGGCACACTCATCTCCACTTGAATAGTCAACACTCACACACCACATATTCTAAGATATCTAGCACTTCTAGAGTGCATTCCCACACACACATATTCACCCAATCAATTTAGCATTGCACCATGCGCAATGCATCTCTCAACACTCCCTCTCAATGCTAAATTGTGACGCCATCTTTTCAACACTCCCCCTTGGTGTCACATGTACAAACAATCCATTTTAAGGCTCTACGTGGCCTAGGCAGGGCACCCTCATATGCATACATCCATGTGTGAACATCGTCACCAAAAATATGTACCATTAGACAGCTTCTGCATGTGTCAGACAAGTTTGGAATCCACCAAACTTCACTTTGAGCGTCAATCGCTCGGGGCGGCACACCCATGTGACGAGCCCAACTGCTCGCACATCCATCTCGAATTCCATCGAGATTACACACATGCCAAACATTTTGCTTTTGAGCTCTCAGTAGGTCGAGTAGGAGAACCCTCATACTGCGGGGTGAAAGCAAAATCTCGTCTTGAGCTTTTGACGAGTTCGGGTATGGTTACCCATCACGAACATTTGGGTGAAATCATATACAAATCATTTTGCGCACAGAAAACCCCTCCGTGTGTGAACAAACTTTTTAAAAACTTGAAAATTGATTGTGTGAATGCACCTTTGTTTAAGTGTGTTGTACACCACACAAAAAACCTTATGTGAATAATTTTGAAAAAAATGTGCCTCTTGAATGCGCTGTTGAAAATCCTCTCTGCCTGAACTGCACCGCCTCTGATTTCTATGCTATACACCAACCGCCTCTGATTTCTATGCTATAGTTGGGGCCCGGGGGGCCCGCTTTTCAAGTCTCCTTCTTCTTAGAGTATCTGTGCAGCTGCACTCAAGCTCACCTACTCAATCTGCAGGCCACAAGGTATTGCTACCTCTTGTTAGCAGCCCTCGTCACTCATGGGCTTTTGATGCTCCTGGCGCGACCCTTAGGTCCTGTGAGCACATTCTTTCTCTTAAGAGCTTAAATTGTGTTGTGCTCTCTGCATGAGCTCATGCTATCGGCACTCCTTGCTCTCTCTCTCTCTCTCTCTCTCTCTCTGTTTTCACACAGGCACTGTGCAAACTCCCTTGTTGCTCGTGTAGCATTTCAGCAAAAAACTCCTCCTAGAACCTACAACATTACTTTCACCTTACAAATTTGGTTAGTGAGCTCTCTGTGGAACCATGGCTAGATAGTTTGATATAGCTGCTATGTGCAATTTCTCCAAATGCCCTATTTTGAGCTATTCCAATCAGCCCATGTCCTTGTAGCTAGTAAAATTGTCACGTGCGCTGCTGCTATTGTTGCTGATTTTTGCTTCTTGGTGCTAGTCTACATGTTGATGCGCCCAGCTCATTCTACACCTATTGTTGTCTGTCTCCTGCTGTAGTTTCTCACTACCATATAGCTGCTCTAACAACCACTTTCAAGTCTTCTTGCCATAGCAAACTGTTACATCTCCTTCATGAGATTTACACAACCATCATCATGGTTATACCTTGAGCTCCCCATGAGCTCATCTCCTTTTACCTCAACCATCAAACCTCCCTAATGAGGTTTTCATACCATTCAATGGCTGTTGTAGCTCACCAATGAGCTTATGCTCCCCTTCTTTGCATGCAGAACATTAAGGGTGCTTTCTTCAAGTGGTTTCTCTTGAACCATAGGTGCAAAAAACTTTGTGAAGACTCTACCATTGTCTTCACCACAAATGAGTGCATCCCACTCTTGATGCACACACATGGACTCCATCTTGAGTCTCAAACCTTGCTTGCTTCAGCCAAGCAAAACATGCACCTTTAAACATGCTCTTTACCCAAGTGCAAAGAACCATAGGAGTCACAAATCCCAACATGGCAACCCTTTTCAACAAATACAAGCATTCTTCCATGCTCTAACACCAAATTAGAGGCAAAAGCACCAAAGTACCTTCACAAATCTCCTTAGCAGCTTCTCCTTGATGACGCCAAAGACTTCATAGCCTTCATACTTGCTGATATCTCCATTGTCAGCTTCTTTGAGAAGCACCATATACTCCAAATCTAGAAGTGCTAGATATCTTAGAATATGTGGTGTGTGAGTGTTGACTATTCAAGTGGAGATGAGTGTGCCACATGGGTGGACACATGTAAAGTGGATTGGGTCAAGGATATCTATATTAGAAGCCTTTGTTTGAAGCATATGTAATAGAGTCTTGTTGAGTGTGCACATATCTCTCTCATGGCTTATCTTGTTTGGTTTAATCCCCCCTAATCACTATGCTTAATCTATGTCTACACCACCATGATTAACCCCAAGCTTAGCATTCTTAACATGGTATCAGAGCCAACTTGGGCTCTTATTCATAGTGGATATTTATGTATAGTTTTCTTAGTTATGTGTTCATATGATTAAGCATTATTTACAGTTTATTATGAGAAAAAATTAGCACACTCATTGTCATTAGTATTGCATTTGGAGATATCTAGCACTTCTTTGAGAAGCACCATATACTCCACTTGATTGGCGTCATGAGTCTTTGTGAAAAATAGTGACATGTAGAGGTCCAGCTCCCAAGGCTCCAGGGTGGGTAATCTCCCCAATCCGAGCAGCTCTAACTTCTGTGTACTAACTTCAATCCGAGCAACTCTAACTTGTGGACCACCACAAGATCTCAGCGGCAATGGCTTTATAACAGGGACTTGTGTAGTAAAGGAGTTTGTACTCAACTTTACGATTGTTCTTCATCAAAAAATGGACTGTGTGTCCATTGATATGCTTCATCAATGCCTCACCCAAATGGGAAAGCTGGGTTGGGTGCTTGGCATATGCTTTAAAGCGTCCACCGGCAAGCCTCTTCCTCCTCAGAGAAATGTGGTGGATCATTTCCTGAGATGAGTCAGAAGCTTGTGACATAGTGCTTCTTGAAAAATGGGGGGAAAATTTGGGAGAAAATTTTGCAATAGTATGGCTAGGGTGGAAGTGAAAAGTGAGGAATTGGAAGGGGGGTCCATATTTATAGTTCTGGGGGAAAGACATAGCCATGGCAAATCTAGGGAACAGGCGTGCCACTGTAAACAAATGGGCCTGCAAAGTGAGCAAACATGCATGGGATATTCAGCGAATGGCCATGGGAACTTGTAGAATCAGAAGGAACATCTGCGGGCTTGCCAAGAGATGGTTGGAATGGCTGGGGGCTTTGGATCAAGAATTGGTACGACTGTGGTAATAGGTGGAAGAAGGAATGGACGTTCCAAAACTTGGAACGTCCATGGAAATCTAGATTCTGAGAAGCGAAAGGCCAAGGAAAACTTGGTAACGGCCGTGGAAAATTTAGTATGGTCGTGGTATGACTGTTGCATTAATTAAAAATTTATTTTAGGTGCACCTTGTAAACAGGTTTTGTACATAGAGGCTAGGCTGTCAACACCCCGAGTGTGGGTTTTGTACTGACCGCCGCATGCCCAGTTTGCCAAGCGGAGTCTATTCCAATTAGGCAATGGCAAGGTAGGTGGTAGCGCTTCTTGAAGATATTCCGATGAGGGTGGTGAGGAAGTAGCTATGGCTGAGGGGATTGATGGGAGTTTTGTAGTCCTAGTAGCGAGCCTCTAAATGATGGGAAGTAGCGAGCCTCTAAATGATAGGCATAGGAATTGTTGACGTCGAAGGTATACTTGTAAAAGAAGGTGTGTCAATGGTAGCATGGGGGTGGGTGTGTCACACTAGACCTTTTGCTTTCCTTTGTCCCAAGTAATCTTCACCGCAGATATGACCTTAGGTACCCATTGAAGTGTGGGTGACTGTCGTGTGATACGACATAGGGACTTAGGCTGTAGAGGTTTGGGGATCCATATGGTACGATTGCCTTCATAGAAATGTTGGTCATGGAGAAGAGGTTTTGAGATCTATCGAAAGGTTGAGTGCGTGAGTTTAGGGTTCGGTTAAGGGTCGGAATAATGCATTGAAGAGCGTTTAGGTTTGCATCGATTTTATACCTTGTAGGCTTGAGGTTGGTGAATGGGGGGCCTACACTAGGGAGGACGAGGAGCTCTGGATGCTTGTTGGTAGAAAGGATTTATCAAAAGTAAATTCATTTTGGATGCCATTATAGCTCTCTTGAAGGGAGTTGAGTATGCCCAACAAACACAACAAGATTTTATCTTCTTCAAAATTGATTTTGACAAATCCTATGATAGATTTGAATAGGATTTTATTCTATAATCCCTCAAAGACATGGGGTTGGGGCCCCACTTCATTAAAAAGGTGCATGTTTTATTTGCTAATGCAAGGGTTAGGGTTATAGTGAATGGTACTCTAACATGGTCCTTTGAGCTATGCAGATTCATTAGATAGGGTTGCCCTCTTTCCCCACTGCTGTTTGCTATAGCAGAGCTAATGCTCTTGGATGGCTAGTTCAAAATGCAATAGAAGAAGGAAGGATGCATGGCATCTATATGCCGAATGGCAGGCAAACATGTCTTCAACAATTTGCTAATGATACGAATGGTCTCATACATAATGATGCAATCTCTATTGATACATTTTGGAGATGTATGTGGGTTTTCTGCCTAGCCTCAGGGTCAATTATTAACCATTTAAAAACAGGGATAAAAATGATGCTTGAAGAGCCTCTTCAGTGGCTATTGGACCAAGGATGTATGATTATCTAGAAAGGGCAAATATTCATACTCATTGGGATCCCAATGGGATTCAGAGTGTCTATGCATCAAAGATGGACTTGGGTTCTTGAAAAAATACAGAATAAATTCAGTAAATGGTCTGGCACGCAACATAACTTGGCTGGTAGAATGGTTCTCCTAAACACATCTTATTCCCCACTGCTTTATACTTCCTGTCATGTTGGTGTCCCTCTAACTCAGGCTTAAAACAACTTGAAATGCAGAAGAAGTCAAATTCCCCAAAGTGGCTTGGAATATATGTACACAACCGAAGAATCGAGGGGGTTTGTGTCTGCTGAATATCATAGAAATTGCTGACCATATGGCAGGCAAGTGGGTTGTTCAAAGTTTTTATATGCCAAATGCTGACTGGGCAATTCTATTGTGCTGCATTTTGGACCAATTCAGTCTGTAAGAGTTCCCTAGGTGGAAAAAGTTTTCGGAAGTGCACTAGTCAAATTGGTATGGCAAGCATGGAATAGATGTAAACCAGAAATTGTACTGCAAAGAAATACTTGAAAACATGCCCACATTTTACATGTGGACTCCATCTGGTTCTCTTCAATGCTCTCTGATAAAATTTTTTATAGAGCAATATAAACATGCCTTTAAGCTCCATAAAAAAGGCATACATATTTGGGAAAATACATGGAACAGATCTGCAAATGGCTTACAGAACAAGAGCTAAAATCTATCTTCAGGGTATCATATGAAGACACTCTCCTGATTCAGAGCAGAATGCAGTTGTGGCTTGATGATAAAAAGACTCAGATCCAACTGTGGGGTTCTTTTACCCACCACAAAGCTTTTGTGTAGAAGTCCAAATGTAACCTATTGCCAATCCCGACCCTTCCTTCCCGAGGACCACCTCTACATGGCAAGCTGAATAGTAGATGGAACATCCTCTGGGATAGGAAACATTGGGGTTTCAAATTCAAAAATATGTGGTCGCCCTTCATCCCGCCAAAAAAATCGTACTTGCTTTGGTTAGTTGCCCATAAAGCTCTATGGACAAACTCAAGAGCCCAGCGCTTTGGGTACAAAAGTGGAGTATGCCTAAGATGTCATGCAGCATTGGAAACAATAGAGCATCTGTTTCTAGGTTGTGCCCATAACATAGAAGCCATTAAATTTCAGAACTAATGTGGAAGCTCCGTACAGAACTGGCAATTGTCATGGCAAGAAATCCTTTCTGTTGTGCTCTGAAATGTCATTCGTGCTAAATATCTCTGGGCTATTTGGATTCATAGAAATAACTGTTTGTTTAAGAATGCACATAGAAATATGATGCATGGACTGAGATTTGAACTACATGTGCAGATAAAGACGCTGCATAGAGCAAGCTTGAAGGCTTGTGAAGCGCAATACACAAAAAATGCAATAGCATGGACCTTGGAGATGACCAAGGCTAAAGAGAAATTCCAAAAGAAAATTAGGGAAATTCACTATGAAAGGAAATTTCAGGATGGTCTGGTGGTTGGTGAAGAAGTCGACCTCTTGATCAAGGATTCAGATTTGCAGAAATACATACTCAATCTTACTGAGATGAGGAATGTGTTAGCTTAAGATAGAATTAAGCTTTTTCAAAGCTTAGATGTATCCCCAAACTAGACCCTAGGGTCTCATTTTGTTTTTGTTATCTTTCTCTGTTAATATATTTACAATTAAAAAAAAATCCAAAGAGAAGAGAGAAGGGAAATCTATCTCTATATTTCTTATCGGGCTAAGACTCTCCCTCCACGTGGCGACTTTTTTAGGGTTCCCTAGTTTTTAAAGGAACTTTGGTTTCAAAAAAGAACGTTGGGTGGTTTGTTGACAGGAGAGCCACCTCATGATTACACTCCCACTTGAAGTTTTGAATTTTGCCTCTACCACGACCTCTCTCCCTCAAGGAGGGGTTATGCAGACGATGCCAAGAAAACACAGAGTTTACACCTCTCTGTATTGGGCAACGTAGTTGACGTACTCTCTAGCAAGGGATCCATCAGGTGCGAGCAAACAGCAACGTGAAGGCCGTCACTTGGGTGTCCCCTTTACAAAACTGTGCAGCCAGCGCCTTCGGCTACTGGCTGCCCATGGCCAATATGGGAACCCGCTCTTCATGAGCAAGCTGCGCCTTCAGCTACTCAGCACCAGCGAGCCCTTATCCAACTGAACCTAATACTAAGACTGCGCTCCCCCCTCTCTCTCTCTCTCTGCCAGCAAGGAAGGCTAGGTGTAAAAAAGTCGCTTTACCTTTGGTATGGTCCTCTGCATGGACATAGGAAGCTTTCGTTCGCTGTTAGGATAAGCTTTTGTCTACATATGTAGCACCACCACTCACCACCTTCTCCTATGCGTCAAGATACAGGCGTAGCGGGGTAGCGCTACAACTAAGAGGTGGAGACGGTTCTAGCAGCAGTGGAGCGTCAGAAGAGATGGTGATTCTGGCCATAGTAGAGGCTCTTAGAAGGCGGTGGTGATGTGGCAAATCTCACATGAGAACAATGTATTACGTACGCACTTGACATCAGCACTTAACATTAGTACTGTAATACGGGAATGAATACCCTCTTACCATGCAGCATCTATTGGAAAGGTAAGTGTTAATGATAAATGAATATAGAACTAATTATACACAGAGTGACATGATTAATGCTTCACTAACGCGAACTGCTAAATTATTGTATGAGATGTTGATTGATTGATTGCTTGATTCCTCCGAATACACAAGCATATAGCCTTTTAAAGAGTTACATGGTCATGAGATTCAAACAGGCGTGACCTCCTGTTTACACCCCTTGAGATCCAATAATGACTATTCATGTAAGGTACACAGTGCGGCATTACGCTTGTGGTCCAGACTCCAGATTTGCGGTGTGCGGCCCACATAACACTTGCCATGCACGGTGGACAATGGGAACCCACAAAAAGAAACTGTCGCAATTCGCAACAACATCAACACCTCTACTGTGGTCGATCCGCACCACGTCAATGCCTTCTGGAATCTTCATTAGAATTGTTGACGCAACTTGATGATCCTTCATGCGTTTGCTAAACTTCCCGAAACAAGCCTTCATATTGCTGTGAGTAGGTACTAGTCGAGCCTCTGGCCATTTTGCGATCTCGGCAAAACCTGATCCACCAGTCCTTGAACACCAGCATGCACCTGTTCCTCAGTTGGCTCCATTAGAATAGTGCATGTTTCCGGAGCTATAGATAATTGTGCAAAAGACACATGCCGATCATAGTGGCGTGACAAAAATTCATTGGTGGCCGCAATCCACCAAGGTGGTTGAGGAGGCAAATGCAGAGCAAAGCTATGGGAGCACATCTCAAGCCAGAAGCAGAGATTACGGATAACCTCCCTCTGCCATGAATGCCGCCGTAAGATGCTTCCTCTTTTGCACCGCCTCATCCCATTCAACAAACCAACTTGGCCATATCTGCATCAAAAATATCCAGGGCAATGTCTTCATCAACAATTACTTGTTTACCCTTGTTACCTTGTGAAACAACAATATCGGGAACCTGTGTAGAAGCGGATTCCGCAGGAAGGCCAGATTCTACAACAAGCCTGCTTGCCCCTAAACTGCGCCATAATGCAATTTGTTCCTCCCACTACTGTGACACCTCCAGGCGAAGAGTGACTGCCAAGGATTCCAGATCTTCCATGTTGATCAAAACGTCACCTAGATTAAGCATAAGATAATTAGCTAAAGCATAAGATAATTAGCTAAAGCATCATTGGTGTGTCGTGGGGGGCGAGAAATTTCTTCCATGACCGCTTGAGAAAAATTCTCTTGAGCATCTCGCACATTTTCTTCACTAAGTTTTGCAGCTTGCACCCTTTGTTCTAATGCAGTGGTTCTATTTTCCAGTAGAGGTACAACAGCAGCTTCTTCTCTCAGAATAGTATTTTGCATTTCCAGAGCTTGTACCTGCTCTTCCAAGGCTTACATCCGCTCCACCTGAGCGTTGGATTGTGGCATCGTATGCAAGGAGTGTGCCACATGAGTAAGCAATCCGGCATAGCTTTCCAAATGAGTAGGCTAGATAGTGTACTGCGCGACTACTCCCAAGGAAAAGGCACCTCAGCACTACCATCGCATCAGTATGTATTACAGTTATGAAAGGTGTTGCAGTCTCAGAGGCACCCCCTAGATCTGCACTAACTAGGCTAGGCTCTGTAGAACTTGTAATTGCTGAAGAAACAGATACAGTTGTGGTACCGCACACACCACCATCTTCTGCCTCACCTGCCTGTGCCATCTATCGAGAGCAGAGATACCTTGTGGTGTCATTTCCAAACTGAACCGCACCAGAGTAGATACAGCAGATGCGAGTGTCTCTGTGCTGATACAAATCCAATTGTAGAAATTGGTGAAACAAGCATGTCTCTAGGTACTTCGAAGACTGGTGGGGTATCCTCATGGCTCTCTGACCTTTGAGCCTCACTTAATTCAACATTCAGTAGCACAGGTGAAACAGTTTTGAATAGGGTCACAGATGTACGTTTCCGCCCCCTTCACTGTGAACTACCACCTGGTTGAGTGGTGCCATTGGAAACTACTACTATGACTTCAGCACTAATAGACAAAGGTCTGGAAAAATGGCAAAGAGGGCGCATATAAACCAAAAAATTGGGCTCCAAAGGAAACAATATCTGTAAAATCTACCCTATCTTAGAATTTACTATTGCTCCCCTTGCAACCTGCACACAAACGCGCTGGGCTTCAAAGTGAATCCTATCCTTCAGAACTCGGGCCCAAGACACAACACCATATTTAGCGGTCTTCAAGAAATTCATAACCTTGAGAGAAATAGTGTAAGTCTTGCCTTGAAACCAAACCATCTATAGCAATCCCTAACTCTTGGATTGGTGCAACCAGACAATTTATGCTCACCACTAACTCTTGGCCCAAACTCGACCTCCATCTCTTGTTGTGCGGTGACCATCTGAACATCCTGAATGACACCATCTAGAGGCGTTCATGAATAAGTTGCACAATTAACTCTCTAACTTCTCCATTGATTTCCACCATGTCATCACCCTGAAGCTACTGCAACAATCGATATGACATAGGATGCACTGGCACTCTCGCAGACCAATGGAGGTTTGCAAAAACCCTCATACGCATGTCCTGCAGCCACGCATCAATAATAGGTAGCTTGAGGTTCTGAATGTGAGTCAGCAGTAGAAACTGTGCCAGAGCCATCATGCTTGTAGACAAAGAAGGGCATGCGGAGAAGTAGAGAACTCGTAAAGCGCTCAAAGAAGCAAGAAGGTATGCGAACACAAAAGTGAAAATCCAAAAATAGAATTTTTCCCTTTGCATACAACCACTCGCATAGCGGACCACATCCGATGTAAACTTTTTCTCAAACTTCGTGCAACAGCTAAGATTGTATCTTTCTCCTCATTATTTGTTAAAGAGATCATCATGAAAGAGACATCCGCCTCCTCAGAAATTGAAAATGGGCATTGAATGGGTGCCGCTGCATAATAATGCCACAACCGGAATCCATTAATTGGAGAAGAGAGAGCTTCACCCTGCAAGTTTGCCAAAAAGAATGAAGTGGCCCAACAAGGAGCATATATCCAGAAAGGACCAGACCAATGCAACTTCATCTTGCTTGGCAGCTTCCCCATGCGAGTATTGAACACCGAAACTAACTGCCCTTTTTGAAAAATATTTTTCTTCAAGTGCCGATCCACCTGACGTTTCCTGTGATTCTGGAGTTCCTGGGCCTAGTAAAAACTCTAGCCGATCTTCATCTAATGAACTCAAGACTTCCATTCAATATGCTAAGGACTCTGTTGGCAGCAATTTATGTTCCACTGCAATCCACAAACTCAACAACAAACTTGACCGATGTGATAGCCTCCATGCCAAATGCCAGCTTGAAAGGAGCTAATCTAATTGCCACCTTGTAAGCTGTGCGATACACCCAAAGTGCTGATGAAGCTTAACATCCCAATCCGTCTAATGCTTGCTTTTACAAATGGATTTGGGTCGTCCGGTTAGGGAGCATCGGTTACGGAGACGGACGGGTGCACTGTTACGCGGTAGAGATTGTAATCCCTTGGAAATCTTTATTTTTTCCTGGATGGGGTATTAGCAACCGTTTCCAGCTGTTGTCCCCCTCCCAAGGGCAGGTTCTTACGCGTTACTCACCCGTCCGCCACTGGAAACACCACGAGGATGCTTCCCGTCTGACTTGCATGTGGCTTCGTCAGAATGTGCACAATCTACTTATTGGATGATTTAGCCAATCCATTGGCTTACGGATAATAGGGAGATAATTTCTTGTGAAGAAACCGGGCAGCCAAAATGAGTGAATACATCCTTGTTGTAAGATTCCTCCCTCCAGCTTTTGAGGTGTGCAGGTGTAAGAACCTCCCCTTCTGATCTTATAATTATTCCCCTCTCTGAAATAAAAGAAAGATCCTGTTTTACCCTGTTTTGGCTTGGAGAGAGAAAATATCTAGAGGGAGGTAATTCAAAAGTGAGATATTTTTAGATATAAAAATCCTCCTAGTGTCTAAAATGGTTTCCCCTAAAATAAAAATTCAAAAAGAACTTTTCAATGTGCAATTGGAATTAATTAAAAATAGGTATAAAGGACCTTAGCCTAAGGGTCTAGATTTTTAGAAATTTTTAGATTATGGTCCAATTAAGGTTCCTATAGACCAATAAGATTAATCCAAATGTAGGGAGGAGATAAATTGAAGAATAAAAGAACCCCCCCCCCAAAAAAATGAGTAAATGCTCACATAAGATGAAGAGTGGACTAAGGACCAAAGAAAAGAATTAAAAAACTGAATTTTGACACCTCAGTGTTGTGGGGATCTCCCCTCATGACGTAGGCGCCTTTTTCTCATCATTATCCCCAATTCTTAATCATTCAATAAAATGAGATATTATCATCTCTCCTCTCTCCTATTTCAAAACTAGATCCAAAAAGTAAGCTGAACTGACCCAAAAATGGTCAAAAATTGACCAAACTAATCTTAGAATCAATTTGCTTGGTTAGAGGCTCACTTTTTCCTATAAATAGAAGCCTCCCCCTTTGTAAAAGCTTAATGGTGTTTATGCACTGTAACTCTGCTCCTGTCTTGACATTGAATTTTTTAATAATTCAATTATTTTTGGCCTAATCCTCTCCAAAGTGAATTGGTGGCCACTCTTGCTTCAAACAAGAGTAGAACCCTCAATCCCTCAAGCCAAAGGAGAGCTTACAAGCTCCATGTAAGCTAATTTTCTTATTTGTTTGATGAAGAATCTATGGTTTTCTTAATTTTTATGTTTTGCAGATGTTGAAAAAGTGTTATTCTCATTAAATTTGATTTCTATGCATAGAAAGATGCATAAAGGACTTTTTTTATTACAAAAGTGTTATTCTCATTAAATTTGATTTCTATGCATAGAAAGATGCATAAAGGAATTTTTTTAAATTACAAAAGTGTTATTCTCATTAAATTTGATTTTCATGCATAGAAAGATGCATAAAGGAATTTTTTTATTGCAAGTGTTATTCTCATTAAATTTGATTTTTATGCATAGAAAGATGCATAAAGGAATTTTTTAACTACAAAAGTGTTATTCTCATTAAATTTGTTTTTTATGCATAGAAAGACGCATAAAAGATTTTTTTTATTACAAAAGTGTTATTCTTATTAAATTTGATTTTTATGCATAGAAAGATGTATAAAGGAAAATTTTTAATTATAAAAGTGTTATTTTTATAAAAATTGATTTTTATGTATAAATAGATGCATAAATAAATTCTTTTTATTTTAAAAGTGTTATTCCTATTAAATTTGATTTTATGCATAAATAGATGCATAAAAGGATTTTTTTATATAAAAGATTTGATTTTTATGCATAAATAGATGCATAAAGAATTTTTATATCAAAATTAGAATTCTCTTAAATTCTATGTTTAAATTCTATGAGTATTTGATAAATGAATAATTAAATACTCTAAGAGAGAAATTTTTATCGTTTTATATTCACACGGATTGTAAAAAGAGAATTCACGAAATCTATCGAGATCAAAATATTCAGATAAATGATTAATCTATTCCTCATTGCAATTCGTAACTAATTTAGAAATCAGTTAAGTGAATATTCAAAGAAAGAAATTCAGTAAAATAGTAACTGAATTATCAAACCTTTTCGAGAAAGATAGATCAAGAAAAATCTTATCCGACTCGAACCTTGAATCAGACTATGACCAAGACCAAACTCTTTTGTCAGTTTTGAGGAAATAAGGTGTGACCAGTTTAGAAAAATACACTCAAAATTCCCACCAAATTTGAAACTAAGTTTGAGACCCTTTGAATTGATCTATGGATCAAGGTTATAGAACTCGAGGAATTCTGGTATGAAATTCAAAATTCCGATCAAGAAGTTTTGGGGATACTGATTCAAGAAATACTCCTTGTATTCTCATAAGAAAATCAAACTGAAAACTTGCATAGAAATGAGATGTGATGTGAATAGATGTGATGAGATGCGATGTGAATCAGATAGATGTGAATCAGATAGATGTGAATGAATGGATGGATGTGGATGTGTATGTGATGAAAATGGATGTGAATGTGTATGTGATGAAAATGGATGTGAATGTGTATGTGAAGAATGTATGTGAATGTGTAAGAATGGATATGGATGTGTATGTGAAGAATGGATATGGATGTGTATGTGAAGAATGGATGTGAATGTGTATGGGAAGAATGGATGTGGATGTGTATGTGAAAGAATGTGATGTGATGTAAAGAGATGTGATGTGACATGAATATATGTGGATGTGAAGTGATAGATATGAATGTATGGATAGATGTGGGTAGTCGTACATGTGAACAATTGGATGGATGTGGATGAATGAGATAAGATGTGGATGAATGAGATAAGATGTGTATGAATGAGATATGATGTGGATAGAAGTGATGTGATATAATGTGGATAGAATGTATGTGATGGGATGGTTATGAGAATGAATGTGGTGGATATGAATGAATGAATGTGATGGATATGAATGAATGTGATGTGACGGATGTAAATGAATGTGATGGACGTGAATAGATGTGATGTGATGTGAATCAGGATGAGAATGAATGAGATGTGATGTCATGTGATTTGGGATATGAGTGAATGAGATGTGATGTAAATTGGGATAGATGTGATATGTGATGTGAATGAATATGATGTGATGAGATGTGGATATGGGTAGATGCGAGTGGATGAGATCTGAGATGTGGATAAATGAGAAAAGATGTGATGAGATGGAAAATGATGCGATGAGAATGGGAATACATATGAAATAAATGAGGATTGATGTGGAACAATGTAGAAAGAAGAGAGTTCGTTATAGAAACTATATTTATGACCTGTTTTTAAATGACTGTTTTATGTCAAAAATGCTGGGGAAGCATTTTGACCGTCTTGTGAATGAGGTCATGGGAGACCTATCTGATAAAGTTGCAACAGCTGATAGAGAGTCAACGGAGGACGTCTCGCGTAGCAAGGTCGATTGAGGTCTTGACCAGCCTCGGTTCGATTTAAATGGTGAGCTTTCGGTATGGTGGATCAGGGACTAAGGAAGTGGCCTATGAGTGAAGCGCTAGGTGACCTGCTGCGAAGGATCCTAGAGGGTGCTGACCATACGGTGCTCGGGCTCTGAGTTGCCGAAGATACCCACACGTACATCTTGGAAGATATTCGATCAAGGAGTAAGAGTTGTTTTCTTAATTCGAGCATGGATCTGGTTGATTGACCTTGCGGATGAGTCCATGGTTCTTTTATATGGATCTGTGTTGGTGGGTGATCTTGCTGATCTTCGACGGAGATTCCATTTTGATTTTTATAAGTGAATATATTGCCAGGTACTATGAGCTAGGAACTATTGAAAAGGCTCGTGAGTGGACAGGTGGTGAACGTTCTAGTTGCCAATGATGCCATAAGTACACCGATAAAGGAAAAATTAGAAATCAAGGTTTCAATCGGATAATTTTGGAGGATTATGACCAGTGATACTATAGTTTCATTAAATGATTGTTTTAAAGACAACTAAATATGTGAAAAAGGCAATTTCATATTGGGTGTGTAAGTGGTGTGACTAGTTTTAAGTTTGCATGTATATCTGGCTAGGGGATCTGAGAACTCTTTTCCCTGGTACCCGAGACAAAACCTAACCAAATTCTTAAATGGATCCCATCACTATAGTGGTTGGGTGTGGTTGACTAACCCACGGGACTGGATGGGGTTAGGCTGCGCTGATGGATCTTTAAAATGAGACTCAATTATGTTATGGTACGATAGATGAAGTAAATCCCAGATAAAAAATTGTTCTATGGAAAAGAATCAACGGCTGTGCCTCTCAATGAGGAAAAAAGCATTGGTCTCTATGATCCAAGTGCAAGTCTTTTCCTTGATCTGACTTGATCTGACTATGATACGGGTTCGGTTAGATCAGTTCACTTAGTTAAGGCTCTTGACTATGTTAGAGTAAAAATATCCTAGAGGAATTGCCCATGCTTTCGGAGGGCGAGGGAAGTTTTTCTGGATTCGATTTTGGAAGAACCGAGGGATTAGTCTGTTGTCCAGATATACATGGGTGAGGCCCCGAGTGAGGGACCCTTCCCCACGCAAGAAGTGCTACTTTCGCTGCTGCTAGTACCCTAGAATTCGTTGCACGGTGGGAACAAGGATCTTTCAGCTGCCTTGGTATCAGAGCAATTTCGCTAAAGTGGATCAACCAAGAAACCAAAAATGTCAAAAATTTATGAAGTAGCAGTAAAAGGTTGTAATCGTGTGATGAAATTCATACAAATTGATATTCACACTGAAATTCATAAATTAGTAATTGGGTCCTCAGATGGAAGTACTGCAATTGCATGGAATTCCTGACTTGCTTGAGGCCTAGACATGATGGTATTTACCTTAAAATTCTAAGGACCGTGACTACCCGTATATACTGAGGGTATAACTGCAGCTCTTTACTGGCAGTATATACGAGTAAATCTAAGACCTTGAAATTAAAAGCAAAAATGCTATCCAAATGATGAATTCGAATGTGGTTGATATGATTTTAAAATTCTGGTTGAGAACTGATGAGTTGAATTGGATTCTGATTGAAAAAATGATGATTCTTGAATTTTGGTTAAAAAGCGATAAGCTGAGGAAAACCACAATGAGGATGAATGGGATGAGTCCCTGTGATAATGTTCGTAATTGGAATGACGATAATGACTTCAGCAAATCACTATGAGATTAGTGGATTGTGCTGATGAGACAGATTGCTACTGTTAACACTTGACCCAGTGGATCAAGCTAAGGGATGACAAATTAAAAATCTGTATAATTGGAATTCCCATGGTGGAGGACCGTTCAGATGGAAATTTTGGTCTAATGGACCATTATCCTGTTAAAGATATGATCTGAATGAATTGTTATCTGATGTGATGAGTTCTATATAAGGGATCCTCATCCCAGGATTCTGTTGGGTTGACCAGACTATAAGGAACCCCAGAATTAGTTGGATCTTAAGGGAAAGAATTGTCCTCTAGTTTGCGAGATGAGGACATCTCGTGTTTTTTAAGTGGGGTAGGATGTAAGATTTCTCCCTCCAGCTTTTGAGGTGTGTAGGTGTAAGAACCTCCCCTTCTGATCTTATAATTATTCCCCTCTCTGAAATAAAAGAAAGATCTTATTTTACTAGTGTTTTTTAAGTGGGGTAGGATGTAAGATTCCTCCCTCCAGCTTTTGAGGTGTGTAGGTGTAAGAACCTCCCCTTCTGATCTTATAATTATTCCCCCCTCTGAAATAAAAGAAAGATCCTATTTTACCCAAAGAGAGAAAATGTCTAGAGGGAGGTAATTTAAAATTGAGATATTTTTGGATATAAAAATCCTCCTAGTGTCTAAAATGGTTTCCTTTGAAATAGAAATTCAAAAAGAACTTTCCAATGTGCAATTGGAATTAATTGAAAATAGGTATAAATGACCTTAGCCTAAGGGTCCAGATTTTCAGAAATTTTTGGATTATGGTACATTTAAGGTTCCTATGGACCAATAAGATTAATCCAAATGTAGGGAGGAGATAAATTGAAGAATAAAAGAAAACCCCACCAAAAATGAGTAAATGCTCACATAAGATGAAGAGTGGACTAAGGACTAAAGAAAAGAATTAAAAAATTAAATTTTGACACCTCAGTGTGGGGATCTCCCCTCATGAAGTAGGCACCTTTTTCTCATCATTACCCCTAATTTTTAATCAATAAAATGAGATATTTTCATCTCTCCTCTCTCCTATTTCAAAACTAGATCCAAAAAGTAAGCTGAACTAACCCAAAAATGGTCAAAAATTGACCAAACTGATCCGAGAATATTCTAGAACCAGTTTGTTTGGTTAGAGGCTCACTTTTTCCTATAAATAGAAGCCTCCCCCTTTGTAAAAGCTTAATGGTATTTATGCACTGTTACTCTGCTCCTGTTATCCTGACATTGAATTTTTAAATAATTCAATTGTTTTTGGCCTAATCCTCTCCAAAGTGAATTGGTGGCCACTCTTGCTTCAAACAAGAGTAGAACCCTCAATCCCTCAAGCCAAAGGAGAGCTTACAAGCTCCATGTAAGCTAATTTTCTTATTTGTTTACTGAAGAATCTATGGTTTTCTTAATTTTTATGTTTTACAGATGTTGAATTAAATTCAAATGCTATGCGTTTGATAAAAAGGCCACCCCCTTCTCCTCTTTACATTCCAACCTTTCTCAATCCTAGAAAGATTATCTAAAGGATTAATTAAACTCTTCTTATTGTTTACTCTCTTGAATTTAGAAAATTATATTGATTAGAGTTCTATAAATCTAATTTGGGTTAATTAAAGTTAAATAAAGAATGATAAAAATGACAAATGGTCAGCTATACAAAGGAGGTTATGGGAAAATTTTTCAAAATTTTGTGGAAAAGAAAGTTTATTTTTATGTTATTCCAAAAGAGTAATTCCCAGCATTTTTGCATCTAAAAGAAATATTCTAATTACTACATGTACATATTCACCTATGAATATGCATGGATATCACTGATATTAATTATTAAAATTGATTTTTATGCATAGAAAGATGCATAAAGGAATTTTTTAAGTACAAAAGTGTTATTCTCATTAAATTTGATTTTTATGCATAGAAAGATGCATAAAAGAAAATTTTTTATTACAAAAGTGTTATTCTTATTAAATTTGATTTTTATGCATAGAAAGATGTATAAAGAAAATTTTTTTAATTATAAAAGTGTTATTTTAATAAAAATTGATTTTTATGAATAAAAAGAAATTCTTTTTATTTTAAAAGTGTTATTCCTATTAAATTTGATTTTATGCATAAATAGATGCATAAAAGGATTTTTTAATAAAAGAGTTATTCCCACTGAAGTTGATTTTTATGCATATAAATAGATGCATAAAGAATTTTTATATCAAAATTAGAATTCTCTTAAATTCTATGTTTCAATGCTATGAGTATTTGATAAATGAATAATTAAATACTCTAAGAGAGAAATTTCTATCGTTTTATATTCACATGGATTGTAAAAAGAGAATTCGAGAAATCTATCAAGATCGAAATATTCAGATAAATGATTAATCTATTCCTCATTGGAATTCGTAACTAATTTAGAAATCAGTTAAGTGAATATTCAAAGAAAGAAATTCAGTAAAATAGTAACGGAATTATCAAACCTTTTCGAGAAAGATAGATCAAGAAAAATCTTATCCGACTCAAAGCTTGAATCAGACTATGACCAAGACCAAACTCTTTTGTCAGTTTTGAGGAAAGAAGGTGTGACAAATACACTCAAAACTCCCACCAAATCTGAAACTAAGTTTGAGACCCTTCGAATTGATTTGTGGATCAAGGCTATAGAATTTGAGGAATTCTGGTATAAAATTAAGAATTCCAATCAAGAAGTTTTGGGGATACTGATTCAAGAAATACTCCTTGTATTCACATAAGAAAATCAAACTGAAAACTTGCATAGAAATGAGATGTGATGTGAATAGATGTGATGAGATGCGATGTGAATCAGATAGATGTGAATGAATGGATGGATGTGGATGTGTATGTGATGAAAATGGATGTGAATGTGTATGTGAAGAATGGATGTGAATGTGTATGTGAAGAATGGATGTGGATGTGTATGTGAAGAATGGATGTGGATGTGTATGTGAAGAATGGATGTGAATGTGTATGTGAAGAATGGATGTGGATATGTATGTGATAAATGGATGTGGATGTAAATGGATGTGGATATGTATGTGATAAATGGATGTGGATGTAAATATGAAGAATGGATGTGAATGTGTATGTGAATGTATATGGGAAGAATGGATGTGGATGTATGTGAAAGAATGGATGTGGATGTGAATGTGTATGTGAAGAATGGACGTGGATGTATGTGAAAGAATGGATGTGGATGTGTATGTGAAAGAATGTGATGTGATGTAAAGAGATGTGATATGACATGAATATATGTGGATGTAAAATGATAGATATGAATGTATGGATAGATATGAGTAGTCGTACATGTGAACGATTGGATGGATGTGGATGAATGAGATAAGATGTGTATGAATGAGATATGATGTGGATAGAAGTGATGTGATATAATGTGGATAGAATGTATGTGATGGGATGGTTATGAGAATGAATGTGGTGGATATGAATGAATGTGATGGATATGAATGAATGTGATGTGATGGATGTAAATGAATGTGATGGACGTGTCCGTTGATTCTCTGTCAACTGTTGCAACTTTATCAGATAGGTCTCCCGACCTCATTCACAAGATGGTCAAAATGCTTTCCCAGAATTTTTGACATAAAACAGTCATTTAAAAACAGGTCATAAATATAGTTTCTATAACGAGCTCTCATCTTTCCACATTGTTCCACATTAATCCTCATTGATTTCGTATGTATTCCCATTCTCATCACATCATTTTCCATCTCATCTTTTCTCATTTATCCGCATCAGATCATCTCATCCACTCGCATATACCCATATCCACTCTCATCCACTCGCATCTACCCATATCCACTCTCATCCACTCGCATATACCCATATCCACTCTCATCCACTCACATCTACCCATATCCACTCTCATCCACTCGCATCTACCCATATCCACATCTCATCCACTCACATCCACCCATATCCACATCTCATCACATCATATTCATTCACATCACATATCACATCTATTCCAATTTACATCACATATCACATCTATCCCAATTTACATCACATCTCATTCACTCACATCCCGATTTACATGACATGACATCTCATTCATTCTCATCCCGATTCACATCACATCACATCTATTCACATCCATCATATTTATTTACATCCATCACATCACATTCATTCATATCCATCACATTCATTCATTCATATTCACCACATTCATTCTCATAATCATCCCATCACATACATTCTATCCACATTATATCACATCACTTCTATCCATATCATATCTCATTCATACACATCTTATCTCATTTATCCACATTCATCTAATAATTCACATGTACACTCACATCTATCCATACACTCATATCTATCACTTCACATCCACATATATTCATGTCACATCACATCTCTTTACGTCACATCACATTCTTTCACATACATATCCACATCCATTCTTTCACATACATCCACATCCATTCTTCACATACACATTCACATCCATTCTTCCATACACATCCATATCCATTCTTCACATACACATTCACATCCATTCTTCATATACACATCCATATCCATTCTTCACATACACATTCACATCTATTTTCATCACATACACATCCACATCCATCCATTCATTCACATCTATCTGATTCACATCGCATCTCATCACATCTATTCACATCACATCTCATTTCTATGCAAGTTTTCAGTTTGATTTTCTTACGAATACAAGGAGTATTTCTTGAATCAGTATCCCTAAAACTTCTTGATCGGAATTCTGAATTTCATACCAGAATTCCTCGAATTTTATAACCTTGATCCATAGATCAATTCGAAGGGTCTCAAACTTAGTTTCAGATTTGGCGAGAGTTTTGAGTGTATTTTTCTAAACTGGTCACACCTTCTTTCCTCAAAACTGACGAAAGAGTTTGGTCTTGGTCATAG
Organism: Cibotium barometz; assembly: GCF_041138505.1. Classification (NCBI taxonomy): domain Eukaryota; kingdom Viridiplantae; phylum Streptophyta; class Polypodiopsida; order Cyatheales; family Cibotiaceae; genus Cibotium; species Cibotium barometz. The sequence goes on along the minus strand of NC_141048.1, from coordinate 527,760 downwards.
TAGTCTGATTCAAGGTTCGAGTTTGATAAGATTTTTCCTGATCTATCTTTCTTGAAAAGGTTTGATATTTTAGTTACTATTTTATTGAATTTTTTTCTTTGAATATTCACTTAATTGATTTCTAAATTAGTTACGAATTCCAATGAGGAATAGATTAATCATTTATCTGAATATTTTGATCTCGATAGATTTTCTAACTTCTCTTTTTACAATCCGTGTGAATATAAAACGATAGAAATTTTTCTCTTAGAGTATTTAATTATTCATTTATCAAATACTCATAGAATTTAAACATAGAATTTAAGAGAATTCTAATTTTGATATAAAAATTCTTTATGCATCTATTTATGCATAAAAATCAACTTCAGTGGGAATAACTCTTTTATAAAAAAATCCTTTTATGCATAAAATCAAATTTAATAGAAATAACACTTTTAAAATAAAAAGAATTTCTTTATGCATCTATTTATGTATAAAAATTAATTTTTATAAAAATAACGCTTTTATATTTAAAAAAATTTCTTTATGCATCTTTCTATGCATAAAAATCAAATTTAATAAGAATAACACTTTTGTTATAAAAAAAATTCTTTTTATGCATCTTTCTATGCATAAAAATCAAATTTAATGAGAATAACACTTTTGTAGTTAAAAAAATCCCTTTATGCATCTTTTTATGCATAAAAATCAAATTTAATGAGAATAACACTTTTGTAGTAAAAAAATTTACTTTATGCATCTTTTTATGCATAAAAATCAAATTTAATGAGAATAACACTTTTGTAATAAAAAAATTCCTTTATGCATTTTCTATGCATGAAAATCAAATTTAATGAGAATAACACTTTTGTAGTTAAAAAAATTCCTTTATGCATCTTTCTATGCATAAAAATCAAAGTTAATGAGAATAACACTTTTGTAATTTAAAAAATTCCTTTATGCATATTTCTATGCATAGAAATCAAATTTAATGAGAATAACACTTTTGTAATTAAAAAATTCCTTTATGCATCTTTCTATGCATAGAATTTTTTTAATAAGAATAACCCTTTTGTACTAAGAAAATTCCTTTATGCATCTTTCTATGCATAGAAATCAATTTTAATGAGAATAACACTTTTGTAAAATAAAAAAAATTCCTTTATGCATCTTTCTATGCATAAAAATCAAATTTAATGAGAATAACACTTTTGTAATAAAAAATTTCCTTATGCATCTTTCTATGCATAAAAATCAAATTTAATGAGAATAACACTTTTGTAATAAAAAACATTCCTTTATGCATCTTTCTATGCATAAAAATCAAATTTAATGAGAATAACACTTTTGTAGTAAAAAAATTTCCTTTATGCATCTTTCTATGCATAAAAATCAAATTTAATGAGAATAACACTTTTGTAATTAAAAAAATTCCTTTATGCATCTTTCTATGCATAAAAATCAATTTTAATAATTAATATCAGTGATATCCATGCATATTCATAGGTGAATATATACATGGAGTAATTAGAATATTTCTTTTAGATGTAAAAATGGTGGGAATTACTCTTTTAGAATAACATATTGAGTGCACAGGTGGTGAGCGTTCTGGTTGCAAATGATGCCATAAGTACGCCGATGAAGGAAAAATTAGAAATTAAGATTCAACCGGATAATTTTGGAGGATTATGACCAGTGATACTATAGTTTCATTAAATGATTGTTTTAAAGACAGCTGAATCTGTGAAAAAGGCAATTTCATAATGGGTGTGTAAGCTGAATATGTTTTAAAGACAACTGAATCTGTGAAAAAGGCAATTTCATAGTGGGTGTGTAAGTGGTGGGACTAGTTTTAAGTTTGCATGAATATCCGGCTAGGGGACTTGGGAACTCTTTTCCCAAGTACTCGGGATAAAACCTAACCAAATTCTTAAATGGATCCCATCATTACAGTGGTTGGGCGGTTGGCTAACCCACAGGACTAGATGGGGTTAGGCTGGACTGATGGATCCCTAAAATGAGACTCAATTCTATTATGGTACGATAGATGAAGTAAATCCCGGATAAAAAATTATTCTATGGAAAAGAACTGTGCCCCTTAATGAGGAAAAAAGCGTTGGTCTCTATGATCCAAGTGCAAGTCTTTTCCTTGATCTGACTATGATACTTACGGGCTCGGTCAGATCAGTTCAGTTAGTTAAGGCTCTTGACTACGTTAGAGTAAAAATATCCTGGAGAAATTGCCCGTGCTTTTCGAGCGAGGAAAGTATTTCCAGGTTCGATTTTGGAAGAACCGAGGGATTAGTCTCTTGTCTGGATATACGTGGGCGAGGCCCCGAGTGAGGGACCCTGCCCCATACAAGAAGTGCTACTTCCGCTGCTAGCACCCCAGAATTCGTTGCGCGGTGGGGACAGGGATCTTTCACTTGTATAGACACCTTGCCACTAAAAGAGCAGAATTATCCCACAACGCCGCCTAAGCTTCCACCCACTTAGTGCAATAATCTGTTGTTGTCAGAATATACTAGTTTTCTGTCTTGGCAGAGCTACGGGTTTAAAAAGCCCAATGAAATCCAAACCCCATTTCTGAAAAGGCTCAAGTGGCAATATCTGATGTAACATGCAATCTCTTTGTGATGGGCTGGCACATCCTCTGGCACACATTGCATTTGCACACGAACTATTGCGCATCAAAATAAATTGTTAGCCACCACAAGCCAGCTTGGAACACTTTGCCTGCATTAATCTTCCCCGAAAAATGCCCTCCCGAGACTCCGCAATGCGCTTCCCGCAACACAACCTCTTGATCTTACATGGTAGGACACACCGAACAGCACATCAGCAACATTACGGTAGTACAATTCTCCAATGTAGACTTCAAAGGAACGACTCCACAATGCGAGCTGCCTTCACTGATCCTTTGTCAAGTGAGCTGGCATAACACCTATAGATAGAAAACAAAACATTTCCTCGTACCATGTCCAAGGCACAGAAAGAGGAAGAACTGCATCAGGGACTGCATCCACTTCATTTGAAACAACAAAAAAGCAATGCATCCGAAAACTCGTCATGCACTCTTGTAGCTTGTTCTCTCGAATCCAATCTTGAAAGATAATCTCGTTTAGCTAAAACAGCAAAACAGGCTTGGGATATTCTAGCTAGTTTGTATGCAGGTCGTAAAAAGAGGCAAAAATCTCTTACTTGCGTAAAGAGCTAGAATCGCAGATTATGCAGGAAGATGATGACATGAATGTTTTTCTTGCCGAGATTAAAGATCTCAAGGAACAGTTGATTTCTGCAGGTGAGATTATTACTGATCATTCTCTTGTGTAGACTGTTCTTGATACTTTACCTGAGTCATATCAAACTTTTGCTTCCACGTGGAGACTTGTTACTGAGGACAGACCTGATGTTGTCAAGTATGATACTTTAGTCAACAAGCTCTTGCAAGAAGCGCAGTCCAGGAAAAACAAGGCTAGGCAGCGTGTAGTTGATCAGGCATTTGTTGCTGTTGCCCCAACAGAGAAGAAGTGTAAGGCAGCCCCTTCAACTATTTCTTTTCCTATTAGTAGGTCTGCAACTTCTTCTCCTTCCACAGGTAGCAACAATAGGTCTGAGAAGGCTCTTGATAATGGCAAGAAAAAAATCAGGTGCAACTATTGTAAGGCAACTGATCATGTCATTAAGAATTACCCTAAGCTAAAGGCTAAAGAGGCAAAGGAGAAAGAGTCAAATGCAGCCACAATAGCGCATGCTTCTACAAATGCAGATTCTGCAAATGTTGTGCAGGATACAGAATGGGCGTTTAGCGTGTATTGCCAGTATGACCCATCTGTACATGATGCATGATTGTCAGTTTGTATTGACTCTAATGTATGGTATTTTGATAGTGGTGTTACAAAGCACATTACCTCGCATCGTGATATGTTCACTTGTCTTGAGGCTGTCCCTAATGGGAATAATGTCACATGTGCTAATAATGCTTCTTACCCAGTGAAGGGCATTGGTAAAATTATGCTTACTGCTGTAAATGGCAGCACTTTCACACTCTTAGATGCTTTGTATGTGCCAGGGATAAAGAAGAAGCTATTGTCTGTCTCTGTGCTTGCTAGACTTGGACTTGTAGTAGTCAAATTTGTGGATGACAGATGTTCCAGTGATACGAGTATTATATCTGGCACCTTGTTTGGTGGGCTGTATAGGCTCAACTCTTATGATGACAAGTGTGTGGAAGATTCAGCAAATGCAGTTTCTGATGAAAAGGCAGTTTCAGATGCAAAACTATGGCATGCTCGTTTTGGTCATCTGAACTTTGCTGTTTGCTGCGTTTGCAGAAATTTGATATTGTTGCTTCATTGCCCCCTCTTGAGGTACCATTGAAACATGTTTGTGGCTGTATTTTGGGCAAAATGCAGCGTTTTGTGTTTCCAAAGGATGGTCTTGTTCGGGCCACTCGCAAATTGCAACTTGTACATAGTGATGTATGTGGGCCTATGTAAACTCTGTCATTTGGCAAACACTTGTACTTCGTGAATTTCATTGATGATTACTCAAGGCATGCATGGGTATATCCTCTGAAGGCAAAGTCTGAAGTGTTCTTGTGCTTCAAACAGTTTTTGCTTATGGTTGAAAATGTATCCAATTGTACTGTGGGCTTCCTCCATTCTGATCGGGGGGGGAGTACATGTCTAAAGAGTTTGATGCATTTCTGGCTAGTCGTGGGATAAAACACCAATGTACAGTCCCGTATACCCCTCGGCAAAATGGTGTTGCTGAGAGAAAAAACAGGTCACTTATGGAGATGGCATGATGTATGGTCAAGAGCCAAGCTTTGCCACATGCGTTTTGGCTTGAGGCTGTCATGTGTGCTGCATATGTACTCAACAGGTGTCCCACTAAGGCCTTGCAGTATGTTACTCCATACGAAGCTTGGCATGGCAGGAAGCCTTCTATTGGTCACTTGCGTGTCTTTGGTTGCTTGGCTATGCTTTAGTGCCTGTGCAACAACGTAGAAAATTGGATGATAAGGCTGTCAAATGCATTTTTGTTGGTTACAGTGCTGAGAGTAAGGGTTACAGATTGTATCATCCACAGTCAAAGCGTATCTTGATTAGTCGAGATGTTGTTTTTGTGGAAGATGCTATGCAGCCTTTGTTATCATGTACCAAAGAGAGGTGTGAGCTCATGGGATGTATTTGTGGAAGATGCTATGCAGCCTTTGTTATCATGTACCAAAGAGAGGTGTGAGCTCATGGGATGTATTTGATATGTTGTTTTGCCTCTGATTACAGGTGGGAATTCAAATGTAAGTCCTAATGAGGCAAATATTCAGCCTGTGTAGATTTCAACAACATCATAGATCAGCTTATTTCTGATACAGATTTATAGGATGTAATTTATGAGGATAGGGCTGAAAATGAGTAGGCTAGAGGTATGCCTAAATGGCTGGTGCAAACCTTGCGTGATAGTAAAATTGATGCACCTATGTCTAGTCGTACTCGTTCAAGTTTTCAACATGCCTCTTATGCATCAGATTGTTATGCTTTGGCTGTGTCTAGTATGTGTGAAGAGGAAGAACCTCTTTCATTTGATGAGGCACAAAAATCAGAAAATTGGTTGGTTGCAATGCAAAGTGAATATGATGCTATAATGAAGAATGGTACATGGTCTTTGTGTGACTTGCCTATTGGTAAAAAGATCATTGGATGTAAGTGGGTTTTTAAGTTGAAACGAAAGCCAGATGGCATTGTTGATCGCTATAAGGCTAGACTTGTTGCAAAGGGTTATGCTCAAGAAAAGGGCATTGATTTTGATGAGACCTTTGCTCCCACTTGTCGTATGACTACCATTCGTAGCATTTGTGCATTGGCAGCTCATAATGGTTGGAATGTACATCAGTTGGACATAAAGACTGTGTTCTTGAATGGAGATTTGCATGAGGAGGTGTATGTATTACAGCCTCGTGGTTTTGTTTAAAGAGGGCAGGAAAACAAAGTGTGCAGGTTAAAAAAGGCTTTGTATGGTTTAAAGCAAGCTCCACGAGCTTGGTATGAAAAGATACATGCATATTTGACTGCACATGGTTTTCAGAATAGTCCAACAGAAAGCACTTTGTATATTAAACGTGTGGATGATGTACATCTAATCATTGCTCTCTATGTCGATGACACGCCGCTCACAGGACCAAATGAGAGTCATATTACTGGTTTTAAGACTGGTTTGAATGCCTCTTTTGAGATATCAGATTTGGGGCATTTGCATCATTATTTGGGGATACAATTTAAGCAATGTGATGGAGGTATTGCTTTTTGTTAGACAAAGTATATTGAGACATTGTTGTGGAGATTTGGCCTTGAAGACTGCAAGCCTATTGCTACTCCAATGGAGACAGGTTTGAAGTTGAGTCTTCATGATGCTGGAGATCACTTTGATGTCACACTCTATCAGACAGCTGTTGGTTGCCTCATTTATGTATGCATTACGAGGCCGGACATTCCGTTTGCAATCCCACAGGTGAGTAGGTTTATGCATAGCCCAGGGTCTCAGCATTGGAAGGCAGTTAAACACATCTTTTGCTACTTGAGTGGCACCATACATCTTGGGTTGTTTTACCTGCTGCTAGATTTACATGCTTTTTCGGACTTAAATTGGGCTGGTTGCTATGACACAAGAGTGTCCACAAGTGGTTTTTGTTTCATGCTTGGTAGCTCATGCATATCTTGGTTGAGCAAGAAGCAACCTATTGTGGCCACTTCTAGTTGTGAAGCTGAGAATACAGGGCAGCTTTCACAGCTACGGTTGAGTGTGTGTGGCTCAGACGGCTTATGGTGTGGCTGACTTGGGTGTTGGAGAGGAGTCTGCCACCTCTATCTACATTGACAGTCAGAGCGCATTGGCAGTTGCGAGAAACCCAATTTTACATACTCGCACAAAGCACATTGAGGTGCATTATCACTATGTCAGGGAGAGACTCTTAGCAAGAGAGATCAGCTTGGCCTATGTGCCAACACAGGACAACCTCACCGATCTTTTCACAAAGGCGCTTCTTGGAAGCTTTCCGCAAAGCTTTGGGCTCGCTCCCTTTTGTGGACTGATCTACTTCAGGCATGGCACTTCCCTATACATGAGTGCTAGCTCTCGTTCACACCATCACTCCTAGGGGAGATTTGTTACCATATATATAGGCAGTGATGTGTGTGAACATACTTAGGACCGCCGAGGCATTTTTTCCCTCTTTAGGAGGTTTTTTCCCCCAACTTGTATATACGCCCATTATTTTAGGGCTAACTAATTTTTGTACATCAATTGACACAATCTAATACACTAGTGTTGTGTGCATTCTTGCTTCTTCTTCTCCAAGCTTTGTGTGCTTTCTTGCAACCCTAATTCCAACAAAAGCTCCATGTCGATGCTCTTTGGAAGTATTTGCCCCATTCTCCCCCTAAGCGCACTTTCTTCAACTTCTCCTTGACCTCTGCCTCTTCCAAGATTTGGAGGCACTGTGGGCTGTGGTAATGTAGTGTGACCATTCCATGGGCCATAAGGGTTTCCTGTTGATGATGGCTCCATGGAAATCTTGGGCATATGGACCCAAGCAATTCAGTTTTTGTACCCGCACACTGGTTTCTTCTTCTGACTTGCTAGAGAGCCTGTAGCGCTAGCTTGGGTGGCTGATGGGGTCTCTACAGCTTCTCTTTCCGAGGTCGACATTTGTATATGAAAAGTACATCAGTCTCCAGACTGGTGGGGTAGGTACCATTTCTCCTCTCCTTTTTTTTTGGGTTAATGGTAAACCAATTAGTTAAGATGAGAAGGGTGTTAGTGTAGGAGTAATAACAAGGTGTGTTAATTGATAGGTGAATGTTGTGCCGTGAAGGTTCAGGGTCTTCGTAGTCTCGTGAACCTACAGGTTGTGGAGAAGTTGTCCCGTGAAAGGTGGTTTCGTGAAATGGTTACGCGTGAAAGGGAGTTCCGTGAGATGTAGTTTTGTGAGATGAGGTTTCGTGAAAGGTGGTTACATGAAATGGTGGTTACGTGAAAGGTCGTTTCGTGAAATGGTTACCCGTGAAAGGGAGTTCCGTGAGATGTAGTTTTGTGAGATGAGGTTCCGTGAAAGGTGGTTACGTGAAAAGGAGTTTTGTGAAATGGAATCCCGTGAGATGTGGTTTCATGAACTAAGGTTCCGTGAGTGAAAGGTGGTTTCATGAAAGGGAGTCTCATGAAACAGAATCTCGTGATGTGGTTTCGTGAAATTAGGTTCTGTGAGACTACAATGGTTTCGTGAAATTAGGTTCTGTGAGACTATAGTGGTTTTGTGAAAAGGAGTTACGTGAAAAGGAGTTACGTGAGAAGGCGTTCCATGAAAGGTGGTTACGTGAAAAGGCGTTCCATGAAAAGTGGTTACGTGAAAAGGAGTTCCGTTCTGTGAAATAGAATCTCGTGATGTGGTGGTTACGTGAAAAGGAGTTCCGTTCCGTGAAATAGAATCTCGTGAGATGTGGTTTTGTGAACTGAGGTTCCGTGAGAGGTGGTTTCATGAAAGGGAGTTCCGTGAAACAAAATCCCGTGAGATGGTTTCGTGAAATTAGGTTCCGTGAGAATACAGTGGTTTTGTGAAAAGGACTTACATGAAAAGGTGTTCCATGGAAGGTGGTTACGTGAAAAGGAGTTCCGTTCCGTGAAATAGAATCTTATGAGGTGGTTACGTGAAAAGGAGTTCCGTTCCATGAAATAGAATCTGTGGTTTTGTGAACTGAGGTTCCGTGAAAGGTGGTTTCATGAAAGGGAGTTCCGTGAAATAGAATCTCGTGAGATGTGGTTTTGTGAAATTAGGTTCCGTGAGACTACAATGGTTTCATAGGTTTGTTTAGTCTTGTGAAAAGGAGTTCTGTGAAACGGAATCCTGTGAGATGTGGTTTTGTGAACTGAGGTTCCGTGAAAGGTGGTTTTGTGAGACTACAGTGGTTTCGTGAAATTGCAGGTTTGTGTGAAAGGTGGTTACATGAAAAGGAGTTCCGTGAAATAGATATGGTTTTGTGAAATGAGGTTCCGTGACATGAGGAAAGCCTTAATGCGTCTTTCAATTGGCCCGTGAGAAATGAAGAAAGACTTAATGCGTCTTTCAATTGGCTAGTGAGAAATGACCATTTCACGGCATGAACTCTTTTGAACTAGTTCACAGCATGAACTTTTTAGGGTTGGCTCACGGCGTGAACCGTTTTGAGCTAGGTCACGACGTGAACATTTTTGGATCCATTCCACGGCGTGAACTTTTTTGGATTATGAATGTGCAAGATTAATACCTTCTATTTTCCCTTCATGCTCAGTAATTCAATTAAATGAGTGAATGATACCCTATTTACCTTGTATCCAAATGGATACCTCCATGAAAACCAAGGTGACACCTTGGCACTTTTGCGTAAGTGTTGCTGTAGGCGTTTTAGCTCCGTGTGGGAGTTTTTGATTCTTCCTTCCACCCAATTGAACAATGTTATTACTGGGTCTTGTGGTTGGGGGATTTTATTTGTGTCCCTTTGTTGCTGAACTTCTTTGTTTCTACCTTTAGGGTCCCTGTTCAATTTTGTAGTCGAAGTGGTTACTGACATTGCTTTGGCAATTCCCAACCCATCTTGTTGAGTTGTCTTCTTCCTCCACACCAATGTAGGTGTAGTTTCAACATTGGTTGGGAGTTGATGTTGTATGCTTTTACTACTCTTTCCTTTGTTACCAGAACTGCTTGTGATGGTGGCCACTAAAGCGAGGTTTGGGTATCGACATTGTCGTATTGCCTTGGTAGTATCCTTGCGCCCATAGTAAATCTTTTCAGACCCATTGCTTATGAAAGTATTGTGGGATATTGGTATATCTGGAGTCCTGCCAATTTGTTTGTGTAGGCCAAGCCTGACTTTTGATTCCTTTGTGAATTTTTCTTACTGTCCCCATATTATTCTTCTTCTCCTTCTTGTGGGGTTGGTTTTTGACTTGTCCCTTGGACACCCACTTCTATGTACCTTGCGACTTTGGGTATTGTTTGTGTAGGCTTTGCGGGACTGATGCTTGTTCTATTTTATGAGTTGATGTTATTGTACTCAGTGTCATTTTTTCATCAATCATGATCTGTTTCCCTATGTTTTCAGGCTCCATAAGGGTATGGACATGACCTTGTTGCCCTCGTTCAACAGCACTGTCCTATTCTCCCATTGGATATTGCATTTGCTAGCATTAGATCTAAGATCGTCCTAGAATCATTTCCTCTTCCATGGAACTTGCAGGCATGACAAACACTTTCCCAACCAAGGAATTATTTCTGATGGAAATGTTAACACTTAAAAATCCCTCAACTTTCGTAGTTATCAATTGTACACTGCATACTTGTGCATCTGTGGGATCAAGGTGTGGTCTATCTAAGGCTTCCCATGTCTCATATGAGATCAAATTATGACTTGATCCCGTATCTGTTAGTGCAATGCTTGTTGCATGGCCTTTAGCTATAGAGAGTTTTACCCTAAGTCATGCTAGCTCAATCTTCACTTCCCCTTCATTCGAGAGAGTCAAGGAAGCCATGTTGATGTGTAAAATCCTCTTTTGGAGTAATTGTTTAGCTTTGGCCTCCCTTGACTTAGCCTCTTCTTTAGCTTGTTGGATTTTTTCCTTTGCAAGTTGTTTTTGTTATTTTAAGAGATGTTCTTGTAAGAGCATCTCTTGGGTTAGTGGTCCATATCATTTTTTGAGTTTGCTAACCCTCCATCTGTGCGCCGTCAATTGTCTCAATTCTAACCTACCCCTGAGGTGTGATCTCAAACACCTGGAAGGATGCTAGGCCTCTGTATTTTAGTTTCTTTTTCCTAGTGCTTCCTACACCATACATGAGGACAAGGTCCCGTGTTTCCAGTTCTTTTTGTTTCAAATTTGTTTTGAACCAATGCTTCCTATGTAATTCCTCAACCATGAGTCCATGTGATGCTATTAGCCTGGTCTCATCAAGCTTCTCTAAGTCGATTAGCCTTTCTGCTAATGCATTCTTCATCAGACGTTCTTGCACTAAAATCGTTAAGCTCTCGGAAACTAGGTATTCCATAGGCATTACTGCCTCAACACCATAGGCTAGACAGAAGGGAGTGTATCTCATCGCTACCTTATAAGATGTTCAATATGCCCATAGGGCTGTTGTCAGCTTATGTTCCCAGTCTGTTCGACTTGCAAGGTTTTTGTCAAGATAGTACACAAAATTTTATTTGTACTCTTTGGTTGACCATTAGCCTATGGATAATAAGGTGATGATTTTCGATGGACCACTAAGAATCCCTCAAGTAAATGATCAATCACCTCATTAATAAAATGTGAGCCGTGATCACTAACTAATTCTAATGGGCAACTGAACCTCGAGATAATTTACTCATATAAGAATTTTACTGTTGTTCATGCATCAGCTCACTTTCGAGGCTCTGGCTTCTACCCCCTTTCAGATTTTTATCTCAAACTTGCCAATGATGTGATAGTCTTCCACAAGACTTGCTCTCCGGGGTATGTAGATAACTTTTTGAAGATTAAAGCACTTACAAAGGGTGTTGCATTCAAAGTTATTCTGACTAAATCAAGTTTGGAAAAAGTTATTCTACTTAAACGCTCAAAGTTACTTTACTTATTCTTGACTCAAAGGTCAGGGCCTTTTTTTTTGTGGTGGCCCGTTGTCGTGCCACGGCACGTCTATGGTGTGAAACCATGCATGTGAGGCCATCAAATACAAATCCAGATGCATGAGTTAAGTGCCATGATGAGTCATTATATGATGCCTGAGTATATATGTTCATATTGTAGATAAGGTTCAATAAGATGAGCTGAGGCTCAGCCAGGTCTCGAAGCTTCTGACAGTGTGGTGTGAATTGTGGAGGATTTTTTTTATGCTTATGGAGAATTTTGGAGCTAGCAGACACCTTGTGCCTTGATAGGACTGGATTATGCTTGTGGGTTTGACTGCTTTATTGATTCCATGAGATGGTGAAATGCTCATAAGCCGTGCCTATCATGGTTGAGTTGATATTAACACTGAGACAGAGGACTTTATGGTACATAATGGTTGTGGTCTTGATCGTATGCTTTAGATGGCAAGGTTGTATATGCAGTAAGGATACCGAATGAAGCCTACCTTGATGTGGTGTGGGAAACCTTAGCAAGGATATGGTGTGAGAAGGTTGATTTTTTTAATATGGTTATTACTTGAAATACATAAGCGTGGAATGGTAGGCGCAGTGGAAAATTTAAAATGGGAAAAGCGCGATTATAGCTGCAAAAGGTGGTATGGGCGCCGACTTCCTCGCGGGAAAGAGCAGAAAAAACCAGAGAGTGGAGGCGGTGCTTATCAGATGGAGAGCTGCAGAAAAAAAAACCAGGGACAGAAGCGTGTTCGACCAGTGTGTTTGATTTCATGCATTCGGCGACTGTCGATGGTGTGTTGGGGCTTGAATTAGAGAGCAGAGTTACTACTCTCTATTGATACGACTTCTACAAAATTACAAAAATCAGCTATGCGCCAGCTGTGCGCTGTCTGCAGCGAAGTGTGGGAAATAATTTTGAAAAGAAAATCGAATAAAATCGCTTCCCCCGCCTTCAGATAAGTAAAAATTAGATTAAATTTCATTTCCTACCTTCCACGTTGTAAATTCATGATGCCAATAAACCTTCAAAGGTTTTGTTAAAGGTGGTTTGAAATGAAGAGATGTGAGGATATTGCATCAAGGGACATGGAAACAAAGAGTCAGAAATACAGCAAGGACTCTAGTAAAAATTGACTTCGATTCTATCTTAGTGGATCTAAATGCAGGCCATGGGTTTCTTTTAAAATCATGTGAATATGTTAAAGTTATGCCATATATCATTTTGTGTTTGTGAGTTGTTGGAATTTTAAGCCAGATTTTCAGGTGATAAAGAATATTATGAGATGTTGGGAATGGTAACAGTGGATGTATGGAATGAAAAGGGACACATGTATGTTGGAAATACTTGAAGGTTATGTTATGCCTACATGTGATTAGCTGGGAAGTTTTGGAAAAAAAAGCCAGTGAATCTATGCTTGGAGAGGGAAGAGCAATTGGAACATGAATTCAAGGATGTATTGGAATGAATTGACACATGTATATGTCATAAAAAAAAGAATGGATTTGTCCTATGCTTTTTGGGAAATTTTGAATGTAAGCTTCCTTGTTGGGTTTGGTACCAACTCTCACAGCTAGAAGTCTCGTACTTTCCTGGCTATTCCGCACACGTCACGACAGCTTTTTGGTGAACCCGACATGAAACTGCTGGGGTGAGAGTGTGGTGAAATATACATGGAAGCTATGGCTGAGAATTCTGAGGGTCAGGGGGTTCATTTTGACCCTGGAGTTATGCAGATGTTTCAGATGTTTACCATGTACATGCAACAGCAGCAAGCTGCTGAGAGGGGACAAATTTCCACGACCAAAGCACTACAATCAATTGTGAAAAAGATGGATCAATTTGATGGGAAGGACATTACAAAGTACCTGCGCAATTATATAAAGGAGATGGAGCTAAACAGGGTGACTGAGGAGGATATGGTTCGAAGTTTCGAGCTGGTATGTGTTCCTGAAATAAGAGAGCGCATAAGAGGATTGCAGACAGCACATGGTGGCAGAAATTGGGAAGAGTTCAAGCTTGCTTTAAAGGATGAATATTTTATGGAGGATTCTGAGCGAGTGACCAAACGAACTTTCTTGGAATGGGTCACAAAATCTAAAATGGGAATTTCTGCCACCACAGAATTGCTAAGAGAGTTTGAGAAGCGTTATGCCCAGTTGTCAAGGATAGAGCGTGCAACTTTGGATAGAGAAAAAACAGAGCTCTTCTTACAAGCAGTTGGGAAAGATCTCCAGGAGAAATTGGAAATCCTCCTTGAGGATAAGGATACAGAGCAGGGATTAAAGAGTGATTGGAATGATGTTGAGGATGTAGTTACTATGTTAGCAAAGCGGCAGCGGAGGAGGGATAAAATGGTGATGGGCTCTGCAAACCCCATAGCTGCTGTTACCCCTGAGAATCTACCCAAACCAGCTGCTACAATTCCAAAGGTAGATGGGCCGATGGATGAGCTTATCAAGGGTATGCGTGACCTAAAATTGAAGATGTCCAGGATTGAAGAAAAAGGTCTACCATTGGGGCAGGCTACTATGCAAAGGCCTCAAAGCAAAGAAGGGTTTACATACAGATGCATATGGTGTGATGACCCAGAACATGCAAAGAAGGATTGTGCTAGCTATAAAGAAGCTCTTAAAAATCAACTTGTGTTTTTCAAAGATGGGAAAATCCATCTTACAGAGACTGGTCTTCCATTTAGCACAAACTTTGGGAAAGGAGGGATGAAAAAGCTGGTAGAGGATATGGCTGCTAGTCATGCCATTTCTATGGTTGAGGCAGCAACCTATGGATTAAAGGTTGGTCAATTAAAGCAGGGATTTGAGAATGATGAGGATTATGAGAATGAGGATTTTTGGCCATCAACAATGGAATTAATTGCATCAAAGAAAGTGTCAAAGCAAGCTTTGCATGAAGCAGGTGACTGTATACGTCTTGAGACTGGCTGGGAGGAGCCTGTGGATTCTTTATCTATTCATGCCTATATTGCCAAATGCCAAAATAATGAGGCACAGGTAGAGGAGAAGCGTAAAAGGGAAAATGAGGAAGGAGGGCCATCAAAAAGAGTTACACGTGGAAGTGAAAAGAAGGATCCTGGGCCATCACATATGCCTCCACAGCATAGCAAACCTCCACAGGATGTTTCAATGGAAGAAGTGCCAGCAAAAATGAAGGAGAAGGGTAAAGGGAAAAGTCCACTCTACAAGCTTCAATCTGATATTGAAGATGCAACAAATCTCAAAAAGGTGCTTGAAGAGAGGATTCTAAACAGCAGGGTGGAATTCACACTAGGGGAAGTCTTGGGGATTGCAAAGAAAGAATTTCATGATGAGATAATTGATATTATACGAAGGAAAAGGCAGTCCATAATTGAATCTATTCCATCACAAGGGGAGGCAAGCACTTCCAAGACTCATGGGGTACAGGTACAGAAAAAGGAAGAGAGAGAAAATGTGGTGGAATGTAATCACTTTGCTGATGGGGCACGACAAGTGCGCTTTGTGGAAGAGGATGATGAAAAAGAAGTTCTTACAAAGAGTCATTACTCCAGGAGTCATTGGGCAAGAGCAACCACTGAAACCCTTGTCAAGATAGGTGATTTGGAAGAGCCATATGTTGCTCTAATTGATCATGGGTCTGAAATAAATCTTATGGCTAAAAATCTCTATAACAAATGTAAGTGGCCAATGGATGTGGATCATGGGTGGATGATTAAAGCAGCTAATAACTCATCTGGAGAGCTTTATGCAGCATGTCCAAATGTAAGGGTAACTATAGGGGATGTGAAGGATGATCAGAACTTCTTTGTTCAAGAGATGTCATCGTATCCCCTCATTCTTGGGCAACCCTACATTACAGCTGTAAGGATGGAAACAAAGGTTTGGATGATGGTTCAGCATATGCAAGAATAAGGAGTAAAGATGGCAAAAAAGCTGTTCAGTTTTTGACAGTTTGTATTAACCATGAAAGGAATCGTGAGTCTCTTCGGGCACAGTCACTTCCAAAGATAAATAGAGAATTCATGAATTACAGGGAGATGAGGGATTTTGGCCAGGTGCCATTGTAAGGCGGGATTCCAATGGTACAAGGAAAAATGAGTTCTCGCAGGACTCAATCAATGTAAATAGTTTTTCAGCAAATTTTCAGGGATTCTCCAGCTATGGGTCACTGGTTTTTGTAAAAAGCAAGGATTTGAAGCGTGGCATGCGAAAACATATACAAAATGAACAAAAAAGTTTTGAGCAGTGTGGTCTTTTGGGGAAGAATGAGTTTATTTCAGGGGTGCTTGATGAGGTGTCATTTGTAGATACTATGGATGTGCTTTTTGATATGGGAAGAGCATGCTTACAGGGTGAAAATGAAATGATAGAGGTGTCATCTGTGGAGATGTATGATATAATCCAGGAATTTGAGGGGGTGGAATGTAAAAACATGAATTGTGAGATGGATGCTCATGTTGATACAAAGTACAAAACGGTTGCAAAGAAGGTGAAACCAGTTGCCTTACCCTTGCCACCAGGAAGCAAGGAGAAGATAGATGAAGCTTCTATGCAACCAAATCTTAGAGATCCGAAGAAAATTGGGCATAAATTTACTCAAGAAACTCTAAAAGAGCTGAAGATTGGTGAGAAGGATTTTCTGTTGCCAGTTGAAAGGAAATGCTTTGAGGAGATGCTTGTAAAACATGGGAAAGCCTTTGCTTTTCAGCCGCATGAGATAGGCTGTGTTGATCCAAGTGTAACAGCACCAATGGTGATCTTTACTGTTCCACATGTGCCCTGGAACCTGCGGCCAATTCCAGTACCAAAGGCTCTCTTGCCGAAGTTGATGGAATTACTAAAGGAAAAGATCAGGATGGGAATCTTGGAGCCTTCATGTGCCCCATATTCCAACAGATGGTTTACTGTACCAAAGAAAAATGGGACATTGCGCTTTATTCAAGACATGCAACCTGTAAACAAAGTCACAATCAGGAATGTGGGAGCAGGTCCAATTGTGGATGAGTTTGCAGAAGCATTTGCAGGGAAAGCTATATACTCTATGGGTGATCTGTATTCGGGATATGATCAGTTCCAGCTGGATATACAAAGCAGGGACTTGACCACAATGAGAACTCCTTTGGGATTAGTAAGGATGTGTACCTTACCACAGGGAGCCACTAACTTAGTGGCACATATGATGAATGGAATGAATAAAGTCTTACGAGACTTCATACCACAAAAAACTATGCCATTTTTGGATGATGTGCCAATAAAGGGCTGTGATGAGAAAGACAAAGATGGGGATTTGGATTCAAAGGGGTGCCGCAAGTTTGTGGCAAATCATATAAAGGATTGTGACATGATTCTATCCAGGCTTGAAGAAGTGAATCTTACTTTATCTGGGCTGAAATCAGTGTTTGGAGTTGGTGAAGTGCTAATAGTGGGACATCTTTGTAGTACTAGTGGACGCCGACCTTGTCCAGCCAAGATAGATGCAATACAAAGAATGAAGGAAACATGCATTAATGTTACAGAGCTGAGGAGATTTCTTGGAGCATGTGTCTTTTATGTTATTTGGATCCCACATTATGCACATGTAGCAGATCCTCTTTATCAACTTTTGAGGAAAAATCAAAAATTTCTGTGGAGTGCAGTACATATTAAAGCTATGCGGAAGCTGAAATATTTGCTCCAATCATCACCCACTTTGAGAAAGGCAGATTATGAGTGTGGCAGACCTGTGATTGTTACAGTTGATACTAGTCCTACTGGGATAGGATGGGCAGTAGGGCAAGATGATGAGGATGATCATAGGTATGTAATTAGATTTGGAGCAAAGGTATTAAGCTTTCGGCAACGAAAGTATCCACAGATCAAGAGAGAGTTATGGGGGATAGTCACTGCTCTAAAATGTGAAAAAGAATATCTTATTGGGGCATCTGTACTTGTGGAAACTGATTGCTTGTCACTTCTTGGGATGATAGCAAGTTGTACCACTCCAGATATTGCTATGCTTAGGTGGATTGCTTATATCAAGTCACTAAATCCTGAGTTTGAGCATATTGCGGGAAAAGATAATCCAGTTGCAGATATGCTATCAAGAGCCAGGTATGAAGATGAGAAAGAGATGATTAGTGACATTGATGATGTGGGTACAAAGTTCTATACTACAGCATATGCAAAAGGGGATCATATTTGCCTATCAAATGCACTTGAGTCTTTTATTGAGGAAATATATGAAGGAGATTGGTTGCTTATTGGTCAATATTTGAGTACTCTGACAAGGCAAGAAAATTGGTCTGACTCAGAATTTAAGAGGATCCGCAGAAAAGCATATGGTTATTTCCTAAAGGATGGGTATCTCTGGAAGCATCCTAAGCAGAGGAATGCTATGCCACAGAGAGTCATATGTGATAAAGAGACTCAAGGAAAGCTTGTGAAAGAATTCCATGAGAGTCTCTGGGCTGGACATAGAAGTGTGTGGGCCACCTTTACCAAAATAAAGGAAAAATATTGGTGGAAAGGAATGTACAAGGATATTTCCCAATATGTGGAAACATGCATGGTATGCCAAATGTACTCAAATGTGCGACATCGTGATGGCTTGCAACCAACCTACCCACTTGCCATGCACTACAAATGGGTAGTGGATCTAGTTACAATGCCTTTGGGAATTTGGCAGATGCGGTATATAGCACTTGCCAGAGAAGATTTGACAAATCAGGTAGAGGGGCGTGCTCTTAGAACAAAAAGTACGGAGACAGTATGTAAATTTCTCTTGGAAGATGTGATCTGCCGGTATGGTTGTGTTGGGAAAATAACAGCTGATAGGGGTGAGCTAGATGTTGAAGAAGCAAGGGAATTCTTCTCTAGAATTGGTATCAAATTGTCCCTAACATGTGCTTACAATCCTGAGGGCAATGGGAAAAGTGAGCGAGGACATCCTCCAATCATAAAAGCTTTGGCTAAGGCATGTAGAGAAAGAATGCGAGAGTGGCCAAAGCTGTTACCATATGCCTTGTGGGCTGACCGTACAACTCATAGCTCAGTGACAGGATACATGTCTGCAGAATTAATGTATGGTCAGAAGCCAGTGATGCCAGTTGAAGAAGTAGTTCTAACTTGGAATGTATTGCCCTGGGTGGAAGGATTGAGCAGAGATGACCTCCTTGCATTGCGAATAAGACAGTTGGAGAGGAGGCCTGAAGATATAGAGCTTGCTAAAGCTCGCTTGAAAGATGCAAGGTTGAAAAATAAAGAAAGATTTGATAGTAGACACAGACTCCGGCCAAAACCTATTGAAGAAGGTGATTGGGTTCTAATGTATGATAGTAGCCTTGACAACCAATTCACCGTTCAAAGAAAATTTGCAAAAAGATGGTTCGGCCCTTACATTGTCAAGCATGTGCATGGAAATGCCACGTATACTCTGTGTGAGCTTGATGGAACACAAATAAAGAATCTTGTGGCAGGCAAAAGAATCAAGATATTTAAAAGAAGGCATGATAGTGATCCTTTTGATTCACAAGAGACTCAGGATGAGAGGCTTGACAGTGGTAGTATGGATATGGTTGAAGAGGAAGAGAATGATCTTCCTGGTAATGCAGAAGATGAAGACGACATCCAGTTATATGTGGACCTTGATGATGATTTGGCACATACCAGAGGATGTGCAGGTTTAGAGGGGGTGGATGTCATGCCACGGCACGTCTATGGTGTGAAACCATGCATGTGAGGCCATCAAATACAAATCCAGATGCATGAGTTAAGTGCCATGATGAGTCATTATATGATGCCTAAGTATATATGTTCATATTGTAGATAAGGTTCAATAAGATGAGCTGAGGCTCAGCCAGGTCTCGAAGCTTCTGACAGTGTGGTGTGAATTGTGGAGGATTTTTTTTATGCTTATGGAGAATTTTGGAGCTAGCAGACACCTTGTGCCTTGATAGGACTGGATTATGCTTGTGGGTTTGACTGCTTTATTGATTCCATGAGATGGTGAAATGCTCATAAGCCGTGCCTATCATGGTTGAGTTGATATTAACACTGAGACAGAGGACTTTATGGTACATAATGGTTGTGGTCTTGATCGTATGCTTTAGATGGCAAGGTTGTATATGCAGTAAGGATACCGAATGAAGCCTACCTTGATGTGGTGTGGGAAACCTTAGCAAGGATATGGTGTGAGAAGGTTGATTTTTTTTAATATGGTTATTACTTGAAATACATAAGCGTGGAATGGTAGGCGCAGTGGAAAATTTAAAATGGGAAAAGCGCGATTATAGCTGCAAAAGGTGGTATGGGCGTCGACTTCCTCGCGGGAAAGAGCAGAAAAAACCAGAGAGTGGAGGCGGTGCTTATCAGATGGAGAGCTGCAGAAAAAAAAACCAGGGACAGAAGCGTGTTCGACCAGTGTGTTTGATTTCATGCATTCGGCGACTGTCGATGGTGTGTTGGGGCTTGAATTAGAGAGCAGAGTTACTACTCTCTATTGATACGACTTCTACAAAATTACAAAAATCAGCTATGCGCCAGCTGTGCGCTGTCTGCAGCGAAGTGTGGGAAATAATTTTGAAAAGAAAATCGAATAAAATCGCTTCCCCCGCCTTCAGATAAGTAAAAATTAGATTAAATTTCATTTCCTACCTTCCATGTTGTAAATTCATGATGCCAATAAACCTTCAAAGGTTTTGTTAAAGGTGGTTTGAAATGAAGAGATGTGAGGATATTGCATCAAGGGACATGGAAACAAAGAGTCAGAAATACAGCAAGGACTCTAGTAAAAATTGACTTCGATTCTATCTTAGTGGATCTAAATGCAGGCCATGGGTTTCTTTTAAAATCATGTGAATATGTTAAAGTTATGCCATATATCATTTTGTGTTTGTGAGTTGTTGGAATTTTAAGCCAGATTTTCAGGTGATAAAGAATATTATGAGATGTTGGGAATGGTAACAGTGGATGTATGGAATGAAAAGGGACACATGTATGTTGGAAATACTTGAAGGTTATGTTATGCCTACATGTGATTAGCTGGGAAGTTTTGGAAAAAGAAGCCAGTGAATCTATGCTTGGAGAGGGAAGAGCAATTGGAACATGAATTCAAGGATGTATTGGAATGAATTGACACATGTATATGTCATAAAAAAAAGAATGGATTTGTCCTATGCTTTTTGGGAAATTTTGAATGTAAGCTTCCTTGTTGGGTTTGGTACCAACTCTCACAGCTAGAAGTCTCGTACTTTCCTGGCTATTCCGCACACGTCACGACACCGTGATCCCACTATCATCAAGGTAGAGCTTGAAGGGTTCCATGTTTTGATTCTAGCCATCAAGGCGGCTTTAGAGTTTGGAGAGCCTAGTAGTAAGAAGCCTAGGATATAGCTATGATGATTAGGTAACTTTGATGACTATGTTTTGATGACCATGTAATTTTTTATGCTATGAATGGAAATTTGGGTTAGAGAGTTTTTTGTTTGATACATGTCTTGTAATGTATTTTATTAGTTGACTCAAGCAAATAAATTAAAATTACACATGTAATTCAAATAAAATTTGAATCCATTCGAAGACGCATATAAATCAACAAATTATATAAACTCAAATTAAAAGAGACTTATTTGCAACACAAGATAAGAGATTTTTTTAAAAATATACATCGAGCTTTACATAGCTTTTGAGAATTACAATCATGCGAGATATACAAAAATAAAACTAAAGATCTTGGCTCGGAGTATCTCTCCAGCATCGCACCAACTCCATATCCTTTTCAGTGATGGTGACCCTCTTCGCATGGACAGCTACAAACACCGTGTCACCAAAAATTTCCACTGTGTATGCCTCCATAGCCTCCTGGAGTGCCTCCAAAGCTTGGGCTATCCACCGCGTAGGTAGTGGGATTTATGTTACGTGAGCCTAGAATCTCCTATCACACGATGGTATTTCAGATCTTGCATGATCTCTCGCACCACATGCTGGAAGGAGAGCTTTGGTATGAGTAGGTTCACCATCTTTTGGTATTTTCTAATCTCACGGACGAAGAGCCACAGTTCCAGGCTTCCACCTACACTTGTGATGTTGCTACTATGGTGGTTGGAAGAGGGGTACTCCACGTCCCACCTTGGGGGGACAAACTCTCCTAGCAGTTTGCTTCGTACGAGCCATGTTCTTGGAGGTGACAGAGAGAAATGAAAGATGAGGTGAAATGAGGGATACTTCCATAATTATAGATGAAAATTTATATATTTTCTAAATTAGCTCATTACATAAATTTGATACTTTTTAATTTTTAAAAATAATTTTCCTTATCAGAATGAGCTCTAATTTTATGTGTACATATCATGGAACACCTCCTAGATAAAATATCAACCCCATCAGAAATCTATAGGGCCCTTGTCCTAAGGCTCGCATGTATAGACTTGGTATTAAAAAAAGAAGGCCTCTACACGCGAGCCTTAGGACAAGGGCCCTTGTCCTAAGGCTCGCGTGTATAGACTTTGGTATTAAAAAAAGAAGGCCTCTACATGCGTGATATTTTATCTAAGACATGTAAACTATACGATCTATGCACATAATAAATTTCAGCCCATTCTGATCACTGCACACCATCAATTTTTTCTAGGAAAAAAATATTATCGTAAAAAATAGGACTTGCACATGCACATGGACTTGCTTGCACATGCACATGGACATGCATCAATTTTTTCTGGGAGAAAAGTATTATCGTAAAAAATAGGACTTGCACATGCACATGGACTTGCTTGCACATGCACATGCATGCTCATGATGTAAGCCACATGATCTATGCACATAACAAATTTCAGCCCATTATGATCTATGCACACCATTATGATCTATGCACACATAACAAATTTCAGCCCATTATGATCTATGCACACCATGCGTCAATTTTTCCTACACATGCACATGCACTTGCAATTTTTTTCCAAGAAAATATAAGAATATACACTGACATTAGAAATGAAGAAAACTCAAAATATTCAAATCAATGGGCAAGTGCGGTACACAACATTGGAAACAAGGAAACTTAAAATATCCAAATTTGGTACATTGCATAAAGTACAAGTAGTTGAGTAGAACTGAAGGAAAAAGTGAAAACACAAAATGATACATGAGCATTTGCACAGCTCTTCAAACCATGTCATGGTTAAGGTTGAACGCATCACTATTGTTACGAGTCCTACGAACAAGAGTGAGATCTGAGGGCTTGAGTGTGATGCACTGGGGCATGGATGGCTAACAGTTGACCATCATGCATGAGATCCACCAAGTAACTTTCAGCCGCCTCTTGAAGAGCAAGCAACGCTTGGATTGACCATCGCTCCACATTATATGCTTGATCTCTTGAAAAGTACCTGTAGTGCTTTCCCCTCCTTTGTAGATCTTGCAGTATTTCTTGCACCAACCTTGAGAAAGGTGCCTTGGGTATAATCAACTCAGGACTCTTGGAACCTCCTAATTTCAGGAAGAGCGGCGGTGCCTAGTCTCCATCTCTCTTCTTATGTGTAGGTGGATGAGCATTTTCCAGTTGGAGCAGTGAGAGCAGCTTTCCTAGCTGGAGCAGCGGGAGGAGCTTGATCTTCATCATTGTCGGTGTCAGTACGTTCACTAGATCCGGATGAATGAACCGGTGTCTTGGAAGGCATCTTGTTTGCTCTTTGCTTAGTATGTGCCATACTCACAAGAAGGAATAGAGAGAAATGGAGAAATGAAGAGAAATGAAAGAAGTACCTTTATTTATAAATGGAACTTACTATAAGTTATTGACACTTACTTTTAAAAAATATCAACATTATCAAAAAGTTATCCATGTTGACTTTAGTAAGCAGTTATTTTGAAAAATTTATCCATGTTGACTTTAACAAACACCTATTTCTTTAAAACATTGGATTGCTCTAATACTCTCATAAGCATAAAATGTTATTTCATGATTACAATTCTATCGATATTTCCATTTGCTATCAACTCTCTCTTGGATTGTCAACCATTCTGCATGATGTTCTTTGGCCATGCTATTTTCATATCTTGCTTTCCTTACTTCATATATTGCCTTGCGACGAATAACTTCTATATCATTGGATTTGGACTTTATTAATTTGTCCTCATATCTTATCTTTATTCTCCTATACTACCATTGGAGTAACTTCCTCATAGGATTGAAATCATTGATTCCACCTCCATGTGCCATTGCTTTTTGGAATCCACATCATCGAGCTTGCCAATGAGATAGCTCCATGCTTTGTGTGGACCATAGTGCCAAACTTCCTTGTTCAACAAAGTACGGACCATGAGCCTCAAGTATGTGCTGCATTCAAAAACATAGGATCCACAATTAAACTCAAAATATTACATTCACAATTTAATTGTAAAATTGAACTGGAGATCACTCTAACCATATAGTGTGTAATGCAATTTGAAGTCCATGCCTCTGTTATTGAGTTATGAAAGTTTACAACCACCTCTTTAAATGCATTAGCATCATCAGAATTGAATGTCATCTTTTGTAAAAGTGGTGTCAATTTATCAAGTGCAATCCACACATTTGCCTTTGCTATCTGCATCTGTCCCGCATTGCTCCAAAAAGGGCAGCCATGTGTAGTTTTTCCATGCATAGTACTTCTCTGGTTGTTTTACAAGCAACTTGCCATCTTCATCTTGAGAAAATGTTGCATTGGCCTAATTACTTGATTAGCTTAATGGATTTGATAAATGACAAGATGCTCAACAATGCATGGAGGCAAGAAATTATACAAGTAAAACACTTGTTTATTATGCTGCTTAGGAATACAACATGGATGGGCTCTCACAAGCTAATGCACCAAGTGAGCTTCCCTCTCCCCTAATGGGCCTTTAAATAGGACACCACAAGCCCTAAAGCTAGAGGCTTGTTTACACACACACACACCTCATCCATTGCCCCTTTGTTTACAACCTTTATTCAACCTTAATTCTCAACACCCTCCCTCAATGCAGCCATGTAGAGTCTGGACTTGAAATGGGTGGCATTGGACATAGGTTGAAAATCCCTCCCTTAATGACTAGTTGGGTAGGTGCCTTTATAACATAGGCATACAAAAGGTGGTTATGGTTGTGTGTTTCTATGATTGAGTCCCAAATTTGCTTATGGAGTAGGTCTTCCCTCTTGCTCATTGCAAGGGTAGTGTCTAAAACTCCATACAAGGGTATGGTTGTGGGTGGGAAAACATAACATAGAGCTCTTGTTGAGTAATTCCCCCAACTAAATGTGTTTGGGAATGAGTAAAGAGCTGAAAATGAGCTGAAAATTCAGCAAAGCACACACTTCTTGGTTTAATGGGGTGAGTGCATGGCTCATTGTGATGCCTATGCCTCTTACAAGAGTGGTACCAAGAGGTGTTTAAAGTATTCATGAAATACAATGAATATGAGCACTTAATTGATGTATGCCCACATCTCAAATTCAGTTTGGGGTTGACAAAACTGAGGTACCATAGCCAAAAGCACCATACTTCACCTCCTTGCCTCATTGGTGGAGTGCAAGTGAAGAGAAGTTGAGCACAAAAGCTCACAAAAGATGAAAGTCAGTGTTGAGGCTTTAGGGTTTGCCGAGTTTCCCTTGTGCTTAATGTATGCACACAAAGGAATTAGAGAGAGCAAAATAGTGTTTAATAACACTTGAGTAAGGGTTTAGTGTTTGAAGGAACACTAAGAGAGTGGTTTAGGGTTGAATGACCGCCACTAGTGTTTAGCAACACTTTAATTAAAGCTTTAAAAGAGCTTAAGCTTCCAAAATCGATGGAATGGAAGGTTTAGGGTTCTCCATTTTGCTTAGTGGCTGCAAAAATCAGAGAATTGAGGAAAACATAGTGTTTAAGAACACTTTAATCAAGGTATTAGTGTTTAGCAACACTATTAGAGAGGGTAAGCGGTGTTTAATGAACACCGTAGCCAAAAGAAATGGTTAAGTTGCCCATTTTTGTGCTTAATGGATGCACAAATCAAAGAGGGAGTAGAATGAGTGTTTAGAAACACTTTAGAGGATCAATTAGTGTTTAGAAACACTAATTAGTGTGTAATTAACACTTTAATGAAGCTAAAAAGCTTGAAATGCCATAGCCTTGAGAGTATGGCAATTTAGGGTTTGCATGATTGTGCTTAATCATGCACAAATCAGAGAAGCAAAGAGTATGAGTGTTTAAAAACACTGAAGAGAGAAGATTAGTGTTTAAAAACACTAATTAAGTGTTAATTTTCCTCTTAATCAAGCTTCACAACTTGAAAAAACTCCATTGCAACAGTAGGCGACTGCTAATCTGCTTCCCCCGACTTCATTACTGAACCAAATCAGCTGAAAATGTGTGGGCTTGATCGCCTCTTCATGGGCTTCAAAAGCCCTAAGACGATGGGCGACGAGATGGCTTCTCCCTCGCGCGATTACTGTACGACCACGGGCTGCAGCAGAAAACGCAGAAAATCGCTTTTCTCGAGAATGCGCCGCGTGCTGTGGACAATGTGGCTAATTGAGGTGATAGGCCTCTTAGCCCTGACCTAAGCTTCACTTTGTTAGTTGAGACCTCAAGGGGATAAGCCCTCCCTTGGCTGGTTGAGGTCCACCACCAAGAGGGGGTAGAAGACAAGAGTCTCAAAAAGTGAGAAAAGGGGGGGAAAATTCAAATTTGAGACTAATCAGGCTTAACTTTGGCTAATGCAACTCAATAATGAGTGAACCGGGCTCTGATACCATGAGAAAATGTTGCATTGGCCTAATTACTTGATTAGCTTAATGGATTTGATAAATGACAAGATGCTCAACAATGCATGGAGGCAAGAAATTATACAAGTAAAACACTTGTTTATTATGCTGCTTAGGAATACAACATGGATGGGCTCTCACAAGCTAATGCACCAAGTGAGCTTCCCTCTCCCCTAATGGGCCTTTAAATAGGACACCACAAGCCCTAAAGCTAGAGGCTTGTTTACACACACACACACCTCATCCATTGCCCCTTTGTTTACAACCTTTATTCAACCTTAATTCTCAACACATCTCGTGGTGGAGAAAAGAATTTCCTAGCCTTCGCTCCCCCAAAACACGGTTTGCATGGCAATTTTCCACTCTTTCCTGACTTTTTTGCATCCTTTTTTATTTCTACTTGGCCCCGGTGCAATCCAACATCAGACAAGACTTGTTCTACCTTCTTGCATATTGCATCAGCATCTGAAGTAGGCTGCATCTTGTAGGAAAAACACACGTACTCAAACACCAACTTCTCTATTATCCTTATTATGCAATGCAAGGTGAAAAAGTGGACCCTTATTAAGGGTATTTCTAAAATAGGATCCCACTTAGGATCTAATGGCACCAACATTCCATTCCTTTGAACACACTGGTCACGTGTTGGAGCACCATGTTTTCCTATCCTTGCAATCCATTGTTTCTTCCCATTGTTGCCTTTCTTCCTGGATTGCATGCAATATAAGCAAGGGAACTCAACTGATGCTGAATTTGAAACACCAAAAATACATTTTAATGTTTTCAAATCGCCAACAAGATGCCATTCTACCTTGTATTCACCAAATCCATCGACATGCAAAACTTCACCATTTGTTTTGCTGTCGTATAATATCGGGTATCTCTGTTAAGTTAAAAAAATCTTAAGTACTTAATGGTCCTCCTTTGGTAGCTCAAATGCAGCAAGCCACCATATTTCATTCTTTGATTGCACACTAAAATATTTTGGATGTTTTGAATTGATGCTAGGATCCAATGCCCTATTCATTAGTGTCAAGCTAACACGTTCAAGCTTTTGGTCCTTAACAACTTCACTCTCATCAAGCTTCAAAACAAATTGAAGCTTACCTTTGCACTCTTTGATAGACATGTTGTAGAACTTTACCATTGCTGCTTGTAGCTTGCATACATTCAATACAAAGTTATTGTCTACATGCAATTTGAAGGGCACTACCTTTGATCCAGACTTAAGCATCTGTGTATGTTCCAAATGCATTGGCTCACCAATTGTGTCTAAGACTTTTGCAGTAAGATCTTTTCGTGTGCCTGCTTTACATGGAACGGTTTAGGGATGGGCACCACCCATCTCTTATGAAGAACAGCCTTAAGCCCTACATCCAATTGCTTATAAATCATAGCATAGGATTTAGAGCTAATCCCTACCTTGTCACATATGCCTTGAGCATCTGTAGCTTTGTGAAGGTATTGCTTACCTCCTTTACGCGTACTCTTACAACATCATCACCAATGGTTTTGAATTTGGGGTTTTCCAATGCATACTTCACCATACCTTTGCTTAAGACCTTTGCAATTGCATCATTAACCTCTTCACTTGGGTTGGAAAACATATTCTTCATGTTTGCACATTGTGCATAGACCCACTGATTATATTGCCCACTCCCTCTGCTGAACTCATGAAGTGGTTTAAGTAACCTCACACGCTCACGTGCTTGTTTGGTTTTGGTTTTTGTGGGTCCAGCAACAACAGTCTTTGAAAGCATTGCTACCATCTTTTTATTGTCCTTCTCCAAACCCTGCATTTTGCAATGCAGTTCTGCATTGTCTACCTCGACAAAATGTACTGCATTTTCCATAACATGCATCGCATCTTGCAGACTCTCATTCTTTGTCTCCTTTTCACTTTAGTGATTTTGTGAGCTCCTTAATCCTTACATACATGCCCACGGTGCGCTGAACAGATGTGTAAACACTATGAGGAAGCATTGCTAGCCTCCTAGTGTATCCCAATAACCCTGCATTACCTTCACACACATACTTAATGAAAGATGTAAGCCCACTAGATTGTGGAGGTGTTTGGGTAATTAGATCGGGTGGATAAATACACCTCTCAACCCAAAGATCGACCTGTTTTTTCCTTGCATTTCTTTCTTGTTGCATTATCTCTGGTTGCTTTCTACCTGTTGTTGTCATTCTCTTGTCTAGTGGTGCGTACTTGGCCTCCAATTGGAAGTGAATGTCTCTCTTCTTGTTCTAGCCTACATCCTAAAATTAGCATTTGGACAAAACACAGTTATTAACCAAAAATTTGCTCTGAACAAAATACAACTATTAACAAAAAAGTAGCTTTTATACATTTGTATAACTAAAAAATATAACCAGAAATAACATTATTAAACACAACTTTAACTAGATATAAGTTTAATACAATTTAGAACTAAATCATAACTTGTAATCAAAATAACACAAAAATAACATCATAAATGAGAAATAACATTATTGAACATAACACATAGACTTCAATATATTCTAAAACTAAATCATAACTATTAATCAACAATTATATTTCACACACTTCTTTCACTCAGAAAATCACTAATAAACAATCTAAATAACATAGAAATAGCATCATTAAACTCAACTATTATCTTCTATTTTACACATGACTAAATCACATTTAGAACAATAAGATGGTCAAAATAGAAAAGAAAACAAAATAACTCAGACAATATTAAACCATAACAAAACAACGTAATAGATAACAAGATGGACATACCTCCATTGCTCTCTTGTTCTTTGATTCTTTTACTCTCTTATTTCCAAAACTAAATCAATACTATTAATCAACAATTATATGTCACACACTTGTTGCACTCAGAAAATCAGTAAACAATCCAAATAGTACAAAAATAAACATCATTAAACGTAACTATTATCTTTTATTTCACACATGACTAAATCACATTTAGAATAATAAGATTAACATTAATAGAAAAGAAAACATAATAACTCAAAAAAACTTAAACCATAACAAAATAACATAATAAATAATAAGATGGACATATCTCCATTGCTCTCTTGTTCTTTGACTCTTTTGCAAAGATTGATGAACAGAAAGATGATTGAAGGGTAAGATGAATATGTGGTTCCAACTAAATGGCACCAAATAATCAACCTACCCTTCAATTTCTCTGCCTACAGAAGAGAAGAAACCCCATGATTGAGAATATCTAAACTCATTAATGTGGTTTAGGAGGGAAAGAAAGCTCTTGAGCATAGCTACTAAAGAAAACAAACACAGATTTGAATTTTCTCTGTACAAAGGAGGGAAAGTGAAAAAGCAAACTAAAATCGCCCTAAACTGAAAACCCTACTTTTCTTATTCTAAAAAATCTAGAGGTCTCTAAATGAAGAAAAAATTCATAAACCCCTATATACTTAATGAAAAATGACGAAAATTAATAGTCACACTCTTAGAGCATAGAGGTAGGCGTGGGTAAAAAGTTCAAAAATGTGATGTCTACATCAAGTTATTCAATTTTTAACTTTTTCCATTTTGAAATACATAAATGCAATCTATTTCGAAGGATTTAGAAGCTAAAAAGTTAAGTGGGCATTTTAGAGTGTCACATCTTAGATGCTTCATGTTTTTTAGATAAAATAGAATATTATTATTTCAGATTTGAGAATTTTGAGGACAAGTGGTCCTACAATAAAATAATATGTGAATCTCTTTTAAAAACAATATAAAGAAATCTCCTTGATTCTACAAAAGCTAATATTATAACATTATTTTAGAATCTTTTTCTAGAGATAGAGAGAGAGAGAGAGAAGTGAGAGAAACCCCTTAAGGGGCAAAATGGAGAGTCCATATTTCTCCTAATGTATACGATATAATCGACATCGCTCCAACACCTTCCTCAAGCAAGCCAGATGGTCCGTCCATCGAGAGTGTGCACACAAATCATCAATAAATACCTCTAACCACTTCTGCAAGTAGTTTTTGAAGGCTATGCACATCAATCGTTGGAATGTTGCTTGGGCATTGGGGTGAGACCGAAGGGCATAGCCTTGTATGCAAATGTCCCCCACATTGTATTGAAAGCGGTCTTATGATGGTCTTTTGGTGCTATGGACACCTGATTGTAGCTGGAGAATCCATCTAAGAAGCTGTAAGATTCTTCACCAGCCACTCTCTCCAAAAACATGTTTCGTATTGGGTAATGGATAATGGTATTTTATAGTAGCTGCGTTGACCTTTTTAAGATCGACACATACCCTAAGTTTTCTATTCGTTTTTGGCACTATTACGATTGGTGACAACCAATGCATATGTTCTATGTCATAGATGAGATCCGCCAACAAATAAACTTGTCTATTTCCTCCTTCATAATTGCTGCATACTTTGGATTCATCTGGTATGGTTTCTGCCTGGTTGGTCTTGATCCTTTCATGATTGGAATCATATGATGCACTATCTTAGGTGGTACGTCCTTCAGCTCCTTGTAATTCTAGGCAAAACATTCCTTAAATTCCTTAAGGAGGGCAATGAGCTCATCTTCTTCGGTCGAAGCCAAGTCCTAGCAATATATACGGGTCTGGCTTCCTCCCTTGGCCTGCAATATCAACTTGCTTGATTTTCGCTGGGCCATTGTATGATGTGGATAGACCTGAAGTCCTCCTTAACCCTTGTTGCTGTCAGTCGTCTCGCGGACCACTTTCTATTCGTAACAGTGTAGGTTTTAAAGTGGTCTTGGATTGAGAGAAATTCTGGTTTATCCTCATTCTCACTTTTTGTTTTAGCCATGATTTTTCTAGTCTCACGTTCAGCTTCTGCTAAAGCTTTATTCTATTTTCGATGCCCAGCTTTTGTAAGCTTAGGTGTTTCTGGCTCTTGAAGGGTGGCTATCTCCTTTTGTCTTCCTTCCTTGATATCTTACTCAACTCCTCACCCCAATCCTTCGAAAACTCATTGTGTACCTTAGTGGCCTTGAGGTATCTCAGCCACTAGGCATCCAAGGGTTTTCTTCGTAATAGGGCATTTCATCAGGCGATATATCATTTTTGTTTTCACCATCTTCTGAGGCGTTGAGCGTTGGTACGGCCTTGTGTTATGGTCCCTTCTATGCTAGAGGCTTCCTCTTTCAATTCTTCATAATGGTTTGCCACAACCATACAAACAGAGGTCGTAGGGACATTTCCAAATTCCATATAATGGGTCCCCTTGGGTTGCATCACATCTATGGTAGCTAGCACATGCATCTAGTTTTCACTGAAGTCCAGAGAAGGAAGTGATGCATACATTTCCGTTTCCTCTTCTTCCTTGGAAAATTCCACTGTGGTTTGGCATATTTGTACAGATGCGGTTTGCTCCATTGTGACCAAATCATTACTAAACAATTTCCCTTCCATGGGATGTTCTTTCCATGTTCTCATATCTATCTTTAAAATTTGCGAATCCCTACACACATACACATGATCTAATTCCCAATCATCCACCAATTGGGATTCCCTTATGAAGGGTCTCCCTAATATTATGTCATATCAGTCAGGTTGGCGCAAGAAGTCCATTACCACAAATGTATGATGGTGTAGTGAAACGTAAAGAGTTTGAGTTTCACATTCTCCAGAAGTCCATGGAGATGTTCCGTCAGCCATTTTAATGATTAGATCTGCACTTTTTAGATCGAGTTTTTCCCAGTTCTCCCAACAATGCTTTGTGATGATGCTAACCCCCGCCCCACCATCCAAGATAGCTAGTGCCATGATGAATCAAAATTGCAGCATTTGTGTCATCGCTTTCGTAAATAATGTCCCAATTGATTAGCTAGTATCTTGATGACTTGGGTTTTCTTTGTGTGTCTTAAGGTTCTTTCTGCCAGAGGTGGTAGAACCTTCTCTATAGTATCGGTTGGATTTAGTCCACCTTCTACCCATTCCTTTATGTCTATCCATAGGGTTGGTGAACTGTTGTGTAATAGTTACCCCAATGGCATTTGTACAGGCATGGACAATACAGCCACGAGACTTCCGATATCTCTGGGTTGTCTGGTGATTGAGGGTTTCTCCCAGGTGTGTGTCTCGTATTTATCCATAGGGAAGGAATGGATAGACTCACCCAGCGCATTTTTCTCAAACATTCTAGACATCGTGTTTTCTTGAGATCCCTCTTCTGTTACTTCTGGAATAGGAGTAGGTACGACCAATTCCCTTTCCCTTGTGTGTGCTCGTTTCGTGGATACATTGTATCCCTGACCCGGTTAACCCTTACTCATGAAGCCATTGACATTCTTCTACAGAGGCCTTGGCGTCTTCGAGCTTCCTTATCTCCTTATCTTCCTTGGCGTCTTCGAGCTTCCTTATCTTCCTTGGCGTCTTCTACGGAGGCCTTGGCGTCTTCAAGCTTCCTTATCGGCATTGGGGTACTCACTGGCTCCTTTCAGAGTTGAAGGTCGCTCCCTTTGCTCCTCTAGGTCCAGCTCTTTGTGGTTGATCCTTTGATCCCCTTCTTCTCTCGAATGGGTGGATCCGGTGTCGATTGTATCTTCTCAGATCCATCTTGGATTGTGACCCTTGTGTCACCCTTACCCACTTTTTTCACTCTTATCCTATGGCCAGTTCTGGAAATGGTCGTATCTGCTCGGGTCTTCCCCTTGTCTCCCGATTGGCTTGGGCTCATGTTTGGACATTGAATGGTGTGATATTTCCAGGCTGCACAATAATGGTTCGGATAGTGGCTTGATTAGCAGTGGAAGCCAACCCACTTGTGCGATATGGACACTCCTTGATCAAATGATCAATACCACATTTAGTACAAGTGAGCACTGGCATGTCATTCGGCATAGTAGTCACTTGTTGGGGTTGGTGCATATTCTTGTTTGGGCACTTAGCGATTCGATGCGGCCCTCCGCAGCCAAAATATTATAGCAGTCCTCTCCTCATGTTCGAGTTCATGTCCTTACCCTTCCACTGTACTGTGGTTTGAAATACAAGTACTGGCATGTTATTCTGTAGGACATAAAATTCCAACGTGACCTCCACAGCTTCTTCATAGTACTCTCCGCTAAGTTCTACATCACGTACCACATCAACATATTCTGATGGTTCTTCAATCAATACTTGATTGATTTTAGCATGTGGTGGTTGTGGGGGTAGAACTGGTGGTGGCAGAGGTGAAGCGTCTTGTACCCAGAACATCCCCTTAAGTAAATAGGAAGAGTTGGGTTGTCTTATAGTAGCAACATTGATCTATTGAGGTGGTGCTAGTAAAGCCAATGGAGCTCTAGGTAGTACTAGTAGTTGTGCAACAGTTTGGAATCTTGGATATCTGCACATTGAAGTGTCATGATTCCCTAATTTTACACAATGTGCACAATAGAGTAATGGCCTTACTCTTAATTGTGGACATTCGGTGGTAGTGTGATTCAATCTGCACATAGAGCACCACACCAATTCCCTGTAGGGGTAAAGATGGTTATGCGCATGCCCAGATGCTTCTCTTCCCTCCTTTGTCTTCATTTTCTCTCGTATTGCGTTATTGAGCTCGTCCACAGTCATGTTTCAATCTCATTAGGAAAAAAGGGAGCTCATTTTGGGGCCTTTTACGGTTTGGAAAAATAAGCTCTCAACCAATGAACAGAGGGCCAATGTAATGTTGGAAATTCACAAAAATAAGAGAAAATAGATAAAAGAAACAATATTTTATGTAGGTACAAGCGTGCTACATTAATGTGGAGATTGGTTTTTTATTCTCACAAGATCTTTGGACATGAAGATAGAATCTAGTCTGACATTTTCTCTGACAAGGGCCGTCCCGCTTCCACCTTCCTTTGAACTTTGAAATATTGTGCTGCCTTTCCTTCGAAAGGTCTACCATTCTACACCACTGCCTCATTGTGCAGCAGCCTCTTCTTTTCCAAAACTGCTCCCTTGATCCTGTTTGGCTTAGAGTAAGATGTTTCTTGTCAACTGTCTGTCTGCCCACTTTCTCTTTCTTGAAACTTCACTTTGTTATCTTGTTTACAGTACTTTGCTGTGGTTACAGATTCATAAGGTCTCCATGGTGAATAAAAACTATGGCCATTCTTGTGGAAGACGCTCTATGGATGATAATGCTATGAAGGCAAAATTATACCACACATCCTTACCCCGTCGACCTGCTTCTTCTATTTCTTCGGTAGAGAATTCAAGTACAGTCAAAACGGAAGGAACTTGGGAAAGGTTTAGTGTTTCGAAAGGAGCATGGGTGCTCATGCAACCTAGCAAAAGAAAGAGACCCCAGACAAAAAACATTTTCTTGGCATCATGGAAGGGAAGAGTACGAGATTTTAAAATCACCAGAGGGAAGATATCGTTGAAAGAAGTTTTGATTCAGCATGTGTACATGCATAAAGAACTTGTCTTGCGAGACTATCCAAATGATCTTCCACAACACAGGCCTAATTGTATATTTTTCTATTGTGGTTTTGTTCTTATGAGGTGTATGGATTTTTAAGATAAAGCTTTCTTTCTTTGCTTATTGACATTCTTGTGTTATTTTATTTTAGATTTATACCCTTCATCGTATGAGACATGGCAAAACATCGATTGTATTCTAGGATTTATAGATGTTTTGCATGGATCGATAGGAGAACAACAATACCAAGGTCGATGTGCAACAGAGCTAGCTCAATCCGGTATATTTTTTACTGATCATTTTTATTAGTTGTTTGCTGGACAATGCAAACACACATGGTGTGTTAAGAAAACAAGACCTTCCGGCATGGAATTCAGTGGATTGGCCTCTCCCACATTTTAGTGTTATAGAGGCATATAGGGCCAAGCTTTTCAAAGAAGTACAGAAAGCTCTGAGGCCCAATATTGCCACAAGGATAATAAAAATTTCTTTATGCATGCCTCCACAGTTTTTGTAGACTTGTTTAATACCTTTCCAGTGAAGGTTTCAAAAACAATGTTCATAGTTAAAGCAACAAGTCTGGCATGCATGCCACAATTTTTGGATAAAGGTTGGGATAAGAAGACATGTAGTTCAGTGTTTTGTGAGGTTGTCCAACCTTCTATGCAACTGAAGTACATGGTTGCATTACAAAATTTTATTTTTTCTTTTTATTATAAGCACAGTCGAATGCTAGGTACAAAACTAGTCCCAATGGATCAAGATGAAGATTCTTTTGGTGCAGAAAATAAACTTCTTGATATTGATGTTGTTGAGAATGGTGATGTGCTAGTCAATATCTCATTAAGACAATGTTGCTCCCTAGCTCAATTGCGCAATGACATTCTATTTGAGACAGAAGGTTCTATTTCAAAGGACTTTTTATTTATCTATAACAATAAGAAGGTATACCATTTGACTTATCCTAGTCTCATTAAGCACTGCTATTAGTTTACTTTACCCTATTGTTTCATATTGCTTTTTTGCAGATGCTCAAAAGAAGAGAGAGTTCAATAAAATGCAAAGACATTGAAAATTTGAAAATTGAGATTATTCAGACTCCATAAACAAAGATATTATATTCAATAAAGTAAAATTCTGTATAGAAGTGTTTAATTATATATGTAGAACATATTCTTGACAACAATTTTCTATTTATCTATAGGCTGATCTAGAGGCTGCTCTACATGGTCCAAGCTCACCGTATCATCTTTATTTGGAGAATCTATTTTCTACTGCTCCATCCTGTCGTGTGTACAGTCTCTTGGTGCTGCTCCATTGTCTCCTCTACTGCCCCTGGAGCATCTGTTTGCTGCTGCTCTATCATCTCCTCAATAACATCAGCAGCAGCAGCAGCAGGTCCTTGTTCTTGTGGCTTCTCCTCATCAGCACTAGGTCCTTGTTCTTGTGGCACCACATCTGCATCATCTGTGTCATCAAGGTGTATGACACCTTCTCGGACTTTAGAGCACTCACCCAACTCGACAGTAGTAGCTGGTACAATAGGTTTGGGGGAGGCATACTTCAAAAACTTTCAAATTATATCAGCTCTGAAACTATATACATAGTTTGAGCTGAAGCTATCTTCTCTCATCTGCAATGAGATATGATGATTTAGAACACTCTGTACCAATATCAAATTTTTTGAAGCTAAATGAAAATTATTTTTTCTTACAAGCTCTGGCTGTCCTATCTCAAAATAGCTTGAAAGTATATATTTGGCACTAATCAGCACTCTCCAGCCGCCGCCGCAGCTACTTGAATCATCTTGTTGTGGTGTCTGAATAGTTGGAAAGATATGTTAGAAACTGTTAATATCTGAACAAAATAAAATTATTCAATAAGTTCAAAGGCATAGCATGAAATAGACATCAGTAGAGGGAACGACTTTCTACCTCTAAATCTATTGGCTCTATTGAATCCAAAAGATTGACATTAGGAGGACAATGATCCAATGCATCTAGAAGCCTTCTAATACAACTGCAATACATATAATTCAGTTAGTGTGCATTAAATCAAAATAATGAAGTTTAAAGTTAAAAATAGCACACAAACCACTTACAATTTCACCTCTCTCTCTCTGTGTGTTTCTAAGAGAGTTGAATAAAAAGCATTGCTTCTGCTGGATGTCAATAGAAGCAAAGCTCCAGTGGTCACTGCATAAGGAAAAAAGCATTAAGAAATCAAAGGCTACAAGAGTTCTCAATCTTGAAGAAAAATCCCAAAAGAAGCAGTTACCCACATACTTGTTATGGTACGGAAGTAGCAAAATATCGACATGATCAAAATCACAGTGTCTGAACCAATTGGAAATATCCATGGGAGTTTCCTTTGGATCTCTTAACTTGAAGGAAATGGCAGGATCAATAATATGAACTGTATGCTGTACAGCATGGTTCAGCCAGCTTCTCATCATGCTACATTGGACAAAACAATAATTAGGGTAGGGTGTAAAGGAGGAGGTACAATAAGGATTGTTTTGCAAACAAATGTAAAATAAAAGACACTTACTAGAGCATTGCAAGAATGATAGTATCTGAGCAATACTCATTCTTATGAGCCAATGCTGCCAGGCATGGTTTTGTCAAGTCAAAATTATTCTCTGAAGTTTCATCTTCAATATGGACAACTATGTTAGGGCCCAGCTCCTCCAACCTTCTTTGTATCTGCAGCTCCATCTGTACAGTCTCCACATCTATAGCAGATTTGGATTCTTCTATTTGCTGCTTCAGTGACTTCTCATAAGCAGCTTTCCCTGCTCTTTGAGTGGGTTACTTCAACAACCTTCACCTTATCTACCTTCAATTTTCTTGTAGTTGGAATTAATAATATGTCTCTCATTTTTATGTCCTGCCATTCCACAGGATAGACCAGCTTGTCATACCTCCATCTCACTCTGGACAAAGTGTTGAAGTCTTTGGCCATCAGAGTTAGCATTGCATCTTCAATGTATTTCTCCAAGTAATCCTCTGTCATTTCCTGTAA
This sequence comes from Cibotium barometz, assembly GCF_041138505.1. Classification (NCBI taxonomy): domain Eukaryota; kingdom Viridiplantae; phylum Streptophyta; class Polypodiopsida; order Cyatheales; family Cibotiaceae; genus Cibotium; species Cibotium barometz. Next base: position 489,980 of record NC_141048.1, on the reverse strand, counting down.
GGAAAGAATGGCAGTCCTGTTCCACCTGAAACCAAGGTGCCAACTATCACATATTTCTCTCACTAGTCTCTGAAAAGGTGCCTTGGGGATTGCAAAGCCTATAGCTTTTTGTTGCTTCTTGATCTCCTTTAGCACACCTGATCTCCTTTAGCACACCTGCAGAATGTTTCAATCTCTTGGACTTTTGCTGGAGCAGGCTCATTGGCTTCCCCTTCCTGCCATGTGCAACTCTTCCCTTTGGAGGCACACTAGATTCCTTGATATTTGCCCCAGCTGCTGCTGCTGCTCTGCTGCAAGCCCTGGCCCCTTGCCAGCCCTCCTTGTAGTTGACTTGGTTCTTGCCATCACTCTGAAAAGTTGCATACAAAGTAATGGAAAAAGATTACAGCCATGGTTGGAGAACATGGAATGATACAAGAAGGCAATGACAAGGTGGATAAAGCAACATTTATAAATTTGTAACAAAACGCGAATTTGATAATTTGAAATTCCTAACAGCTCACCCTCGCGTTTTCTTGCAAATACTTGAAACAACATGCTATTACATTCCTACAGTGAATTCTCTGTCTTTACAACTACAAACAATATGGATTGAGTTTATGCAAGGAGTATACAGCCTTGAATAGCCTAGAAAGACACAAAATCACAATGATAGGGGTGGATGAAGCAACAGTTTTAAATTTGCAACAAAATGCGATTTGGGCTGTTTGAGACTCCTAAAGTCTCCTCCTCGCGTTTTACTACAAATTCTTGAGGCAACATAGTGGAGCATGCCTTCAATCATTTTAGTGTGTTTCCTACTTGGTGCAAGATGGATTGAATCTATAGAAGGCAAGAAGTGATCAAGCTCTCACTCAACAATCCCAATTCAAAAGTCTTCCTGCTTGTTTTTGCAGTGGAAGAAGCTAAGGAATGTATATAATATTTATCATAATATCTAAGCTACATCACATCACTCAGTACCTTATCCTAATATACTATTAAACAAGAAGAAAAGGAAATGGAGTGTCTTACTGACTTGGAAGCTATCTGTAGGTGTGCTGTGTTGGTGATGAGTACCCTGTGTTGGGGATGAACCTGTGCTGCTGGTCAGGATGCTGATGGTGTAGAGTAGGGAGGTAGAGAGGCAAGAGAGCTGAGTTAGGAGAGATTAAACAGGAGTGAATAGATTAGTGCAAAATACAAATAAAGTAGCTAATAAATACCACATGTGTGGAATGTAGTCGTTTTTTCACACGTGTGGATGGGACCCAGATCTTTTGGAATTTAAAATTTGACACGCGTGAAAGTCACTTTTTGCCTTGGAAATTGTGCCAATCATGATTTCATAACCAGATCCATTAACACTCTTCCCTCCCCATCTTCCATCCCTGCCAGCACCCTCCCATCATCCTTTTCCTTCCCCCTCTAATCACTTCCTACCCAACACACTCCATCCACCCTGCAACCTGCCTGAAGACTACTACCACTGCCAAATCTCTAGGTTACCTAGGCTGCAGCTCAAGTTTGGAAGAGAGCAAGAGAATCACCAGGGCAACTCCAACAGTATGGAAGAGGAAAAGAAAGGTCAGAGATCTATATTCATTTCAATGTTTTTTGATATATATTTCTTCCATCTATAGAATTCTTGAATCTTACTGCCCAGGAATCTGGTACATCACCCTAGGATTTGATTGGAGATGGATATGAATAGGACCTAGAAATCTGCAACAAAATGCGAGGAGAGTGCTTTATATTTTCCAAATGGCCCAAATCGCGTTTTCCTACAAATTCTTAGATTAGTTTTAGTTTTCATTTCTTCCTCTCTGTTTTGCTCTCTTTGGCCCTGGGGAATTCCTCCTAGTATCATTTAGTGTCCAGAACACTGTAAGATGTTCCTAGCATTTGATTGGAGATGGATGTCAATAGAAATGGAGAATTTGCAACAAAATGTGAGGAGAGTACTTGACATTTTCCAAATGGCCATGCATCGCGTTTTCTTGCAAATTCTTGTGTCTCTTTTGGTTTTCACTTCTTCCTCATTGTTTTGCTTCCTATGTCCCTGGGGATTTCTTCCTTGATGATGAGAAAAGTTTTTGCTTTGGAATAGTTGATTCTCAGGCCCCTCCTTTCAAGAGGAAGCTGGACTTTTCTGCTGCTATACTTAGACCACAGCAATCACCAGGTGATTCATGTGTGCTCATGAAGAGAGTTGTTTGGTGATATCCTATACATTCCCTGATTGCATATGTCAGCATATAGAATTCATGATATATAAATTTTTGTTCAGGCAAAAGCAAGAGACTGGACCAGAAAGGTGAGTCTTCCCTTTCAAAACAAAGGGAACCAGAAGAGGACAAATCTCCAGATTTGCTCCTATTTGACTTTCTTCACAAGTGCAAGGCTCAGAGGAACTTCCACATATACCACAGTATTTTCAACAGGGAGTTCACTATGAGCTCTGTATTGGAGCATCACAGAGATTTTCTTTCAGACCATTGGGATACCTTCAAATAACTGACAGAGGCAGGAAGAATTGTGGAAGGTGAAAAGGTTTTTGTGCATATAAATCATATTGTCTCCATTGACAGGCTGAGGTACCATGTGAATAGAAGATTTGACAGCCTACCTGAGGAATATAAATTCAGCTGTAACTTGCACACCAAAAAGTGTAGAGTGCTTGAGGAAACCATGGCATTCCTTATGTACATTGTCTTCCATCAGCAATCTCTAGAAGAGCAAGGGCAGGAGGCTGAAGAAGAAGATACATCTGTAGCGGAGGAAAAAGAGGATATTCCTATGGCAAAATAGATATGGCAGAGCAGGAAGAAGATATCAATCTCGAGGGTGAGGGGTTGCAAGTGGTTGCTCTTGACCTTGTTCAACTGAGGACTGAAACTCTTAGGGCAGCACAGCCAGTTGAAGATTTTGATGTTTAGAGCAGCAACTATGCAGTGCCCATGCTTCCAGATGTCTTGATTGGTGGTAAAGATTATGTTTTCCTCCATGATATAGAGTGTATGTTCAATTTGAGGGAGGACTATGCCATTTCCCTTATTGCCCAGGCTTCAAGGCTTGACAAGGAGGTTGGAATAGAGGATGACCATTCACTACTGGCTTTGGAAACAACTTTTGATCCTGCAGAGGCCCTTACTATTTGTTTCAAAGAGGCTGAAAATTTCCAAGAGCCAGATGAAGCTGCCTTCTAGCTCACCCAGGAAGCTATGAATCTCTCAGCACTTCACAAGGGAAAGCTTAAAGAAGAGGCTGGACTGGAGGGGAGAGGAATAAATCTTTGGAAAGATGAACTTCTTGTTGTTGATGAAAATGAGAAGGTATGATCTTATTACTTCAAATCAAATACTTTATCTTGTGTTTAAATGTTTTGTAGTTGTGTATTATTGTCTCACTCCAATCTTTTGATACATGGTAGCTACAAATTGAGGATGACACATTCCTCCAGAGAACAAGTGGAAGCAGGCCGGCTGGGTTTGGCAAAATGTCAAGCCTAGCTCATTATATTCATGATCTAGGCAGTGCTAAGATCTTGATTTACCATAAGCAGTTGAGCAACAATGGAAAAGCCATTGTTTACTTCTTTAAATGTTTGTCTAGGGTTTTAGGTGGACATGATCTTCCATGGCAAAAGGAAAATATCATTTTAATAAAGAGGTTGTCTGCCATAGATATATTTGGGGATTATGTGAATAAGCAGGCCTCTAGGGCCTCTTACTTTTTGTCTTACACTTCTTATGCATTAGCATGTGGTGTTAAGGAGCCCAAATGTCTGGAGGGCTATGGAAAACACAAGCTCATAAGGTTTCGAGAGCCACCCATGATTGCATCAGGCCACACAATCCAAGAAGAAGAACACGTGGAGATAGCTGAAGACAAGGATACCCCTCTCAGACAAGCAACAGAGGCAAGCATTGATAAATAGACAGTCGACATCAAGCCAACAAGGAAGAAAAAGAGTCCAATCAAGTTCAAAAAGAGAGTTCCGACTGGCAGGACTTGGGAGTAATAGGATTTTAGTCATCAAATATAGCACAAACATTATGTTGAAGTTGAACTGATTTGTACAAAGTCTTTGATCCTCATTCCATTTTCTTTTCCTTTACAACCTCACACTCATCCAGTTTGATAACAAATTTCAAAATGCCTTTGCACTCTTCAAATGTTACTCCATAAAACTCGACCATTCTTCTTTGAAGTTGTTGTAGATCTACAAATATATTGTTCCAAGGGTCATACACAGTGGTTCCTTTACCACCATGAAATATTTCTTCAATATGGATATATTGTCCAATAAACTCATCTATACTTTCATTCAAATGACCTCTTATCTTCCACACGGTTGCTGGATTTGGCAGTAAAACTCGTTTAATCCTTTGATCTCTCAAAGTTGAGGATATCACATGGAAAATCGAACTATATCCCTTCCTGCTAACTCCACTAACATCAAGAGCCTCTTGGATTGTAGTACCATCAACTTGATTATTGGATATAAAGTCCTCTACAACATTGCGTTTGATTGTTTTGTATTTTTTTTCTTCAATCAAACCTTTTGCTACACCACAAGAAAGCAATCCTTTCATTTGTTTAACTAGAAGAAGGTTGGGATCCATATTTTCTTTTGCAGGCTCCAATAGTTTCCTATAGTAACAACACAATATGCCTATATTATTCAACACTTCCAATCTTGTTTTGCGTTAATGGACAAAATAGATATAGTAATTTGAGAGCATTTTTGAGTATAAAAAATGAAAAATTACAAACTAGCCTTGCTTCCTGAATTCTTCGCTTGCATCCACCAGTCCCAGCCTTCAAATTTGTAATTTTTTTAATCTTCCTGCTTCGTTGTCTATCTCCAAGCACGGTTCTCTTCCTTCTTGATCTTGTCAACTCTTTTTTACTCTTTGAATGCTCCTCAATTTCATTCTGCAACTGCTGCTCCAATTTTGCACGAATGGCTATCTCTTGAATCCTGGCCCCCTTTTCTTGTAGGTATGTTCGTTTTATATGTTTCTGCAAATGCAGATTGTGCTGAAATATAACCAAGAAGTCCATTTTGTCCATCGCCTGCAAACATCAGTAGTGTGGTTGGATTCACAAATGGAGGTGTAGAGTTTTTTACTAGACATTTTGGATATATGCTTCCATCGCACCATAAGTCAATATGTTGGAGCCCTTCTCTTCTCATATTTTCCCGTTGTTGAGCATTCAACACCGTATCCTTTCGTCTTTTTTGTGTTGGAGCATATTGTTCTTCTAAGTCAATGTGAAGATGGTGTAATCGCTTCTTCTGAGATTGTCTCACTCTAGTATCGGCCATTTTTTGTGCTTCTGAGGTTGCAAAGTTTGCTTGTCAATCTCATAGTCTTTTTGTAACATGAATCGTGGAAGTGTGGTGGTATCCATATAATCATTAAGTTCAGTGATGGATTCTTTATGAGAGGCCTGCACACGTCGTCAAAAGAGATGCAGAATCTTCGGGAAAAAAAAAAACTAAGGACATATTTAATGCAAAATCGTGTTAGTTAGACAAAAGATTATCTTATTCTTTTTTGAACTGACAGTTCGGTAGTCCTTACTGTGACAGTTCTGAGCCACGTTTCCATATTTTATTATTTTTGAGGTCTTTTAGGAGAGAAATAAATCAAAAAATAATGGATTTCTTACAGGGCCCCAAAATGAGCTCCCTTTTTCCCTAATGGCACATAGAGCACCACACCAATTCCCTGTAGGGGTAAAGATGGTTATGCGCATGCCCAGATGCTTCTCTTCCCTCCTTTGTCTTCATTTTCTCTCGTATTGCGTTATTGAGCTCGTCCACAGTCATGTTTCTGACTTGCTTGCTCCAAGTTCCAATTTCTTGGTGAATCAAGACACGAGATGCCGTAGTTGCTGAAGATATTATGACATCTTCCGGTTGCGGCAATTCCAACATATTATCTTCATATTCAATTGGACAGTTTGCAACATGCATCTAGAGTGGTGGGTCGGGCTAGTACCACATAATCATGCATCTTGTGGTCTCTAACCCCTCTCTAGAAGTAAGGCAATAATTGATTGTCCGTTAACCTCTCCCGTAGTTTGCACCTTGAATTTAAATACTTAAGTCGAGACACATAGTCTCTCATTGACTCTATTTCCTTTTGTTTGATATTGTGCAGTTGTGCCACCACTGGGCTCCATCAGTCATCACCACTTATGGCAAAGCTAGGCACAAACACATTCTTGAGTCATGTGAAGTTAACCTTATCCTCTCAGGTTTGAGGGTTTGGAACCACTAATGTGCTTTCCCTTCCAGGGTTAGTGAGAAAGCATGAATCATTGTCACATCACTGATAGGTCCACAGGTTTCGCATGTGGATTAAAAAATCTCTACATGTTGGATAGGGTCTCCGTCCCCATAGAATTTTTGGATGATTTTGGAAATGATATGTGGCTTCATCTGGGAGGGTCAAGATTCTAGAGTAGTGCCTAGTTCCCTGACCATTCCTCGGCCCATCTCTATAGCCATATTCAACAGATTCGTCCTTATTATGACTGTATTAGGGTCAATGGGTGGATCCACCCTTGGTCTTTGAGGAATTTCTCCCCCCCTTCCTAGATCTCGTTCTCTTCCTGTGTTGGCTTTTCTAGGTATCTTCGATCCATGGGATGGTCCTACCACTGCACCTTGGAGTGGCTCATCATTAGTTGTGTTTGTGCACCTTTCCATGTCCTGTAGGAATGTAGGATGATTGATCATCTGCTTAATATCTTTTTTGGTGTACAGACGGTCCTCCACTTCACCCATCGTTCTTGCTAGATTATCCTCTTCTTCTAAGGTTAGAAACCCCTCCTCAGCTCTGGGCTCCTCATTTATGGGTTCCAAGTTTGGAATTTCTCCCTCACTTCTTTCCATGACTAATTCTAGCTCCTTACCCTGTGATTGGAGTAAGTTTAGCCCTCCCATCTCCTTTAGTTTAACTCTCGTCCTTCAAGTGTCGAGCTCTTATTTCCTTGAGCTCAACTCTCGTAACTGTCATTCCACCTCGATCTTTCTTAGATCTAACTCTACTTCCTCTAAGGTGGGGAAGAATACTTGACCCGTCCTGGCCGCACTTTCCATGCCTCGTCTCATTCGGGGGGTGCCAGTGTTCGACAGCCTTGAATTTGAAGTTTGGAAGGGCATTTCTTGTCTTGGACCAAGTCCAACACTGGTTGATGGACCCATGCTCATAGATTGCACTTCTTCGTCCATGATTAGTTTGGAGACCAAAAAATCCCCAAGTGATATCAATGATACCACTGGATCTGGTTGGGGAGGGTGATTTCTCCTCTTCCCCAAACCCAGAGTACCTCAGCCCTTCTTCCATGGACTCTTCACTACTAGTTTCAACGGTGGTCATGTTCCTTATTAAGACACTCAGTTGAGTTCTTACTGAGTGACCTGAACCCACACTTTTTTGATAGAAAGATCCTAGGTGATTCGATGCACTATCGTCAGGTGTAAGATCATCTTCGATGAGCTTTCCAGATCTTAAGTGCATGTATGTATGATTTGATAAGCTACTTTGATGACCCAATTTAGTTTTGATCAGATTTCGTCAATCTGTTTTTGAGGCCGTGAGCTTGCAGAGAACAGTTCATAGTGTGAAGTGTTAGAAAACAGTTCACGTTGTAAACGTTTTTCTACACTTTCATGTGTTCAAATTTTTTTTTGCTCTTGGGGTTAGAATTTCTCGTTCTTGTTGTAGTTGTCACTCCTTTCCAGACCTTTATAGCCTTAACCTGACTATATCAAACTCGTGCATTGGATTGGACTAAATCATGAGTTTGTAGGGAAAAGTTCACGTCGTGAAAAATAATGGGTTCACGCTGTGAAAGTCTTCTAAAATGGTTCACGTCGTGAACAAAAAATGGTTTAGTGGTGAGGAGTTCTGAAATAGTTCACATCGTGAACGAATTTCTGTACCTTCACGATTCTTGATTTTGTTAGACCTCATGGCGTAAGAGGTGTCAAGATAAGGGTACCTATTTTTAGCAAGGTAATTCCATTTGCGGCGTTAATCGCAGCGCTGATATCAGGAGTGGTTCGCGGCGTGAAGTTGCAGAAAACGGTTCATGACGTGAACATTTTCTTGCAGTTTCATGTGGAAACTTCCCGCGTTGACTATTATGATTTTGGGTGCAAAATCCTTATCCAACCGTTCCCAGAATGATTGTGTCACATCTAAGGAGTGGAATACAAGTTTAAGGCACAATCAATGGCTCATTATTTTTTAGATTTTTGGAAAAGAAGAAAAATAGAACACCAACTTGCTCATTCACGTTGATGATGCTTCCAATGATGCAAATATCAAAATTAACTAGAAAAAACAGTGAAGCTCTGTTCTAAGACCACTCCACCACATATATACACACAAACACAACCAGTTTCACACGATTTTTTACTTCCACACAATTCTTATCCATTCATTTTCTACATAATGCATTACAGGAATGCAAAGGCAATCATGAATCTTAAGCAATGGGAGAGATGAAACTCCAAGAGGAAGGAAGAAACAAAGGTGTTTCCTCGGCAACGGTGCCAAAAATGTTATGGGCTACCACACGTCTAAGAGGGAACTCAATGCATTCACCTAAAGGATGAGCAATAAATCACAATTGTCGTAGGGCACTTACCAATGCTTCGAACTTGAGTCCCTTGAGGCCTCCAAGCTCATTTGTTAATCTCCAAACCTCCAAGCTCCACCTCCACGTTGTCACCGTAGAGTCGCTCACACCGTTGCATAAGGCAATCACTCTCTCTCACTCTCCCACACAAGCATGAATCATATAAGCATAGAAGAGGCACAATGCTAGAATGCTCTCTCTCTCAATCTCCCTCAAGACATAGGGAAGATCTCTCGATAGCACAAAGGGGGATTGTGTCTTTTCATTATGAGAAAATGCCTTATATACATTTGGCCCTTATTCACACTTGCGTGGCTAAAACTTACTTAACTAGGCCTTAGGTGGCCAATATCTCATAATGTACAACTTTTATAGTGCCGTTTCACGATACTTATTAATGTCCTCAATTGGAGGAGCATTCTTGTTAATCCAAAATGGGATTAACATATGTGTATGTTGAGATTGTAGTGCTTGAATGTTGTCTCTTGGAATATATCAGGTGTAAAATATGGCCTTGCATGTTGAAAATATGTGGAAGCATAGAAGCAATTGACAAAGGGCAATGCATAATGAGGTTGCTATACAGAGGTTGCTTGGAAAAAATATTATGGTTGGCATTGCTTTGATGGATATGCATGTTGAGATTGCAATGCTGGAATGTTGTCTCTTAGAATGTATTAGGTGTAAAATATGGCCTGAAAATAATACCATGTTTGGCAACGCATTGGTGGATTTGTATAAAGTCGCATGCTATGGGGAAACTTGACGAGATCCAAAACTTTTTTTTTTGGACCAAAGTTGATATAATGTGTGTGTGCGTGTGCATGTGTGTGTTTGTGTTTTCTTCCTATGTATACACATGTGCACATTTTCTCCCGTGGTAGACAAGTAGGCCCAAACTCGCATCTTTGTACTCATTTTACTGGCTATTATTAGTCACTTTATCTTCTTTATAGACCTCTTTTGTTTTGTGAAGAAGAAGAAGAATTTTTAGCCTCTCACCTTGTGCGTTATCTTCTAGGGTTTGTGTAAGTGTGTGTGTGCTTGCAAGAGCTCAAGCTCTCTTCCCCCCCTACATCTTTTCACTCTTGGTGCACTTGCAAGAGAATAATAAGAGCTTGGGGAACTCCCTTCTCAATACATCTTTTGGAGTGCATTAACTGCAATGCCTAAAAGGACCAAGGTTTACAAGTAGGCAAGGGTTGATAGGGGATGATATTGTGCTCTTCAATGCTTTCACATGGATATGTATGTAGGTGTGATTCCGTGGATATGTATGTAGGTGCCATGCGCATGGATATGTATATAGGTGCAGTGCTCTAATGTAAAGTATGCCAAGTACAATTCTCTTGGAATGTGCTCATGTATGTATAAAAGGGACTTTTGTGATATGTCAAGATGGATATGTATACCAAATTTAATGCTCTTGCAATAGCTTGAGTTCCACTAATTGTAGTATATGCCTAGCATGGCCAATGAAGCACTTTAAACTTTCAATTCATATGTATGCCAAGTGTGGTGCACTTGCAAAAGAATAACAAGAGCTTGGGGAACTCCCTTCTCGAGACATCTCTTGGAGTGCATTAACTACACTTTATGCCTAAGAGGACTAAGGTGGACATGTAGGGAAGGGTTGATGGGGGATGATATTGTGCTTTGCAATGCTTTCAGATGGATATGTATGTAGGTACGATGCCAATGGATATGTATGTAGGTACCAGGCACCTCACAGATGTGTAAAGATCAAACATCGAATCAGAAATACAACTCACAGATGGTATATACTGTAGATCAAAGGTCACAGGCGCTGCATGCAAGATGGTCTAGTTCTTTGTGCAGAGGTTAGAGCTTCCTGCGAAGTTAGGGCTTCTCCTGGGAGCAGGTAGAGAGAAACAAGGACTGTTTGACAAACTGAAGGGCGTGATGTAGAATAAGGATTCAGGCCCCAGGGTTTCTCCAAGCGTAAGAATTGCAGAGTCCAGACTCGTACTGTAGCTCTTGTGTGTAGACAGGAGTAGCACGGCCACGGAGTTAGGAGTCCTCCGCTCGCCTCCACTCAGGATTCACAGGCGTTGCAAAGAGACTCGAGAGTCCGCTGAGGCTTGAGCGCTCCGTACTGCAGGTCGAGCTTATTACGAACGGGCCTTGGACTGGGATAGGCTGGGAATCTAGACACATAGTTTTGATTGGCCACCAGTGCCACTGAGGCTTGAGCAACCAGATAAATCTAGTGTTAAGTTCTAACTCACTGCTAACTTGCTAAGTGACCAGTCACCCAAGTTCCAACCACCCCAGTGCCCACCTTCCCTCTCGAGTCTCGCCTGCCCGCGGCCCCAGTATGAAGTTTGAATGTTCAACGGAGTCCCTATTTTCTAATATATTTTCAAGAATATATTTTTTCTAGTCTTTTTTGGTAGGGACATATATTTTCTAGTCCTTTTTTACGGGGACATATTTTTCTTCATCCTGATTTTCAAGAAATTAAAGAAACAACCCCCGTAAATAAAACCCCCTCACAAATAGATTATTAGAAACTCAACTTTGAAAATTACACTGAAGGTAGTGCCTAAGTGCTCAGCCTTCTTCAGGGATTGCATGTGCATACTGCGTAGTCTTTTCGCCGTACCCCGTCCCGCTGCTATTTGCGTAGTGCGTAGCCTTTTCACCGTCAGGCTGCTATTTGCGTGTCAGGCGCCGCTCGTCAGGCCTTGGGCTCGGGAGTCTGTAGATAATCAGCACCATTTAATAAAATCATAAAAGGCATAAAAATAAAAATGAGCAATATCCGCGTGGACTGCATTTACCATTGCCAACTGTACCCAACTGTACAGCTTAAGAATTGTAGTTGTGGGCATTGAAGGGGTCAATGGCTTAATCCTTCAAGGGACTCGAAGACAACAAACATGCAATTTGCCAAGTTGGTGTAAACGGATATGATTCTCGTCAATGGATTGACCAACTTTGATTTCCCGTCGTCATTTTCTCGGCTTCTTTTAAGGTTGTCGGGCTGGGTGATATTGTGCTCACTGTATGTCCAGTGACCTGGCCACACTAACCGAAGAAAAATCGCAGCCAAGCTCTGTTTTTAGAACCCTCGATTCCAGTTCTCGCACAGTAAAGCGTGGAGAGAAATGAAAGGAGATTATACTAGTGAGCAGCATCATGTGTCAGTAGAGGCCTTTGGCGTGGAGGAGGCAGGGGATAACCGTAGACGCAAAGGAAGTGCACAGCGGAGCGTTCCCTATTACAAACTCTTCTCGCATGCTGATGCGTTGGATTACCTGCTCATGCTAGTGGGCGGCCTGGCAGCCATAGCCCACGGTGCCTCCTTGCCCTACTTCTTTGTCTTCCTCGGGAAGCTCATCCATTCTCTCGGAAGCATAGGCCAAAACCCTGCTGGAGGACCGCAGATGTCGAGCGAGGTTTCTAAGGTCAGTACTCGCACAACACAGTGTCGAACGTTTTCTTTTTGTTTAGGTCCAATTGGTCGCCGTTAAGTCTCCATTATATTGAATTGCAATCTATGGCCTGCGTATGTGTCTGCAGTACGCTCTTTACTTTGTCTACTTAAGCTTCGTCCGGTTGGCTTCGGGATGGCTTGGTAAGGACTCACTGGCCACTCGCTAGTTTGCACTGTTCTCATCAAGCAACCGCTAGTGACGACTGCTTTTGTTTTGTTGCAGAGGTCTCGATGTGGATGTACACCGGAGACCGGCAGTCTGCTCGCATCCGAACCAAGTATGTGAGGGCTCTAATCTCGCAGGACGTGGGCTTTTTTGACACTGACATCTCCACGGGTGAAGTTGTGGTCGGGATCTCTAGCGACACTGCTCTAATCCAGGAAGCCGTCGGAGTGAAGGTCTAACTTCTACTTTCTTGCTGCTTTTTGTTTGGGGTGAAGAATCTGAAGATGGAAAAGCGGTGGGACATGCAACCCGTTCACATAATGGGAAAAGCCACGAGGCCACCATTGCTCTAGCCTCTGAGCCCTAACAGCCCCAAATGTTATAGTTATGCTCTTTACAACTTTGCGAAGTCCTGGTGGTGGAGAGAGTCCTCAGTCATAGGGCTCTTAGTTGTTGTCTGCAACGTGACCGCCGTGTCTAGGGAGGCATTCCCACATGGACAATGCCCCAACTAAGCAGGGTATGTGTAGTCAATGAGGCATTCAATTGCTAGAGGCTTCATTTTCTTCTACGTTTTCCAACTCCACCCTTTTCGGCAAAGTTGAGGGTGCTGGTTTCGTTGCAATAATTGCAGTAGGCTTCGTTAAACTTCGCCTTGTAGGCTTGTGGGAACTTCCTCTAGGTTGGCCATCATTTTTTAAAAAGTGCCTGTGAGCTGTGCTCAACGAGGATGGGCACGAAGTAATACTTAAGTTGGCAGACATCCTTTGCTCATCAGAATCTGGAAAAAGATCAGGATTTTTTTTTTCTAACCAGCGAAAAAAAGGAAGTTCATCGAGTTTTAGGCTAGGCAAACTTACAATTGGTTTTTCTCAATTGCAGCCCTAAAATTTACACTAAAATGATGGTGGTTAAAAAAAAAAGACACTGGATAGGGACCTCGAGCCTGTTCAAGCTTAAAGAAAATCCTCGATAGGACCTAGACCAGTTTGCCTGTTCAATCTTAAAGAAAATCCTCGATAGGACCTAGACCAGTTTAAAATCTTTCTCAAAATGGGAGGGAAGGAAAACAAAAGGGCCTCAATGTTTGTAATTCTACCTACATTCTACCTACATTCTACCTACATTCTAGTGAAAGTAGGAAGAAATTGATTGTTCAAAATTATCATTTTCCTATTCTAGCCATGGTAAAATGGATATTCTGTGCATTTACAACAGACAGGGAATTTGTTACATTTCGTTGCCCAATTCGTCGCTGGCTTCGTCGTGGCATTCTCCTCTCTGTGGCAGCTGACCCTTGTTACTCTTGCTGTGATGCCTATAATTGTGTTAACTGGAGGAATCTATGCCTACGTTATGGTGGGGCTAACGAGTAAAAGCCAATGCGCATATGTGAGAGCCGGGGAAATTGCTCAGGAGGTAAGAGTGTCATGGCCTCCTAGATTCTAGTCATTCGCTCTCTTGCAAATAAGTAAGTGGTCATGGAGGTGGTGTTAAACAAAGAGCAGCACAGCATTCAGAATTTGTAGTGTGGTGGTTCCAGGTGATTGCCCAAATCAGGACAGTACAGGCCTTTGTGGGTGAGGAAAAGGCTTCTCAATCATACTCGGATGCTCTCAACTCCACCAAGAAGCTTGGGAACCGAAGCGGGCTGGCTAAAGGGCTGGGAATTGGTTCCATATATGGGTTGGGATTTGCCGCCTTCTCGTTCCTGCTATGGTATGCTGGAAAGCTTGTTCGAAGCGGAGACACGAATGGAGGACTAGCCTTCACTACAATCCTCAACGTCATTGCTAGCTCCCTGTAAGTCACTTCTCAATTCACAAAATAATCACATACCATATGCATGGCCATATGCCTTTTCTTTAATAGCTTTCGTTGGAAATTTGAAATTACCCTACTAGTACATGCCAGTGCTTGGAGGAAGAGGGAGAGATTTGAATCCATCACCTAAGGACTAACAAACTCTTTCCTTACCATTGCACCTACTTTTAGGAAGAAAAAAAAAGTAATATATATCTAGTTGACTTTTCATTTGAGGGCCAAATAGTAGGTTTTTCTTTTAAAGGGTAAATAGCTGATAAACAAACCTTAATTTTGCACTGTTCATTAACTCTTCTTGTGAAACCTGCAATTTGAGGCCTTCATGATGATGGTCACAAATCCTTGGAAAATAGGGTTTGATCATCTTTACATATAGTTGAACTACTTTCGTCATGTCAAGGAAATACCAACTTATTGCTCAAGTTTTCACAACTTTAGGTTTTTACAAACCTTACACGTTTGTTTTTCATTTTTTTTAAATAAAGGAAATCAAGTTATGTAAGTTCGTAACTAGTTACTTGTAAATGACCAGTGGCTCCACTCAGTTCGTAACAAGTTATAGTAAATGACTTGCATCTCCACTTGCTTTTTAAAAGTTCCCTTTCTCTCTCTTTTAACCTATCCTAGAGCTCTATCTTACTTTCTTGAACCTTTGAATGTGCCACATATAAATTTTCTACCATTCTCAAACCTGCAGTGTGTAAGGCATGAGAATAGTGAAAATAAAGAATAGATACTGATTCTATTCATTAATACTCTCCTTTAATCTCCTAAAAACCTTTTGCCACATCTCGCTCTATCTGTACAGTGTAACAGCCAACATCTGTCATTTAACTTATATATATATATATGTATATATACACATGTTTATATATTCAACCTCTCTCTTGAAGAGTTGCACCTCTCTTTGTGAAGAGTTCCAAGGTAAGACAATGTTTTAAGTGTGACTCCATTCAGCACATTCCTAGAAATTGTTTGATTGACTTGAAGCACAAGCCCAAGTTGGGGTGAAAAGAACTTGGTAGAGACAAAGGGGTAGCCCAATTATGAGGCTACTCTAGAGCAAGAAGAAGATTGTCGGGGAGATGTGTGTGTGTCTGTCTCTGCGCATTTCATTTCTGGAGTAAGTTGCGCATTTCATTTCTGGAGGATCTCCCCGATTGAGACACTTTTATTTCCTAATTGGAGGAGCAATGGAAGTTTTCAAAAAGGGGCATGCCTATAACATCCAGGTTCCGAGTGATGATTTCACGTCCAATGTTGTTGTTGTTGTTGAGGCGGAAGCGTGTAAGGTAGGTCCACACAGGCCAACAGGAAAGATGGCGAGATACCATATAGAAATCGAAGGGGGGAGGCTACAGCCATGCTGGTGTTGCCATGGCTGCAGCATACACGAGAGCGAGAGCGAGAGGGAGAAGGAGACGCGCTCACAGTTGTGAATCGTTGTTAATTAATCGATTGACGTTGGTTACATTTATATAGTTATTGAGTTGTGCCTCTTCGTGTGTCTGTTCATTGCTCACATGCGTTCACACACATGCGGGCATTATAGCATTAATTCCTACACTCCCCCTTAATGCGAATGTCCGCATAAGGGTAAGTGAGAGCATGCTATGTGTCTATAGTGATGTATGTATTGTGAATGCATGAGACATGATATATTTTGTTTACATCATGAGTGAACAATTGAATGTGGTGAACAAGGTTAAAAAGTATATGAGTGTTGATGTCGATGTTGATGATGACGAAGACAACTTTAGGTACTCCATTTGAAATAATGATGTCGGTGATGCTTTATAGCCGCAACACTTTGATTCTCTTTGTGAGCTTGAACCATCCATTGAGCTCTCCCCCCCAAGCACATAAAGGGAATGAAATGTAGTTGCATTTGTACATGTCAAAAGGAAATTAATATATGAGTAAGAGTTGAATTATCAAAAATATATGTGATATGATGTTATTTACAAGTATGTATGTACAATTAAGTTTAATTTGTCATCACTCAGAGGCTACATTAAGGTAGCTTGTCAAAGACAGTGGTATTCTTATTAAGGATATAACGTCACACCTATTTGTCCTTTTTAAGAGAGATTTTGGGTGACCTTTATTAACACCCTTTTGTGTTTCCATGCCTCTTGGGCTTTGCCACTTTCGGCGTTTTAGTTAGTTTTTTTTTTCTTTCTGGGATTGGCCACGTGGGTGCTGCAGACACTCAAACGGGCTCAATTGTGTTTGTTTCCCTCTTGGGGATTCCTTGCCGCTTTTGGGCTTTAGAGATGATCATTGTTAACACCTCATGTGTTTTCGTCCTCTGTGGGACACTGGCCACGACTTTTTGGGCTGTTTTATGGGTCATTGCCCATTTGGTAGGTCTTTGCCTTTTGGTGGGTCTTTGCCTTTTTGTGGGTCTTTGCCCATTTGTGTTGTTTATTTGTTTGTTTTAATCATTATTATTATTATTATTATTTTGAAAAGTTTTTATCATTTTTGTATAAAATGTCATGTGTGCACGCAAATAGCCTGAAAGAGTAGGCATGTTTGCGCTCACGAATAGCCTGAATGTTTAGGCATGTTCGTGATGTGAGTATATTATTAAATATAAAATTAATTTTTGATTGATTATAAAGAAAATATAATAATTATTTTTTTAACTTTATGTATTTGTTAATTTGTTATTAGTATATATATTGTGATTATGCTAATGGGAAAACACAAATAGCCTTAGAAAGTAGGCAGGTTTGTGTTCACGACCGAATACCCTTAATATTTATGTAGGTTCGTGTATTTTTTTTAAAAAAAAATTATAATTATTGTTTGTAAAAGTGTGTGATAAAAAGGATTTAGAATATTTGATGATGGTTTTTTTTTTGTAATAATAATAACTATTGCCTGTTGATGAAATAAATATTATAATTCTTATCAATAGTATTTATATAACAAAATAAATGTTACTTATGGGAATATTAATAATATATACTATATTTATATATTATATCTATTAGTATATTAAAATATTTAAGATATATTATTATTAATGTTAAAGGGAGCGTTTTCTTACGTTGGAGGGTTGATGTGGAGGACGAAGGAGCTGTTCTCGGAAGCAGGCAGTGGTGTAAAAGAGGTCCCCTCCCAGTTGCTGGGCACGATGGCCAGGTACTCGATCAAGTTCAAGCTTCTCAAGTGGTATGGCTTTGGCGGCGTGATTGACGCCTTCAAAGGCAAGAGGGCGTGGTGTGATGACGAGGGTCGGGCTCCACAAGCCTTCACGAGAGTCGCGTAGCAAGATGGAGGCGGCGAGAGAACAAGGCTGGTTGGCTTTGCTCGAAGGGGTACACGTCCAATGTTGTTGTTGTTGTTGAGGCGGAAGCGTGTAAGGTAGGTCCACACAGGCCAACAGGAAAGATGGCGAGATACCATGTAGAAATCGAAGGGGAGAGGCTACAGCCATGCTGGTGTTGCCATGGCTGCAGCATACACGAGAGCGAGAGCGAGAGGGAGAAGGAGACGCGCTCACAGTTGTGAATCGTTGTTAATTAATCGATTGACGTTGGTTACATTTATATAGTTATTGAGTTGTGCCTCTTCGTGTGTCTGTTCATTGCTCACATGTGTTCACACACATGCGGGCATTATAGCATTAATTCCTACAAGAATCTTCGATCCTATTTTTGGTGTTTGGAGGAGTTCTTTGAGTTCATGGCGGGCCTCTCTCAACAATCAGGCAACAATAGTTTAACAGGTTAACTAATGCGTCTTCACTACACGTGGGAGTGTGTTCATAGGGAGACATGGAGTGGATTGATGTTTGAATGGTTTTCACCGGCTCTAAGTGCTGCTTAGTTAAGGTGCTTAACCAACTGCTTTGTTTAGAGGGAGAGTTTTAGGTCCTCATGTTGAGAAGGTGGGGGAATTCCAGCTTCAGAAAAGGAGTGAGTATCAACGGAGATCTTTGCGTGTGCAGTGCCTTGAATGATATATTATTTAAGTTTGATGCATGTGCAGTCTTAGTGGGGGAGAAACATCCAACCTGTCGTTGCTATCAGGAGGGACTTGGAAGGCAGTCTTTCCCAAGGTCAGGCTGCCCATAGGTAGACCGTAAGGAGTTCAGCCATATATGTGCTGGTCAGACAACGGGTTTGGGAGGTTAAACAGCAGAGTTGGGCACCGAAAGTTTGGAGGCAACCTGCTAGCCTTATATGGGCACCGTAAGAAGTTATTAACGGCCCAATCCATGTTCCGAAATTTAGTCTATTCATGCATCACTTGTATTACTGTTCAGTCCCATAGACCCTTTGGGTATTTCTCACATGTTAAGAAAATCTTTCTTTCTTAACATCTTTCTTGCTTTCGTGGACATTGTGACTCAAGCTTGGCTGTGAGGGTTGACAGCTGCCTTGGAATCCTACTATCTGACCCACCCCTATAAATAGGGCTCCCTCTTTCATTTTTTTTTTTTCATGCGAGACTTGAGCCTTGACTTGTAACAAAGAGCCGAGAGAGAAAAGTCCACGGATTTTCCAATAGAGCGTTGCAATCTTTAGGAAGTCACTTTCCATCTTATGCTAGTTGTGCATGCAGATTTTAGTTGTTGTGCATTGTCATTATTTCATCAATATATATTTATCAGTCTAGGTGTTCACTGTGTTGCAATTTGGTTTCTTTTGTTACCGCTCTCTCCTCTGTATCGCTTCTGCATGTAGAAAGATAATCAAGTCAAAAGTCTGACAAAGATGTCATGAAGCACAGGTTGTGTGTGGAAGTTGTATGCTAGAGTGATAAGTAGACCTTGCCATGTCAAGAGACGCGGATTTTTCCAAAGAAAAATCCTTCTATTAGTTACAAAGAAAAACCGGTCGAATGGCAGAACACAACACTGCTAGAAAGCAGTCCAAATATGTATACGAGATGAGAAGGGGGCTCCCTCCTTGGCTGGCCACTCTATCGGAGGGGGGCGACGCCGCGACCGCTTCAGACGGAGGGAAAAGGGCCACCAGGGCCTGTAGTGCCAAGAAACTCGACCGTTTCTCCATAGATAGGAAGGGTCCGGGGTCCCAGGCACGGAAGAACGCCTCATGCCACTGCTGCATGCGCTCAGACTCACCGATTAAGCGCTGAGAATGGCCCTGGAGGGTGTGTATGTGATCCACCCATTTGGAACAGATGATCTCAGCTGGGGGGTAATCAAGCAGTCGATGGCCTCGTTGCAGGGGTGTGCCCAGCTGCTATGTTGCTGATGATCTGGCATTGCAAACTAGTGTGTAACTCTGGAGTGCAGGGCCGTATCGGAACTGCCTGCTACAAGCGTCACAGAGACGTGCATGTGAGTGAGACTCAATGGAAGGCCTCGTCCATTATCCTCGTAAGGTAAGGCCCTACCCGCCCGTGCAACCCAAGCTACAGCCCCCCATGTGACTGACACTGGGGGTGGTGCTCGGATCGCAGGTGAACAGCAAAGGATGCGCTGCCATACCTGCTGTGCTTGGGGGTAGTCCCACAGGCAATTTCTTTGGCTCTCCTCAAGGCTGCAGCCTCAGCTTGCTCGCCTTGTGATCGCCAGTGGCTAGGCTTCCATGGGCCCAGAGCCCGAGAAACGAGATCTTCCTCCAGAGTCTCGGTCAGAAATCCTCAATGAGAGTAGGCGGGACTCCTTGGGTGCGTCAATGCTGCTGCGGGGTGCCTTCTACGAGCTCGATGGGCGTGCCGAGGGAAGTGTTAAAAGAATGGGATGACCAAGCTCCTGTGGCTGTGGCTTTTCTCCACTACGATTGCTAGGTAACTAGACTTTAATGGGGCCTCTATCATTAGATTGCAAAAAGGGACTTTCATCAGAGAAGGCTTGTAGCAACAAGGGATGTCTTATTGTAAGAGACATGGCTCGTTTCATTGACGCATTAGAGGAAGAGCCTCCAGGAAAGTTAAGTCGTATTGTGTATCCTAATATTGGACCCGACTGAAGAACCGGTTCCTCTCTATAGCTATTTCTCTTTCCACACATATTCATATGTATTTTTTATTTGATTTAATTTGTATTTATATTTTATTAAAAGTTACTTTTTATTCTCTATCTTTCGTTATCTTTCTTTCTCTTTTTACTTTCTCCCTCTTTACACCTCTCCCTCTCGACGCCTACCCTATCTCACTTGATCTCAAGCGTACACACACATGCAGATGTACATACACGCATACACACACATTCTCTCTCAGATTCTCTCTCAGACACACACACACACACATGTACACATCCGCACATGCACTAATGCAAATGCACACTCTCTCCTCTTGCACAAACTCTCTCTCACGCAGAAATTCCTTGTCTCTCTCTCTTTTTTTCTCACTCATGCAGACACACTTTGTCTCACATAGAAACTCTCTCTCTCTCTCTCTCTCTCTCTCACACACACACACACACACACACACACAAACATTTAAATAGATTTACATACATATATATATATTTAATTAATTAAATTTTAGATTATATTTTAATGATGGGGATGCGTAGTGAGTTGTGCTCACTCTCAAATAAATGCATCTTATATGTAGTCTCTCTCTCTCTCTCTCTCTCTCTCTCACATACACATGCATGCACATGCACACCCTCTCTCTCACATACACACGCGCACACACTCAAATGTTGAAACTCTCTCTCTCTCTCTCTCTCTCTCGCGCATACACACACACACGCACACACACACACACACACACATGTATACACCTACACATGCACTAATGCAAACACACACGTTTTCCTTCCTACACACACACACACTCTTCCATCTTTCTCTCTCTCTCTCTCTCTCTCTCTCTCTCTCTCTCTCTTACATACATGCATGCACACATACACATAAAAATACTCTCTTTCTCATGCACACATGTACTCTCTCTTACATGTAAATATATATTATGTATAATATTATGTTTTATTATATTTAGAGACATATGTCTATATATACATGTGCATTTATAGAATAAATACACACACACACATGTATTTTTAATTAATATTAAATTTTAATACTTGGAGATGTAAGGTGAGGTGTTCTCTTCTAAATAAGTGTACGTTACATACAATGTTTTTATCTTTTCTTTTGTACACATATGGGTGTGATTGTGAGTGCACATATACACATATGTGTGGTTGTGTAATGTCGATTTCATGTGTATATGCGTCATGCAAGTGTCTTAATTGTGCGTATGTGTATGGTATGAGTGTGTGTATATATCCACATGCGAGTGTGTGCATGTACGTGTGGTCACGTAAATATATCCGTGTGGATTCTTTTTTGTCTATGTGTGCATGTGCACGAGGATATGTGTGTATGAGTGTGCATGTACCATGTGCAAATGTCTATGCATTACGTCTATATATATGTGTGCACACTTGTACTCGTGTATGTGAATGTATGTATGTGCTTGTGTGCATGTATACGCATGTATGTGTATGTGCAAGATTGAGTGTGTGTGTGCATGAGTGTGCATATCCGTGCATGTGTGCATATGTGTGTGTGTGTGTGTGTGTGTTTATCTATGTATGTATCGGTATGTATATTCTCTCTCTTACACATGCATGTAATATAATATTAGAAGTTATGTATGTGTTGAGGAGGAGGGAAGCACTAGACAATTTGCTTTCTCCTTTCTCTTTTTCAAAAGTTCTCTCTCCTTTCTCCAGGTAAAGGCTAGGTTTATAGGGTAGACACCCTTGCTTTATCTTCTAAGATCTAGGATGTAGTGTATCTGCTGAGGCTATAAACCACTTTGAGACACATTGGTAAAACAGAGGCTATGACTTTTCAAGCTAGCAATAGCTGTTTACACAAAACTTATGTTTATTTATGTTTGAAAAATAATAGGGACACAGTCCATGCATACAATGTTTACATTTGTGAGTAGTATTCTCTAGCCCTAGAAAAATAATAGGGACACAGTCCATGCATACAATGTTTACATTTGTGAGTAGTATTCTCTAGCCCTAGATTCAGAAAATGGCAGCCACTTCTTGGGTCCTTTTTTGCAGTTCAAGGATGCGATGACAAGGCAAGTTTAGCTTAATGTCTTGATCGAGTTTTTTGACGAATATATTTGTTGGAACTGTCTTTTGTCTGTCAATGCAGTGCGCTAGGTCAAGCTGCCCCAGATGTGGCAACAGTTAGCAAAGCAAAAATCTCAGGCTACACAATTTTGGAGATGATAAAGAGAAAGCCGTTGATTGCACACAACAAAGATAACGGCTTAAAGCCTGCAAAAATAAACGGTAACATCGAGTTCCGGGATATCCAATTCAGCTATCCTTCTCGACCTGACATCAATGTGTTCCAGAAGTTTTCACTCTCTATCCCAGCTGGAAAGGTGGTTGCCATTGTTGGTAGCAGCGGCTCAGGAAAAAGCACTGTTATTTCGCTTATTGAGAGGTTCTATGATCCAACCTCAGGTTGGACTTCTATGACCTTGGGTTTCAAATCAGTTTGCAGTTGTTTGTGACGTTTGTGTTTTCAATGTTCTCTTTTCATATATGGCACAGGGGAAGTTCTCCTAGATGGACACAATATAAAGAGCTTGCAACTGAAATGGTTGAGAGAGCAAATGGGCCTTGTGAACCAAGAGCCTGCTCTCTTTGCTACAAGCATACGGGAGAACATTATGTATGGGAAGGCTGGGGATGTTTCTATGGATGAAATAGTAAAGGCAGCATCAGTTTCCTGTGCCCATGACTTCATTGATGTGCTCCCTCAACGCTATGAAACTCAGGTATTCGCTCTTGCTTCATTGATTTTGGTACGAGGATAGCTTGCATTTGCATCTAATGCAAAGTAGTCTATTATCATCAACACTGCCGACATTCGAGTCCTGTGTCAATGACTGCCACACACCAAGTCGGTAGAGTTAATCTCCTTACTTTTCTGGTTGATAAAGAAACTGGCTAGTTCCTGCCTCTGTCCTTGAAGAAAATGGATGTTCCTGCTTGTACAGGTGGGAGAAAGAGGTGCACAATTGTCTGGAGGTCAGAAACAGCGGATAGCAATAGCGAGAGCTATGTTAAAAGACCCATCAATACTTCTCTTGGATGAAGCCACAAGCGCCTTAGATTCAGAATCTGAGAAGAGTGTTCAGGAAGCCCTTGATCGAGTCATGCTTGGCCGGACCACAGTGGTTGTGGCCCATCGACTCTCAACAATCCATAACGCAGATATGATTGCCGTTGTCCAAGAAGGAAGAGTTGCAGAAGTTGGTTCGCATAATGAGTTGCTGAAGCAAGGTGGTGCTTATGCCACCCTCCTAAAAATCCAAAAGAATGTTCCACCATGTGCTCATGAAGCTGCAATGCTCAGACGTGATAGCAGGCAAGCTATAAGCTCTTCAAGTCACATGGCACTGCTTGGCATTCTGCCATGACTAGGATTCAGTTTGTGCTGATGGGTGGTTTATTTCTTTGATACAGGAATTCTCGTGGGTCCTTTAGTGGGTCTCTTTCTCAGCGGACATTTAGTTTTCATTCCAATGCAGACTCAACTATTGGTGTGGGAATGAATATGAATGGATTAGACCTGAATGTCGACGATCTTGTTGGTCCTAGACCATCCTTGAGGAGATTGATGAGAATGAATGCTAGTGAAAGGCCTTACGGCCTTCTTGCTGCACTCGGGGCCATTGTGGCAGGCTCTCAAACACCGCTGTTTGCCTTGATAATAACGCATGCTCTCGAATATTTCTATTCACCTGACGCAGCTTACATGAAGAGGGGACTCACCAAAACTTCTTTGCAATGTTGTGGAGCCGGTGTGCTGGTTACGCTGGCCTATATGTGCGAATTTTACTTTTCTGGAATTGCAGGGGAAAGGATCACACTGCGTGTCAGGAGGATGATGTTCTCTGGTATGACTTTTGTATGTATGATGTTTTGGTGCTCCTAACAAGTAACTTAGTAAGGTCCCTCTTTTGGAATTGTCCAAACTATCTTTCTTGTTATGATCGGCACCACATCTTTGTTGTGAGAATCTCTTATTGGTAGAGTCCTTCGCTTTTTATCATAATATGCATTAGAAACAGCTAATCTGCATGTTTTCTTTGTACACGGAATCGAAGCACTTGTCACCATTTCTGTATTGTCGATTCTTTTGATTACCTAACATAAAACTTGATTTACAGCGATACTTCGGAATGAAATCAGCTGGTTTGACCAGAACAGTAGCACTCTTCTCGCGTCACGCTTGTCTGCAGATGCACCTTTGGTAAGAGCTGCAGTTGTGGACCACGTGATTACTTTTCTTCAGAACATGGGCCTGATCGTGACTGCATTCATTATAACAATCAAGCTCCAATGGAAAATCGCTTTGGTCATGATTGCCACTTTCCCAGCTCTCATCGCATCAAATATAGGCCAGGTAGTGTGTAGCACCTGCCTCGATGTTGTGTGATGTATTGCCATCATGATAGGTGTGCACTCTTGAGGTCACTGATCTGTCTTTGACGTGTCCGGCAGCAGATTCAATTCGTCAAAGGTTTTGGTGGTGATTTAAATAAGGCATATATGAAAGCCAACATGGTCGCAGGAGAAGCTGTAATCAACATCCGTACAGTGGTAGCTTTCTCTGCAGAGGACAAGGTGATGGGCCTGTTCTGCAAAGAGCTTGACGAGCCCCAGAAAAAATCTTTTATTCGTGGGCAGATAGGAGGGATTGGTTTCGGCTTCTCTCAGTTTGTGCTCTTCTGCTCCTATAGTCTAGCACTGTGGTATGCAGCGGGATTGATTCGGAGGGGGGAAGCGAGCTTTGGGGAGGTGATAAAATGCTTCATGGTGCTCATGATCACTGCATTCGGTGTTGCAGAGGCGCTTTCTCTGGCTCCTCACCTCCTCAGGGGGACCGATATGCTACGGGCTGTGTTCCACATTCTGGACAGGCGCACTGAGATTGATGCCGGGGATGTGATGGCCGAAGACGTGGGCAAGGTGGAGGGGACCATTGAGTTTAGGCATGTCGACTTTAGCTACCCGACCAGAGCCGACGTGCAAATCTTCAAGGACTTCAACCTGAAGATCAGAACAGGCCAAAGCCTGGCATTGGTTGGGGCCAGTGGGTCAGGAAAGAGCTCAGTGATTGCCCTCATTGCCAGGTTCTATGATCCGCAGAATGGCAGAGTGATGATAGACGGCAGAGACATCAAGCAATTGAAGCTCAAGTCGCTGAGGCAACACATTGGGCTTGTGCAGCAGGAACCAGCTCTCTTCAGTACAAGCATTTATGATAACATACGCTATGGCAAAGAAAGTGCGACTGAGGCAGAGATTGTAGAGGCTGCCAAAGCTGCAAATTCGCACAATTTCATCAGTGGGCTGCCCGATGGATACAAGACAGAGGTGGGTGAGAGAGGGGTGCAGTTGTCGGGCGGACAGAAGCAGAGAGTGGCCATAGCGAGGGCCGTGTTGAGAAACCCGGCCATTCTGCTACTGGATGAGGCCACTAGTGCGCTTGACGCGGAGTCCGAGATGCTGGTACAGGAGGCGCTGGACAGGCTAATGCAACGGCGCACCACGGTGCTGGTTGCCCACCGCCTTTCCACCATACAAAACGCCCAGTCCATTGCCGTCCTCCGGAGTGGCTCCATCACCGAACAAGGCTCCCACAACGACCTCCTCGCCAAACAAGGCGCCTACTTCCAGCTGCTCAACCTTGCTCAAACACAAGATCTGGCTTGAAATGATGTAGAGATCCCTTTCCTGCAATGCCCAAGCCACATCCGCATCACCATGAACTCTGCTTTGGTGATTTTGGGGTGAAGGCTTGTGCGCGCTTGTGTGGCAATTTTGTCAAGTCATTCTCAAAAAATTTTTTTTTTTGGAAATAATTTACTTGCTTGCGAACAAGCATTTTATATCGAGAAATTTTTTACTTGCTTGCGAACAAGCATTTTATATTGAGATTTTTTTTTTCTCTACTCAATTCTAGAAGGAATTTTCATAAGTCGAACGGTGTCTATAACTTAAAGCGAATCTATCTTTTCTGAAGCCCCCTTAACATTCTGTGAAGGCATGAACGGATGATGAAATAAAAGGAAACTAGTACTTGCTGCGGTAATTATAAATCTTTTGAAAAATATTATTATAGTTATAATGGTTCAGGATGTTAATAATCTTTACTAAATAATTAATCATCATCGTCGACTTTTTTTTTGTAAAAACAGGAGAATATATCAAAAAAAGGTGAGATTACATCGCCCCATGAGGAAGGGCCATGGGGGGACCTTGAAAACAGCTAATAAAGTGTATTAGCTACAAACCCAAAAGCACTTCAAACTGAAAAAATATAAACAGATGGCATAAAAACCAGTGGGCTGATCATAATTGCAATGCCTGTATAAGATGGCATGATCTGACTGACAAGGATTACTGGGCCCTTCCAAAAGCATCCGTGGACTAAATACGATGACCAGCATATTGAAGTCTTCTGTGACATTCAAGTTCCAAGCCTTGACACATAATTTCCCTCGTGCTGGAGAGAGGAGAAGTGAGCATTTTCCTCCACTTTCTCCATGGAACGGCCTGCCCCAGCGACCTGCTTCCGACCGATCACCACTTGGTTGAATTTGATTGACCAACTTGAGGATACTGTCAAGAAAAAGGAAAAAATTGCGATTAGTTTTAATTTCAAAGAGGGCTTCATTCCTTTGTTTCTAGACGTGCCATAGCAGGAGAGTTCTGACAGAATGCCAAGGTAAGGGGTCAACATGACGACATTTCCCTAAAAGCACTTCTTTCCAGCTGAGCGGGGAGCTTCTAATCTTCACAAAGGCAACATTAAGCACATTTAAGAACTGTTTAGTGTCTGGGCAGGAGTAAAAAAGATGCGGGACAGACTCCAGATTAACATTGCACCGGGGGCATATACCATTTCCGTGACCACACTTCAGAGATCTCTCTTGAGTCCAGATTGCTTTGTGGACAACCAGCCAAGCCAGAACTGCATGTTTCCTTTCTTGGGCGAAGGCCCGAATTATTTTGAAGCGAAATGCCCATTGTTTATTCCAGTTCAGAGACCACCTTTTGTTAAGTCTGAGATCCAAGTTGATTACACTATGAGGGTTTGGAAGCTTGGAAAGATTCCTTGAAGAACCCCATCTAAGAGCTTTAGAAAATTCTTCGTAATCACAATTACTCCCAAAAGGAATAACAACCTTCAATTCATTACACCTTTGCGTAATAAGCTCAACACCACCCCTCTGTAAAGAGAACTTGTTACTTATTTGTTCACTGTTTAACATACCAGATGGGTCGCATAGGTCAGCCCAAACCTTCACCCCTGCTTTGAAACAAGAAAGTCCAATCTGTAAGTGATCATTGGAGATAGGCTTTACCAGATGCCCAAACCAAACTGAATTAGCTGCATACGCATACCGGTCCCTCTTGGTAAAGATTTGGAAGGAAAAGAGATTCTTGAAGCCCATCCATGACTCCCACATTCTGCAACAGAGCTTGATGCCATACGGAGAGAGGTGGGCCTTAGGAAAAAGAGCCTCATTGAGAGAGAACCCTTTCCAAGCCCTTTTGTTTTTAAGAAAAAATTTGTCAACATTCCTTTTGAGCAGGTCTGCCCATACATCCTTGGAGAAGATGGCCCTTTGAATCCATTTTGCTGCAAGTTTTTCAGCCAGCAATCCAATGTTGATGATGCGCAAACCCCCTGTTCTTTATTCATACAGTAAACATGAAAGGCAATCTTGTTGTACTTCTTTCTAAGGACCCACCCCATAGGAAGTTCCCCACCATGATTGAGTTCAGGGAGTTCAATTGGGTTTTGGAGGGTCTCCAGCAGGCCAGAAAATAGACCACTGAGGGGATAATGAAGTGGTTAAGTACAAGAGCTCTAGAAGCAACCCCCGTATTTATATGACTCCATTTCAAAACCTGGCTTTTGAGCTTCTGCATAACATAATCCCATCTCTGTTTGACAGATATGTTAAACCCCATGGGTATGCCCAAAAGTCTGAAAACAGCCCCTTCCGGGATAGCCTTACAACCTGCAGCCAGTATGGCGGGAGGAGGAACCCCTTCAAAGACTCTGAAACTGGTCTTGGCATGATTGATTTGTGAACCACTAGCTACACAGAAAGTTTCAAGACAAGCCATGAAGTGGGCTGCAGTCTGAACATCATTACAGAGAAGGGCATTGGTGTCATCGGCGAAAAGTTGCAGACAAAGGGGCTCCGCTCTGTTAGGGACAGAGATACCCTTAATATTGTTATTGGTTAATTCCTCATTCACCAACCACCCCAAGGCATCAGCAACGATGGCAAAGAGTAGGGGAGATAACGGGCACCCTTGTCTTATGGACTTCTTTAGGGGAAAGGAATCAGTAAGGGACCCGTTTTAACGGCAACCCTTGAGGAAGCATTCCCCAAGAGTGTTTGAACATATTTGATGAACTTCCTGTTAAGGCCAATGTCCTGCAAGGATTGGAAGAGGAAGGACCAATCAATTCTGTCATAGGCTTTATCAAAGTCTATTTTCAGGAAGATGTAGTTTTGCCCAGAGCTTTCAGCATGATCCTTGCCCTCCCATAGACTTATGATTGCATCTAATACCTTATGTTTATAGTTTAGTAGATAAAGGACACTTCAATAAAATATAATAAATAATAAATCATACTTCTGTTTCTTGTTACATATTATTATTAGTATATTTTATTATTTACAAAGTTACTTATATTATTATTTGCACTTAAATATATACTTAAAGTTATATTTATTTTTATACTTATATCCATAGACTAAAAATTAATGACACTTCATTAAAACATAAGAAATCATAAACCATATTTATATTTCTAGGATAATTAATTATATTATTTTTTACACTTAAATATATATTTATACTTATATTTACAATTGTACTTACTTATAAATATCTTTATTTTCTTACATATTAATGGGTTCGAAACACATAAGACTTAAAAAAACCACTACAATTTATGAAAATGAAATAAATTTAAATTTACAACACTTTTAGAGAAACGGTTTTTAGTATTCACTTGAAAGAATAAGAATTACATGGACTCTACAATTTCAAGGATGTGTGGAGCAACACACTGTTTGCATGTTTTGCAATATTCACTTTGACTCCCAACCTTCCTACCATCCAACTTAAAGTAAAAATTACAAGGGGTATCATTGGACATAAGTTGGATTTCCTACCTCAGAAAACTAAGGGGTCAATGACTTTCTACATTAACGCTAAAAGGGTCATGACCCTCCTCCGAAAGAATATTCACATCAATGAGTGCTGTGTGAATGCGTGCCATCTCTCATGTCTTGGTCCAAGCTGAGTCACTTTCCACCTCCTATACTTGAAGCGAATGCACACAGTTTGTCTTGCAATGAAGTACCTATAAAAAAAAACAAACAACCAACATAAAAACATAAAATCAACAATCAGCATTCAACAATCAACAATCAACAATCAACAATCAACAATGAGTATCTTACAATGAAGTACTTATGAATAAAAACTATCAACAACAATCAATAGACACAGTAATTCTATAATCTTACCTAAAGGTAACATCTGACACAGTAATTCTGCACTCAATGATATCATCGTGTGAGTTCTCTTGAGGTGCCATGACTCACCCAGTAACTGAGTCATCCAATCCTTAGATGGGCACTTGCATTAATAAGTAATCTTATTTTTCTTAACTACTTCATAGGATCCAAACAAATGTGCAAACAAACCAAATGGTACAAACCAACTTAGATGCACATCTCTAGAGCCTGTGGATGGTTTCATGGCAGCATGAACATCAGTTTTTATCTTTACCCTACATGCTTTTGACATGTCTAAGCTAGGATTATATCATTCTTGGCTAGACAACGGTGGTAGTGGAATATACTCCAAACCATGTCTCTCCACATCATACACTAAATTATAAAAGTAAACATTCTGAGATGCAAATTCACTTACACTCTTGTTGTCATAGATCAAGGCACCTATCTTTGCATGTAAAACATTTAGCTTTCCACTAAAACATTTTACATTCTACCATTCATGCAGAGTGGATGGATATAAAGCTGCAAGCAACAAACATGCTTGTATTATAACATGCAGAGTGGATGGACTCAAAGCACAAGAACACAAAGCACAGAGATATAAACTTACTGTTAGGCTTATGTCTTTCACTGAAGTTATCATGATGCACTCGAATCTCTTTGTGCATATAAACATGTTGAATGAAAGCCTCTGTTATTATACTCATACCATTTGTGTGTCTCCTGAACTTTATGATTCTACCTTTCCATTGCTTGTTGGGGTCTGTGATATCTTGGACTCTCGCATAAAGGTTTTGCCAAGGATGCAGTCATATGAAACAGGCTAATGCCCAAAATTCATTACCACGAAAGTGTGGTGGTAGGTGGTTCCCAGAATATTAATTTTAAGATCCCTTAGTAGACCAATGGGTCTAGCAGTGGATCCATCAATGAGTTTTGCTAACAATCGAGTGTTATCTAGAGCAGGTGCTCCCTATTTTTCCAAGCATTGTTTGGTCACAATGTTATCTAGAGCAGGTGCTCCCTATTTTTCCAAGCATTGTTATCTAGAGAGCAGGTGCTCCCTATTTTTCCAAGCATGTTTGGTCACAATGCTCACTCCAATTCCTCCAAGATTGCAGTAACTTGGTGGCCATCTCGAAAGTTATCGGCAAGACCGCATTAAGTTTATCACCTTCAAAGTATTGTCCGAGCTTGTTCACTCAAATAGTAGGAGTCCCTTTTACGTTAAGAGGTATCTAGAATTCTTCTTCCTTAGAATCATCAGAGCTGTCATGCTCCATGATTTTGTGCATGCGTGCCGCCCTGAGACGTCCCTCCATCCAGTCTTTTAGGTTGTTCTAGGCTTGGGATACCTTGGAGCAAGGTGCCAATAGGAATTTGGACCTGAGAAGAGAGGAAAGAAGAGAGACCTGCAATGTCTCTTGGCACAAAGGCTATCCCTTAAGGAAGGTTGGGTATGCTTTGTCTCAAGCTTTTTGAGGTGTATGGGATAGAAATAGGGATTTTTGCATTGGTTCCCTATGATGTTCATCTCCTAGGTCTCTAAGATATTCCACCACCCTATCTTTCTATTGGGGGGTAGCTTCTTCCTTTGTTAACTCTTGCAGGAGTGGTTGGTCTGGAAGTTCGCAAAGGATAAACTTGAACATCATACGTAGGTCTCTGGTTTGAGACAGATGGGCATGGTTCAAGGGAGACAATAGGAGAATAAGCTTCCAATTGAGCTTGGCAATCACAAACTAACTCTTAGGCAGCTTGGAGCCTTTCTTTTTCCTCAATAGGATTCAGATACTCCATAAGATATTTGGGTAGCTGGTGGGGGTCAATGGGTTCTTGGGCACGGGCTATGGCATGTAGCATATCTTCTTCTTCAGATGAAGAAGTCAAAGGATAAGTTGTTGTGCCAAAATCAGAATCTCTTTTGATAATCAATCGGCTTTCACCCTTCCCAACCTTGGTGGATTTCTTTCATGAGCACCGAGTTACTAAGGCTTGTTCAGGCGCTCTTGCTTGGTCTTGGTTTTGAGAGGTTGTGATGCCTCCGCAGTAGCATGTGCTGTGGCCCTTTGTCGGTTATGTAGTCTGGTTACTACATTAAGGGGGACTTCTTGAGCAAAATCATTTCTAACACTCAATAGGTAAAGGCTGGTGCTGGGATTAGCTTCATGAGACTTTCTCATTGTTCTTGGTCTTAGCGGACATTCTTTATACATATGCTTGATACCACATCCAACGCACTTACAGGGGCAGTCTTCGTTCTATTCCTGTTGAGACACTTAGCCACTTGGTGAGGTCCACCACAATCATAACACTATATGGGAGGTCTTCTTATTGTTTCCCTTGCCCGTGATATTGGGGCTGCTAAGTACACATGGTACATTTGATCACCCTCCATGGCATAGTGAGATTGAGAATTTGTTAGGGTGGGCTCATAGCTCTTGGGTTTCATAAGTGGGAGTCTCCAAGATTTCTCCCTCATTCCCATCCTCAAAGAGTTCCGTCAGGGTTATCTGACGAACTGGTGTGACTCTGGGTAACGAGGAATGTGGTGGGAGAACTGGGCATGTTAAGGGTATTTCTGGTATCCTAAGGATTCCTGTTTGGGCCACTTCTTGGCCAGGTTGAGAAGCGTTGTGATGTGTAGGAGTTGGCAAAGCCAGCAGTTGCCTGGGGTTTGCAAGAAGTACCTGAGGCGTAGCTCGAACTAAGGCAACCTTGTGATGGTAGCAGTTAGAGATCTTGTGGTTGCCCCACTTCACTCAGTAGAGACTTAGGTGGGGTCTCAGATGAGGACATTCAGTGCCAATATGGTTTTCTCGACAGGTCGGGCACCATAGGAGTTCCCTTCGAGGATTTATATGCGGATGGCCCCCTCGATCCCGGCCTTGGTTGATTCTACATTGCTGGGTCATTTGTTGCATTAGGGCGTCGACCAGTTGCTCCACACTTTGTCTAGACATGGACCCCTTACCCTTTTCATCAAGCTTTGTGGTGCTGGTGGTCTTGAAGGAGGCTTCTGATGCGCCTTTATGGAGTTGTCAGGAACATGTTCCCTTGAAGTTATCCTCAAATTTTAGAGTCTTCGCGTAGCACTGTTCAAAAGAGGTGTGTCCCAAGGAAAAAAAGGAGTTGTCCAAGGGAATAACTTGAAGTACCTCTAGAAATCTCCCAATTAGTCTCTCATTAGAGAACTTGTCTGCAATACTATAGCATGAGTGGAGATATTTGACTTTGTTTATGCAATCTCTAATGGTTTTGCCCTCATTTTGTTTGACATTATTGAGCTGTTCAACAAGGCTCCATCGGGTACCTTGATGAGAATACCCCACTTTGAAAGCTTCTTTTAGAAGGAAGCTTTATCTTTCGCTTTTAGAGATATGAACCATTGGCCAGCTTTGTTATCCAAGGTAAGGTCGAAGGCACTTATCTTAGTCTGATCACCTATATGGCCAAATGCTTCGCAGATCTGATTAAACATCTCTAGGTGAGTAATGGGGTCACCTTTTCCATCTAACTTCATGAGTGATCAACTTTGATATGTTTGCTGGTTTGGTTTGTTCCTACTTAGGTTGAACTAGTGCAAGGGGAGTAATAGCAGAGCGGCTACCCCCCTCCCTATTTCCATGGCAATCCTTAACATTTCAGGTGTGAACCCTGTCATGGAGGGAGTAGGTGGTGGTGCAAGTTAAGGAATAGGTTGTGGAGGAGAGAAACCGGGCGAATAGTAAACCAACGGGGGTCTTAACCCTTTGGGAGGACCAGGTTGTGGCCCACGTGATCCCATTTGGTACCCTGGTGGGTGTGCCCCTTGAGGTGGGTACTGCTGATAGACCGGTGGGCCGTGTTATAGAGATGGGCCTGGGTAGACCCATTCTCTTTGGTATGATGTATGAGGCCTTTGGGAAGATGGATATAGTTCTTGGTTTAACAAGATTTCCAGAGCTTTGAATGAGTCTGCCACCCTTGAGATAGGTATGGCTCTCCAGTTTTGTAGCTAGGTCTGGGTTTTGATGGCTGACTTCCACTCTAGGGTCTAGAGAAGGAGTGGGCCCACTTTCTTGAGGTTGATCCATATCTCTCACTCTGGTTTGTGGTTCCAAGGACTAAATGTTTCCCATGATAAAATTGTGAAGCCTTAATGCAAGGCTTTGCTGATGAGAATGAGTTGGAGAGATACGAGCAATTTCCCACATGGTCTTTCCATACACTGTGGTTCAGGATCTCTTACCTCAAGGTCTGGAGTCCCTCATGGGGAGGTCCTCGCTCTCACCAGTACTATCAAAGACGAGCACCATTTGACTCCACGTCACATTTAGCAATGGGTCCGATCTGATTTGCGAAGGGGCATCTAAAGAGCTCACTTTGTCAAAGAGAGGGTTATTTCTCACCAACCTACCCGAGCATAGGTGCATGGGAATACAAAAGTACTGTGTATAACCCTCTGAGAAAAGAAGAAAGTTTTTCTTTAAAAAAATTAAGGAACGACCGTACGATTGTGAGAGAATGGGCGTATGCTCCTTAGTGAGAGAAGGAACAGACGTTCGCTTCTCGACTAGCATGGCGTGCATTTCGAAGAAATTAAGATGGAACGAGCATACGCTTCTCAGTGAGACAAGGAATGGACGTTCGGAATGAGATTGTAAACTAAAACGGGCATTCGCTTCAGGCAAGAAGGAATGGACATTTAGAATGAAGGTGATTAGAAGAACGAGCATGGCAAGATGATGCTGTGGGTGTTTGCTTCAAGATTGGCACGGGCGTTCACTCTTTGAGAGGAGAAGGAACAGACGTGGCAAGTTGTAATAGAGAAACTCGAATGGGTGTTCACTCCAAGATGAGGATCGAATGGGCATGGCCTTGGAATGGGCATGTGACTTGGAACGTACGTCCGTGTGTCAGGCAAGGAATTTTTAAATTTGACTGGCTTACAGGTCTAACAGCCACTCTGACAATACAAAATTCTCCTAGTTTAAATGCACTTCAATTCACATGAGGCCCACTCGAACGGGTGTTCACTCCAAGATGAGGATCGAATGGGCATGGGCTTGGAATGGGCATGTGACTTGGAATGTACGTTCGTGTGTCAAGCAGGGAATTTTTAAATTTGACTAGCTTACAGGTCGTCTAACAGCCACTCTGACAATACAAAATTCTCCTAGTTTAAATGCACTTCAATTCACATGAGGCCCAATTAAATGCAATTAAACTATTTTTAATGCTCCTGCCAAATTTAGGCATAAAATCTACCAAATTTATGTTGCAGATAGAAGGAATGGGCATGTCAAAGTTGGAATGGGCGTTCCTTGAACTTGCCACCACGAACGTTCGCTTCTCATAAAATCCTGGTAGAATACAATTTTGCCTAGAAACCTCTCCAATCAGCAAAACTGATTCAGGCACCTTCCCAGGGTTTTTTGATGTTTTTATTTTTACAAGGAGCTAGAGCTAGTCCCAACCCTATTAGGGATAACTCCCTGATATGAGGTCGCTTAGGGGCTCACTCTACACTCTCTTCATGTCACCCAAAGAGAGATCCAAGCAAGCTAGGTAGGAGAAAGAGGGAAGGAGCTAGGGAGTGCTCAACCTCTACCTCATGCCAATCGTATGAAAACAAGACAAGGTGGAGAGCAATGAGAAGGGAGAGAAGGAGAGAAGGGAGAGCAACACCATTCCTATTCACATACACCAACAATCACAAGCAAGCAAGACACCATGAGAGAGAGAGAGAGAGAGAGAGAGAGAGAGAGAGAGAGAGAGAGAGAGAGGGCAAAATTCAATCAAGACAAATGGGATTGTCCCTTTTCATATTTCATAAAATGTATTATATACATGAGCTCATATTTAGAATCAATTATAAATGGGGGTCAAAAACTAGTCTTCCTAGTTTATCTAGCTCTATGTACATTAATTTCGTATGATCGGCATTACACAAGCCGTAAGCTTAGTCATCCCATGTGCCATTTACAATTGGTACTTAGTGCGGTTACAAAAAGATGAATTACAAAGGAAGTATAGTAATCGCATGAAAGGTCATGTTAACCAAAGTGGTTAACATAGCTAGACTCAGCGAAGAGGAGGCAACTTTCAAAAGGCTGAAAGAAGAAGCTAGCAAACATATTGTTTTGCATCTACCAAATTTAAATAAATATTTTGTGATGTTTTAGATACAGGCGTAGTTGTTTTTTTGATGTAGGAAGGAAGATAGGTCGCCGATGAAAGCCAAAAGTTACATGAAGGTGAGAAGAACTACTCCACGTATCAAAAGGAATTTCTTGCAGTGGTCCATGCCTTGAACATCTAGAAGTATTATCTCTTGGGAACTACTTTTTTGGTCAAGACTAATCACCAAAGTTTGAAGTACTTTCTTACCTAGAATAAGCTTTCACCTATGTAGATGAGATCGAAAAACTTCTTGTCCATGTTTCACTTCACAATGGAGAGCATGAAGCACAAAGATAACTTGGTGGGATGATGCTTTGTCTAGAAGATGTGAAGCTGAGGCATTTGGAATTCTATGAGGAAGGACATTGAGTCATTTGTTTGTGAATGCATCACATGCCAAAAGGTGAAGTTTGATCGAGGTAGGTCACAAGGCTTATTATACAGCCTTTGTCTATTTGAGAAAAACCATGAGAAAGCATTGCCATGGAATTCATTATAGGATTGCCAAAGACTCCAAAGGGGAATGATGCCATCTAGACAATTGTGGATGGATTCAATAAAATGGCTCACTTTGTTCCACAGTGAAGAAGACAATAGGGGCTGAATAGATGGCTACTATACTACATATTTGGAACAAATTTTCAAACATCATGGACTTCCAAAGACCATATGGGAGATAGAGATCCAAGGACTACTAGCGTGTTTTGGAGAGCCCTCTTTGAGAATCTTTGAGAATGTAGGACCTAAGCTTGATTTTTCTTCTTCTTATCACCTCCAAACAAATGGGCAAATTGAGAATGTCAGCTTAATATAGATTTTGGATCTTCTAAAATGCTTTTGTACTAAAAATAAGGCAACTTGGGAAAGGTATTTGTCTCTTATTGAATATATAAAAACATTGTACATTCTTCTAAAAGTGCCATTCAAAGTAATCTATGGATAGCCACATTTGTTGCCATTCAAAGTAATCTATGGATAGCCACATTTGTTGCCATTCAAAGTAGCCTATGGACAGCTGCATTTGTTGCCCATACTGCAAACCAAAGAGAAGATCTTTGCAAAGCAATTGATAAGTTTGTTGAAGACATGGACAAGATGCTCACTCAAGTGCACCACTTCGTAAAGAGATCTCAAGCCAAATAGAAGAAAGCTGCCAAACAAACATAGAAAAGAAACTGATTATAAAGAAGGCCAGTGGGTGCTTCTCAATTTTGAGAAAGCATGCCTGAAAAAGAAAGGGAAAAGAGAGATCATTTACTAAACTCTCAAACATGCACTCTATGGATAATTCAAAATCAAACAAATGATTAATGATGTATTTTTTAAATCTAAATTTCCCTCGCATTGAAAAATTCATAATGCTTTTCATGTAAGTTTATTAAAGCCATATCATGGTGGAGAGGTGCCTACATCTCCAATCATGGAATATCAACCTGAAGTACATAAGTAGACTAAAGAACATATTAGAGAGAGTTTGGGAAAATCCCATTACTTTGGGAATTTTCTTTCTCATTCTACTTTTTGGTGTGTCTTGAGTATACCTACTCGAAAGTTGTCGAAGAATGTGGATTTAGAACCTACTCTTCATCAAGAGCTTTCTAAACGATACGTCACATGAGGGGGTTTTGACAAAATCTTAAAAGGGTTTACCATGCCCCCCATTTTTTGATCTTGCAAAATGGGAATTGAAATTTTCCCAAACTCCCTAATATGTTCTTATTATAGAGGTACTAGAACCTGAACAAATTGTCTATTCACGCATAAGAAAAGGAAAGAACCAAGACACTTTTGAAGAAGAAGTTTGAGATGAAGGATTTGGGTAACCTGCAGTATTTCTTAGGCATAGAGGTGGTGAGATCACCTCATGGAATTTTGTTATTATTGCATAGGAAGTATGGCTTGGACATGTTGTCCAAGTATGATATGACAGGCCATAAGCCTATTTTAGTGCCAAAACACAAATCTTGTCATAGATACAGGTGATCTTTTGGAGGACCCCACTACGTATAGGTGCATAGTAGGTAGCTTGATCTACATGACCATTACTAGGCTAGACTTGAGCTATGTTGTTAGACTTGTGAGGTCAATTTATGCAGGTTCCTAAGAAGCCACACTTAGATGCAGCTAGATGGATTCTCAGGTACATAAATTCCATAGTTGATTATGGACTTTTCTATAAGGCTGGTTCATAGATACAGCTATAGGGGTACACATATGCTGATTGGGCTAGTAGCGTTGCAAATAGAGAACTTATTAGAGAAGTATTCTCCCCCTCCATCTGACCTTAGACACTTCACATGCTTTCCTGTCTATTTTTCAGCCATCACTCAAAATTTTAAAAATGGTTGAACACTTCACTCTTCTGCTTCATGAAATACACCCACACTTTCCTCGTGTGGTCATCAATAAATGTTACATAGTACCTGCAACCATCCATAGACATAGTCTTCGCAGGACCCCATACACCTGAATGCACAACATCTAGTACATTCTTGCTCACATTTCTGTCATGTGGAAATACATGCTTTGTTTTCTTTCCAAATTAACATGCTTCACATACTTTCTACATACCTTCAACTTTAAACTTAGGCAGCCCTGTCACAATTTCTTTAGTCTACATAGACTTTATTCTTTGCACATTTACATGCCCAATTCTCTTATGCCAAATGTCTGTATCTGCAACAACTCATGAGCCATTTGGAAACATTGTAGCACTCACTTAAGGAATATTTACATTCAATGTAAACATTCTTCCCACTTTGTTGCCTATTGCAACCAACCTGCACTTATCTTTAAAGTCTTCTACATAATAGCCATGAGGGTTAAACTAAACCTGCAAACCTTGTTGCTCAATCATCTGGCCAACAAAAACCAAATTCTCTGTAATGTTTGGAAAATGAAGTACATCTACAAGGTACTTCACCTTACCATCCTACAGACAATGGCATATCTCCAACATGGGCAATCGGATGAGCAGTGTCATCCCCTGTTTCAAAAAAACCTGGTCTTTCAAGACTCTTCATTTCCTTGAACCACTCACCATGACTTGTCATGTGGTTCGAAGCACCTGAACCAACATACCATACATCATCCTTACATGCTGCTACATCATTTCCAAACCCATCATTAACTACATGTTGCATAGCAAACAACCTCTCATTATCCTCATAACAAACAACCACGTTTACTTCCCCTACCTCTAAACTAGCCTCTTCCATCTATGTGTTGTTATTACGAATCCTAGGACTGTTGCTGCTACTAACCATAATTCTAATTACATGTTTGGTTACCACCTTGGCCACGTCCACAACCTCTACCTCGTCCTCTACTTGCACTTGTGTAGAAGGCCTGTGCTGCTCTAAACTGTTTTTGTTTTGTGGAGACTGTTGATCTTCACCCAAATTCTTCTCTTCAATGATCAGCATTGACACCAAATCTATGAAGTTGGGAATGTTCTTCGAGTTTAAATAGACATCTTGAATGCCTTGTATTGTGTCTCGAGACCACATAGACACACGTCCACCTTATCATCTCATTAATAGAAACACCAATTGATGCAAGGGATTCCACAATGTCCTTCATCTTTAAGGTATAATCATTCACATACATATTTTTCTTCTCCGCTGAATCTTTCATACCTTGGTGTTTCATACATCTTCACCAAGGTGTCCCATGCCTCCTTAGGTGACTTGGCATCCTGTATATGCCCAATCATAATGTCTTGTATGTTGATAGAAAGCCAATACATGACTTTCCTTGCTCCTTTATTCCAATCCTTAAATTCTTTTACATCTATAGTAGTTGGATTAATCTCTGTATCTCTGGTGTCTTCTCATGTTCACCTTTAATGTAGTAGCCTTTTCCCATCAGGAAATTTGTCAATCTAAACCTCTAAGCATGGAAGTTTTTCTTGTCAAGCTTCTATGCAACAATATGGTTTATTCCACCATTCACATATTTTATGTAACACAAATTTACCAAAAACAACACTCTTATTTGACCTGCACAAATTATTGTATTCTCTGCACGGCACTATACTGCACCCAAACTTTCATAACCAGTGACCTCAATTTAAATACATACACCCAATGGCAACTTTAACACCTCTTTGCAGTACACATAGTGTCTACACAACCAATCGCCCTTCCTGCAATTCCAAAAATAGCGTTCTGCAAAGAATCAAAACTTGCCTGCGTAGTGCTCGTGAACGCCTACAAACTGAAAAACAGAGGTTCAAACGTGCCCAAAACGTGTTTTGGGCTAGAAAAATGTCATCCAACAAACAATATAGTTGCCTTATAGCTCTCCTCCTATGAAGAAAGCTCCTCAATCGGAGTTCGTTTGCCGATGCCTCTCGAAAAGCTCCCGACAAGGGTGTAGTAGCCAACACAAAGGGGGAAGAGAAGATCTTACCCTCTTACCACTTTCTATGCTTCACTTGCTTGTCGCTCAACCCTTAGCATGAACCAGGCTTTAATACCATGAAAAGGTGCAGGGGAGAAGAGAGCTTAAGCTTTTGCAAGCACACACACTCACACATATCCTAGAAGAGAACACATAAGGTGAGAGGCTAAAAATTCTTCTTCTTCTTCTACACACAACAAAAGAGGTCTACAAAGAAGATAAAGTGACTAAAACACATAATAGAGTATATACAAGTGATCCATAATGTGAACACACTAAGTGAAGTGGGTAGGTGTGGACTAGTCTGTGTAGTCAAGCTGTAGAATCTCTAGCGAAGATATGTCGGTGTAGTCAAGCTGTAGAATCTCTAGCGAAGATATGTCGGTGCCAGCTACCAAACCCGCCAGTGATGTAAATGTCGAATGGTCATGCAGGCGCCTCGTGAGTGTCAGCTCATGTTGAGCTTGACATCTTAACAGTCCTCCCTCCATCTTTCTTTGTTTCCATTTAGATCAAGATGAAATTAGTTGTTCACTTCTACACGTCGATGTGTTTTCTTTGTGTGAAGAGGTTTCACCTAGCCCACACAGTGCTATTTTGTTAACCTACTCATGGAATTTGGTTCATCGCATGGAAGTGACCACATTTTGTGGATCTTCATACTTGGTTCTTTTAGAATGTTTTACATTTTTCAAATTTAAGCCTATTTTAGTACTCCTTTCCCAGTCCATGCTTATTTGAATGTGGAAAATCTTCTTCTACTGGAAGCTGAGCGTGGTAATGACTTGCCAAACTACGAGATCATCCTCTAATGATGGACGAGGAGTGGCATTATGATGCTCATTTAGAGCATCGATAATGAGATGCATTGGATTATCAAGAGGAGGAAGTTAATGATGATGATGTCTCCATTGTAGAGGAAGATGATGACACTCATGGAAGACATTAATAGTGTTCACTCAAAGGTGTTCACTCAAAGGATATAGTTGGCACACAAAAAAATTAAATTTACCACCAGTGGAGCTTCTCGTGCAGCTCAAAATTTACTAATTTTTGGATTTTTGCTTTTACCGAATCAAGTGTAAAATTGCCCTCGACATGTCCTCCTGTTGCTCCAGTTTCACCATTAGGTCTTACTGGCAATAAATCTGTCTCTGCCACATTAGGAAACCTTTGGACATCTTTTGGGCCCTTTGCTAATGACCTTCATTAGCAATGTACCAATAGGAAGAGAGGAGTGTGCACACTTGGTCTCCTCCAAAAGTAGGGGGCAACTAGGCTTGTCTCCCTCATTACTACATTTGTGGGGTTCAAAAAGTAGGGAGTGGCCTTCATAAATTAGGGAGGTGGAGTGCAAAAGCTAGGAGGTTGGTTGCCATAAAGCAAGGGGGTAGCTTCTAATAAGTAGAGGGCTCCACCAATTTCAGCCCCATCAATCTCGTGGGTCAAAAAACCCTAAAAAATGGGATTTTTCACAAAAAAATATTCAAAAGTGCATTTTTTCCTATCAAAACCCAACCCAAACCATATTATATCAAAAAACTTTTTTTTCACCTTAGATTATTTTTCTCTCCAACATCATCCTCTTCACCCCAAACCTCAAATCTCCATAGCTCATTCTCTCTCTACTATGCAACATTCTCTCTCTACTATGCAACCTTCTCTCTCTCTCTCTCTCTCTCTCTCTCTCTCTCTCTCTCTCTCTCTCTCTCTCTCTCTCTCTCTCCCCCTTCCTTCTCTCTACTGTGCTCAGATTTGCAGCCTTCTCTATCTCTATCATGTGCGCGTGCACACATTTGAATCTTCTCACACCCACATCTACCTCCCTCTCCCCAAGAATCTCTAATCTGTACTGTGCAACTTTCTTTCTTTCTCTCTCCCCCTAAATTTAACCTTTCTAGTAGAACACACTATGGAGGGTAGTGCATCTTTGTTGAGGAGAAGGCCAGGGAGGACGAGGTTAAGGCTCTGCTCATGCACAATATCGAGGATGAACATGGTGCTCAAGTTGAAAAACAATTTTAAAAGGGAGATTGGGTATATTTGCAGCCCAATGCCACTGGACCGCATCGAGTTCGACGTCTAGATGTGGTTGAGCACCATTGGAAGGGCTGTCTACTAGGATTCAAGGAAACAAGGCATGATGAATTGGTGGCCCTAGTGCAACATGTGTACTCAGCAGCATCAAAAATTTCTTTAAGCCCGCATCGTCATAGTCCTCGTTTCCCTTCTTGCAATTGTATGCTTTCAATTTAGTATGTTAGTGTACATGGTATTTGAGCTGTTCTTTTCAACTTTATTTGACAGTTTCCTCATTTTCAGATATTTCTCCTTCCAACATCTTTGAAAGAGCAACCCATAAGGAGCCTAACAGGAACATTCTATGTCATACACGTGCATATTGGGGATGGTGTATTGTCTTAAAGCCCCTTCTATCCTTGTTGCTAGTCAAAAGATTTTCTTCTACACCCACAAATATGTAGTCCCAACACAGGTCAACAGGTTTGGTAGGCTTGAAGAAGTCCCCTCTCCTTCCCTCTCTAGTGCTGAATGGGCATAATGTTTAGACTATTGTTGCTCTTAAAGAAAAGATGGCCAATGATATACATTCTTCTTTGAAGTGCACAAAGTCCTCAAGATCGGTTGGTCTTAGTTGGGCCATGACGTAGGCATGTGTTTGCCCACATGTTTTAGGCCATTACCTGCACATGAACGCCAACAATGTACATGTGCAAGGTGATAGGCTATGAAGAGATTGTCAATTTGCTTGGCCAAGGGTGGGACATTGTGGAGGGAGAGCATAAAGGAGAGAATTTCATATGCAATGTAGTGCATTCCAGTGTCTCCTTTCAATTCTTCCGAGCTCGTACCACTTTATATACTCGTTTCTGTTATGAGTGGTGGATGAGGAAGAAGGGTGCATGGATACCCTTACAAGCTCGAGAGTTTGTAGAGCCTATATATCTCTCTATAGGCCTACCTAATGTGGGGGTAGAGATTGTCCAAGCAAATAAGCATTGGAGCCTTTTGAACGTCCATGATCACCTACACATTTTGGGATTTGAGGAAATCAATAATGCTTGCTTCAATGTGCAAGGTAGGAAGGTAAGGATTGTTTGACATTTAAAACTTTGTATTTGCTCACTCCTTTCTAGAGTCACTTATTATTGTGCTTGTTATTTGAATAGATTGGAAGGAGGATGGAAGTAGACACCAAGGTGTGCTTGGATTAGGGGATGGATGATGTCACCTTGGTTCAAAGAATCTAAGTTTTACGAGTATCCACTGAAACAATTTTGTAATATCCCTCCATCGGAGTTTTGTATAAAAAAATTAAGACATATGCATTTTGATTTTTGAAGTTTTAAAAGTAATCATGTCTTATATTTACATCATATCCCTTCCCTTGAATTCTTCACTTTCAGAAAAGATCACTTAAGGAGACCAACTTCATAATGTATTGAGTGGTCAATAGAACATCTCAATTCCATGATATTTAATTAAGGGATTTCAAACCTCCTTTGAAAATGGTGATATTCAAATAAGAGATTTCAACCTCATTTAGTTGGTTTTCAAGTGAAATAAACGGGTTTTCCCTTGATGACATGGCCAGAAATAAACGTTCAGATTTTAGGAAAAAAACTACAAAAAAATTTAGGAGGGCTAAGGGGTGCAAAAATGGCCTATATGAGGCCCCTGTACACAACATTTTCGCACTTGTCTAGGCATCACGATTTTGATAGCTTCACATCCTCCACTAGAATGAGAATAACTTATTTAGCCCCTAATTAATCACATAAAATGGTGGACATTAAAAAACTACATTGAACAATATATATTTTCTTTATTTTGGAAAAAGTGGCCAAGGCCACCTTTGGTTTGGTAATCAATGAGCAACGAAAAAAGATATTGAGAAGCACATAAAGATGTACTCCAATCTACAAGAGCAAGGCCATCCCTTTTGATCTCTAATTTACTTTAATTTTACAAAGGGAATCAAAATTTACATGTATTTTGATTTTGAAGGTTTAAAATCAATCATGTC
This sequence comes from Cibotium barometz, assembly GCF_041138505.1. NCBI lineage: Eukaryota > Viridiplantae > Streptophyta > Polypodiopsida > Cyatheales > Cibotiaceae > Cibotium > Cibotium barometz. Next base: position 445,733 of record NC_141048.1, on the reverse strand, counting down.
TTATATTTACATCATCTTCCTTCCCTTGCATTCTTGACTTTGGGAAAAAACCACTTAAGGAGACTAACTTCATGATGTATTGGGTTGTCACTAGAGCATCTTAATTCCATGATATTTAAATGAGGGATTCCAAACCTCCTTTGAAAATAGTGGTAATTTAAAAGGTGATACCTTGAATTAGCACACTCAACATATGCTGGAAGAGGAAATCACAATTTTGATAGGGTTACGCCCTACACTAGAATGAGAATTAGCTTTACGCCTACACTAGAATGAGACTAACTTCTTTCTTGCTTATTTATTTTCATATTTTTTTTAATGTATGCATAGCTTGGCTCCATATCTATCCATCTCAAGTGATACACAATGGAAATGTTACAAATTTCCATCCTAATGGTAATTTTGAGGGATTTGAGTTTTAATTGTGATAAAAACCTTCAAATTTTAGGAAAAAAACTACAAAAACTTTTAGGAGGGCCAAAGGGGTGCAAAAACGGCCTACGAGGCCCCTGTAAATAGCATTTTCACACCCCTCTAGCCATCACAATTTTCCTACTCTTAACCCCATTTAAGCCACCCCATGCCCTTCGCGAATGAGAGTTTATCCTGAATTGACACATCTTACTAGAAAACCCATGTGGGCTAGAAGGGTGCGAAAATGGCCATCTTACTAGAAAACCCATGTGGGCTAGAAGGGTGCGAAAATGGCCATTGTACGCAACCCACAGAGGCCTTTTTGCACCCTTCTGGCCCTTTATTGAAACGTGATGGAAGATATACTACACGATTAAATCAAATAGACAATCAAATAGAAAATAGCAAGATAGAGTGCACATTCGACAATTTCAAGACGTACACATCAAAAATTGGAAGATATATTACACATTGAAAATTCATTAATATCAAAAATTGAGATACATCATTGAACACTCCTCATTTTTCGTTCCCCTTTTCTCTCCGAGTACAACGGACCAATTGCATATCCTTTATCATTATGGTGACCCACTTTGCATGGATGGCACACAAGTTGGTGTCCTCAAATAGATTAATAAGATATGCTTCAGCGGCTTCCTGCAAGGCCTCAAGGGCAACTGACTACATCTCACATTCCATATTGTATTCCCATAAAAGCTCTTTGCACATTCATGAGAAAGGTACCCTCCAGATGAGAAGCTCTATGGACTTCTGGTGGTGCTGTGTCTCCTGGAAAGCCCTATATCCTGAGCATCTCCTGTGGGCGGGGCCAGAAGGAAGACAATCAATGGGACGTGGTTGAAGTGGGCGAGGCCTATAATAGGTCGACTTCCTTTTGTTTCTTTTTGGGGTCGGTGCTTCTTCCTCTTGCTCCCCTTGCTTCTCTTGCTATTGCTCTTACTCTTGCTTCTACTGCTCCTCTTTCTCCCCTTGATGTTGTGTGGTAACACGTGGCAAGGTCTTTGTCCCTATGGCTGGGTGGTTGGAATCTCTATGTGTGCCTATGTAGGCTCCCCGTAGTCAGTGTTGGTATCTGTTGTGCTCCTATCTGTTGTTTGCTTGGCTAGGATGAGCTGGCTTGCTCTGTCAAATTTTTCTTGAGATTGCGGTTGTAACGCTCCAAATTCTTGTTTGCACTGTCCTTCAATCGGCGGGTGTGTCATTCTTCAGTCATATTCTTCACTGTTTGCTTTGTACGTGCCATGGTGGAGAGTTGAGGGTAAGGATGGGAAGGCTCTCAGTGGTAAAGAATGGGAAAAAATAGAGGTTGACCTTTATTTATACAAGAAAATACCATCATTACAATAACCCTAAAGAATCCTAAGTTTAAGAGGTCACTCACATGTGCAAACAAATCGTATGCATGCTAAGTGCATGGGGCATCATTAGAATAAGCGTTCACTGGAGACTATTGATAAAATTGAGGAAATATTTTATTGGTCTAGAAGAGTGCAAAATTAGCCTTTCCGGCCAAATTGCACAATGAATTTTTGCACCCTTTTGGACACTTATCACAAAGCATCAAAATTGTAAGATTTCTCCCTCCAGCTTTTGAGGTGTAAAGGTGTAAGAACCTCCCCTTCTATTCTTGTAATTATTCCCCTCTCTAAAATAGAAGAAAGATCTTGTTTTACCCTGTTTTGACCTAGAGAGAGAAAATGTCTAGAGAGAGATAATCCAAAATTGAGATATCTTTGGATATAAAAATCCTCCTAGTGTCTAAAATGGATTCCCCTGTAACAGAAGTTCAAAATGAACTTTCCAATGTACATTTGGAATTAATTGAAAATGTGTATAAATGACCTTAGCCTAAGGGTCTACATTTTCAAAAAAATTTAGATTATGGTCCAATTAAGGTTCCCATGGGCCAATTGGATTAATCCAAGTGTGGGGATGAGATAAATCCAAAATAATAACAAAAAATACCCAAAAATGAGTAAATGCTCACATAAGATGAAGAGTTGACTGAGCACAAGGTTTAGTAGTGACAAACTATGAGATATTTTGGAATAATGATGCATTTTTGATACCTTGGTAAGGAGAGGGGCACTCTTGAGGTAGGCGCATATTTCACACATGTGGAAGGGTTTTTAATTCAAAAAAATTATGATATTTTTTCTCTCCTCTCTCCTGGATCAAACCAAATAAAAAAGGGAAACTGGTCCAAATCTTGTCTAAAGTCAAACTGAACCTGAAAAATTCTAGAACCTAGTTGGACTTGGTTAGTAGCCTCCCTCACCTATAAATAGACCCTTAGTCTTTTGAAAAAAAATCTGTGAGCTATACCATGCCAGTATTACATTAAAATAATCATATTTTCTATTATCCCTTAAAAATCCTCTCCTTTTGGAGAGATTGGAGCTTCTCTTTCTCTTTAACAACTCTTGGAGCTTTCTTCTCAACTTACTAAACCAATTGATTGGTTGCGGGATTCACTTCTAGATAAAGAAGCAAGCTAAACCTTGAGGTAAGAAGGAATTTTATGGTTTTTGTTAATATTCTCAAATGATTTCTCTTCTAAACCCCTCTCAAGCTTGAGAAGTTTCTAATTAATTGTTTTAAATACAAATCAAGCTTTCCCTAAGAATTTTAATGAATAATTAAGAAAAAGTTGATCTTTATGATTATTTAGAATGCTTTTTATATATATCTCTCTCTCCCAAAAGAATAGTCATTCCTATGGCTAATTCTTTAGAAAAAGAATGCTTCTCATTGATACATTCTTATTTCAAAACCAAGCTCTAAGCTTGTTAAGCTAGAGAATAACAAAATGGTATTTTTACGCTTTTATGTTAACAAAATAATGATAAATTCTTTTATATTTTTTTCAATAAAAGTATTATTCTTATTAAATTTGATTTCTATGCATAGAAAGATGCATAAAGGAATGTTTTTTATTACAAAAGTGTTAAATTTTTTATTACAAAAGTGTTATTCTTATTAAATTTGATTTTTTATGCATAGAAAGATGCATAAAGGAATTTTTTTTAATTATAAAAGCGTTATTCTTATAAAAATTGATTTTTATGCATAAATAGATGCATAAAGAAATTCTTTTTATTTTAAAAGTGTTATTCCTATTAAATTTGATTTTATGCATAAATAGATGCGTAATTTTTTTTAAATAAAAGTGTTATTCACATTGAAGTTGATTTTTATGCATAAATAAATGCATAAAGAATTTTTATATCAAAATTAAAATTCTCTTAAATTCTATGTTTAAATTCTATGAGTATTTGATAAATGAATAATTAAATACTCTAAGAGAGAAATTTCTATCGTTTTATATTCACACGGATTGTAAAAAGAAAATTCAAGAAATCTATCGAGATCGAAATATTCAGATAAATGATTAATTTATTCCTCATTGGAATTCGTAACTAATTTAGAAATCAGTGAAGTGAATATTCAAAGAAAGAAATTCAGTAAAATAGTAACTGAATTATCAAACCTTTTCGAGAAAGTTAGTTCAAGAAAAATCTTATCCGACTCGAACCTTGAATCAGACTATGACCAAGACCACTCTTTCGTTAGTTTTGAGGAAAGAAGGTGTGACCAATTCAGAAAAATACACTCAAAACTCCCGCCAAATCTGAAACTAAGTTTGAGACCATTCGAATTGATCTGTGGATCAAGGTTATAGAGTTCGAGGAATTCTGGTATGAAATTCAGAATTCCGATCAGGGGATACTGATTCAAGAAATACTCCTGGTATTCAAAAGAAAATCAAACTAAAAACTTGCATAGAAACCCTGTTTTCTTAAAGGACTGTCTTACGCCAGAATGCTGGAGGGAGCATTTGATATATGTTTTTCTAAGGGAAGTTCGGTTGCAACAACTGGCGGGGAGTGTTCAAAGGACGGCTCACGTGGTAAAGCCTGCCCAAGTCTTGACCAGCCTCGGTAAGGTTGAAAAATGGTGCACTTTTGGTATGATGGGCGAGGACCGATGAAGCGGTCCCTGAGTGAAGTGCCAGGACACCTAAGGAGGATCCTAGAGGGTTCTGACTAGGAGATGCACGGGCTCACGGTGTCTATGACACCCATGCGTATGTCGTGGAAGATATGTATGATGGATGAAATGATTATTGTAATCTTTTACTGGATCTCGTTGTGCTGACCAGTTGGTCTCAACAACGGAGAGTCCAGAGTGATACTGGTTTTTGAGAAACAAGGGACTGGATGGAATGTTTGAGTTATGACGTGTAACCAATAACTGTTTGTCAATGGATTATTTTATATGTTAAAGTTTTAAAGAGGAGTGTGTGCGTATCTGTATTCGAAAGAAAAAGTTAAGAAAGGCATTCAATTATGGGTGGTTGAGTAGTTGTCAGGTTCTACCGATTCCAGTGGTTGGGTGGTGGCTAGCCCATTGGCCGGGATGGGGTTAGGCTAGAATCAGTGGAGTTTCAATAATTAAATTGAAATAATAAGAATACGCTTAGAATGCGAGTAGTTAAATAAAAACCTGAAGAATTTCTGAAATGAGTAGATGAATGGCTGTGCCTGACTTCGGTTAGGAAACAAGCGTTGATTTCCTCAGATGATTAGATCAACGGCTGTGCCTAATTTTGGTGAAAAAAAGTGTTGATTTCTTCAAACTAAGTCAGTGATAGTTTTCCTTCTATCTGGTTTAATCAAGTGAAGGATAGTTTAGTCTCTTGACCCCGTTAGAAAATTCGTTTAAGAAAATCAAAAAGGTGGAAGCATCCCTGTTTTTCGGGCAAGGGAAATTTTTCCGGTTTTGGTTTCGGAATGACCACCAGATTAGTCTCATGTTTGGACATTCGAGGGCGAGGCCCCTGAGTGGGAAACCCTGCCCTGTGCAAGAGGAAGCTGCTTTTGCTCTACTAGCAACCGGGAATTCGGTGCGCGGAGGGGGCAGAGGGGTCTCACATAGTAACTTTCCAGATAGAAGAGGAGGTCCTAAAATCTATTTTCCATCCCTGTCTCAAGACAAATAAATATGTTTCGCAGCACGTTTTTAAGAATGTTCCAAAAGGAATTTTGAAAAACTCTGTATGAGAGAGTTGCAGCATTTTAAGAGTACTATAACTTTGTTTCCCTGAGTCGTTCGTGATTTTATCATTTGGACCCTCAAAAAGTAGCCCGAATATGGCTTGTGTTGTCATTTTCGCACTGTTTTTTGTGATTTTTCGTAGTTTTGGGTTATTTTTTGCCTCAATTTCTGGGTCAAATTTTGAGGCTGCTGGTTAGAGGCCAAAATGATTAATTTTGACTTCGGACGGTCTGTCTGTCCAAAGCGAAGAGCTTGATGTCAGCTTTCTGATGAGCCATAGAGTGCCTTCATCGAATATAGGGTTTAGGAGATACGGGCCTCCAAACAGGGGTGTGTGTGTGTGTGCTTTTCTTTTTATGGCGTGAGGTCTTAAGGCGTGATACCCTTAATCCGTGAAAGGCTTGGACGTGTAACACTTTCCGTGAAATAGAATTTCATGAAAGGTAATTCTGTGAGATGGAATTCCGTGAAGGGTAATTCCGTGAAATGGAATTTTGTGAAGGGTAATTCCGTGAAGGGTAATTCTATGAAATGGAATTCCATGAAGGGTGATTTCGTTAACCGTGAAATGCAATTTCGTGAAGGGTAATTTTGTGAGCTGTGAAATGGAATTCTGTGAAGGGTAATTCTGTGGAATGGAATTCCATGAATTGTGAAATGGAATTTCTAATGATGAGCCACTCCAAGGTCTAGTGGCACAACCATTCCATGGACTGGAGATACATAGAAGAGCCAACATGAAAGATCCATGCCCGCTTAGCGCAACAAATTCAGGGGTGCTAGCAGTGGAAGTAGCACTTCTTGCGCAGGGCAGAGTCTCCCACTCAGGACCTCGCCCATAGATATCCGGACAAAAGACTAATCCCTCAGTTCTTCTACAACCGAATCTGAAAAAACTTCCCTCGCCCCCAGCAGACATAGGCGATTCCACTGCGAAAAATCTATTCTAATGTAGTCAAGAGGCTTAACTAACCAAACTGATCCGACCAAACCTGTAAGTCACATGGTCAGATCAAGGAAGAGGCTTACACTTGGATCATAGAGACCAATGCTTTTTTCCTCATTAAGAGGCACAACCGTTGATTCTTTTCCATAGAACAATGGTTATGTGATTTTACTTCAACTATCGTAACATAACAGAATTGAGTCTCATTTTAGGGATCCATCAGTCCAGCCTAACCCCAATCCCATGGGTTAGCCAACTGCCCAACCAATGTAGTGATAGGATCCATTTAGAAATTTGGTTATGTTTTGCCCAGGGTACTAGGGAAAAGAGTTCCCAAGCCCCCTAGCCGACGCTTCAAGCAAACTTTAAGATAGTCACACCACTTACACACCCAATATGAAATTGCCTGTTTCATAGATCCAGCTGTCTTTAAAACAATCTTCAATGAAACCATAGTATCATTGATCATAATCCTCCATAGTATCATTGATCATAATCCTCCAAAATATCTAGCTTGAATTCTAATTTCCAATCATTCCTTCATCGGTGTACCTATGGCATCATTGTTGGCAACCAGAACGCTCACCACTTGGTTGCTTCATTGCCCTCTCTTGAGGCACCATTAAAACATGTTTGTGAAGGCTGTATTTTGGACAAAATCTAGCGTTCTACGTTTCCAAAGGATGGTTCTGTGCGGGCCACTCGCAAATTGCAACTTGTACATAGTGATGTATGTGGGCCTATGCAAACTCCGTCATTTGGTAAACACTTGTACTTCGTGACTTTCATTGATGATTACTCAAGGCATGCATGGGTACATCCACTGAAGGCAAAGTCCGAAGTGTTTTGGTGCTTCAAACAGTTTTTGCTTATGGTTGAAAATGTATCCAATTGTACTGTGGGCACCCTCCGTTCTGATCGAGGAGGGGAGTACATATCTAAAGAGTTTGATGCATTTCTGGCTAGTCGTGGGATAAAACACCAATGTACAGTGCCGTATACCCCTCAACAAAATGGTGTTGCTGAGAGGAAAAACAGGTCACTTATGGAGATGGCACGATGTATGGTCAAGAGCCAAGCTTTGCCACATGCGTTTTGGCTTGAGGGTGTCATGTGTGCTGCATATGTACTCAACAGGTGTCCCACTAAGGCCTTGTAGTCTGTTAGTCCATACGAAGCTTGGCATGGCAGGAAGCCTTCTATTGGTCACTTGCGTGTATGTGGTGGTTGCTTGGCCTATGCTTTAGTGCTTGTGCAACAACGTAGAAAATTGGATGATAAGGCTGTCAAATGCATTTTTGTTGGTTACAGTGCTGAGAGCAAGGGTTACAGATTGTATCATCTGCAGTCAAAGCGTATCTTGATTAGTCGAGATGTTGTTTTTGTGGAAGATGCTATGCAGCCTTTGTTATCATGTACCAAAGAGATAGGTCTGAGCTCACGGGATGTATTTGATACGTTGTTGCCTCTGTTTACAGGTGGGAATTCAAATGTAAGTCCTAATGAGGTAAATATTCAGCCTATGCAGATTTCAAACGACATCATAGATCAGCCTATTTCTGATGCAGATTTACAGGATGTAATTTATGAGGATAGGGCTGAAAATGAGCAGGCTAGAGGTATGCATAAATGGTTGGTACAAACCTTGCATGATAGTAAAATTGATGCACCTATTTCTAGTCATACTCGTTTAGGTTTTGAGCATGCCTCTTATGCATCAGATTGTTATGCTTTGGCTGTGTCTAGTATGTGTGAAGAGGAAGAACCTCTTTCATTTGATGAGGCACAAAAATCAGAAAATTGGTTGGCTGCAATGCAAAGTGAATATGATGCTATACTGAAGAATGGTACATGGTCTTTGTGTGATTTGCCTATTGGTAAAAAGGTCATTGGATGTAAGTGGGTTTTTAAGGTGAAACGAAAGCCAGATGGCAGTGTTGATCGCTATAAGGCTAGACTTGTTGCAAAGGGTTATGCTTAAGAAAAGGGCATTGATTTTGATGAGACCTTTGCTCCCACTTGTCGTATGACTACCATTCATAGCATTTGTGCATTGGTAGCTCATAATGGTTGGAATGTACATCAGTTGGACATAAAGAGTTGGACATAAAGACTGCGTTCTTCAATGGAGATTTACATGAGGAGGTGTATGTATCGCAGCCTTGTGGTTTTGTTCAAAGAGGGCAGGAAAACAAAGTGTGCAGGTTGAAAAAGGCTTTTTATGGTTTAAAGCAAGCTCCACAAGCTTGGTATGAAAAGATACATGCATATTTGACTACACATGGTTTTCAAAATAGTCCAACAGAAAGCACTTTGTATGTTAAACGTGTGGATGATGTACATCTAATCATTGCTCTCTATGTCGATGACATGCTGCTCACAGGACCAAATGAGAGTCATATTGCTGATTTTAAGGCTGATTTGAACGCCCCTTTTGAGATGTCAGATTTGGGGCATTTGCATCATTATTTGGGGATACAATTTAAGCAGTGTGATGGAGGTATTTCTTTGTGTCAGACAAAGTTTATTGAGACATTGTTGCGGAGATTTGGCCTTGAGGATTGCAAGCCTATTGCTACTCCAATGGAGACAGGTTTGAAGTTGAGTCTTCATGATGCTGGAGATCACTTTGATGTCACACTCTATGAGGTTGCCTCATTTATGTATACATTACGAGGCTCGACATTCAGTTTGCAGTCTCACAGGTGAGCAGGTTTATGCATAGCCCAGGGTCTCAGCGTTGGAAGGCAGTTAAATGCATCTTTCACTACTTGAGTGGCACCATACATCTTGGGTTGTTTTATCCCAAGGGGGGATCGTTGCTGCCAGATTTAGATGCTTTTTCGGACTCATATTGGGCTGGTTGCTATGACACAAGAGTGTCCACAAGTGGTTTTTGTTTCATGCTCGGTAGCTCATGCATATCTTGGTTGAGCAAGAAGCAACCTACTGTGGCCACTTCTAGTTGTGAAGCTTAGTACAGGGTAGCTTTCACAGCTACGGTTGAGTGTGTGTGGCTCAGACGGCTTATGGTGGCTGACTTGGGTGTTGGACAGGAGTCTGCCACCTCTATCTACACTGACAGTCAAAGCGCATTGGCAGTTGCGAGAAACCTAGTTTTTCATGCTCGCACAAAGCACATTGAAGTGCATTATCACTATGTCAGGGAGAGACTCTCAGCAGGAGAGATCAGCTTGGCATAGGTGCCAACACAGGACCCCATCGATCTTCTCACAAAGGCGCTTCCTCGTGAGAAGTTTGAAGCTTTTCGCAAAGCTTTGGGCTTGCTTTCCTTTTTGTGGATTGATCTACTTCGGGCATGGCACTTCGCTATACATGAGTGCCATCTCTCGTTCACACCATCACTCCCAGGGGGGATTTGTTACCATATATATAGGCAGTGATGTGTGTGAACACACTTAGGACCGCCGGGGTACTTTTTCCCTGGCTTGTATATACGCCCATCATTCTAGGGCTAACTTATCTTTTGCACATTGACACAATCTAATAGTGTGTTGTGTGCATTCTTGCTTCTTTTTCTCCAAGCTTTGTGTGCTTTCCTGCAACCCTAATTCCAACAACTCATTCACATTTATCTGATTCACATCACATCTATCCATCCATTCTGTAAGGTTCCTCCCTTTAAAAATGGGAGAAACACTTAAGATAGTCCGCTAAGTCTTATCTTGGGAAAAATTTCCTATTCATCGACACCTTGACCCTGTAGAGATTCAAGGATACGATTCATAGGTATGACCTAGCTCTATACCGCAGGGGGAGCGTGATTTTCTAAACATCAAATCACCCATAGGGCAATTGATCAAAAATTGGGCAACTACTAGACTTGATTTCTAGAGACAATGTTTTTTTCCTCATCTTATGCAAGGCACAGCCGCTGACCTAGTCTTCTAGAATAGAGTTGCCCAAGAACCTAACTATCTAACGTAGGGCTTTCACTTAATCTGTTGGAAAGCTACCCGAATAATCGGGTCCACCCGTCCGTAGGATGGTGCCGTCAGGGCATTCCATCTTCCCACTTTCCACCCCACTCACGCATCAATTTGTTTTCTAATTAATACTACCACACTGTTTGACATAAATAAACATATTCCTTAATTAGGACCCTTCTTCACAAGGTTCGTTAAAACAGCCTTCTTACACAATACAATCATACCAAAGACAAGATGCAATTATATAAAAAGTTTATGCATGAATCCATTTCCATACAAGCCAATCCGGCTCTCTTATTCTTATTCTGCCCCGATGATCTAGAATTCGGCCTTCCAGCCTCTACATGCTGGGCAAAACCCTACGGGACCATACACCTCATCGTCGGCCGCTGGCGAGGACTCAAGCCGGCCTGTCGCCCTCTCAGGCTCCATCGCTCGATCCTCCCGCCCCTCAGAGGGATGTCTGCACACTAGGGTGGGCTTATTTACCGCACTAGCCTGGGCCCTCAGAACTAGGCAGCCTCATAATCTCTCGCCTCAGTCGGCGATTCTTATTCTCCCAAAGGTATGAGGGATACCTTGGGCCATTCCCGGGCTTTGCTAACGACGCCGCCCGGCTACACAAGCACGGAACGGAGTTAGCGTTGAAGCCACAAAAAATCTTGAATTCTAAAGATAACAACTTCAATGCAATTTACTAAATATAGCATTCACAATTCATGAAGATAACAATTTCAACGCAATTTACCGAATACAACATCACATAATTCGTAACTTCATATAATTTTTATGTCCTCATTTTAAAAGAAAAAGACACCATTCATTAATACTAATTTAAGGAAAAATCTCTTCTTTTGAAAATTAACCAAGCTAACCTGGCCACCGTTTCCTTGAGGGACTTGAAAAGGGAGGACTGGAGCCGCATTGGGCGCATCTCCCTCCATCTCGTTGTTACGTGCCCCTCTTGAGGTAATATTTTGCCGTCTCCGAGACGAGGCCATCTTAGGCGTCGCCTTGTAGAGCTCGCTGCTACGATCGAAACGCTTCAGTCGGATGTGAATTCCGAGCTCGTTTGCTCACCGTATGAGCAAAAGAATATGGCGCACGAACCCTCGCTTGAGTCAAAAAACCCTTACTAAAGTCTACGCAAATGGGGGGGGGATTGTGAGATGTCCTTAAGGGCAAAGGCAAAAACGTGGAGAGGACTGGGAGGGGTGGCTGCAAGCCTCTCTGTAAGTCTATTCACACGGGGGGAGAAGAGTTAAGGACACTGGCCTCTAGCAAGAGGGGGATGGAGAAAAATTGGCTTATTTGAAAAGAGCCAAATGAGGGGGTGTGAGAGGGGTGGCTGCAAGGGCGGCTGTACTTGCAGCAAGTACGCTACACAGGGACGGACGGCGGCGGCACAGCAGGGCATACGCTACACAGAAATGCGTGTCGTCTGTGGAGCACCCCGGCGGGGGTTTATATAGCTGAGGGGTGAGGGTACGGGCGTTGCGCAAAGCAAGGACGAAAGGGCGGTGTACCTTCAAAGGCTATGGATCAGTGGCCTGCATGGGTCTAGGGGAAAGGTATGGTGTCTCGGTTGTCTGGGAAAGGAGTGGTACGCATGTACCTTATCCTAAGGGTACGCGTACAGTGGGCGGCCATTGTACGGGCGCCCTAGTAAGTGTGTACGGACCAAATTTTGGGGTGGGGTACCCAAATTTGGGACGCCCGCCTCGATTTGCATGCCGGCGGACCGCCCCCGGGGGGCGAAATTTTTTTTTGTCCGGGAGGTTCTCCTGGTCGCAGGGGTTCAAACCGTTCGTCAATCGGACGTGCGGTCGTGCATTTATTAAGGTTTAAAGGTCGCCGTTTTTTAACTAAAATGATTGAAATTAGCGTATAGGCTTGATCCGGTGTCCGTTTTGGATGCTGTAAAATCCTATATTAGGGTAAAATCGCGCGCAGATTCCAAATTTGGACTCAGAATTTGAAGATTCTAAGTAGAAATGACTCAAATAATAAAATCATTGATATTTATACCATAAAACTCATAATTACATGGACATTTCTTTATTAGTGAAGATGGGTACGTTACATCCTTCCCCCCTTAAAGAAATCGAGATGTCCTCATCTCGTCATGAATTGGGGATAATCCTTTAAGAGTGTAGCTTCATCTTCCCAAGTTGCATCCTCTTCAGGGTAATCTTTCCACTGAACCAGATGTTTTACAAGAGTTCTATTTCGGAGTTTCCTTTCCCTAGAATCTATGATGCTACTGGGCTGTAATTCAAGGATTCCTTGAGTAGGGATTACAACTTGTTCATCATCAAGAATATGATCGAGACTGGGGACATATGGTTTTAATAAACTTACATGAAATACATTATGGACTTTGATATGGGCTGGGAGTTGGAGTTTATAGGCACTTTTACCTAGACACTTGATAAACCACAATACCTAGGGCTGAGCTTCTTATATTTCCCAAGTGATAGAGAACTTCGTTTGGGTCGCACTCGTAGAAGAACTTTGTCTCCTTCCTTGAAGATCCTTTCAGACCTCTTGTTGTCAGCATAATGCTTTTGTCGATCTTGGGCAGCTTTAATATCCTTTTGGATAGCCTTGGTTTGTTCCTCCATTTCTTCGAGCATTTTCCTGGATGCCTCAACTCTTATGGTTGGATCAGAGAAATTTAGAGGAGACAGGCATTCTTGCCCATAGAGTGCCTTGAATGGTGACATTCCTATGCTTTGATGATAAGATGTATTGTAGGCGAATTCTACCAGAGGAAGGTATTGAATCCACCTTCTGGGTTCTTGTCCACAGTATGCTCTGAGAATGTCTTCAATTACTTGATTGACTCTCTCAGTCTGGCCATCGGTCTCCGGATGATAAGCTGTGCTAAAGCAAAGTTGAGTTCCCAGAGCTTGAAATAAAGACTGCCAAAATTTTGAGGTGAAGTCAGAATCTCGATCACTTACTATCCTTTTCGGGAGACCATGAAGTTTGAGGACTTCCTTGATGAATATTCGAGCAACATCAGAAGCTTTAAAGGTTTTCTTTGCTGGTATAAGGTGAGCTACTTTGGTAAGTAAGTCCACTACTACTAGAATGGAGTCATATCCTCCTTGAACAGTGGGGAGACTTGTGACAAAATCCATACTAATGCACTCCCACTTCATTTGGGGAATATCTAAGGGTTGAAGCTTTCCAGGCATCTTGACCCTTTCAGCTTTGATCCTTTGGCATGAGAGACATTGTTTCAAGTACCGAAGCACATCATTTTTCAAGCCTGCCCAATGAAAGCTCCTTCTTACCGCATTTAATGTTTTTGCATAACCTGGGTGTCCTGCAGAGCAGGGCTATCATGAGCTTCATGGAGGATTAGTTTCTTTAAAGCAGGATCCTTAGGGATACATAGCCTGTGATTGAAGTAGAGGCTTCCTTCATGAGTGGAGTATCCCTTGATTAGATTCTTCTCTTTCTCTGAATGTCCCCCTTCTTCTACTAACTTTATCATCCTCTGATAATCTGGGTCATGAGATGAGACTTCTTCCACCTTGACCAGTATGGGATTATTTGGCATTGAAATTGCATTCAAGAAAGATTTGCGGCTAAGTGCATCAGCTACCACATTATCTTTCCCAGGGCAGAATTTGATGTCGAAATCATATTCTTGTAAAATTTCAATCCATCTCCTTTGCCGCATGTTGAGGTTAGGCTGGGGTGAAGATCCACTTTAGACTTTTGTGGTCAGTTACAAGCTGGAATTTGCCTCCCAAGAGATAATGTCTCCATAATTTGAGGCAATGAACAACTGCTAAGAGTTCCAAATCATGGGTGGCATAGTTTGCTTCATATTGCTTCAGCTTGCGGGAAGTATAAGCGACTAGTCTGCCTTCTTGGCCTAAGACACCACCAAGTGCTAGACTACTAGCATCGGTAACCACTTCAAATTCCTTTGAGAAATCAAGAAGCTTTAAGACTGGGGCAGAAGTAATAATGACTTTCAGTTGATCAAAGCTGTTTTGATGGATTGGCAGCCACACTATTTTGCAATCCTTCTTAAGAAGATCTGTCAAGGGTGCAGCTACCAAGGCATAATCTTTGATAAAAATCCTATACCAACCCGTGATTCCCAAGAATCCACGAACTTCACGAACTGATTTAGGGGGTGGCCATTCTAGAATATCCTTGACCTTGGCGGGGTCTACTGAGATGCCATCCTTGGAGACGATGAATCCAAGATACTCAATTTGATGAGTAAAGAAGGTACATTTGCTCTTCTTGGCATAGAGTTTGTGTCTGCGCAGCAATTGCAGAACTCTACGCACATGCTCCTCATGCTCTTCCATTGATTTGGAGTAGATTAGGATGTCATCAAAGAAAACAAGCACAAACTCATCCAAGTACGGGCGGAATATATCTTGCATTAGGCGGTTGAAGGTTGCAGAAGCATTGGTTAACCCGAATGACATTACAGTAAACTCATAGTGGCCATAACGGGTATTGAAGGCTGTTTTGGGTATATCTGCTTCCTTGACTTTGATCTGATAGTAACCAGACCTCAAATCTATTTTTGAGAAGACTTTGGCCCCATGAAGCCTGTCAAGAAGTTCATCGATGCGAGGGATAGGATACTTATTCTTGACAGTGACTTGATTTAGCCCTCGATAATCTATGCAGAGGCGGAGAGTCCCGTCCTCCTTTTTTTGGAAAAGAACAGGTGCTCCCCACGGAGAGCTACTGGGGCGTACAAATCCTTGTTCAATGCGTTGGGAAAGTTGCTCCTTAAGTTCAATGGCTTCAGGAAGGGACATTTTATAGGGAGTTTTTGAGACGGGTTGAGCTCCAGGGATCACCTCGATTTCATGGTCGACTTCTCGAGGAGGCGGTAACCCTGTAAGCTCGTCAGGGAAGATGTCAGAGAATTCTTGGAGCCAAGAGGGTTCTGTCTCCATACTAGGTTCAATGACTTTGTTGAGTTTGACTAAGAAAACTTGCTGACCCTTACGTGTTCCCTTGAGAAGATGTTTTGCCTTGACTACCCTAGACTTAGGTTTTCCTGTGATCCCCTGAACAGATATTACTTGGCCATGCTCATTTTCAAAAGTGATACTCCCCCGGTTACAATGAATGCTAGCCTTGTTTGCAATTAACCAATCCATCCCAAGGATTCCATCATAAATTCCTAGTGGCAAGACTCTAAAGTGACCATGAGTTTGCTCATTACCCAGCTCAAAATCAAGGTTTCCTATAGAGTGGCGAGATACTACTTCTTTCCCACTGGCTAACTCTACAATCATTTTTCTAGCTGTTTTTTGACTCAAGTTTAATTTTTGCAAGCACCTAGGAGAAAGGAATGAATGGGTACTGCCACAATCAATCAAAAGCTGAAATGGCTTACCGTGATGAGTGGCGGGGGTTTGGATTACACCAAATTGTTTATTCGGACCTTGGTGTTCTACTGCCACATGGACGGTGGCGCGCTCTTCTTTAGCCGTCTCCAAGGTCGGTTCTTCACTTATAACACAGGCAGTTCTAGTAACTGTTCCTCCGCGGCCTCTGCCATGGCCACTGCCTCTTGCACCTTGGTGGGTAGGGGTTCCACGGCCTTGATTTCCTCTGTTACCTTGGGGAAATGATGTTGCCATCTTGGGACAGTTGGCTCTAAAGTGTCCCGGCTCATTGCACTCAAAACACAGAGGGCCTTCTCTGGAAGAAGCAGCATACGAGCGGGGGGCAAAAGAGTTGCCTTGTCGCCCTCTGTTGTAGTAGGGGAAATTCTGTTGAGGTTTCTTGTAGGGTTGATCTTTAAGATTTGCCTCAAGGTAAGATCTCTTTTGATTCTTCGGTTTGTTAGCCTTCATTTCTTTCACAAGGGGCTTTGCTCGTATGAGAGCATCCTGTAATGTGCTTGGCCTCATTGCTTTAAGGCGGGAATCTAGGGGTTCATTTAGCCCTTGGCAGAAACGAGCCACTTGCTGGGAAGTAGTCATAGCTGGGGCATACTTCCGAAGGGTAATAAATTTGGAATAGTAGTCCTCAAGAGTTAAGCTGCACTGTCTAAGACTAAAAAACTCATTCATCTTTATGGATTCATGGGATGGAGGAAGATATCTTTCCTTCACTGCCTGCTTGATGTCTTCCCACGTTTGAGAATGCTCGGTGACTTCCTTGTCACGGCACCACTGTTTCCACCAGAGTTTAGCATCTCCAGTGAGGCGAAACCGTGCGAGCATAGACTGATTTGCTACTCTAGTACCGGCAGCAGAGAAATAATCGTCCATCGCCTCAATCCAGACTTCAGCATCCTTCTCAACCTTTGAACCTTCTCCTTTAAAGGAGGGAGGTTGCATTTGCTTGAGCAGGAGCTTCTTTTCCTGGGTATCGGTATAAAGCGCATTGGGAAGTGGAGGGTGGTCGTCCTGGCCATCATTGTAAAAACAATTTTTAAGATTACAAGATTCATATTTGCACAACGCTTAATTTTTGGAGAGTAAAACATTGAAATTATTTTATTTCCAAATATTTACAAGGACAAGTTTTATTACAAAGATCTGAGACTAATATAATTAGTCTTATTTGACATCAAGGGAAATTCCTAGGCTTGACTATGACATAAGGGTAGAGCGGTCCACATATGTGAAATATGGGGGTTCCGCTGTAGTTTCTAAGACTCTAAAAACTGATGGTAAGGGTGGTAAACTCTGGATTGGGGTAGATCCCAACACTGTTACTCTATCAGCAGGTAAGACCTGCATCACTTTGTCATACACCCAACGGTCCTGAGGTATGCGAACCCCATCTATAGTCACCGAGGTGTCGGCCCTGGGGGTACCGACGAACCAAAATAAGCGGATCATCTTCAGCTTCTCAATCCAACGAATCCGCTTAAGGTCGGTGGTGAGGTTCCTAGTCTGATCTGCTCGGATGAAGAAGTATCTCGGCCCACGACTCCAGAAATCTCTACCCCATCCTCTCTGAATACGAGAGAAATGAGGGAGGGATATCTTCTCTAATATCTGCACCATGGTGTCGCGGAACTCGAAATTCGAGGAGTGACTAGCAGTCTCGAAGATGCATTGGAAAACTAGAAATTTGGAGTAGGCATCTTCCTCTTCCTACAATCATTCAAACATCAATTTAACTTATTTGTTTTAGTAGGATATCTTTACTAATTAGCATTACGTTAGGTAAAACATTTATTACAAAACAGTCCTTAAACCGCAATTCCTAGGAGCCAAACTTGCTCTGATACCAATTGTAAGGTTCCTTCCTTTAAAAATGGGAGAAACACTTAAGATAGTCCGCTAAGTCTTATCTTGGGAAAAATTTCCTATTCATCGACACCTTGACCCTGTAGAGATTCAAGGATACGATTCAAAGGTATGACCTAGCTCTATCTCGCAGGGGGAGCGTGATTTTCTAAACATCAAATGCTCTGATACCAATTGTAAGGTTCCTCCCTTTAAAAATGGGAGAAACACTTAAGATAGTCCGCTAAGTCTTATCTTGGGAAAAATTTCCTATTCATCGACACCTTGACCCTGTAGAGATTCAAGGATACGATTCATAGGTATGACCTAGCTCTATCCCGCAGGGGGAGTGTGATTTTCTAAACATCAAATCACCCATAGGGCAATTGATCAAAAATTGGGCAACTACTAGACTTGATTTCTAGAGACAACGCTTTTTTCCTCATCTTATGCAAGGCACAGCCGCTGACCTAGTCTTCTAGAATAGAGTTGCCCAAGAACCTAACTATCTAACGTAGGGCTTTCACTTAATCTGTTGGAAAGCTACCCGAATAATCGGGTCCACCCGTCCGTAGGATGGTGCCATCAAAGCATTCCATCCTCCCACTTTCCACCCTACTCACGCATCAATTTGTTTTCTAATTAATACTACCACACTGTTTGACATAAATAAACATATTCCTTAATTCGGGCCTTTCTTCACAAGGTTCGTTAAAACAGCCTTCTTACACAATACAATCATACCAAAGACAAGATGCAATTATATAAAAAGTTTATACATGAATCCATTTCCATACAAGCCAATCCGGCTCTCTTATTCTTATTCTGCCGATGATCTAGAATTCGGCCTTCCAGCCTCTACATGCTGGGCAAAACCCTACTGGACCATACACCTTATCGTCGGCCGCTGGCGAGGACTCAAGCCGGCCTGTCGCCCTCTCAGGCTCCATCGCTCGATCCTCTCGCTCCTCAGAGGGATGTCTGCACACTAGGGTGGGCTTATTTACCGCACTAGCCTGGGCCCTCAGAACTAGGCAGCCTCATAATCTCTCGCCTCAGTCGGCGATCCTTATTCTCCCAAAGGTATGAGGGATACCTTGGGCCATTCCCGGGCTTTGCTAACGACGCCGCCCGGCTACACAAGCACGGAACGGAGTTAGCGTTGAAGCCACAAAAAATCTTGAATTCTAAAGATAACAACTTCAATGCAATTTACTAAATATAGCATTCACAATTCATGAAGATAACAATTTCAACACAATTTACCGAATACAACATCACATAATTCGTAACTTCATATAATTTTTATGTCCTCATTTTAAAAGAAAAAGACACCATTCATTAATACTAATTTAAGGAAAAATCTCTTCTTTTGAAAATTAACCAAGCTAACCTGGCCACCGTTTCCTTGAGGGGCTTGAAAAGGGAGGACTGGAGCCGCATTGGCTGGGCGCATCTCCCTCCATCTCGTTGTTACGTGCCCCTCTTGAGGAAATATTTTGCCATCTCCGAGATGAGGCCATCTTAGGCGTCGCCTTATAGAGCTCACTGCTACGATCGAAACGCTTCAGTCGGATCTGAATTCCGAGCTCGTTTGCTCACCGTATGAGCAAAAGAATATGGCGTACGAACCCTCGCTTGAGTCAAAAAACCCTTACTAAAGTCTACGCAAATGGGGGGGGGGGATTGTGAGATGTCCTTAAGGGCAAAGGCAAAAACGTGGAGAGGGCTGGGAGGGGTGGCTGCAAGCCTCTCTGTAAGTCTATTCACACGGGGGGGAGAAGAGTTAAGGACACTGGCCTCTAGTAAGAGGGGGATGGAGGAAAATTGGCTTATCTGAAAAGAGCCAAATGAGGGGGTGTGAGAGGGGTGGCTGCAAGGGCGGCTGTACTTGCAGCAAGTACGCTACACAGGGACAGACGACGGCACAGCAGGGCATACGCTACACAGAAATGCGTGTCGTCTGTGGAGCACCTCGGGGGTTTATATAGCTGAGGGGTGAGGGTACGGGCGCTGCGCAAAGCAAGGACGAAAGGGCGGTGTACCTTCAAAGGCTATGGATCAGTGGCCTGCATGGGTCTAGGGGAAAGGTACGGTGTCGGTTGTCTGGGAAAGGAGTGGTACGCATGTACCTTATCTGGTCTGGGTGTCCACCTAAGGGTACGCATACAGTGGGCGACCGTCCTTTGGTTCTTGGGCGGCCATTGTACGAGCGCCCTAGTAAGTGTGTACGGACCAAATTTTGGGGTGGGGTATCCAAATTTGGGGAGCCCGCCTCGATTTGCGTGCCGGATCGCCCCGGGGGGCGAATTTTTTTTTTTTTTGTCCGGGAGGTTCTCCTGGTCGCAGGGGTTCAGACCGTTCGTCAATCGGATGTGCGGTCGTGCATTTATTAAGGTTTAAAGGTTGTCGTTTTTTAACTAAAATGATTGAAATTAGCGTATAGGCTTGATCCGGTGTCCGTTTTGGATGCTGTAAAATCCTATATTAGGGTAAAATCGCACGCAGATTCTAAATTTGGGCTCAGAATTTGAAGATTCTAAGTAGAAATGACTCAAATAATAAAATCATTGATATTTATACCATAAAACTCATAATTACATGGACATTTCTTTATTAGTGAAGATGGGTACGTTACACATTCATTCTTTTATAAAAATCAACTTCAGTGGGAATAACACTTTTATAAAAATCCTTTTATACATCTATTTATGCATAGATTCAATTTTAAGGAAAATAACACTTTCAAAATAAAAATAATTTCTTTATGCATCTTTCTATGCATAAAACCAAAATTAATGAGAATAACTCTTTTGAAATAAAAATAAATTCCTTTATGCATCTTTCTATGCATAAAACCAAAATTAATGAGAATAACTCTTTTGAAATAAAAATAAATTCCTTTATGCATCTTTCTATGCATAAAACCAAAATTAATGAGAATACTCTTTTGAAATAAAAAAAAAATCCTTTATGCATCTTTCTATGCATAAAACCAAAATTAATGAGAATGACTCTTTTGAAATAAAAATAAATTCCTTTATGCATCTTTCTATGCATAAAATTAAAATTAATGAGAATAACTATTTTGAAATAAAAATAAATTCCTTTATGCATCTTTCTATGCATAAAATCAAAATTAATTGAAAACAAAAGTTTTATAATAAAAAGAATTTCCAATATGCATCTTTCTATGCATAAAATCAAAATTAATTGAAAACAACAGTTTTATAATAAAAAGAATTTCCAATATGCATCTTTCTATACATAGAATGAAAATAACACTTTTTAGAATACACAAACGGAGGGGATTACTCTTTTTGAATAACATAAAGATAAAACTTATTCCCACAAAATTTAAGAAAATTTTGCCATAACCTCCTTTGCATGGCTGACCATTTTTCAATTTTCACACTCTAAATCTACTTAGAATTTACCCCAAGATGAATTTAGCACTCTAATTTAATCAATTCCCATTTTTTTAAGAGAAAACAATATGGAAAGTTTAACTCTATTTATTTGATTACACATCTTGGATAAAGAAGGGCCGAATTCAATGAAGAGAAGGGGGAAGCCTTTCCATCAAGGCATAACATCCAATTTCAATTTAAAAGAAGCAAGAAATCACAAAACATAGAATAGAATTAGAAAAAAGTAGAATTTATAACTTACATGGAGTTTTGTGAGCTATCCTTTGGCTTGAGGGATTGAGGGTTCTACTCTTGCTTGGATCAAGAGTGGCCACCAATTTTTTGTAAAGGAAATAGTAAAAAACAAGTGAATTATCAATGAATTCAATGTTTTTGGCTCTGGGGAGGAGTAGAGTTACAGTGCATAAAACTCTATTAACCTTTACAAAGGGGGAGGCTTAGAGTAACAGTGCATAAAACACTATTAACCTTTACAAAGGGGGAGGCTTCTATTTATAGGGAAAAGTGAGCCTCTAACCAAGCAAACGGATTCTAGAATTTTCAAGATCAGTTTGGTCACTTTTTGACCATTTTTAGGCCAGTTTAGCTTACTTTTTGGTTCTAGTTGAAACAGGAGAGAGGAGAGATGAAAATATCTCATTATTTGTGAGTTTAAAACTCATCCACACATGTGAAATAGGCGCCTTCTTCATGAGAGGAATTTCCCACACTGAGGTATCAAAAATGCATCATTTCCTCTAAATCTCTTCTTTTTTAACTAATAACCTTGTCCTTAGTTAACTCTTCATCTTATGTGAGTATTTACTCATTTTTGGGGGATTTTTCTTTTATTCTTCAGTTTATCTCCTCCCTACATTTGGATTAATCTTATTGGTCCATAGGAACCTTAATCCAAAATTTTAGAAAATCTGGACCCTCAGGCTAAGGTCCTTTTTACCTATTTTTAATTTATTCCAATTGTACATTGGAAAGTTCTTTTTGAATTTCTGTTTCAGGGGAAATCATTTTAATAAGAAGGGATATTTTTCCATCCAAAGATATCTAGAAACTAAATTATCTCTCTCTAAAATATTTTCTCTCTTTAGGCCAAAACAGATAGAAACAAGATCTGTTATTATTCTGGATTGATTTACAGGGGGAGAAACTGGACATCTTGAGGGGCTGGGGGAGGAATCTTACATGGTCAAAATGCTTCCCTAGCATTCTTGACATAAAACAATCATTTACAAACAAGTTTCATAAATATAGTTTCTAACAAACTCTCATCTTTCCTCATCATCTTCATTCATTCTCATCCAATCACATCATATTACATCTATCCACATCTATCCACATCTATCCACATCACATCACATCACAACATATCCACATCACATCTCATCCATTCATATCACATCACATCCATCTACATTCATTCAGATCCACATCACATCCACACATCATCACATCACGTTCACATCTATTTACATCACTTCACAGCCATTCACATCTACCTAAGTCCACATCACATCACATCTCATCTATCCACATCATATCTCATCCATTCATATCTAACCAGATCCACATCACATCCACATATCATCACATCACGTTCACATCTATTTACATCACTTCACATCCATTCACATCTACCCAAGTCCACATCACATCACATCCCATCTATCCACATCATATATCATCCATTCATATCTAACTAGATCCACATCATATCACATCCATTCACATCTAACCAGATCCACATCACATCATATCCATTCACATCTCATTACATCACATTCACATCTCACCACATCCACTCACATCTCATCACATCCATCACACCCATTCACATCCCACATTCATTCACATCTCATCACATCCATTCTCATCTTATCACATCTCGTTCACATCCATCCACAACATCACCTCACATTCATTCCATCCACATTACATCACATCCACATCTATCCATATCACACCACACCCATTCACAGCTCATCATATTCATCCACATCCATTCATTCATTCACATTCACATCTATCCACATCCATCCATTCATTCACATGCACATCTATCACATCACATCACATCTCATTCTCATCCATTTACATCACATCACATCCTTTCACATATTATCACATCTCATTCACATCCATTTACATCACATTACATCCTTTCACATATCATCACATCTCATCACATTCATATCCACATCCATTTACATCACATTTACATCTTATCACATCACATTCACATCTTATCACATAACATTTACATCTTATCATATCACATTTACATCTCCTCTTATCACATTCATATCTCATCTAATCACATCGCATCCATTTACATCCCATCTCATTCATTTACACTCATTCTGATCCACAACACATCTTATCACATCTACTTTTAGTATCGTTTTTTACTTTCGATATTGATAGGACTTTTCTAAGTTTTTGCCAATTGCTTGGCCTAGTTAAAGGTACTTTTTCTTGATCCCATTGAATCTACGTATCAGAGTGTTGTTGAAGGTTTAAAAAGAGAAAATAAACCTTATCAGAATTGAATAGTAAAAACTCAGAAAGAGCATTTATGTAACGTATTTTCATTCCTTAAGCTAATGAGAATTAATTCTAAACTTTTGTTTACTCATTGGATCCTCGATTCTCCCATGGATTCCAGATTCTCTTTTTTCTGAATAAGAATTATCCAAGTTTTCTCGATGGATATTTTCACATTCTTTCTCAAATTTCTCAAGTAAGATATATTCAATATTCTTCTTTTTGAATAAAAGATTCATGGGATTTACAAAAATCAATTCTACCCATATTTTCTAATAAAAATAAAAATACTCAAAATTTTACTTTTGATAAATACTCATAATTTAAATTATGTCAAAAATTCATCTTTTACCATTTAATTACTTGGATCTCAAATATCATGGGAATTCGTCTTTTTGCATAAAAATAAATTTACCAAAAATTTCTCTTTTCTTTTAATTAAATATTTATGCATAAATACTACAAATTTATTTCCCATGAATATGATGAAAATCATTCTTTTTGCATAGGATATCCAATCCTAGAATATGGTAGGAAGTCCTCTTTTAGCATTATGCATAAAAATAAGATATGTATTATTTTTTAAAAATTTTGCCATAGCTTCGCGCTATTACTGATAATTCTCCATTTTTCCTAAAAGAGTAAAAGCTTGTAATGAAAATATGGTAGTAGTTCCTCTTTTATGCTTAAAATCAAACTATGAATTTAAATCATAATTTAAATCATAATTATAAACATAACTATGATTATCTCAATAGATTAGGCTAATTTCAACATTCCTCTTTTCCCAAATTGTTAGATAGTCCATTTCTCATTTAGAATGAATTAAAGTAGTTTTCAACTACTCATAAACAATATAAAATAATTTACCATTATTTTAATAGCTTAAAATTATGAAAATATTATTTTCTTACTCTCTAGCTCATCAAGCCTAGAGTTTAGCTCATCAAGCCTAGAGTTTAGCTTTGAATTAAGACACTATCATTGAGAAGCATCCTTTTCCAAGGGATTTAGCCATAAAGATGGCTATTCTTTTAGAGAGAGAGATTTACTTAAATAAAGCATTATAAATAAGCATAAAGATTAACTCTCTTAATTAAATATTAAGACTTTAGGGAAAGCTTAGTTTGAATTAAAAAAATCATTTAGAAAGCTTCTCAAGCTTGAGAGGGGTCGAGAAGAAGAAAGTCATTGAGATAAATTGGAAAAACCCATAAAAATTGATTTTACCTCTGAGTTTGGCTTGATTCCCTATTAGCCAGTGAAGCCCCCAACCAATCAATTGGTCCACCAAGAGGAGAAGAGAAACTCCAAGAATTGTTGTAGAGAGAGAGAGAGCTCCAAGCTCCCAAGAGAGAAAACTTTAAGGGATAATAGAAAATATGATTATTTTAATATAATACTAGCAAGGTATAGCTCCAATATGAAAATACAAAGGAATAAGGATATATTTATAGGTGAGGGAGGTCACTAACCAAGTCCAACTAGGTTCTAGAATTTTCCAAGTTTAGTTTGACTCAATTTGGACAAGATTTGGATAAGTTTGGCTCCCTTTTTGATTTGGTTTGATCCAGGAGAGAGGAGAGATAAAAATATCACATTTCGTTTGAATTAAAAACCCTTCCACACATGTGAAAAAGGTGCTACCTCAAGAGTCCCCCTTTCCTTACCAAGGTGTCAAAAATGCATCATTATTCCAAAATATCTCATTTTTTTATAGTAATATCTCATAATTTTTAACTAATAAACCTTGTACTCAGTTAACTCTTCATCTTATGTAAGCATTTACTCATTTTTGGGTATTTTCTTTTATTCTTTTGGATTTATCTCATCCCAACACTTGGATTAATCCAATTGGCCGATTGGAACCTTAATTGGACCATAATCTATTTTTTTTTGAAAATGTAGACTGTTAGGCTAAGGTCCCTTATACCATTTTCAATTAATTCCTAATGCACATTAGAAAGTTCATTTTGAACTTCTGTTTCAGGGGAATCCATTTTAGAAACTAGGAGGATTTTTATATCCAAAGATATCTCAAATTTAGATTATCTCTCTCTAGATATTTTCTCTCTCTAGGCCAAAACAGGGTAAAACAAGATCTTTCTTCCAGAGAGGGGAATAATTACAAGAACAGAAGGGGAGATTCTCACACCTTTACACCTCAAAAGCTGGAGGGAGAAATCTTACACAACACAAGAAGTGTTGAGATATCGAGCTCAACTAGTGCTACGGCAGACATTGATGACCCGCCTGGGTGATTGCTTCCACATCTATACCATTGGCATGGTTGGTGAGATTATGGGTGATATGCACCCACTAGGATGATAGGCTATGTGAAAGCCGTTTTGGATTACTAGAGACTGGCATAGTTATAGTGCCAGCTCATTTAGTCGGGTTCACATTATGGACTGAGCCTTGTATGTTGTAGTAGTTGAGTACTAACCCATATAGTGTGTCCTTATCTTTATGCTATGTTGGTTGAGTAGCGAAGATGAAGATGGAAGAAAATTTAGCTATCCATCTCTCACTTGTGTCTTGCTCTCTCTTTTATGTGTGTTTGCTTGCTAGGGTTTGAAGCTCTCCCTCTCTCCCGCCGCCGCTGAAAGATCCCTACCCCCTCCGCGCAACGAATTCGGGGGCGTTAGCAATGGAAGTAGTACTTCTTGCACGGGACAGAGTCTCTCACTTGGGGCCTCGCCCACGCATATCCGGACAAGAGACTAATCCCTCAAATCTTACAAAACCAAACCCGAAAAAACTTTCCTCGTCCAAAAAGCATGGGCGATTCCTCTAGGATAGTTTTATTCTAACGTAGTCAAGGTCATCACTAACCAAATTGATCCGACTGAACCCGTAAGTCACATGGTCAGATCAAGGAAAAGACTTGCACTTGGATCATAGAGACCAATGCTTTTTTCGTCATCGAGAGGCATAACTGTTGATTCTTTTCCATAAAACAAGGACTGTCTGGGATTTACTTCATCTATCGTACCATAACAGAATTGAGTCTCATTTTAGGGATCCATCAGTCCAGCCGCCTAACCCCATCCAGTCCCATGGGTTAGCCAATTGCCCAACCACTGTAGTGATAGAATCCGTTTACGAATTTGGTTATGTTTTGTCCCGAGTACTAGGGAAAAGAGTTCCCCGCTCTCCTAGCCCGCGCTTATGCAAACTTCAAGATAGTCACACCACTTACACACCCAATATGAAATTGCATGTTTCACAGATTCAGCTAACTTTAAAACAATCTTTTAATGAAATCATAGTGTCACTGATCATAATCCTTCAAAATACCCGATTGAATTCTAGTTTCCAATCATTCCTTTATCGGTGTACCTATGGAATCATTGGCAACCAGAACGCTCACCACCTGTCCACTCAGGGGCCTTTTCAATAGTTCTTAGCTCATAGTACCCGGAATATATTCACAAGATCAACCAATAGATCTATATAAAAGAGCCATGGACTCATCCCATTGAGGACCAGCAAGGTCAATCAACTAGATCCATGCCCGAATTCAAAAAATAACTCTTACTCCTTGTTCCAATATCATCCTCGAAGCACGTGTGGGTATCTTCGGCGACTGTTAACCTATGATGGACATTGAGACGTACTATGTTTTATGTCATTAATTTAAATATTCTGAGTCATGGGCCGGGCTTGTCGGCACCATAGGTTAAGAATGAAGGGATTGTGTGATCGCCGATGAGAGGCGCACCTTGAATATCAGTAGGATAAGGGTTAGGGTCGACCGGCCATGTATGGGCGCCCAAGTGTGAACGGCCAAGTCACCTATAAGAGTCAAATGTAACCCTAAAATCCTCATTCTCATGTGTTGTGAATACAAGAGTGCTCTTGCCTTATCTCCTTGGTTTCCTTCTCCTGCGTGTGTGTGAGAGAGAGAGAGAGTGAGAGAGCGATCGAGCACTGTGTAGCGGCACGACGGCGGAGAGGCGGTAGAGCGGCGACGGCGGCTCCTTCTTCACTACGACGCGGGAATCCTTCAAGGCGGCGGTTGAGCGGTGAGTGACACACCTTTTGCATTCTGTTTGAGCTTGCTTCCCAGAAAGAAACCCTAGAAAACTTATCCAAAAAAAAAATTAATTTCAAAAAAAAAAAAAATAAAAAAATTAAAAAAATTAAAAATAAAAATTAAATTTTTCTTAAAAGAAAAAACCAAACGTGTGAAGAGGAAAGATTTTTCAATTGGAAAAATTGAAAAGAAAAAACCCCCAATTGACCCTGACCCCGGCCTCGGTCTCGGTCTTTTGATATATATATATATAGGAGAGTGAGCCTCCATAGCTTTCTTTCAAGTGAGAGCTTATGGGAAGTTGTGCCCTATATGTAGCCCACTCCCCAAGGAGTAAAGTGAGCATGTGGGATAAAGCCCTCACCCTTTCCTCCACAAGCAAATAGGCTTTCGCCCCTTTCTCCCAAGGGAAACGGACTGTTTTGAGAACTACAGGAGCTCTAGATAGGCAAACACGGTGCTGTAAAGCACGCTAGGACCCTTTGAACGATACGCTCGTTTGGAGCTATCACACGCCCTAGTCTAGGTTCGACCATAAGTAAGGGGGTCAAAAACGGGTTAAAAACAATCTAAAAACAAGTAAAAACGGGGTGCGAAATACCCAAGAAACTACTTGTGTGGGCTTCAAGGGTAGTTACCAACGCACGTAGGGTACCCACGTCATATGCATCTATGCTTTGGTCGGGTACTAGAGCCTGAGCCACTAGAAAGCGTTTCAGTTTTTACGCAGGCTCACACCATCCCTCCACGTTGGCATCTTGGCCTTTTGCTGGAACCCAGGGAAGTGCAACCCAAGATCCACGAATAGCGGATAGTGATTCGTCCTCTGACTCAGAAGCCATGGAAGGGCACTCTACCAAGAACCCTGAGGAGATAAGCCAAAACATGCCAGTTTGGGCCCCACAACCCGGATCTAGCATGTTTAGTCGTCTAATAGAGACCTTTAGTAGAGCTACGTGCTCTGAACATGCGACAAGCGAAGTAAATGAAGAAGGAGGGGTAGTGGATTCGCCATTCACATCTCATGTAGACCCTACCCTCCCAAAGAGTGTCCATGTGGATATTCTACCCACTTCATTTAATGAGGGCCCTACTGAGCTACCACCTTCCGATGCTCTTCCTAAAGTAGAGGTTCCTAGAAGCCAATCCATAAGAAGTGACATTACGTCCACTTCAAGAGAACCGTTTGGCACACCAAGTCTAGATGGGATATTTCTCAATGAAAATTGGGAATATGATCTACACACAGAGACTCTAACTGACCTATACATGGGTTACACATACCATGTAGGTTGGTTAGAAGTCCTACAATCTACATCTAGCGCCACTAATCTAGAGGAGCAACAACACATGATTTGTGAGGTTATTCATAGAATTATCCAATTTGAGAGGCAAAATAGGGGAGTGAACCTAGTTTCCACTGGCCCTATGAGATTTTTGGATACGGGCAAGGCCAAACAACCAACCCTATCACAATTGGAGACTCCCTCGGTGAGTCCCATAGACCCTTCGTATGTTGTTTCGCCTGGAGTCTCAATGCAGGTTGAGCCCACGAGCAGTAACTTTAGTTTTCCAACCTTGGCTCAACTTTCCATTAAGGAATCCACAATGCCTACCCCAATGATGAGCATAACGGAAAGTGCACCTGTTACCGCTGTAGTTAGTACGACGCCGCTACCTAGTGGAATAGTACATACAACAGTACGTGCCAGTGCCTATCAACCATATGTGCCTATCGCTACTCATGCTCATGTAGCTCCTACGCCTCTTAGTATGCCAATGGTGTATGCTCCACGACTGCCTTATCACAACCTTTATCCAAGAGGAGCTAGGCCTAGTCACATATCATATCCTACGTCATTTGCCAATATACTCAGACCAACGCCAACTCCTATCAGCCAGGCTATCCCAGAAGTGCCTCCACCAGCTATGCCTGCTCACCTAGGTGATCTCGCAGCGTTTGCTCAGACGATCGGACGATCTATTGCGGAAAACATGCGGGGCATGCCTGAGAGAGAACCTAGAAAAGCAAGGCAGTACAAGTGGCTAAGCTCACTCAGAACTTCAGTGGTAACGAAGATGTTAGGAAGCACATTGAAGTCTTTGAACATGTGTGTGATTCCTTGGAAGAGCACAATGAGTTGCATAAGTGTAAAGCTTTAGGCTTAACCTTGAGTGGGAAGGCCGGAGATTGGTATCGAACCTTAAGGGTTGAAGAGCGCACTCACTACCCCACTCTCAAGAGATTGTTCTTAAAAGAATACATACGTGAGGGTGTGCTTTGGGGAGTAGTATCTCAACTCCAAAAAGCTGAATGCGAGGAAGGGGAGTCAGTGAGAGACTTTATAAGTCGATTGAAGCATCTAAATTCTCGCTGCACTCCCGATGAGCGCTTCAATAATAACCAACTTCTCGATAGATTCATCCGAGGATTGCGCCACGAGGACATTTACAATGGCCTAGTCATTAGAGGTCTTACAACGTGGGAAGCGGTCACTGCCAATGCAATCCAGTTAGAAGACAACTTGATGATTGCAGGTAAAAAGGTGTCTTCGGAAACAAAATCCGTTAGTTCGCAAGTATCTGGGCACGAGCCAATGACAGCAAAACCTATTGCCAAGGAGCCCAAGATATCTGAAATGTCTGTGACCGACCTTACTAAGGCTCTCCAAGAATACTTCAGGGGTAATCGAGCTCCTCAGAATAGCCATATGTACCCAAGGAGAGAGCAACAATGGTGTTCGGTGTGCTTAGGACCACATAGCACGAGTGTGTCCCACATTCAGAGTCAAATTCAATGGGAATTGCAATGCATGTGGTAAGTATGGCCATCAATCTAAAGATTGCCTAGTACTTAAGCGAATGTTGACGAATCAGGCACCACTAGCTTGGTCAAACACACCTCAAGTACCCACGCTAATGCCTGCACAACCTGTCGAGCAACCGTCACAGCATATAGTTCCAAGGAATCCGAATGTAGTCCAGTCCGTGCCGTTACCACCGCCAGTGCTAGGACCACAACCTCCACATCCAAGGATAACCCCAATAAACCAGATGGGTTATGAGTCACATAGTGCGTGTGGGGATTATGAAGAGGAGATAGACCCCACTGCTCCATATGGGATTGATACGTTTGAAATGATTCCCCAGTACTACATGGAGGATCATTTCGGGCAAGTCAAGCCTGTATATTAAGCGGCTGCTCTCGCCACAAGGGGGCAAAACCTTAATACCTTGGCGAGGAGACCACCTCTTCAATGCTACGAGTGTAGTGGACCGCATCGTGTAGCGGAGTGTCCTAATAGGCTACAGAAGATTGCTACTCAGATGCAACCAAATCAAGGGAGCACATCGGGAATGCCGGTACTTACATGTAATCGTTGTGGCATAGATCATTTGATTGCTCAATGTCCACATAATCCTAATGCACCCAAGATTACGCCATTGAATTTGGTTGAGGTCACTAACCAGGCACGAGGAACCACACCCGTTGTACCCGTGAATGTAGTTACACGGTCAATGCTTCAAAATCAAAACTACATTCTTAAAGAGAGGGATACTACATCAATCGCTCAGGCAAAGAAAAAGAAAACACGGCGGAAGAGATCGCTTAATGCCACGAGCTCCAAGCCTAGTTCAAAGACTAACATAGGGACAGGAGACGACCCCGTGTATATGAATGATCCTGAAGATGATTCCGATTCAATAGAAACCATGGGGACCAAAGCCACTACCTTAAGGGAGGAACCCACTCGGGAGCTCAATGAAGGAGAATCAAGCGAGTATATAAATAAAGGGAAATAGAAGGAAACTTCCTTGGCCCCACAACCAAGTCAGTTAATGCCCTCTCGACCACCCAAACTGTCTGAGACTCCCCAAGACAAGCCTTGTGGGCCAAAAACCCTTAAGAAAAAGATTGGAACTTACCCAAACCCAGTTGAGGAGATTGAACAAGTGCAACACTTAAGGGGTTTGGTGGAAGAAACACAAAGAGAACTGGAACCAAACCCAAGAAAAATCAAAATTCTAGATACAGTGTTTCCTACGCAAGTTCAGCCTCACAGGAACCATAAACCGTTAGCTATACCTAGTATCATTCGGGAAGAAAGTGAGGATAGGACATCAGGAAGTGAACAACCACCCTTCTTGCTGGAGAGAATGTTTAGTGAGGGAATACCTGACCCCATTGAAGAGGAAGTGATTCCATCTTCACCAGTCCCTAGTCAAGGGGCGATATCTCGAAAGGTACCGTTGAATGTGTCCAAGCTAATGGATTTCATGTCCTTTGAGATCAGAACCACGATCATATCCAAATTATACAGAGATCCTGAGCTATTCTTAGCTCTTCGGGCATTTCTCAATGGAGAACTAAAGGCGGGGCTACCACAATTTGCAAATATGGATAGACCCGACCCGCTTCAAGATGAGGAGGAACATTGGGATCTACAACCCAACCTAGATGAAAACTCGGTCGTGGAAATACCTGTCAACAAGTTGGGACAGTACTTTGAAGGGGAGGAATCTAATGCAACCCTCCCCATTACTACCAAGGGATTAACTCTAAAGGGAATCCTTGATGGTGGCGCTGGCGTGAGCATTGTGACTAAAAACTGTTGGGAATCTATGGGGAGACCTCACCTCGAAGTCACAAACATAGTGGTTAAGATGGCAAACGGAACTATTGCTAAACCTATTGGAATGTTAAGGGACCTTAAGATCAAGGTTCTGGGATACAAGGTAAGACATACCTTCATTGTAATGGATTTCTCCAAGCATTCTATGTCATATCAAATGATCTTAGGACGTCCTTTCATGAGGGAAGCACAAATGGTGCATGATTGGTCGAAAAACCATGTCTACCTATAATTCCAGGACTCTGTAATTCGAGTTGATCTTGAGAATGGTCGTGCACATCCTTTAGGAAGCAAGGTTATCATTGATAATCGATCGGATACCACTATTCACTCCGCCCCATTAAGGTATTGCTATACATGTAAAAAAGAGACTGATGATGGGAAAGATTCTCCTTATATGGATGTTCTACCGGGTATGACTGAGTCGGATAACGTGGATTGGGTACACCTAGCCGCAACCATAGACACATGGGGAAATAGAGGCACAAGTTGGGTAACACCTGAGGGGAAAGATATGCCACCGTTAGTGCCAATAAACATGATAGGTGTTATGCACTTGACTCCTGATGGCAAGAAAGTGGCAAACTCAACTGACAGTAGCGAAGACTCTGACCAATGTAACTCTGAGTATGAATCTCAAGAAGAAACTGACTCTGAGCAATGTAACTCTGATGGGAGAGGGATGAATCAAATATTCACCTAAATGGGGAAGCAATGTGCTCAAGGCCTAGGACAGTGACCTCTTGCAGTTCATCCAAAAGTGAGGGGGACACAAGTGAAGATCGACCAAGTGAGTTCGAATCTGACAGAAACAAAAATCAAAAACTTGGTAAGAAGAAAACGAGACATAAGCGCCAACGCTATCGAGCTAATGTACGCACTGCAATAAATAAGGAAAGATCCACTGCAGAATGGCTTAGTTATGTAGGAGCTATTGACGCTCATCGGAAGTTAGCGGATAATTGGGGACAATACCTCCAAAGTGTCATGTGGTGTATTCCGCAACCTCATGACGTCGCCCAATTAGAAATCGAAGAGAAGCCGAAACTAAGTCGTGCTGCAAGAAGGCGGCAAAACCAAGAGTTAGCTCAGCAACAAAAGGAGGCGGAATTGAAAGAAAAAAGCCTGGCACAACAAGAACCAGTAGACTTACACCCTGCACCCGAGCATTTCAAATCATTCACCACAAGGGAACGTAAAGTGGTCTACACAAAAGCCCAACGAACGCCTACGCCTACCAATGGGAGTAGCGGTGTCTACGATGGCCCTGCGGTAGTTAAGGAGATAGACTTAGCAGATCCGGGTGAGGAGTTTAAACCAGTTTTTATTACTCAAGACCTCACCAAGGCGGAAGAAGCTGCACTTACAAAGCTTCTTAAAGAATTCAAGGACATATTTGCTTGGACATATCATGATATGAAGGGTGTTCCACCCTCGGTGGTGCAACACACGATTCCAATGATTAGCACTGCTAAGCCAGTCCAGCAACGTCCCTACCCCATGAATCCTAAGTACGCAAAGATTGTACAAGAGGAAATTGAAAAACTTGTAAAATGTGGATTCATATACCCAATTGAGCACTCAGAATGGGTTTCTCCGATAGTCATCGTACCAAAGAAGAATGGGAAACTCAGAGTGTGCGTTGATCTCAAAAAGGTCAATGCAGCCACCAGAAGGGATCATTACCCCTTGCCATATTCTGAACATGTGCTTGAAAGAGTGGCAGGTAAGGAGGCATATAGCTTTTTAGATGGGTACTCGGGTTACAATCAGATCACAATTGCAGTCGAGGACCAAGCTAAAACAGCATTTATCACGGAGTTTGGAGTGTTTGCCTTTCGCGTCATGGCCTTTGGCTTGACCAATGCACCTGCAACATTCCAACGATTGATAAACACAGCCTTTAAGGAATATCTAAGGGACTTCTGTGAAGCTTTCTTAGATGATCTTTGTGTTCATTCCTCTTGGGACGAGCACTTGATGTGTTTACGAAAAATATTTGAAAGGTGTAGATTATATCGCATCTCATTGAATCCTTTCAAATGCCAATTCTGGGTTAAACACGGAGTTATCTTAGGGCATATAGTGTCCAAAAATGGGATTTCCACTGACGAGAGTAAAATCAAGGTCATTCTGGAATTGCCCCCACCCACCAACTATAAGGGAGTCCAACGCTTTATGGGCCACGTTGGTTATTATCGAAGATTTATTCTATTCTTCGCCGAGATAGCTCGACCATTGTATAAGCTTCTCATCGAGTTTATTTGGACCGAAGAATGTGACCGTGCCTATGAGCTATTAAAGAAGGCCCTGGCGAGTGCTCCAATCTTGAGAATGCCTAACTGGGATTTACTCTTCCATGTGCATATTGATGCATCAAACTTTGCTATTGGGTGTGTGTTAACTCAACCTGGAGAACATAAATTAGACTACCCCATTAGCTTTGCCAGTCGCCAGTTGAACGATGCTGAGATGAACTACACCACTACGGAGCGAGAAGGGTTGGCAATGATATATGCAGTAAGGAAATTTCGTTATTACCTCCTTGCCACCAAGTTTGTTTTCTATGTGGATCATCAAGCATTGTTGTATCTGGTAAACAAACCATGCTCCACAGGAAGAATCACACGATGGCTATTGATTCTTCTTGAGTTTGATTCCACTGTTGTTGTGAGACCTGGCAAGAAACATGTTATGGCTGATCATTTGTCTCGCATACCTAATGGTGAGGCTCCTACAGGGGTTGATGATGACTTACCTGACACATCCCTATTCATGGTGGAGACAATGCCTGAATGGAGTGAGAAGATTGTTAACTTTTTGGTTAATGGCTTTCCACCCAAGGAGCTTCGTTAAGATCTAGCTCGAAAGCTGATCAAAGAATGCAAACCCTATTGCTTGATAGTTGGGACTCTTTATAAAAGAGGAAAGGATGACGTTCTTAGGCGTTGTGCCCGAGAGGATGAGTATCTATACATTTTGTAAGAGGCACATATGGGTGTAGCCGTTGGTCACTTCTCAGGAGACTTAACTGCACGAAAGATCTTACAATCAGGGTATTGGTGGCCCACTATGTTCCAAGATGCATCACTCTTTGTGAAGGGATGCGATGAATGCCAACGATACAAGAAACCCCAGCGGAAAGATCAGATGCCCCTACATCCGATCAAAGTAAACCAACCATTTGAAAAGTGGGGTTTAAACTTTGTAGGTCCAATTAGCCCAGCGGCCCGAAACACACAATCTCGCTATATTATTGTGGCCACTGACTATATGACCAAATGGGCTGAAGCGAAGGCGACACGTAAGGCAGATGCAAGGACAACAGCCAAGTTCCTCTTTGAAAATATAATCACATGCTTCGGTTGTCCTTTTGAACTTGTGAGCGACAATGGTATGCATTTTATAAATGAAGTGATTAAGGAGCTCACACAACAAATTTCATGATATCCCATCATAAATCTACTCCTTACTATCCGCAAGCGCCAAGCCGAGAGTACCAACAAGACTTTAATCTCTGTTTTAACAAAGACAGTTGAAGCTCATCGCACAGATTGGGATCTAAAGCTAACAACAACTTTATGGGCCTATCGTACTGCGTACAAAGTGGCTATTAATTGCACACCATTCAAAATGGTATATGGCCAAGAAGCAGTCATGCCGTGGGAATTTATCATTCCTAGTCTTCGTGTTGCTACTCAAGAGGGTTGGGATGGTAATCCCTTAGTAGAGCGTCTGTATATTCTTGAACGGCTAAACGAAGAAAGACAATTGGCTGTGTACAATGCCCTTGTGGAGAAGGATAGAAGAAAAAAATGGTTTGATCACCACCTGAAGGACAAAGACATCAAGGTTGGGGATAAAGTCCTGATGTATGGAGTGCGTAATGAAAAGAAGAAGCTCAAATATGCTGGTAAGGGACCGTATAGAGTATGTGAAATTACCCCGCAAGGTACCATCTGAGTGGAGACTCTCGACGAAGTTGAAACCATTGGATTCCTTAATGGGAGTAAATTCAAAAGATACTATGACCCCCTGAGCCAAGAGGAGTTACATGCAATCCATCAAAAGAAGGCAGCTAAAGAACAAGCTGAGCTTAAAAAGATACAAGCGAGAGTTGAAGCCAAAGAACGTCAACAGCGTGCTAAGTGCCAACGAGAAGCCAACTTGGGAATTACGCAAGTATTTTTCGAGGAGGCAGAGGAGGATTCACTGGAATCTGACCCACCTCTAAGATACCCAATTGAGTTACAGAGTCCTTACGGGGAGGTGCTGTAT
Organism: Cibotium barometz; assembly: GCF_041138505.1. Taxonomy (NCBI): domain Eukaryota; kingdom Viridiplantae; phylum Streptophyta; class Polypodiopsida; order Cyatheales; family Cibotiaceae; genus Cibotium; species Cibotium barometz. Next base: position 409,180 of record NC_141048.1, on the reverse strand, counting down.
AATGCATTATTGGATACAGGAGCTCAATACAATTTGCTATCATATGGCGTGTGGTGTCAACTTGGAAAACCACCTTTATCCAAGAGTGCTATCCAAGTTCAAGGTATCAACAAGAAGAAAACCCCTGTCTCAGGAATTCTGCACACCCCGGTTGCCTATGACAAGGGGACCGTAATTCAAAGCTTTTTGGTTATGCCTGCTGGTACCATGGAAGGCACTGTAAACTTAGGGCGCAAATGGATGTTGGCCACCAAGTGCAATATCGATTGGGCAACCAGACGAGTCACAATGCAAGAACCAACACTCAGTATGACTGCTCAAAATCCTGCTCCTAAGCCGTCGACTCTGGACAAAATGCTGGATAACGAAAAATCACCAAGTCCAGTGGCAAAACCATCTTTGATTGTTTGCCACCCCTCTAACGCTTCAATGCCAAGAGTGGAACATTAGGACTTGTTTGGGGTCTTCTTGGGCCCTTTAATTTGCCCCAAGCCTAATGACAGTCATTAAGGAGTGGTGCAATGGGCGAAGGCCATGTGGAGAAAAATGTTGGGTTTCCCTGCCCCTAATATGTAGGGGTCAAACTTGAATCATACGTTTTTTTTAAAAAGAAATTGGGCTGAAAAATGCAAAATCTTTCAATAAAATCAAATTTCCCACCTTTTTTTAATAAAGACAGCTCAAACTGGCATAAATGACCCCACCTCAAAAAGTGGGCTAGGGCCAAAAACGCCCCCACCTCAAAAAGTGGGCTAGGGCCAAAAACGCCCCCCCATCATTATCCCTCATTTAAAGCTACTTTTCCCTCTCCCCACTCCCTCTTCCTCTCTCTAAAACTAGCAATTCGGTTTTGAGTCTCTCTCTAACTAAAAGAGTCTTTTTTTGGCCTCCTCCCTCCCCATTCTGCCTTCCCCTTCCCTCCTAAAGTTAGATCTATCTTTCTGTGCCTTCTTGGCTATGGAAAGCTTGGAAAACAGTCCACTTTTCCCCCCATCAATTCCATCCTCTCTTGCTTGCACACATTCTTCACTCTCCTCTTGCTAGCTTATACACATTCTTGACTCCTCTTGCCAGCTTATATGCTCTGCTAGCATTAGGTTGCAGAGATCTTCTTGGCTATGGAAAGCTTGGAAAACAGTCCACTTTTTTCCCCATCAAGTCCATCCTCTCTTGCTTGCACACATTCTTCACTCTCCTCTTGCTAGCTTATACACATTCTTGACTCCTCTTGCCAGCTTATATGCTCTGCTAGCATTAGGTTGCAGAGATCTTCTCACACACCTACAACTTCATAGCATTTAGCTTAATCGGTTAGCCAAGCACAATGAGTCGCCGACCTCGTTCAAGGGTGGAGTCCTTTAGCAGCAGCAACGAACAAGACGACACTGGCTTGTGGGTTACAAGCACCTTTGCAAAAGGAATGTGGGTGACGATGCGTCCAAGCACAAGGGGAGCCCACAAAGTCTCTCGCAGATACATAGGGTTAAAGTCACACCATTGGGGAAGGGTCGCATAGTGGATCTCAAGCAGGGGGCTGACGGAAGCAAGCAGGTGATGATCCAACACGTCTACAAGGCATCGCAACTCCGTGTTGACAATGCCAATCACAAATGCTTTCCTGCAAATTGTAAGTTTTATTTGTGCTTCTTGTTTTATGGGCTGCACTGAGACATGCTAATATCATTTCATGTTACGGAAGCTTGATTTTTTCAAGTGTGTTCTTGTAATGTTCTGTGTAGACATCTTTCCGTCGACATTTGTGGAATGGGAGCCTTTAGAGGCCCTTTCTGGAACCTTTGAGGCGCACCACTTTGAAATCGGCAAGTTACTATATACTGGTTGTTCGGCATCAGAGCTTTTAGAGCGCTCAGTTTTCTTCTTTCATGCAGAGTATATTGTACCCACGTCAAGAGATGGTTCTGGGACTCTACGGAGGCTCCCTACACCAAGTCTCACGGACCATGATTGGCCAAAGCCCGACAATACTTTGGTTGCACTAACCAGACATCGGATTGAGATTGATGTGTGCAATGCAATGAAGTGCACCTATGGGTCACATCGTGCGACTCTCACGTTCTTCATGCCTTTACATTTGTTTGTGTTTTTGTTCAAGGAGGCTGATGTTCACCGGACTCCTACAATGTGGATTGCAAAGAGAGGCACAGTAATGAGTGCCTTTCTGCCACCTTTGTGGGATTTGAAGGTTATTCAACATCAGGTTGACAAGATAAAGTGCATGGTGGTGTCGGAGAAGATGGTCGTTCGGTACCAGCTTGGAAAGCAACAACTCTCTATTATCTTTCCTTACAGACGTTGGAAGCTGGCGAATGGCAAGCACTCGATTCGGACATCAACGATGCAGAACAGCTTGATGTACATGTTAGCACGCAAGCTGATGTGTGGGATATCGTAGTAAATGCTGATTGGAATATGGTGAACTTAAGGGAGTACTTAGGCCTAGGTTTGCACTGAAAGGTGACTTTTCATTTGTGATTGATAACACACCTCTACGTAAGAGGAAAGAGGCATCTTACTTTTGTAAAAGCATTCCCTTCCCTAGATGTATCCATATCAAGCAAGCTATGTAACAGATTTTGAGAGATTAATTCAAAACAATTTTGGCTACTTGCAATTTGTGTTCAATTTTGTGCACTTTTAAGTTATGTCGCGTGTTTTTAAATTTTTGGAGGTTTTAAGTGAATTTTTAAACATAAAAAAAGTTTTAAAGACCTCTTTATAAGTCACTTTTGGCCACTTTGAGTTCATCTCCTCACTCTCGGCATCTTTGCGGTCCCCTCGCCTTCTTCGCTACTCAAGCATGGCCACCCCCGCCCAAGCTCTCCTATCTCAATTGCACAAGCTTGACCTCGGTCACTTCATCGAGAAGCTTGCACCCATCTTTCAGACATCTATTGACATGGAAGGCACCGCCGAACTCCATAATGACGTGTTTGGGGCGTTCACTAGCTACATGGACACATACATGGCTGAATATTGTGTCAACTTTGAAGACGAGGAGGGAACTTGGGTGCCTGTGGATCTTATCAAGCATACCTACAAAGCGGACAAAAATTTCAGGTTCAGGCTTGCAAGATTCCTCAAAGGCCTTAGTAGCACATATCTAAGGGAGGAGGAAGAAGATAACTTGGTAGGTCTTGGAATGGGCAACATCGGCACAAGTTTTTTGAGGTGGGACATGACTCTTGCCCTCCTGATCTTGGAGGGAACAGAGAAAAGCAAGGGAAAGAGGAAGGCCACTCCTCCAAAGAAAGCCACACCTTATCTCTTGATCAAGGAAGCTGACCCAAAGGAGGAGATTGTCACCCCAGTGCAAGAAAAATCTCTTGCACTTGTGACTCTGGCGGAAGAGTCCCAAGCTGAGGCTGTGAAATGGGACATCGAAGGGGACGATGTCATGGATGAAGTTCCAGAGCTCGAAGTGCGAACTCTACACCCCATCATAGTAGAAGGTGTAGAGTTCTTATTTTTGGATGACATCGCCCATGTCCTTGGGCTGCACCAGGATGAAACTCTCTCAGTCATTGCTATGTATGCGGGCATGCGAGACACACAACAGCCGTCCAAAGATGATGACATCCGCATTGACTTCAGTTCCGTAGATGTCACAAAGGTGCTTGCGCTCCCGGAAAATCATGCCTCAATAGAGTCCCTTGTGGCAGAGACTCTTGTACAAATATCCCTATGCAAGGATTTCTATGAGAGTGTGCCAGAAACTAGCTTTGCCCCTCACAAGCCGCTTGCCATTTCGGATTCCGTCAGCCTTGGGAGCATCAATATTAGTGATGCAGACCTTGCGGATCATGATGATGCCATTGAGGTAGTACACCCAATTTCTTCCCTTCTTAATTTGTAATTTTTTGAAGTCAACTCATTCTTCTATCTACTTTGTAGACCGCAAGAGAAATGGACTGGTTCGCAAGCTGAAAGGGTGGAGCACGAAAGGAGGTGGAGGGGAAAGATGCTGCGCTATGGCACTACATCCCGAGCTTCAATGCCGAGATGCTTCACGTGATTCACAACGACTTTTCAAATGATGCGCAAGCTGAAATTTTGAAGTGCAGAGCCCTAAGCGCCATCCTGTCTGAAGCCCCTATAGCCCAAAATGCCCATAAATGTATTCTTGTAAATAGGGAAGCAGCTATCTATAGCTTTGGTGATAAAAGTGCAGGGTCTTTCCTAGGATTTTGTGGCCTTAGCCTTGGACAAGGCATCACTGATGCCAAAGAGATAGCCGAACGCATTGGTGACAAACCATCAGTAAAGACTCTCACCCACGAGGCTTTCACCAAGCTCATCAAGCGAGTTGGCTAGATCCAATGTACTCATTTGCCTTTTGTGAAAATCAAACAATTAATGACATCAAGATGTTTTTCGAGCTGATTTTAAGTTTTATCTTCTTGATGTGTTTATATGTTGTTGTCGTGTCCTGTCATGATGTTTCAATCAATTTTTGTGAACGCTCGTCTGCCACCACCCGTCCGACTTTGGCTCCACTTGACGGGCCGATTTCGCCTGCGTATGGCCCCAAAAGGGTAGATCAGCTGTGCGGGGTGCGCCGGGGCCGACGGGGGGGGGGGGGGGGGGGGGGCGGTGGTCGCGCCGTGGAACCTGTGTGCCACGGAGCGACTTTTGCCTAAACAGGCAAAAGTCGCTCCGTGGCACACAGGTTCCACGGCGCAACCACCGGCCCCCCCCCGTCGGCCCCGGCGCACCCCGCACAGCTGATATACCCTTTTGGGGCCATACGCAGGAGAAATCGGCCCGTCGAGTCGAGCCAAAGTCGGACGGGTGGTGGCAGACGAGCGTTCACATGAGGTCGAATGTACGTAGCGACAACAATTACATGCAAAAGACTACAATTACCTTGACAAGACGACAATCACTTGCAATAGAAAATAACTTTTTTGAAAATAGACATGGTTTTTCATTAATCAAATTGAGATTACAAAACACGGATTTGTTGCATTACAAAGGCTTCCCCTATCTAGTGAAAGAGAGCGTCCTCTCCACGGATACGCCTAGCTAGATGAAGATCAGATGGCTTCAAAGTGACACGTTTTGCATGCACCATGCACAAAACCGCGTCTTGGAAAAGCGAAACCAAAATATCCTCGGCACCTTATTGCAGAGTGCCTAGTGTCGAGGATATTTTGCATGCACCATGCACAAAATCGCGTCTTGGAAAAGCGAAACCAAAATATCCTCGGCACCTTATTGCAGAGTGCCTAGTGCCGCCGCTTGCACACGATTGACATCCCAGCGCGCTGGTCGTGGATAATCTCTTTGACGAGACGCCCAAAAGGTGCCTTCGGAATAATTGCTGTGCAGGTCTTCTGATATTTGCGAATTTCTCTAAGGGCAACTGTCCCTGGTCTCCACCTTTGCTTCTTCTGTGTTGTTGGGGGCGGTGGTGCTTGCGCGTGGCGAGTCCAAGCTGGCGTGTCATTTTTAAACTTTTGTCGCTGCTCTTGGAAGTTATCGGAAGGGGGTTCTGTGCGTTTAGGAATGGTTTTCCCCTTCTTAGCCTTTGCAGGTGTTGGAGTTTTCTTTGCCTTTGCAGATGGAGTCTTCTGAGCTGCTCTCTGCTCTGCCTCCTTCCTTACTCACTCCTCTTCATCTTTCCTTTCTTTTTCCTCACGAAGCCTCCGTGTGTTTGCTGCCCTGGCTTCTCGTTCAAGCTTCTGTCTCTTATTTTCTACTTCCTCAGCTGAGAGTTTTCTCTTTCCTTTACCAAGTGCACGAGCCAAGACTCTGTCTAGCATTGCATTGAGAATCCTATTACTCGGTGCTCCCTTTCTACTGTGTCTTCATTTCTCCTCTTTGTATATTCTGCTCGAAGACTTTGTATAGCCGCTTCCAAAATTGTGTCATCTTCGTATCCGGCCATTCGCAGGTCAGCAACAAATCCGTGAGCTTTTCTGTTAAGCCAATCCTCCTCCGCAGCAAAGAATGCTAATCTTCTCTTGTTGCTTGCGGCGGCCTGAGCTTCTTCTACAGCCTTCTTATCTGCCTCCGCCTTCCTAACTGCCTCGTCTTCTTCCGCCTTCTTGGCAGCCTCATCCTCCTGTGCTTTCTTTGCTGCCTCGTCCTCCTCCTGTGTTCTGATGGTCTCTTCGGCTTCTTTTCTTGCTCTCTCAACTGCCTCCATGTCCTGTGCTTCTTTGTGTAATCTCTCCGCTTCTTGGCGTTCTTGGGCTTCTTGGGCCTCTCGCTCAAGCCTCACACGCTCAGTTTCCAGATCCATTTGGGCTTGTGGGTAAATGTTTGGGATTTCAGTTCTATGTGCCACCGGTAAGGCCCAAGGTCTTTGAAAATGTCATCCTGCGTATTGGAGGGAGGATCATTTGGGGGCTCCATGTGCGTGAGATATTAGTGCACGAGCGAGAAAGAGAGAGAGAGAGAGAGAGAGCGCGAGAGAGTCAAGGGGAGAGGAAGAGAGAGAGCTCACAAGTCAAGACTTTTAAAAATGACTATAAAACTCACTGATATTTATAGGGGGCCAAAATTACAAAAAAGTCAATTTACAATGAACGCGCCAAAAAGTGGCGAACAAGAATTATTGGGTGGGTAACCACACGCGGCCATTTCTTAGTCGACCACTGTGCCATTGCCTCGCTCTTTCACGTGCCATTGACGCATTGCACCCTTCTTTTTCGCCTTGCACCTACCACCTTCATGATTTTGCGCCTCAAAGATAAATTTCCGGCTCGCTTTTGGGCCTTTCTCCCAGTAAGTGCACGGTAAAACCAATTGAACATTTCCTGAAACGTATTGCTGCGAACCTTGCCACCGCCATGACCCGTATTCTTAAAATAGGCCGCCTTGGCTTGGTAATGTGATCGTTCCATGCCTTGGTTGCTCCAGAGTGCAAGAGACCCATATTCATCTAGAAAGAAGGAACTGTGCGCATAGAGAATATGCATGTAGTGTGTTATATGAGTTTCCCCCCAAGCATCGATCATTTCTTTTGTGAATCTATCAATCGAAGTCTTGAATGTAGCTATCTCTGCTTCATCAAGATACGAGCGCTCAAGAAGCCTCATCATCTCATCACAAGCTTCCCACACATGTGCACGCTTCAATCCTAGTGTCGCCTCATTGCCTCGATAGGTTGTTACATCACAAATCTGCTTCCATAATTCAAAATGTGTATGGCTTTGAGCCTCACCATAGTTTGAGAGCAGGTGTCTTGCTTTTGCACCACCCATACATATCTTATTAGGGTTATCTTGGGTACTTGATGGGTTTTTGCGATCCTTAGAGAGGGTGACAGCACCTGCGTGAAGCCCCATGGATGATAAAACAACTTCAAGCTCTTCGATGCCCTGTTCTCGCCGTGACTCTGGCTCCATGTTCCAAGCATAATTGATGTGGAGCATCAACAATTTGTCCAGAATTCTAAGTCTTGCGTGCAAGGTACACACATGTACTCGCGACAGTGGAATTGAAAGAATAGGGTTCCAAGTAGCATCCTCCTCTGCGCGAGATGGTGCCTTGCTTTGATTGCAGCTCATAATTCCATTGAGCCAGACGTGCATACCCTTCCCTTTTTGTAATTGATTTGAGCCCTTTGCACTTGCCTGCTTACGACCTTTCACCTTGGTTGCTTGTTTGGCCTTTCCCACTGTGACACTTGGCATCCTTGGATGACAACAAAAGATGCATGGAAACAAAGTGTTAGCACCGCTTTTAGTTCCCAACATGCATTTGAGGGTCTTGAGATCACCACCAAGGTGCCACTCTATTTCAAAGTGACCAGTGCCAGGCACATGCAAGACTTCACCATTTGATTGCCTGTGTATCACTCCTTGAATACCTGTACGGGTGAAGTACCACCTCAGACTGTCATGGTCCTCATGCGGAAGGGTCCATGCCGCCTGCCACCATATGTTCTTCTCAGACTGCACTCCAAAGTAATCTTGCTTGCGTCGCTTTGTGTGCAAGTTATTCTCCCCACCATCACCTGTTTCATCTTCGCCGTCTAAGCTCTTTCGCTTCAATGCCCTGCTCATGAGTGTCAGACTTGTACGTTCCATCCTTTGGCCCTTTACAACCTGACATTCATCCAATTTGAGGACAAATATAGCCTTTCCATCCGTCTCCTCTAATGTCATATCATAAAACTGAATCATAGCTCGTTGAAGTGCCTCCACCTCGACGTAAACATTGTTAAACTTGTTGTAAGCAAAATCTTTTGAATTTGACATTGGCATGCTACCATCCACCCATCTGTATAGCCGCCTAGCAAGTCGGCAATATCGTTGTTTGCTGACTTCCTTGCCATAACTATACTGTATGGTGTTGGAAGTATAGATCGTGTCATTCCTTTGCCTCGTAGACGTGCTGTGATGCAAGTATACAAAGCCCTGTATCCCTTATCACTGATACCTGCTGTGTCGCACACAGTGAGCATGTCAACGGGACTGACAATCTGCTCGAATTCCTTGAGAAAATACTTTTGAATCCTGTCACGCAACGCACCATTTACTGGATTGGTTATCATATTGATTACTTTCTGCTCTGGAATAATGTGCTCAAGGATAGACTCCTCAGTATTGGAACAACCTAATATTGCTTTAGCACATTCCCTGGACATCACATAGTTCAGAGTCAATGACATAACTATATGAAAAAGGAATGTAATGCTAGTTTTGAAGCTGTGATTACCGTGTTTGACGCACACGTCACTTGCGAGCCCCCCCATCTTTGGAAAGAAGACTCAGAGGCTTGCGTTTTCGCTGCCTTGCATTATATCCCACGGGGAGGTGAGTGAAATGATCGACACGTCGGCGAAGGTTCCGAGTTGAGTTTCGAAGACGGAGATAGTTCTCTATAGCTCGATCCCTGCTTTCCACACCTTCATCAAGCTTCATCTTCTGCTCTGCATCGTCCTCCTCTAGATCCTTGACTCGAGCCAGCATATGTTCCTTTGTGGCCATGAAAGTTGACGCACATTCTTTCTTTTCTGCTTTGCATAATTTTAGAAGCTTCCTGAGGTGATTTTGATTTGAGAGTTCTTGCAAGTACAAAGAATAAAGCCTCTGACAGTACCCTAAGAAACCATTATAACCATCACCCAAGAAGCGTATGACCTGTGTGATATTACGAAAAGGGGGAGGTGCACCAGTCTGTGGATCAAGGGGATAAATGCTTCCATCAGTCCAAAGATCAATGGCTTTTGCACCTTGAAGTCGTAGCACCTCAGCAGGAATACATCCCTTCGTATTGTGGCATACTCCTCGTCTAAGTCCACGTGCAAGCGAAACTTTGATTGCTTGTTGGTGATGTCCCGTAGAGCCATTGTACCTAGCAAATGGAGATGGAGATGTAGATGGATACAGAGATGGAAATGTGGATGGTGATGGAGATGATGGAGATGGAGGATGGAGGTGGAGGAGATGCAGATGGATATAGAGATGGAAATGGAGGCCTTGAGGAGATAGATATGGAGAGCCTTAAGGAGATGCAGATGGATATAGAGATGGAAATGGAGGCCTTCAGGAGATAGATATGGAGAGCTTGCTAGTGATGGAGATGGAGAGCTTCAGCTTGCAAGGATGTGTAGATCTGTACCTTCACAGGAGGGGATGGTGAGCTCTTCCATGAGAGCTGGTGGAGAGGATGATAGATATGGAGAGCTTGCTAGTGATGGAGATGGAGAGCTTCAGCTTGCAAGGATGTGTAGATTTGTACCTTCACAAGAGGGGATGGTGAGCTCTTCCATGAGAGCTGGTGGAGAGGATGATGGAGTAGGAGGTCCAGATCTGCAGGCCATGGCTCCTAGAGAGAGAAAAAGAAGCCCTTACCCAATTAAAACACCCTAAACGCGTTTTAGAGAGAGAGTGTAGAGAGAGAGTGGGATCTGCAGCACCTCCAAAAAGGGAGGGAACAAAGTGACGAAAATTTTCAAACATTCTTTGTGAAAGGTACTTCACTACAAGACAAAAAGGTAGTTAGGTCCATATTCCTTCCCAAGGACAGAAGATCTAATGATTAGATCACCTTTTGGCCTATTTTCTTTTTTGTAGAAAAGGAAAAATGCATTTTCAGGCCTAGGCCGCTAGCTTGGTCAAAGCTTGATTAGCATTTTAAGCATTTCACTAAGTGTCCAAATAAAAGGGCCCAAGAAGACCCCAAACAAGTCCTAATGCATACAAGGTGGTCTCTAAAGCTCCGCTTACTATGCCAAAAAATACATACAAATGGGTCCCAAAAGCTTCGTTAACAGCTACTTCCCCTGCTCAATCTCGTTCATCCACCAAGAAGCCTCGTAAAAGGAAAGCAGCTACCCACCCGAGAAAGGGCAATGTAACATCGCGATGGATCCCTAAAAAATTATTAGTAGCCCAAGGGTACTACGAGGGGAATGACCAGATTTGGGTCCCTAAACATAAGCTGAATCCCTCTACATCACCTGTAAAACCTTGCAAACCAATTGTTGCCACCCCAATGACAATTCAAGACCGTGGTAAGGGAAAGGTAACAGAGTGCTCCGCACCACTTCTTCCAGAGTTAGTTTGGATTCCCAAACGATATCGATCATTACCACCTAGCTCAGGAAGGGGGGAGCCACATGAAGCTTCTAGCTCCTCATGCCAGGCACACACTCATATAAAAGTTTCTACATGCTCTACACCTACTCTTGTCAACACCCAACAAAAAACCGATGAGTCTACGTCTCCGCTTGTAATAGTATCGTCGGAAACCATTTCCTCCATTCGTCAATGGGAGCGTACACTACCATCTCTGCAATTGGATGTGGCCACAAGGGTCATAAAAAGCTATCTGCCCATATCACAACCTATGACCCGCCGGACAAATTGGTTCCAAGAGGCTGCAACATCATTGCAAATAATATGATCTACCCAAGGAAAGGGGAAGCATGTACTCACGCTCGACATTCTAATGCTTCCTCCTTATAACCTTCTCCCCTGACCATGTAATTGCCAAATTCAAGGGGATGTATATATATAGCTTCATACATTTTATAAAAAAAAAAGAAAAGAAAAGAAAATCAAAAAATAGTAAAAAGAGCAAGAGCACAAAAAGAGGAGAAATATTTGTATACAATTAAGAACTAGATTAACCTGTCAAATAAACCTACTGATGCTATATCTGTGTTGCAGATATGGCAGATGCACGATCATCATACACTTCATTCACTCCCACCTTTGGTGAGAGGTATCATCTGTACCTTTCTCAGATATTTCACATGTGCTATCTTGTAATTGAAACTGAATGGGATCATATAGATGTACTAGCCAGAGAGGAAAATGTTGAGGAATTAGAATGGCTAATTCGCCTATTGACCATGACTGATCCCTACTCCGTAGAGGAAATATCCCCGATAGCCCAATGCTTTCCTTTTCCACAAGATGACTATCCTCGCATGGTTACATTCTTGATGAGTTTATGTGGATGGGAAAATGAAAAGGAAATATCTGACAATGATGAATGGACGGATGAAACTCATGGCACTACTGAGGTTGACTTTATTTATTTGGATGATGCGGATAGAGGCTTAGCCTTAGGGCTAGAGCCAGGACTCTACAACATCCTCTTACCGTATCCTCAGTAGTAGTGTGGTGACTGGTAGGTAGGTTAGTGTTTTCAAGTTTTTTCTAGTTTGGATTCCTTAAACGAGTCTTTAATTTTTCACACTGATGTGCCTCTCGAGGTATAGTACTTGTTAGTTGATTGTACAGGTTGAAAAGTTTGAGGTGGGTTCGCTTTCAAGTCCTGAAATAGCCGCAACGCTCATACATAAATATCTAATCAAATTGCAGGCATTTCTCTCATTGAATCAAGGAGATCTCCAAAATACAGGTGTAATTCTTCCATACCCACTCTCTTTCGTTTTTACTGTTCAATTAATTGCATAAACTATAATGCATGACCACATGGAAATTGTCAATGTACTACTTAGTTTTTGAAGTTGCTTGCATGCTAGTGTAAATCATTAATGAGCTTAACTTTATTGGAAATATTCCTAGGCAGCATGACGTCTTTAGTTAACCTTGGAATACGATTGTCTTAGGTCTAGGGTCAAACCATCTTAATGTTTGACACTTGGCCATGTGTGTGTTGACCTCTAGGACATAGCTATTACCCCTTTGTCGAAAGGATGCAAGACAAATTATAGTTCAGGAGCGAAGATCAAAAGAAATAGATTTAAAAAAAAAAGCCTACAATAAATGGCAATACAAGTCTATGATGTGCTTTAATGTTGGCCTATCGCCTTATTGATACATGGTAGGCGAGGAGTATTCTACTCCAGAACGATGCCTTGGTTGGTAGGGGGTAGCCTTGCCTAAGGTGAACTAATAGATTCCTGGATAATGCCTTGTGTTAAACATGGTACCAGGATCGATGTTAGTTTTGCCTTAGGAAGGTCGCCATTGTGTGTAAAAATTATCACGTGCATTAAAAAAAAAAAAGGCAAAAGGCTCCTGTAACTCTAATGTTTCTTGTGTCCCTAGACTCGTGGTATTAACTTGTTCTTAGAGTAGACACAGTGTGGTCATCTGTTTATTTATTAAGCTTGGTTATTTTCCTTGACTTAGGCCAGTTATAAACCTTTGACACCTTGCTAACTCTTGATTTACCTTCAATAATTATTAAACTCCTGTTAATTTGCTACACTAGCTCATTCATGTGACTCCTTAAACTAAGTTCTCATTGCAATATCCATTGTTTACGTCATTAATTTAAATATTCTGAGTCATGGGCCGAGCTTGTCGGCACCATAGGTTAAGGATGAAGGGATTGGGTGATCGCCGATGAGAGGCGCACCTTGAATATTAGTAGGATAAGGGTTAGGGTCGGCCGGCCATGTATGGGCGCCCAAGTGTGAACGGCCAAGTCACCTATAAGAGTCAAATGTAACCCTAAAATCCTCATTCTCATGTGTTGTGAATACAAGAGTGCTCTTGTCTTATCTCCTTGGTTTCCTTCTCCTGCGTGTGTGTGTGAGAGAGAGAGAGAGAGAGAGTGAGAGAGCGATCGAGCACTGTGTAGCGGAAAGGCGGCGGAGAGGCGGTAGAGCGGCGACGGCGGCTCCTTCTTCACTGCGACGCGAGAATCCTTCAAGGTGGCGGTTGAGCGGTGAGTGACACACCTTTTGCATTCTGTTTGAGCTTGCTTCCCTGGTTGTATGCTTGCAGCCATTCGTGGCTCGCATACGGTGCTCGGCAAGTCCCCAGCTACGACTTGTGCGGCAAAAGCGCACAGTGACCCAGAGCCTGAGCACCGTATGGTCAGCACCCTCTAGGATCCTTCGTCGCAGGTCACCTAGCACTTCACGCATAAGCCGCTTCCTTGGTCCCTCATCCACCATATCGGAAGCTCACCATTTAAATTGAACCGAGGCTGGTAAACTCGGTCGACCGTGCTACGCGAGACATCCTCCGTTGACTCTCCGTCAGCTGTTGCAACTTTATCACTTAGGTCTCCACGACCTCATTCGTCTCATAAGATGGTCAAAATACTTCCCCAGGATTCTTGACATAAAACAGTCATTTAAAAACAAGTCATAAATACAGTTTCTATAACGAACTCTCATCTTTCCACATTGTTCCACATCAATCCACATTACTTAGTCCAAGTCCAATCATATGTATTCCCATCATCCTTCATCCATTCTCATCCAATCACATCATTTTCCATCTCATCTTTCCACATTTATACTCATCCACTCGCATCTACCCATATCCACATCTCATCACATCACATTCATTCACATCTCATGCATTCATTCACATCACATCACATTCATTCACATCTCATCCATTCATATCTACCCTGATCCACATCACATCACATCACATATCCATTTCACCTCACATCTCATTCATTCACATATATCCCGATTCACATCCCATCACATCTCATCCATTGACATCACATCTCATTCATTCACATCTATCCCGATTCACATCACATCCCTTCACATCACATGTCATCCATTCACATCTATCCCAATTTACATCACATCCATTCACATCTATCCCAATTTACATCATATCACATCACATCTCACCCATTCACACTTATCCCGACTCACATCACATCACATCCATTCACATTCATCACATTCATTGTATCCCCATTCCATCACATACATTCTATCCACATTACATCACGTCCACATCATATCTCATTCATACACATCCCATCACTACAAGACACTGCTGCCATACACGCGTTCAATACATGCGATAAGTTACGGGCGCGTGTATGGTCGCGCATGTATATGAGTAGTATCAGGCACGTGTATGGTCGCGCATGTATATGAGTAGTATCGAGCACATGTATATTGGCATCTAAATTTACGTGTATTGAAGTTTCAGAAACACGTCTACCAGGGCATGTATATTGGCATCTAAATTCACGTGTATACTGGTTTCAGAAACGCATGTATCAGCACGTGTATATACACGCAATTATACACGCATTATTACATGCGAGAACTTTATTAAGAAAAACTCCATTCCTTTACAAAATTAAAAACTATTTTCTTTAAACCATCTCATAGTACATTACAGTATATATCATTACACAATCCCACTACATGCATTTACAACAATGAAATATATTCAAAAATAAATCATGAGATGATAATTAAAAGACAACATATACAATAGAAATGTCATCAATTTAGAACAATACAGTGATGGATTGGTTAGGGTTCGATCTCATCTTCAATAAGATCCATCCTTGCCAAACGATCAACATCAATATCCATTTGATCAATTTGTAAGGCTACGATTAAATTTATTCCACTATCGATATTCTGTCCATTGATAATGGTATCGATGCCCTGATCATCCTCATCAACATCACCATCATCCTCAATGGTAGGGTCATTCTCATGATCATGAGAAATGTCACGCTCATCCTCCATATGCTCCATATCAGTGAATGTATTATACATCACTTTGGAACGTGGTGCAATAGGGATGACGTACCACCATTTAATGTCATGCACCATTGGGCAGATAGATAACCTACTCAAATACACATACTGTAGTAATTAATTAGCATATCAAAAGTCAAGGGGTACGCGAGCTTAGATATATATGTACATGAAACACATTAGTAAAAAAATGCATACCTGCTCACATTGTTGTGGCAATAGGAGCCTATATTTCTTTGTTTGCCAAAACTTTGTAGAGTCAATAGTTACATGGCCACTTGCATGGCATTTTATCGTTGCATTATGCCTTTTTTCCACCACGTTCATTTGCCATTTGACATCCAAAACACATACAAAGAAGCGATGAAAGTCAAGCCTAGAATTAGAAGGGATAACATAAGATGTCCCTTCTTGAGCCATTGATGATGGAAGGTTGTAATTCACCAACACAATTGGCCACACGCTGTATGCGGTGCTTTTGAAACCAAATGGATTCACTCCATCCATACCTAGGCCAAGTCTCAAGTTTTTGGGCTCTGTTTTAAAGCTGGGCCACTCATCTTCAATATGCTTCCAAGCAGGAGTGTCTGCGGGAATTCTCCACATGCCATCATCCGATCGATGTGAGGAATGCCATGACATGAGCTCTGCTATGGATTTGCACTTGAACATGTGTTTGATGCGAGGAATCATAGGAAAGTGTCACAAGACTTTACGAGGTACATCAAAACTCTTCACATCTGTTCTATACCTTGCTTCACCACAAGTGGGACAATGTCGAGCCTCCTTATGCGTCCCACGAAAGAGAATGCAATCATTGACGCATGCATGTATGCGATCATAATCCAATCCTCCAAGAGATGTCACATAGCGCCTCGCTATGTCTCTTGAGGTGGGTAGTCTATTCCCCTTTGATAATAGCCTGCATCCAATATCATCAATTAGTCCTAAACCCTAAACCCTAAACCCTAAACCCTAAACCACTAATTCAAATTTGCAAGTTAGAAAGCTTACTTCAATAATGCGTTAAGACTTGCATTGCTCCATCCATAAACTATTTGTATATTGAGTAGTTCAAGTGAAGCACGTAAAATAGAGAATGTGCACCCTTCAAAAACCGGTGTTGATGAAGCCTTGTAAAGATGCTGTTGTTCCATATCATCGTCGTCCATACCTTTGGGATCATCCCTAAAAAGATACCGCACCATATCATCAAACACTTCCTCTTCCACAACTTCGTGGGGTGCAGGGCTATTGTCATCCCTTTCCCACTCATCTCTGACAATAGATCCCGAAGCTCCAGCATCATCTTGTTGACGCTTTGTGTGCTCTCGCTGCGCGTAGGGCACCATGTTAGGGTGTGGTATTGCATCCTGCTTCAATTAGAGTATATATATTACAACTCCATTAATTTAATTTGGATACCATGAGTCATTTGAATACTATCAATTTACATCTACTCACCTCTAAACCTGTTTGATTCCATTCTCCATACATGGAGATGTGATTCAAGGTAATTCGACGCGCTCGTACAATGCATCCTTGACATCGATTACACATACACTTGATTCTTTGTCCCAACCACACATCGCGATTACGATGACGCATTGTCTCATCCTCACCAGAACTGCTTGAGGAGGTTGATGACATCCTATGTACAAAAGAGCAAACACAAAATCATAATCAGTTTTTAATGAAAGTATAAAATTTTTTATAAATCGCGTGTAACAGCGCGTCTATATCCTTAAAATTGTGTGTATCAGTGCATCTACATTCTTAATATCGCGTGTATAAACGCGGCTACATCCTAAAAATTACGTGTATAAATGCGGCTACATCCTTAAAATCACGTGTATAAATGTAGCTGATTTATTATACACACGAAAATACACGCGCTGTTATACGCAACGACTTGTCTATACCTAAAATAACCTGCCTTCTCCAAATAAACAATTTCAAACTAAGATTTCCTCTCCTTCGTCGCCGCCTCTTCCAACAGAGAGCACTAAACCTAAGTGCAAGGAGCAGACAAGGAGCACACACAGGTGAAGGAAACCAGCCAAAAAGAAGACTCACTTTTTCAGAGGTGAGTCAGTTTGTCCTTTGTCCTGTCTCTTTCCTTCCATTTGTTTATGCTATTGTCTCTTTTCTTTATGCGATTGTCTCCGTCCTTCTCTGGTAGTACTTTTGTGAACGATTGTGACAGTGGGCTTGTTTTATAAGGACGATTTGTCGGAGGTCGGTCGCTTTCAAATTTTTTTTTGCGCAGGCCGCGTGTAGGAACGCGTGTATATCTGCGTGTATCCTGTTTGCACAGACGTTCACGCGCATATACACGCGTTTTTGGATGGGTGTATACATGCGACTGTGCATTTGTGCTAGCTTGCATTTGTGCTTTGATGCAATCATGTATATACTTTTATTTTTGCAGATTCTTCATGGATCCAGGTTCTTCATCCGATCCATTTGCGTACGGCACTTGGATGATGGAGATGCTAAATCATTTTGGGCACCATCTTGGTCTAGTTGAGCTTACAGAGTACATGTATGCCCATCCCCCTCCTGGATTGCTTGGTATCTATACCCCGCCCCCGAGTATCCATGTCACTCCACACTGCCATCTATGCCTGCGAGTCCGACGAGATGGCATGCAGCTTCTCCTCTTCCACGCCCACCAAGGAGACACACCCCGTCCCAGACACACTCACGCACACCCTCCCAGGCACCGTCACGTCAGGGCTCATAGCCACCATCACGTACTCCCTCACAGCCACAGTCACGTAGACAATCCCCTAGTCGTGACTCCACCCGCAGTACAGAGGAGAGCAAACGCCGCAGTAGGAAGAGTGGGAGTGGAGGATGCGGCGGGTGCTTTGGTGGGGGAGGTAGTAGGGCACGCGGTGAGAGAGGGATAGAGGGAGAAGAGGGAGAGGAGACAGTGAGGATGAGGAGGAGGTGAGAGATGTGGAGGGAGTGATCTGCTATGTTGTGACGGATAGGGGCAGGGTAGTGATGGATGCGAGGGGGAAAGAGGTCATGGAGTACATGCGTGGGGTAGTTTCAAACTTGTATAGAAATTGTTTTATTAGATTTAAAGATCAAAATAGCCGATTAGTTGGGGAGGTGATAGATGCTGTACATAGTCGGTACCCCAATCCCCCACATGCGACATTCTCGGATGTATGGGGAAGGACGCGAATAAGGGAGATCTTAAGTAATAAAAGATCTCACCTTAAGAAACTCGCGTACGATGATGGGCTAAATGTAGCTGCGGGTGGCTATCCTGCCGAGAAACCTGCCACACTGTGCACAAACGCGAGTGGAAGGAGGCAAAGAAACGAGCAGAGGGTGGCATAAAGAGCAGGCATCATGTGGAGGCATGACGGATCCAGATGGAGACCATTGGATCTGGCAGCGTCGAGTCATGGGAGGCAGAGTTCGTATCTTGCCACTTTATTTGATTGTTTACTTAATTCATTGATTCTATGATTGTTTTAATCTTACAATTTGTGTTGATTATGACGGGTTATGGGGAGGAAGCCCACAGCCCACAATACTGGGTATGCTCATCGACATAGCAGACGTGACATGTGGGCCCTCTTCAGAGCCGAGGGACGTATTACGGACGCGCAGTTTGAGATGGCCATGAGACCATACGGTCGACAGGTACTTCAAAACTCTAAACGAATGATTTTGGTTTATTGAATTACATATATATATACTTATATACTATATATTACTTGAACAGGCACAAGCTACTGCTGCACACCTGCTGATGATCCTACAACTGATGATCCACCACTCATGATCCTACCGCTGCCACTGCAGAGGGTGGACGTGAGCACTACTCATCTGACATTTCAACCGATGTGAGCTCATCTGATCATGGAGGGAGCAGCGAGTCATCATCTGGGTCTGACTAGTACTCAGACTTATAGTATCACATTCCATATTGAGGATGTGGTTGTATATATATTTTTGTAAAACTGAAGCCATGGGCTACTTTGACATATGGACTCCCTTGTATATATATGTACACATAAAATTTTGATAGTAATATTGAATCGTGAATTGATAGAATTGCATTCATGTCTGTCTTGAATCGTGTATTGACAATGTATGCATTCATGTCATTCTTGTCTTAAATCTTCCTCGTGGATGGTGCAATACACTAAAAAAAAAAATCCAGAGAGTTCTATTGGGTGCTGGAATGCTGGAACAGCATTCAGGTACCAAATAGCACTCTCTGGATTTTTTTTTTTTGCTCTCTATTCGCGTGTATAGATGCGTCAACTCTGGAAAAGTCGCGTGTATATACGCGGATACTCTGTGAAATGCGCGTGTATAAGCGCAGCCAAACTGACAAAACGCGTGTATCTCTCGTATCAGCGTGTCTAAGCGCAGCTAAACTAACAAAACGCATGTACACGCCCTCGTATCAGCGCGTCTAACTGTTTCTATACACGCGCTTTTACACACATGTCTCTGGCCGCGATGATACACGCACTGATACACGGGCCCGTTACTTTTTTTCCACAAGTCATTTTTAGCGGCCAGGAGCGCGGGTATCCCGATCCCTTGTAGTGCATCTCATTCATCCATATCTATCCAATCATTCACATGCATGACTATCCACATCTATCCATACATTCACATCTATCACTTCACATCCACATATATTCACATCACATTCTTTCACATACACATCCACGTCCATTTACTTCCCATAACACCATATTAGTGAATTTGGGAATTTCCCAATTCCCATTTTTGAATACTTAAAAAAGGGGGACATGGATAACATGTTTGTAAGTTTCTCAAAACCCTATCATATGACCTATCGTTGGAAAGCACTTGAAAAATGGAATCTAAAGAGCTATAAAGCGCTCATTTTGGATTAGTGGTGTTCAAGTTATGGTTAATCCAAACTTTTGACCACGTGTCCCAAACTTGTGGGAAATTCCCATATTCCCCAATATGGTGTTCCATCTCACCCTTTCACATATCCTCTCATCTCATTCTCATCTCATCATTCACATCCACATCCATTTACTTCACATCTCATCCACATTCATTTTCATTACACCACATCCTATCACATCCCATTCACATCTTATCACATCCATTCACATCCTATCGCATCCCATTTACATCTTATCACATCCATTCACATCCTATCGCATCCCATTTACATCTTATCACATCCATTCACATCCTATCGCATCTCATTTACATCTTATCACATCCTATCTCATCCCATTTACATCTTATCACATCTTATCGCATCTCCTTTACATCTTATCACATCTATTCACATCCTATCACATCCCATTTACATCTTATTCCCATTCAGTAGCTTTTCCTACTTCGATACGGATAATGGAACTTTTCTAAATTTTTGCCAATTGTTTGGCTTAGATAAAGGTTTTTTTTCTCGACGACTATTTCCATATTCTTTCTCAATTTCTCAAATGAATTATATCCAATATTACTTTTTTTAATAAAAGAATTCATGGGATTTACAAAAATCAATTCTACCCATATTTTCACTTTTGATAAATATTCATAAATTTAATTATACTAAAAATTTCTCTTTTTCCCATTTAATTTCTTAGATCTCAAATATCATGGGAATTCCTCTTTTTATATTTAACTGCTTGAATTCTAAATGTCATGGGAATTCCTCTTTTATAAATTTATCTAAAATTTCTCTTTTCTTTAATAAAAATATTCAATATTCCTAGTATACCAAGAATTCCTCTTTTTCCATCTAAATGATTGAATTCCAAATATGATGGGGATTCCTCTTTCATCATTTAAATTTATATATGCATAAAATAATTTTAACTAAAATTTCTCTTAAAAATTAAATAAAAATATCCATTAATCCTAATATGACAAGAGTTTTACTTTTTCCATTTAAATGATTGGGTTCCAAATATGATGGGAATTCCTCTTTCATCATTTAAGTGTTCATGCATAAAATAATTTAGCTAAAATACTTCTTTAATTTTTAAATAAAATATCCATTATTTTAATATTCCAAATTTTCTCTTTCTCCATTGGAATACATGGGTGTACATTATCATGGCTTTTATCATAAAAATAAAATTACTAAAAAATTCATCTTTTTCTCTAATTAACTATTTATACATAAACATTAAAAATTAGTTTTCCATGGATATGATGAGAATTATTCATTTAACATAGGATGACTAATCCTAGAGTATGGTAGGAAGTCCTCTTTTCACATTATGAATAAAAATGATTTATGTGATAATTTTTAAAAATTTTACCATAGCTCCGCTGCTATTACTGATAATTTTTAATATTTTCTAAAAGAATAAGACTTAGTAATAGGACTATGATAGAGTAACTATCATTTGGACCAATATCCAATTTATGGACTTAGTTCCTAAGTTTACCATAATTTATGTAACATTAAAGCATAAAAAAGCCATCTCTTTGGCCTCTAGCTTGACTAGCATAGAGTTTGATTTTAGAATTAGGAATTGCTCCATGAGAAGCATCATTTGAATTGAGAATTAGTCATAGGAATGACCATTCTTTGGGGGAGAGAGATATATACATAAAAAGCATCCTAAATTAAGCATAAATGTAAACTTTATGTGATTAATCATTAAAATTCATTATAGAGCTTCATTTGCATTGAAAAACCATTCAATTGAATACTTCTCAAGCTTGAGAGGGGTTGAGAAGTGAAAAACATTTAGAAGATTAAGAAAAAACCATAAAGTCATACCTTACCTCTTGTTTTGCTTGATTCTCTATTCTTAGGAGAGGCCCCAAACCAATCACTTGGTTAGTATGTTGAGGAAAGCTCCAAGGAAGGTTGAAGAGAGAGAAAATCTCCAATCTGTCCAAAATGTAGAGGATTTTTAGGGGATAATAGAAAATATACTTATTTTAAGGTAATACTAGCATGGTCTAGTTCACAGATGATAATACAAAAGAATGAGGGTCTATTTATAGGTGAGGGAGGCCACTAACTGAGTCCAACTAAGTTCTAAAATTTTCCAACTTCAGTTTGGCTAAATTTGGACCAGTTTGGCTCCCTTTTTTATAAGGTTTGATCTAGGAAAGAGGAGAGATAAAAATATCTTAATTATTTTGAGTTTAAAACTCATTCACATGTGTGAAATAGGCGCCTCCTTGAAGGCTCACCCTTTCCTTACCAAGGTGTCAAAATTGTATGATTACTCCAAAATATCTCTTTTTTTTAGTAATATTTCATAATTTTTAACTAATAAATCTTCTACTCAGTCAACTCTTCATCTTATGTGGGTATTTACTCATTTTTGGGTATTTTCTTTTATTCATTGGATTTATCTCATCCCAACACTTGGATTAATCTTATTGGTCCATAGGAACCTTAATTGGACCATAATCTAAAAATTTAAAAAAATCTTGACCCTTAAGCTAAGGTCTTTTAAATAATTTTTAACTTATTCCTAATGCACCTTGGAAAATTTATTTTGATTTTCAGTTTCAGGGAAACATATTTTTGATATTTGTAGAATTTATACATCCAAAAATATCTCAATATTGAATTACCACTCTAGAAATTTTTATCTCACCAGGCAAAAATAAGGAAAAATAATATTTTCTTGTATTTAGAAACATGGAATGATCAGGGGGTTGAAGTAAAGCTTATTCATTATTCCGATTGAGGAGGAATCTTACACCCACATTCTCTTTATGGTATCAGAGCCTGGTTTGTGTGAGAGCTAAGGAGGCAAGCAAGAGGCAAGAACAAGCAAGGAAAGAAGCGCGATACTACACGGGTAAGAGCACCATCATCTCTTTTCCTTTATTAATTTAGGTAAAACACCCCCCTGAGTGTAGCTTTGGGAGCTACACATCTCACGTTTGGGGCATGTAGCGGGCCCCATTTTGTCGCTACATGATATTTTGAGCAGTATTCTGAAAGTTCTAGTAGAGAATTGTTTCTGCTCCAAATCAAGTTGTTCCAGTGCAGCAGTGCAGACAAGGTTTGTACATGTATTGTTGATACTGGGTGTATGTATGTGTACTCTTATCACATTTGGTGACACACAGGCTGTGCTAAAGTATCGTTGCTGCAGCAGTTATAGGAGATACTGTTGTATTATAGTTGCATACAGAATTTGCCTATTTGCAGGTTATTTGATTGCTGCAGGAAAACATGTCTGACGAAATTAATCAGATTGTTAGTAAGAAGCCAGATAAGAATAACTTCCATGCCTAGAAGTTTAGAATAACCAATTTCCTAATGGGTAAAGGATTTTGGGATTATGTAGAAGGAGACAATGAGGATCCTCTAGAGTTATCTGAGAAGAATGCCACTCCTACAGATTTAAAGGCATTCAAGATTGGAATCAAGGCGCAAGAAAAGTCATGTAGTGGCTTTCAATTAGTGTCATAGACACTATGATAGGACACATACAGGATGCAAACACTCCAGCAGTTGCATGGTAGAATCTAGTTCAGATGTTCCAGACTGGGTGTGTTGCAGGACTAATAGGTCCAACAAAATCTACTCCCCATTGTCTTACAATAATAAGGGTCAACGGCATTTTGTCCCTTTATTGTGGGATAGCAAAATGCTGACATTCTTCGCACCTTTTGACAAAGTCTATCATGTCCCTGAATAACGTAGGCCACTATAACCCTACTTGAAGTACCTTGCAAGCCATGATCTCTCCAGCAAAATGCCTGCCTGCTATCCGTGAATGAACTCATCTTCTCTCACACATCTTCTTAGCACATTATCTTTACCTAGCTTATATAGTTATCCCACAATCAATTGATAAGTTGCAGCAAGCTTGAGAAGCTGCCACATTTTATCATTGTTCAAGGGTATTTCTTATGGAAAACCATGAGCTAGATAATCAAATATCTCCTCACTCCATTCGGGTACCACGTCCAGTTTAAACAAACAAGCATCAGGGAGATCATCTTTGACACCAATTGTTGGTTCCCCATTTGGAATTCTTGACATATGATCAGCAAACACATGCTACATTGTCCCTTTTCTTACTGTAATTGTAAAGTCAATCCAACAATAATAGCAACCATCGTGTGATTCTTCCCATGGTGCAAGTCTTATTCACTATAAGTACAATAAGGCTTGATGGTCCATGAAGAATACGAATTTGTTGGCAAATAGGTAATGTCGATACTTTTTGACAGCGTAAACCATGCCCAATCCTTCTCTCTATGGTGGTGTAGTTCACCTCTACATCATTTAATTGACAACTAGCAAAGCAGAATGGATAGTCCAATTTGAACTCACCAGGCTGGGCTAGTATGCATCCAATAGCAAAGTTTGATGCATCAATATGCACATGAAATATGAGGTCCCCATTGGGGGGTTGTAGAATTGGTGCGCTAGCCAATACCTGCTTCAGTCAATCATATGAATCTTGGCATTTCGCAATCCATTTAAAGACAATGAGTAGCTTGTATTTTAGCATAGAAAATTATGAAGCGACGGCAATACCCCACGTGGCCCATAAATCTTTACACACCTTTATAATTAGTGGGTGGTGGCAGTTCCAATATCAACTTGACCTTACTATCATCCGTGGATATACCGTTCTTTGAGACAGTGTGTCCCAATATCACACCATGTTTGACCCAAAATTGACACTTTAAAGGGTTCAGGGATATACGATATAATCGACATCACTCAAACACCTTCCTTAAGCAAGCCAGATGGTCCGCCCATTGAGAGTGTGCACACAGATCGTCAATGAATACCTCCAACCACTTCTACGAGTAGTCTTTGAAGGCTGTGCACATCAATCGTTGGAATGTTGCTGGGGCATTGGTGAGACCAAAGGGCATAAGCTTGTATACAAATTTCCCCCATATTGTATTGAAAGATGTCTTATGCTGGTCTTCTGGTGCTATGGACACATAATTGTAGTCGGAGAATCCATCCAAGAAGCTGTAAGCTTCTTCACCAGCAGCCACTCTCTCCAAAACATGTTCCATATAGGGTAATGGATAATGGTCTTTCCTAGTAGCTGCATCTCGGGGGGTTCAACTCAAAAAATGTTCGTGTACCACGTGAGTTCAACAAGAGGGGTTTTTTATTTAGATACATTGAGAAAAATTAACACAATTACATTAACAGGAGGGGTTTTTTAATTCAATTTTAGAAAAAAATCATTTAGTTCATAAGTAAAGAGGGGCTATTTTATTGGGTGGGATTCTAGTTAAGGGGTTTTTAAAATACCTCTTGAACGCACATGATACCTGGGGTTTTCTAGTAGTGCACCCCTTGAGAGCTGCATTTGACCTTTTTAAGATGACACATACCCTAAGTTTTCCATTCTTTTTTGGCACTATTATGATTGGTGTGACAACCAATCCGTGTGTTCTATCTCTTAGATAAAATCCGCCAACAATGAGCTTGTCTATTTCCTCCTTTACAATTGTCGCATACTTAGGATTCATCTGGTATGGTTTTTGCCTGGTTGGTCTTGATCCTTTCATAATTGGAATCGTATGCTGCACTACCTCAGGTGGTACACCCTTCATCTCCTTGTAATTCCAAGCAAAGCAGTCCTTAAATTCCTTAAGGAGGGCAACGAGCTCATCTTTTTCAGCCGAAGTCAAGTTCTTAACAATGTATATGGGTCTGGCTCAACTTCCTTGACTTCTGCTGAGCTATTGTATGATGTGGATAGCCCATCCTCCTTAACCCTTGTTGCTGTCAGTCGAACCACTTTCCATTCATCACATACAGTGTAGGTTTTGAAGTGGTCTAGCACTGAGAGCAAGTTTGGTTTATCCTCATTCTCACTTTTTATTTTAGCCATGACTTTTCTAGCCTCACGTTCAAGTTCTGCCCAAAGCTTTATTCCGTTTTCAATGCCCAGCTTTTGTAAGCTTAGGTGTTTCTGGATCTTGAAGGGTGATTATCTTCTTATGTCTTCCTTCTAGTGATATCTTACTCAACTCCTCACCCCAATCTTTAGAAAATGCATCGTGTACCTTAGTGGCTTCGAGTTATCTCACCCATTGGGCATTCGTGGGTTTTCTTCATAATAGGGCATTTTGTCGGGCAATATATCATTTCTATTTTTTCATCTTCTGAGGTGTTGAGCGTTGGTACGACCTTGTGTTCCAGTCCCTTCTATGCTAGAGGCTTCCTCTTCTAATTCTTCATCAATGGTTTGCCACTTAACCATATAGACAGAGGTCGTAGGGACATTTCCAGATTCCACATACTAGGTTCCCTTGGATTTCATCACATCTATGGTAGCTAGCACATGCATCTAGTTTTCACTGAAGTCTGGAGGAGGAAGTGACGCATACATTTCCATTTCCTCTTCTTCCCTGGAATTTTCCACTATAGTTTGGCATATTTATATAGATGCGGTCCACTCCGTTGTGACCAAATCATTATCGAACATGTGCTTTCCATGTTCTCAGATCTATCTTTAAAATTTGTGAATCCCTACACACATACACATGATCTAATGCCCAATCATGCATCAATTAGGATTCCCTCATGGAGGGTCTCCCCAATATTATGTCATATTAATCAAGTTAGTGTAGGAAGTCCATTACTACTATAAGATTCCTCCTCAGATTGAATAATGAATTAGCCTTTACTTCAATCCCCTGTATTCATTTCCTATTTTTGAATACAAGAAAATATTATTTTTCCTTGTTTTTGTCTAGTGAGATGAAAAATTCTAGAGAGTGGTAATTCAATATTGAGATATTTTTAGATATATAAATTCTACAAATATCAAAAATTTATTTTTTTGAAATAGAAAATCAAAATAAATTTTCCAAGGTGCATTAGAAATCAATTAAAAATGATTTAAAAAACCTTAGCCTAAGGGTCAAGATTTTCTTAAATGTTTTTAATTATGGTCCAATTAAGGTTCCTATGGACCAATAAGATTAATCCAAGTGTTGGGATAAGATAAATCTAATGAATAAAAGAAAATACCCAAAAATGAGTAAATGCCCACATAAGATGAAGAGTTGAGTGAGTACAAGATTTATTAGTTAAAAATTATGAAATATTACTAAAAAATAAGATATTTTGGAGTAATTATACAAATTTGACACCTTGGTAAGGAAAGGGGGAGCCTTCAAGGAGGCACCTATTTCACACATGTGAAGGAGTTTTAAACTCAAAAATATTAAGATATTTTTATCTCTCCTCTCTCCTGGATCAAACCAAATCAAAAAGGGAGCCAAACTGGTCCAAATCTTATCCAAATTCAGCCAAACTGAAGCTGGAAAATTTTAGAACTTAGTTGGACTCAGTTAGTGGCCTCCCTCACCTATAAATAGACCCTCATTATTTTTTATTCTCATTTGTGAACTAGACCATGCTAGTATTACTCTAAAATAAGCATATTTTCTATTATCCTCTAAAAATCCTCTACAATTTGGAGATATTGGAGCTTCTCTCTCTCTTCAACCTTCTTTGGAGATTTCCTCAACATACTAACCACTCAACCCCTCTCAAGCTTGAGAAGTATTAAATTGAATGGTTCTTCAATGCATATGAAGCTCTCTAATGACTTTTAATGATTAATCACATAAAGTTTACATTTATGCTTAAATTAAAATGTTTTTAAAGCATATCTCTCTCCCCCCCCCCAAAGAATGGTCATTCCTATGACCAATTCTATATTCAAATGATGCTTCCCATGGAGAAATTCTTAATTCTAAAAGTAAACTCTACGCTAGTCAAATTAGAGGCCAAAGAAATGGCTTTTTAATGCTTTTATGTTACTTAAATTATGATAAACTTAGGGATTAAGTCCATAAATTAGATATTAGTCTCAATGATAGTTATTCTGTCATATTCTATAACTAAACCTTATGCTTTTCAAAATCATGCATAATGTGAAAAGAGGACTTCCTACCATATTCTAGGATTAGTCATCCTAGGTTAAATGAATAATTCTCATCATATTCATGGAAAATTAAATTTTAATGTTTATGCATGAATAATTAATTAGAGAAAAAGAGAAATTTCTAGTAATTTCATTTTTATGATAAAAGAGAAATTCCCATGATAATGGAGATCCATGTATTCCAATGGAGAAAGAGAAAAATTGGAATATCAAAATAATGGATATTTTATTTAAAATTAAAGAAGAATTTTGGTTAAATTTATTTTTAATGCATAAATAAATTTAAATGATGAAAGAGGAATTCCCACCATATTTAGAATTCAATCATTTAAATGAGAAAAGTGGAATTTCTAGTATAATGGAATTAATGGATATTTTTATTTAATTTTTTAGAGAAAATTTAGTTAAATTTATTTTTATGCATGAATAAATTTAAATGATGAAAGATGAATTCCCACCATATTTGGAATTCAATCATTTAAATGAAAAAAGTGGAATTCTTGTAATATTAGGATTAATGAATATTTTTATGTAATTTTTAACAAAAATTTTAGTTTAAATTATTCTATGCATGTATAAATTTAAATGATGAAAGAGGAATTTCCATCATAATTGGAATTCAACCATTTAAATGGAAAAGGAGAGTTCTTGGTATATTGAATATTTTTATTTAATTTAAAAAGAAATTTTAGATAGATTTAAACTTTGATAAAAGAGGAATTCCCATAACATTTGGATTGCATTTATTAAATGGGAAAAGGAGGTATGTCAAGTTTATTAAAAAAATAGATATTGGTATTTAGTTAAAAGAAGAATTTTTATGATATTCAAGAAAAGAAGGATTCGAATTAATTTTTAGTGTCAAAAGAAGAGTTTCCACCATAATTCTACATAGGGAATTAAGGTCGAGAAATTAAGTGGTAGAAAGAATATCTTTAGATATTTTATTTGGTTAAATCACTAAATTGGTATTTACCCAAAAATAGATGTTTATCTGAAGGGAATCCTTGTTTTAGAACTAAACCGAATGAATTTGATTAGACTACGAGAGGGACGGACAGTAAACCTACTTGTCCATCTCTTGATCTGAATCAAGTAAAACTTTGTGACCAATTCCAGTTCCTAAATACAACGAATAGACTACCGTTGAACTAAACTAGTTTTCCTTTGACCAAACTCACCAAGAATCTAGTTGGACAATCAATCAAATGATGGGTAGATTACCTTGATGAGAGATCAAAGATTCTCATTTTATGAAATTGGGAATTATGGAAAAAGAGGTTTTGTGGAACCAATCTTAAACTGGGAATTTTACTTGCATTGGAACCTCTGTTTTTCATTTAAAGAGCTGTTTTACGCCAAAATGATGGAGGAAGTGTTTGGCATGTGTTTTATTAAGAGGAGGTTCGTTGCAATAGCTGGCGGGGAGTCGTCGAGGGACGTCGCTCGTGGCAAAGCTTGCCGAGATCTTGACCAGCCTCGGTACGGTTAAAATGGTGTGCTTCCGGTACGATGGGCAAGGACCGACGAAGCAGTCCCTGAGTGAAGTGCTAGGACACGTAAGGAAAATCCTAGAGGGTTCTGACCACGCGATGCACGGGCTCGGAGTTGCTAGGACACCCATGCGTGCATCAAGGAAGATTCAGATGGACTAAAAGGAAAGATTTTTGTGAATCAAATTTTGATACTAGATCACGTTGGTTGGCCAACTGGTCTTCAACGGAGAGTCCAAAGGACACATTTTGTAATACAATGGACTCAGAATTTTGGAGGATGATGATCAGTAATATTATGATTTCTATTGAAGGATTGTTTTAAAGCCAGCCGAATCTCTTATAAATGACAATTTCATATTGGGTGTGTACGTGGTATGCCTACCTTAATTTTTGCATGAATCGTCGCCAGGGAACTCTTTTCTTCGGTACTCGGGCAAAAACACAACCAAATATTTATAAAGGAATCCGACCAATACAATGACAGTTGGGTGGTTGGCTAACCCATGGGCCGGTTGGAGGCTGGATAGGAGGATTTCTGCAAAACAACTCAGATGCGATTAGTTACATTAGTCAGATTAAGTCCTGAGAAGACCTTGTTCTGTGGGAAGGGATCAACGGGGCTATGCCTCGTTAAAGGAGGAAAAAGGCAGTGATTCTATGGACCAAGTGCAAGTCTCTTCTTGATCTGACCATGTGACTTCACATTCGGTCAAATCAATTTAAAATAGTGATGACTTTGACTCGTTAGGATAATTCCCCCGTTAGAAGATTTTCCCCATGGCGGAATCGCCCGTGCCTTCCAGGCGAGGGGAGTTTTTTTGGGCTTGGTTTCGGAGGAACCGTCGGGCTTAGTCTCTCATCCGGACATCCGCGAGCGAGGCCCCGAGTGTGGATCCTCGCCCCGCACGGAGGCTGACGCTGCTTCTGCCGGTCGGCGCCCCCGGAGGGGGGTCTAACAATTACCACAAATGTATGATGGTAGAAAAACGTAAAGAGTTTGAGTTTCACATTCTCTAGAAGACCAATGGGCCTTGAAGATGTTCCGTCTGCCATTTTAACGATTAGATCGGGTTTTTCCCAGTTCTCCCAGCAATACTTTGTGATGATGCTAACCTCGCCCCACCATCCAAGATAGCCAGTGCCTGGTATTCACCATGATGAATTGGGATTTTAGCATTTGGGTCGTCTCTTTTGTAATAACGTGCTAATTGATTAACTCGTATCTTGACGACTTAGGTTTTCTTTGTGTGTCTTAAGGATCTTTTTGCCAGAGGTGGCAGAACCTTCTCTATAGTATCGGGGCTGGATTTAGTCCACCTTCTACCCATTTCTTCATGTCTGTCCATAGGGTTGGTGAACTGCCCAATGGCATTTGTATGAGCATGGATAGTACAACCATGAGACTTTTGATATCTCTAGGTTGTCTGGTGATTGAGGGTTCCAACCAGGTGTGTGTCTCGTATTCATCCATAGGGAAGAAATGGATGGACTCACCCAGCGCATTTTCCTCAAACATTCTAGACATCATAATCGCTTGAGATCCCTCTTCTGTTACTTCGAGAATAGGAGTAGGTATATCCAATTCCCTTTCCCTTGTGGACCCGCTTTGTGGATAAGTTGTATCCCTGACCCGATTAGCCCTTAGCTTGGATTCATGAAGCCATTGACATTCTTGTACTAAGGCCTTGGCATCTTCAAGCTTTCTTATCTCCTCATCGGCATTGGGGTACTCACCAACTCCTTTCGGAGTTGAGGGTCGCTCTCTTTGCTCCTCTAGGTCTGGGTCTTTGTGGTCGATCCTTTAATCTCCTTCTTCTATCGAATGGGTGGCCCGGTGTCGATCCTATCTTCTTTGGACCCATCTTGGATTGCGACCCTTGTGTCACCCTTACCCACTTTCTTCACTCTTCTCTGCGGCTAGTTTTGGAAATGCGGCCAGTTCTGGAAATGGTTGTATCTGCTCGATTCTTCCCCATGTCCCCTAATTGGGCTTGGTCTCATGTTAGGACATTGAGTGGTGTGATATTTCTAGGCTGCATACTAATGGTTCAGATGGTGGCCTGATTAGCAGTGGAAGTCAAACCACTTGCACAATATGAACAATCCTTCATCAAATGATCAATACCACATTTAGTACAAGTGAGTACTAGCATGTCATTGGACCTAGCTGTCACTTGTTAGGGTTGGTGTGTATGAACCATATTCTTGTTTGGGCACTCAGCAATTCGATGCGGCCCTCCGCAGGAGCCAGACATTGTAGTGGTCCTCTCCTCATGTTCAAGTTCATGTCCTTACCCGTCCACTATACCGTGGTTTGAAATAGAGGTACTGGCATGTTATTCTGTAGGACATAGAATTCAGGCGTGACCTCCGTAGCTTCTTCATAGTACTCTCTGCTAACTTCTACTTCACGTACCATATCAACATCTTCTGATGGCTCTTCAATCAATACTTGGTTGATTTTAGCATGTGGTAGTTGTGGTGGTAGAACTGGTGGTGGTAGAGGTGAAGTGTCTTGTACCCGAAACATCCCCCTAGGTGAATAGGAAGAGTTGGGTTGTCCTGTAGCAGTAATGATATGTCTAGGTGGTGCTGGTAAAGCCAATCAAGCTCTACGTGCTGGTAGCTGTGCAACAATTTGGAATCTTGGATATCTGCACATTGAAGTGTCATGATTTCCTAATTTTACACATTGTGCACAATAGAGTAACGGCCTTGCTCTTAATTGTGGACATTCGGTGGTAGTGTGATTCAGTCTGCACACAGAGCACCACACCAATTCCTTGCGGGGGTAAAGATGGTTATGCCCATGCCCAAATGTTTCTCTTCCCTCCTTTATCTTAAATTTCTCTAGTATTGTGTTACTTAGCTCGTCCATAGTCATGTTTTCGACTTACTTGCTCCGAGTTCCAATTTCTTGGTGACTCGAGACACGAGAAGTCGTAAGTTGCTGAAGATATTCTGACATCTTTCGATTATGGCAATTCTAGCATATTATCTTCATATTCAATTTCCAGTTTGCAACATGCATCTAGAGTGTTTGGTTAGGCTAGTACCAGATAATCATGCATCTTGTGGTCTCTAACCCCTCTCTGAAATTAAGGCAATAACTGATTTTCAGTTAACCTCTCCCGTAGTTTGCACCTTGAATTTAAGTGCTTAAGTTGAGACACATAGTCTCTTATTGACTCCATTTCCTTTTGTTTGATATTGTGCAACTGTGCCATCGAGCTCCATCGGTCACCACTTCTGGAAAAGCTGGACACAAACACATTCTTGAGTCATGTTAAGTTAACCTTATCCTCGGGTTTGAGGGTTCGGAACCACTGATGCGCTTTCCCTTCCAAGGTCAGTGAGAAAGCATGAATCATTGTCACATCACTGACAGGTCCACAAGTTTTGCATGTGGATTTAAAAATCTCTACATGTTGATAGGGTCTCCGTCCCTATAGAATTTTTGGACAATTTTGGAAATGATATGTGGCTTCATCTAGGAGGGTCGGTATTCTAGAGCGGTGCCTAGTTCCCTGACCATTTCTCGGCCCATTTCTACAGCCGTATTTAACAGATCCATCCTTGTGGCTATATTAAGGTCAATTGGTGGATCCACCCTTGGGTCTTTGAGGAATTGCTCCCTCCCTTCCTAGACTTCGTCCTTTTCCTAAAGAGAATGTGGGGGAGAGGGAGAGCTTCAAACCCTAGCAAGAAAACACACACACACAAGAGAGACCAAGACACAAGAGAGAGATGGATAGCTGAATTTTCTTCTATCTTCTTCTTCTCTACTCAACCAACATAACATAAAGATAATATTACAAACTATATGGGTTAGTACTCAACTACTACAACATACAAGGGTCGGTCCATAATATGAACCCGATTAATGAGCTGGTGCTATAACTATGCCAATCTCTAGTAATCCAAAATGGCTGTCACACAACCTGTCATCCCACTGGCCGCATATCACCCATAATCTCACCAACCATGCCAGTGGTGTAGTTGCAGAAGCTATCACCCAGGTGATTCATCAATGTCCGCCCCCGTAGCACTAGTTGAGCTTGATATCTCAACACTCCCCCTCGAGCTCAACTCCACACACTGCACTCCAAGTAAGCTCTTGAACTTGTGAAGCTTCTCTATGCCCAATGCCTTCGTGAAGATGTCAGCCACTTGATCCTCTATGATCCTTTTCCTTCACCTCCTCTTCCTCCTCCTTCTCCTCAGAACTCTTATCATGTGGCTTAGATTTCTTAACCAACTTTCTTTTCTTATTCTTCTTGGGAGGGGAAGTAACTTCTTCAACTTTAATATCATCTGCCTTTGATTTCCTTTTCAATTCTGGGGGAATTGCAAGGATCTCAAAGGCTTTCCTATCCCTCATTGTTGGTAAAGGATGAAGAGATTTATCAAACCTGTACCTCACCCTAAAAAGTGTCATGTCTTTGTCCATCAAAGTGACTCTTCTTGCATGGGCAGCACATATGAAGCTATCATTCATGAAGTCTATAAGAAAGTCTTCTCAAGCTTCTTGAAGACATGCCAGAGGCACTACACTACCATCTATAATGCACTTGCCCTTTGATACTGTCACTTACTGTTCTTACAATTCTAAGGAATGGTGCCCTAGGGATGAGCAAATGTGTAGCCTCCTGTGCTTGCCTAATCTCAGCAAACAATTTCTTTTATCTCAGGAGAAAAGTTCTTGCCTTGGATAAATTAGTTCCACCCTCTACTTGTTTCTTCTCTAATGGTTTATTTAAAGTGGTTGCCTCTGGCTCTTGCTTTGGCACTGAATCTTTTAGAAAGAGAGGGATCTGGATAAACCATCCTCACAGTCTGCTTTGTATGAACCATAATGCGAGGAAGCCACGATGTGATAGGAGAGATCAGAGCGTGTTAGATGTGTCTACTTGTGCCATGGTGGGAGGAGGGCAAGAAGGCGTACATGATGCGATAGAAGGTTGTGGAGCATGTCGGATGTGTCTACTCACACCATGGGAGGAGGGCAAGAAGGCGTTCAGAGTGAGAGACTAGTCGCTTTCAAGGGAGGACACTATCCATGGTGTAAAACGTGATTGGACCCTACTGGACAAAGCTATTTGGCCATCCAGGGAGGACACTATCCACGGTGCGAAAAGCATACTAAATGGTAGTATTCGTGCCGTAGATGGAGATTATGGAATGGTACCCGATAAAACTTTCGTGCCCAAAAAAAAAAATTAAATATTTTATCCATTTTATAGAATACGATGTCATCATTGCAAGGGTGATGTAAGCCCTACAACGTGTCACTCTGGTGATGATGTCAGTCCTACACGTGGCACTCCTGTGGTGATGTCAGCCCTACACGTGACAGAACGGCACAATTTGTTGATGTCAGCCCTTTACTTTCGTCGTACATGTATAACGTCATCCCTAATAAGATCTATATATATTTGTGCCTTATTTAAAATAATTTCTTTTTAATTTTATCCTTCTTTGCCCCTTCCACATGCACTTTATAGTTTTGGTTCACCGTGCTATAAGAGG
Source organism: Cibotium barometz (assembly GCF_041138505.1). NCBI lineage: Eukaryota > Viridiplantae > Streptophyta > Polypodiopsida > Cyatheales > Cibotiaceae > Cibotium > Cibotium barometz. The sequence goes on along the minus strand of NC_141048.1, from coordinate 374,324 downwards.
GTTTGTTTTATAGTCGTTTCTTTGTCCTCGTGCCGTGGATTGGCTTCCCTCACGTCTGTAGTTCATCGTGCGATAGACAATTCCGCTTCTTATTAGTTATTTGTCATCGCACCGTGACCAGCATGGAGCAGGTGGTTCAAGTGGTTCACTCCTATGATCATTTGGAAGATGTAGAGACACTTGAAGAGGTAAAAGATGAGTCTAGTGCTAATGAAGACCTATTTGATTTATTAAGGAGAACTGGGCACGATGAGCGTCTTCCAGATGTTGAGTCTATATTCAATGTGCCCTTTAATTTAGAACAAATTGTTAAGGACATGGCAAGCTCCATGTTAGGGAAAGAGTGGGAGGCATATAGTAAATTTGTTAGTACAGAAATTATAAATGAGGGATCATCACAATAAGTTCACACGTCTAGCTTTGCCCTATCCTCATCTAAAAAGAAGAGCATGTCAAAGGCATATGGGAAGCCTATTCAAAAAATAAGAGGATAAAGATATGTCTTGAACACTGCCCTCTTCACAAGAAAAAGTGCAAAGTTCTTGAGTACTACTTTAGATTTGTGGCTTATCTTTTTCTTCATGACAAAGAGGAATACACAAAGGATGAACTGGAATTTCAAAAGGGTTAAAAGGTCGCACAAGCTTCATTTGTCATCACAGAGATTGAATCTGATGATAAAGTTATGGACCTAGTTTCTGGTGATGAGGAGAAGCTTCTAAGCATAGGTTTTGATGTGGCAGATTTTAAGGCATCCACAGTTATTGATGAGGGATCATCTGTGCATGGAGAACACTTGAAATCAAACTTCATCCTCCCTGGGGCTGCCCTCCTTTCTTATTAATGGCAAGAATTTTATTCTTCTCTCCCACATGCAAAAGCTTTATAATTTAAGGGAGGATTATTGCCTTACAATTATAGAAGATGGTTGTGAAGCTGCCAGGGATTTACTGGATGTGGAAAATGAACATAAAGAGGAGTTTCTAAAATTGGACAATGAAGTGACAGAGAACTTCATTGAAGCCCCTAGGGCCATGTTATTGTGCTTTGAAAAAGCCAAGGAAACTGAATCTTCTCTTCCCACAGAGCTATAATTTTAAAATCTTCAAGAGGAGTTAGGAATTACTAAAATAGGAAGAGAGCCCTTGCCCACCCTTGATCAAGGAAATGAAGAAGGCTCCATCAACCTTTGGGATGCATCAAAGTTGGAAGAGGATGAGAACCAGAAGGTAATTTATCTATTCTTGAGTGAGTTAATTTATGTTTTGGTATTGACTGAATTTATGTGAAAGCTTATTCTTTGTTTATTGGCAGATTGAGCTTGATGATGCTAATGGTTTCCTTGGACATGGAGGTGCTGCCCGTGCAAGAGTTGGCCAAGATGCTACTCTTGCACACTACATCCCATCTATTGACAAAGAAATATTTATTGTCTACCACAAAAAATATTCTAGTGATGCTGAAATTCCACTTCTCACACTCAAGGTACTATCTAGATATACGGGCTATTCCTTTATTCTTTACAATACACATAAGGTCATGCTGATAGAAAAGTGTGTTGCTATTTGTATCTTTGGATACGATACAAGATTTTGGCCTTCCAAAACCAGATACTTCCTCTGTTATGCTAGTTATGCTCTAGGTGCTAAACTAGAAGATGTAAATGCACTGAAGGGTTATAATCGCAAGAAGTTTTTGCATTATAGAGGAAAAATGCCTAGTGAAGAGGAAGAGCAAGTATAGAAGAGACTCAAGAGCAGTTAATTATCTTGTCATTGTAAATATTTTGTTATATCTTTTATGAAATGATACGAATAATTTTAATTACAAGTCTGTATTAAGCAAAAGTGTTTACAACACTTCAAAATGTTATGAATTTCTCATACAAAATTTTGTTACACTATATCCAAATTCTTCCTTCTCGTCTTCTTGATGATCTCCATGCCGCATGACGTGTTGGTCCTGTTCTGGCTTTCCACTTCAGTGATTTCCTCATTTTGGCTTGATTTCATGCTGCCTTTGCTAAATCACTCGTACAAGTCTTTTCCATTGATAGTTTTTGCCCAAAAGTATATCTGTAGAACCAATTGAACATTTCTTTGAGGTAATTTATACGAGTCTTTCCTCCTCCATGTCGGGTGTTTTTGAAATATACTCCTCTAGCTCGGTGGTGAGATTTTTCCATTCCTTGCGTGCTCCACATGTCAAGAAACCCATATTTATTCATGAAGTATGCACCATACATGTGCATACAAAATGTGCTGCAAAAGAAAACACGACCAATTCAGAAGCTATACTTTATATCGTATAATCATTTCAAATTGATGAGTAGAAAGAAACTCATTTACCATGTAATGCATAATGTTTGTATGACCCCATGTAATGCATAATGTTTGTACTACCCCATGTATCGACCATGGCTTTTGTAAAATTTTGAAGCTCTTCTAGAAATTTTTGGTGCTCCTCTCTATAGGCGTCCTGCTTTTGCTCATTAATTTAACCATCTTATTGAAGTCTGACCAAACTTTCTCATGTAGAACTACAAGGCTTGGGTTGGTGCAGTCAAATGTTGTGCATTTACACAAATCCTTCCACCACAAGTCCCAAGACTTTGAGTTCTTTACTTTTTCTGGCCTCTCTAGAAAATGTCTTGCCTTATATCCACTCATTGACACATGTTGGGCCATTTCATGATTAATGCCAGAGGTCTTCTTGTTAATAGTAATCTACACATTGCCGCCATGGCATCCAATTGAGTTCAGTAGTTTCTCTACTTTTTGAAGAGCTTCATGTCTTTCCTTGCCTTGCATAGTGAATGCATAATCAATGTGACACCTTAGCAAACAATCAAACACATCCATGAATGCATGAAAAGTACAAAAGTGGACATTCTTGAGTTCGAATGGAATTACAGGATTTGTTTGGCTCAGCTAGCATGTTAGCTGACAAGACACCACCAACCCAATTGCCAGCATTATCATCCACTGTGTCATTCTCATCATCTTGATTATCTAGCTTCCTCTTCCTTCCTACCTTCTGTTTCTATTCTCTCACCATTCTCATGCACAATGGACAAGGATTTGGGGTGTTAGCACCTTGTGGACACCCAAGAAGGAACTTTATTATCTTTAAGTCACCTCCTAAATGCCAATCTATTGTATAAGTTCCCTTACCCTCCACTTCTATTTTTTTTCCTTAAATCTGTGCTTTAATGACATTGGTAATCCATGGTATCCTATCAAACATCCAAGCCAACACTTCATGTGTCTCCTCAGTCATGTTGATCTCACTCTTTGCATATGCCATTGCCTCATTCATAAGTGTGATACTCATTCGTTCTAACCTCTTTCCTTTTACAATTTGACACTCATCCACTTTCAACACAAAACTTACCTTGTCACCTTGCATAACAAACAAAAGTAGATAAGTTTTAGTACTTGAAAGATTTTTTTATTAGTTCGCAAAGAATGTAAAAAATTACTTACATTGTTTAGGCAGTCCATAGAATAAGATCATAGCTCTCTGAAGACATTGTAGATCAACAAATATGTTGTTGAACTCATTGTAGGGATACATAATCTTACCATTTGTGCTTCCTTTTTCTCCCCAAGCTCCAATGGTTAATGTATCATTGATGCAATAGTCCTCTCCAATTTTGTGTTGCACATCATTGCATGTCCTCTTGCTAATCTTATCTTTATGGGGACAGGAAAAATAGTCCTTTTGTGATGCCTTGTTTGTGGAGTGTATCTTTTAGCAATTGATGGATGGCTTAATATCCTTTTGTGCTAATGCCCGGCTCTCATCGCATGCATTTTGAACCTCCTCAATGCTTAGAAGATTGGTAATGTCATCCATTATCTCATTTGCGAGTACCTGTCGTATCTTCTTGTGGCATGGGTCTCCAATAATACAAAGAATGTCATGCCTCCTCACACAACTACGTGATATTTCTCCAAAATCTTGAGGACCATTATCACCACATGCTTCTTTCGAAAAGTTCCTATCAAAACCAATAAAGATTACCCAAAAAATCTTAATCTATTTCTTATAACAACCACAACAACCAAAAATTCCTTTTAAAAAAAAAGAAAAAACAAACCTTGCTGCATGGATTCTTTGCTTGCGAACACCACCACGAACTACAAGTTTTTGCATGTTATTGATTGTCCTCTTTCACTCTCGCTCCTCATGCGAGAGATTGTATCTTGTAGCTTCATAACGCGAGCCTCTTTCTCTTTGTCTCTTTTTTGTATCTCTACAATATTATTTTATGCATCTTGTAGTGCACGTTGCGCACTACTCAAAGTGCTTTGTAAGCTTTGTGTTTGTGAGTGGAGGAATTGGACTCTCCATGCATCGCTCATGCTTAACCTTCTACAATATCCAAGCAACCCATTCTCACCCTCTCCAACAAACTGAATAAATGAAGGGAGATCAGTGAAGGGTGGAGGACAATGCAAAGAAGGATCATTAGGATATAAATATCCATCAATCCAAAGATCCACATTAGTCTGACCCTGTTGTCATGCTTCTCATGTGCATTCAGATGCTCTTTCTTGATTGGTGCATATTCATTCAATATGCGAATATGCAAGTCCACCTTCCGCACTCTTGTTGAATCAAGAAAAAATTTCAGAACCAAAATGGAAGAGACTAATCTGAAGTGAGTCAAGGCTGTCCTATTGTATTCGGCTATTCTATTGTGAAGAGGGAGAGAGATAAAGAGAGAGAGGGAGATAGACTCAGGGCTGTCCTATTGCATTCATAATAGGAGAAGAGAGTTTGGAAAAAAGGGAGAGAGAGAGAGAGAGAGAGAGAGAGAGAGAGAGAGAGAGAGAGAGAGAGAGAGAGAGAGAGCTCTTCTCCTATTGCATTCACAATAGGAGAAGAGAGCTTGGAAAAAAGGGGGAGAGAGAGAGAGAGAGAGAGAGAGAGAGAGAGAGAGAGAGAGAGAGAGAATCTTATTGCAGAGGTTGGTAATGATTGAAAGAAATGGAATGTGGGGGGAATTTCAAGTATGACTATTAAAATGGAGTAAATAAGAATGAAAGTGTGGATATCAGTGATTTTAGTAGGGGATTTTAATAGCTAGAAAGAGAATCCTAGTTCAAGAATTAGACACATCCCCTACTTTTAGGCCCAAAGGTAGGCATCATTATGAGCTTTATCTCCTTAACCCTCAATAAAATTAGTCTTAATTCCTTAAAATTAGGGATCCTTACAGGGCCCCTTTTTATGCTCAAATGCCCCCTAATGCTATGAAATACAAGTACTCTTACCTTGAGAAGAAGATAAGTAGCCAATGTGTTGCAAAGTTGAGCTTATTTTGTAAAGAATAATCTACAAGCATAAGAAAATATATATATTAATAAGCTTCATGCATATGGATTTATGCATAAAGCTTCATGCTTATGGCTTATGCATTAAGCCTTATGCATATGTCTTATGTATTAAGCTTCAAGCATATGGCTTATGTACTAAGTTTAATTCCCTTATGCTTAAGCCTCTATACATAAGGCTTAAAAATTATGCATAATGCTTAAGCCTTTATTCATAAGGGCTTTATGCATAAGGCATCATGCAATAAGTCATTATGCCTAAAGGCTTCATGCATGAAGTCGAATGCATGTTGCATAAGGCTTCATGCATCAAGATCTTATTATAAGCCTTATCCATAAAGCCCATATAATTAAGTCTCTATGTATAATGTTTAAACATTATGCTTAAGCCTTATGCATATAGGATTAATTCTTAAGTATCAAAGCTTTATGCATAAAGCCTCTATGCATAAGGGATTTATGTACAAGGCTTAAGCCTTATGGCATAAGGTCTCTATGCACAAAGCCTCTATGCATAAGGACTCTATGTATAGGCTTATGCATAAGGCATCATACAATAAATCCTTATGCATGAAGCCTAATGCATGTTACATAAGGCTTCATGCATCAAGCCCTTATTCATAAGGCTTAAGCCTTATGCTTAAGTCTCTATGCATAAGGCTTAAATATTATGCTTAAGTCTTATATGCATAGAGGCTTAATCCTTAAGCCTCAAAGTTTTATGCATAAAGCCTCTATGTATAAGGGCTTTATGTATAACACTTAAGCCTTATGCATAAGGCCTTAACCCATTAAGCCTTATGCATAAAGCCTCTATGCAAAAGGCATCATGCAATAAGCCTTTATGCATAAATGCTTCATGCATGAAGCCATAATACATGTTGCATAAGGGTTCATGTATCAAGCGCTTATTCATAAGACTTACCCTTATAATAAGGCTTAGACATATGCATAAAGCCCTTATTCATAAGGCATATCCTTATGTAGCATAAATCCCTTATACTAAAGCCCCTATGCATAAGGCTTAAACATTATGCTTAAGCCTTATGCATAGAGGTGTAATGCTAGAGCCTCACAACTTTTTATGCATAGAGGGTTTATGCATAAAGTCTCTATGCATAAGGGCTTTATGTATAAGGGTTAAGCCTTATGCATAAGGCCTTAATCCATGAAGCCTTATGCTACATAAAGCCTTTATCCATAGGATTATTCATAAGACATTATGAAATAATCCCTAATGCATAAATGCTTCATGCATGAAGCATGTTGCATGAAGTCAGAATTCATGTTGCATAAGGCTTCATGCATCAAGATCTTATTCATAAGGCTTATCCTTATGCATAGAGCCCTTATGCTTCATCCATGAATTATGACTTCATGCATGAAGTCATAATTCATGTTGCATAAGGCTTCATGCATCAAGCTCTTATTCATAAGGCTTATCCTTATGCATAGAGCCCTTATGCTAAAGCCTCTATGCATACGACTTCAACATTATGCTTAAGCCTTATGCATAGAGGCTTAATGCTTGAGCCTTAAAGCTTTATGCATAGAGAGTCTATATATAAGGGTGAGGAGAAGCCTGTTTCCTTTGAGGAAGCACAGGATGACGATCATTGGATGCATGCTATATGCAATATGAGTATAACTCTATACTCAAGAATGACACCTGGTATTTGATAGATCTACCTTATGGCAAGAAGGCCATTGGTACTAAGTGGGTTTACAAGTTAAAACGCAAAGAAGATGGTAGCATTGATTGCTACAAGGCCAGACTTGTTTACAAAGGGGTATGCCCAGCAAAAGGGCATTGATTATGATGAGACCTTTGCACCCACGTCTTGTATGACTATCATTAGGTGTCTCATTGCTTTGGTAGCACATCATGGGTGGAATGTATATCAGTTGGATAGTAAGACTGAATTCTTGAATGGTGACTTATATGAGGAGGTGTATGTATCGAAGACTCCTAGTTTTGATGTGAAAGGAGAAGAGTCTAAAGTATGCAGGTTAATAAAGGCTCTTTATGGCCTTAAGCAGGCTCCTAGAGCATGGTATAAGAAGATTCATGTATACTTGGTTGCAAACGATTTTTGCAACAATCCAACAGAGAGTACGCTTTATGTGAAGAGGAGTAAGGATACATTTTTTTGTCATCATTCTATATGTTGATGACATGCTGCTCACAGGACCCGATATAGTGATATCAGATTTCAGCCTTTAAGGCTGATTTGCAGGTCATCATTTGAGATGTCAGATTTGGAGTCCTTGCATTATAATTTAGGGATTCAGTTTATGCAGCGCAATGATGGCATTGTTATGCTATAGTCTAAACATATACAAGAGCTATTAAATAGGTTTAATCTTGAAGACTGTAAACCTGTGGCTACACCTATGGAGACAGGTACTCGACTTAGTCTTCAAGATGCAGGAGACTCTTTTGGTGCTAGTTTGTATCAGTAGACTGTTGGATCCCTTCTTTATGTATGCAACACGAAGGCAAATATACAGTATGCGGTCTCATAGTTGAGAAGATTTATGCATGGCCAAAGTACGAAGCATTGGTAGGCTATCAAGCGAGTTTTTCGCTATTTGTAGGGCACTCAGTATTTTGGATTGTTTAATCCAAAGGGGGGTGAGTCATAGCTGCATGCTTTTAGTGATTCATATTGGGCTGGATGTTATGACACATGAGTGTCCACTAGTGGGTTTTGCTTTTGTCTTACTGATTCATGTATATCATGGCTCAGCAACAAGAAGCAGCCTACAGTGGCCACTTCCAGCTCTGAAGCTGAGTACAGGGCAGCGTTTACAGCTACAATTCAGTGTGTGTTGCTCAGATGTCTTATGGCTGATTTGAGTGTTGGATAGTCGTATAGTACTATGATTTTCATTAATAGCCAGAGCGTATTAGCAGTTGCCAGGAACCGAGTGTTTCATGCTCGCACTAAGAACATTGAGGTGCATTACCACTTTGTTAGGGAAAGACTCTCTACAGCAGAGATCATCTTTGTCTATGTACCGACACATGACAACATGGCAGCTTTATTTACAAAGGCTCTTTCTAATGAAAAGTTCAAAGCTTTTCATAAAGCTTTGGGCTTACTACCTTTTCAGCATTGATCGGCCATGTCCTATACATGTTCACATTATGACTCCAAGGGGGGATTTGTAGCATTATATGGTAGTATTGTGTGTGAACACACTTAGGACCGTCATGGCACTTTTTCCCTCACTATGAGGTTTTTCCCTCCATGCATCCTTCTATGGATGGTAACGAATTCCCTTTTAATCTTGTGTTTGAAGTGAGCCTTTGGAGCCATGGACCTTATATAGGATGAATAATCATAAAATTTCTATTATATTCTAAAATCAAATATATTCACTAATATTTTTGATAAAATATTGTAAGTAAATTTTGATGTAAATATCGACACACATTTCAATCCACATATCGATGCAAGTACCGAAAACTTCTACTAACAATAATACTAAGGCTCAAGAGATCGCATACTTGAAAAAAACTCTCGCCAAAAATATTGCACATCATTACTATGGGTAGATCTCTTGTAGTGAAAGTTTTGAGTTTTTATATGCACCCAGGAGGCTTTGAATATGCACCACTCCCATTTCTTTACCCTTTTTCCTCCTACACTGATGGGAGAATGTACATGCACCCTACTCCGGGAATCCTAATGGGGGAGTAGTATCCTTACCCTCGCTCATTACCCCTACTTATCACTTATCTTTTGTGAATATTTTTAGGTTATTTAATTTGTCTTATGTTTTATTTTGTTTGGTTTTCTAAATAGATTAATAATGTAAACATGTCATCAAAGAAAGGTCAATAGTTTAAGTCTTCTCTCTGCTTTACCTTTTTTTATCTTATGCCATGTCATTGCCATCTTTCCTTCTTCTATACTAGGGGAAGAAGAGAGAGGTGTCGAAGAATACTTTTCTTGTTTTTGTCCTTATGAGAAGAAGAACAAAGGGAAGAAGAGAAAGAGTCTCTTCTCTTTGGGGAGGACGTTTTTCAAATTTCTCTTCACTTTCTTTATATTGAAGAAAATGAAGAGAAAAATAAAGATATATATTTGGTGTTTGTTGCTGTAGTATTACGGTCTCTTTAATCGCATCTTCAAGCTGACATTCACTCTCGACTCGACGTAAGACTCCCATCGCTTCTATGTTTTTACTATGTGGCACCCTTGTGTTCATTGATATATCTTTTATATGTTTCACCAATGTGTGATCCTGTTTCTCTTTTAAATATAGAAAATAAAAAATATAAGGGCAATATATATTTCAGGAGATAATAGCCTTGAAAAGGAAGGATCAACTGTATACCTATGCCCTTTCATAGCAGCCATGTGGTTAGGTTACGCGGCAATTCAATCACAGAAAGCTGTAGATGTGTACTTAAAGGGACGAACCACCCTGGCGTGCCTACAAAGGACCACGTGCCTACAAAGGACCACGTGATGTGGCCATGAGAACGAAAGAAAGAATCAGCATTGTGCTAGGAGTGACTATTGTAATGAGAATCCTGGATAAGGATTATGAATCAGCATGTGTACTCGAAGGGGCGACCCGCCCGGCGTGCCTACAAAGGACCGCGTACTTTGGCCATGAGAACGACAGAAAGACTGGTGTGGATTACGAATCAGCATGGGCATGTGCTATTAAACGAGAGAGAGAGTGTGTGTGCGCGCGCCCGCGTGTGAGAGAGAGACACAGAGAGAGAGAGAGAGAGAGAGAGAGAGAGAGGACAAGCTAGTGGAGGCGAGACGTCTAATTTTTCTTTTTCTGACACTGTGACAAGAGATCAGAGCGACGCGGTGACAAGGCAGGACAGAGCACGAGAGAAATGCTTAGCAGCTTAGGTCGGTGATCATGTCCTCGACTCCACAACGAGTCTTGGGCGCCCGTCTATACATAAGAAGCAGAGCTCGGCACACCAGCGCATTGCATTGTATCGGCACCAACGCCTTTCCTCCTTTCCTCCACTTTGCAACAACAGATTTAGCGAGATGTCTAGTTCTGCCCAGGTAAGTACGTACTTCTAATTGGTATGATATTTGATAGCTGGCTATAGTAGCTAATTGAATAATTAGTATGCTTCATGATTCTGCAGGCTGATGCAGCGGTGATTCTTGGGCCTTGGGGGGGCGCTGGCGGTGACGCCTTCGACGACGGATGGCATAACTCAGGTGTTTCGAAGGTCACCATTTATTACACGGAAATACTCCGGGGCTTGGAGGTTGTGTACGGCAACGGAAGCACGAAGCTTCACGGTTCCCGCGTGGGCAGCACAAAGGAGGTAGGAGAGTAACGAGTTAGAGAGCGCCTCTCACAATTACGTCACGTTCTTCTACCTTAACTCGTCTTTTTAATATTGCTTTTCATTTCGTTCACGGTGCAGATCCAGTTCAACCCGGCAACGGGGGCGCTCGAGGCGTTAAGTAACATCTCCGTCACCGTCGCTCGTGATTCCGGATACTTCTCCGGCGATCCTAACCACATTGGCGTGGTGGCTGTGGGCCTCTCTGCCTCAAACGTCACCACCCATTTTCCGAGTGCCAGGAATGGCCAGATTGTCCAACCCCAAATTCTTGGCTTCTTCGGCGGTGCCGGCACCAACATCGATCGCCTCGGTGTTTACGTCTCCAACGTTCGCGCCTACTAGCAGCATGTGGACGTCAAGAGGCTTTGTGCAGGATGCCCAATAAGAAATAAAATAAATAATCACTCTCCGTGCACGTGACATGCATGTACAAATGCCAGACCTGCGTTTCCAAAAAAGAAAATGGTTCTGTTTGTCTACATGTGCTGTTCCTGTGATTGTGTGTAACAATGTATGCATCGTGTGCATTGTGAGTCGTGAGATTAATCTTTGAATGACCGCCGACCTTTCGTTCAGGCAACCATTTTGTAACCATAAAAAAAACCTATATAGCTCTCGCGCGCGCTCTCTATCGATAGATAGATTATGGATATGTACGTGTATATATGTACATATACGTATGCATGTATATATAAAACAAAAGTTATCCCTAGTGGTGAAAAATAACTTTTAAATTGTCCTACATGGGAAGTTATATAGTATTAGCTATGTAACTAAGGAAATCTATCTTGCAAGTTGGAGTAGAGGAGAGAGTCAATTGATCTCACAAAATCCCAACGTTCAAGTTGTTCCTTCAATTATTCTCTAATCGTTGTAATTATCTACAAGTCTACGTTTGGTTGGTGAAATAGACATTGCCTTCTATTTCACACAAATTATAACAATGATGGTAGATTGTAGAAACATCACATCTCCTTCTACTAAGTATATAGCTAACCATGTTAAGAGTATAGTAGATTACCCCCATAATGTGCTTTCACACTAATTCTTGTATCTCATTGGGCTTGATAGAAGTAACAATTCCTCTATTGGCATTTGCATTAATCTCGGCATCTAGCTTTAGCTCAATTGTTTGTTATAACAGTGGTCATACATATTGCTATCATTTCAACTCAGTCATTTTGTGGTGTTACATCTAAGTGGTTTCTTACATCCTTAATGATGAGCTATAGATTCAATATCATGTCCAAACCTTTCAAGGCTTCATATGCTTAGGCTTGCCACACCCACCAGCTTGAGTGGATGGCACAAAATGTGTCACACCAAAATACTCCCATGATCTCATCACTACATGTAGTGATGTAACTCATGTGCTGCATATTTGGTCACTAGCATACAGAGCTGGCAACTGCGCATGTGTCATTTCTGAAGTTAGTAATCTGAATGCTGAATGAGTCCAAGACTCCTGGGCTAGAGTTGCTTGCATCTAAATCTTTAGCAACACTAATCACTGTGGCTAGGTATTCTTCACCACCATGGGTTACAAAACCATTCCCCTTATCACCAACTCTAAAAATTTGCCAGCAAGAGGTGATGGGCATTGGAGATGTGATTTGGATACTTCACCCTTCACTATGAAGCCCACATACCACTAAATGCACAAAATAAGTTGATTACCCACCATCAAATAGGACTCTACAAGTCCACGTTTGGTTGGTGAAATAGACATTGAGTTCTAGCCTCTAATATTTCACACTGCTAAGTATCGAAACAATCTTTGACTTGGCCCATTTATCTGTGAACTGAACATTGGGGGGGTTAGGATACCTAGAGCGAACAGCAGCGAGGGTCTCATCAGCTAACCTCTTTGGTTGATCTTTATAGTGAATAAAACAATCTCTGTAATTGTTAGCAATTACAGAGCACATGAAGGCCATGATGTCCTTCCCTCGTGCATCCATCAAGATGCCTCCTATCTGAGTGATGTCATAGTAGATCGTACCATCACCCAGAGGCACGTCTTGATCATCTGAATCGTTCTCGTCCCCACCACCACCCCTCCCAAAGCACTATGCCATGCATCCCCCACCGCTCTCCCTGCTACTACGCTTGCTACTGTGTCGTGTCGAGCTACTACGCTGGCCACCTGTACCTGCTGGAGAACCAAGTCTTGATGGCACGGGAGTACGCCGACGACTCTGCGAGAGGCAGAAGGGCCTCCTGCGGCATGGGGGAAGGGACATAGGATGGCATGGGGGAAGGGTCTCGGCTATGTAGCCGGCTGGGCTGTGTTGAATCCACTGGGGTAATCTCAAAAAGTGTGGGGTTGGGGTGGTTTGGAGTCTGTGTACTGCCGACTCCTGGGGGGTGTTTAGAGTACCCATCATGTAGCCGTATAACTCCGCAAGACTGGGAGGGTGCCCCAAAAGGTTAAATAAGTCCCGAAAGATGGATTCCCGAGGATCAGGCGAGCCTGAAGCGCTTCTTGACCATATGATGAACTGGAAAAAAGAAAAAAAGAAGATTACTGATGAATTGAGAAGAGAAAAAGAAGAGAAAAAGATAGAAAAAGAGAGAAGGAAAGAGATTAGAAAAGGCATGCACAACGGGGATAAAAGAGAGGAGAAAGGAGAGGAAAAGAGAGGAGAAAAAGAGGGGATAAAAGAGAGAAAAAGAGAGGAGAATAGAGGGAAAAAGAGGGGGATAAAAGAGAGAAAAAGAGAGGAGAATAGACGAAAAGAGAGGAGAAAAAAAGAGAGAAAAAGAGAGAAGAATAGAGGAAAAGAGAGGAGAAAAAAAGAGAGAAAAAGAGAGGAGATAAGAGAGAAAAAGAGAGACGAAAAGAGAAGGAAAGAGAGGATAAAAGAGAGAAGGAAAAAGAGAGGAAAATATAGAGTGCAATCTATTTTTTCAATCATGCTTTCCCTTTCCATCATTAATGCAATCCCCTTCTTCAATCATGCAATCCCTTTCCATCATTCATGCAATCCCTTTCTTCATTCATGCAATCACTTATTTCCATGAAAGGAGAGGAAAAGAGAGGAGAAAAAGAGAGAAAAAGTGGGGATAAAAGAGAGGAGAAAGGAGAGGAAAAGAGAGGAGAAAGGAGAGTAAAAGAGAGGAGAAAGGAGAGTAAAAGAGAGTAGAAAAAGTGGGGATAAAAGAGAGGAGAAAGGAGAGGAAAAGAGAGGAGAAAAAAAGAGAAAAAGAGAGGAGGGAAAAAAAAAGAAGCAAAAAAAATAGCGTCTATCTGCGCATTTAACAGTGCGCCTATAGACGCGGCTACCTGTTTCCAACACAAAGTAGACGCATCTATAGACGTGCTTTTAGACGCTTTCTCAGATGCGTCTATAGATGCGTTCTGACAGACATACTATTCAAAAAGAGGAAAAGGACATGCATTGCGCCCGACGTTCCCGACACAAAAACATAGTTGTTGTACAAAAACATTCGTTTCAAAGAGAGCAAAGGACAAATCAAACAAGGGCAACTTTCAAAGAAGATCAAAAAAGAAGATCAACCCTAAAGAGACTTTTACCTTGGATAGAGGTATGGAAGCTTCTTGTCCTTCTTCAAAGCTGTTTCGCTTTCTTCTCTTCCTTGTTCACCCTTTGCTTCTCTTTCTTCTCTTCCTTGTTTACCCTCTTCTCTTGTGTGCTTGGAGATGATTGTGTAAGCATGGAGATAAGTGTGGGTGCTTGAAGATAAGTGTGGATGCTAGGCTGTGGATCTGTTAATAGCAAAGCAAGCCCGTTAAAAGTATGTGAAGAAAAGCAAGCGCGCTAAAAGTAGGTTTGAAAATGAAAATCGCATCTACAGGAGCGTCTAAAGGTGCGTCTAATGTCACGTCTAATATCGCGTCTAAAACCGCATGTAAATGTGCATTTACAGCAGTTTAGACGCGGCTATAGACGCGTACCACACAGAACAGACGCGGTTTTAGATGCGCAAATAGACGCGCCACAGAGTTTTTAGATTAAATATTTGATACAAGAGTAATTTTTTTGGGTTGTTTATTTGTAGGATGTCTTCATCTTCAACAAGTAGCTCTAGTGAGGATAAATCCTTTCGTATCCACCATCGCGAAATGTGGTTGGAGCAAAAAATCAAATGTATGTGTGATCGATGTTGAGGAAACATGTATCGTGCACGCAGGATTACACTCAATCACATCTCGCATTACTCAAGTAAGCTTTAAAGTCTATTTTGCAAACATGGTGAATTATGCTAGTGGGTCAATTACTCGAATGCTTTTCCTCATTTATGGTCTTCACGTGCAGGCTATTGTGTAAAATGCTTCCAAGGGAGAATAAATTACTGACCTCAAGAGATATGGCAAGGCAACATGTGACCTCTCTTGGAGGATTAGATTACAAGCGCATCCATGCATGCGTCAATGATTGCATTTTGTTTCGTGGACTACATAAGGATGCAAGAGAGTGTCCTACTTGTGGAGAGGCAAGATATAGAGCAGATCTCAAAACTTTGGACGTGCCTCGTAAGGTTCTGCGACATTTTCCCATAATCCCTCGCATCCAACATATGTTCAAGTGCAAATCCATTGCAGAGCTCATGTCATGGCATTCCTCCTCGATCAACCGATGGCAAGTGGAGAACTCCCGCAGACACTCTTGCGTGGAAGCATATTGAAGACACATGGCCAAGCTTCAAGGAAGAACCTAGGAACTTGAGACTTGGATTGGGTATGGACGGTGTGAACCCATTTGGTCTCAAAAGCACCTCTTACAGTGTATGGCTAGTGATATTGGTGAATTATAATCTTCCACCCTCTATGGGGATTAAGAATCAAAGGACATGTTATGTTATCTCTTCTAATTCCAGGAAAACATAAAGTCAAAAATCTTGATGTTTATTTGGAGCATTTGATTGACGAGCTAGAGATACTTTGGAGAGGTATCGAGGTGCATGATGTGAGCAGGCCTCCCTCGTCTCACGAGACTTCAACTGCAAAGCAATCTTGATGTGGATGATGCATGACTTCCTAGGCTATGGCGAGTGTTCAGGGAAGCATTGCACTTCTAATTATGAGTAGGCAAAGGATGTGGCACCCTAAACCCACCTTCAACTCTTAATTGCGTCTATTGTTCAGGTCTCACTACATCGGGTTACCATGCATGTCCTGTTTGTGGTCCTTCGCTTGTTGCCTCACGGGCAGTTGCATTGAATAAGGTCATCTATGAGAATCACTTGGAACTGCTGCGGCACACCCTGAAGATGTGAAACCCCCGTGCTAGCCCCCGCTGCTTTATCTCCCACCATCTCTATCAGGATGGCATTTGCTTGAGCTGGAGGTCTCTGCTTGCTTCTGCTGGTCCTGGGGAGGTCCCTGACCCCGATTCCCCTCATTGAATCGAATGACGTCTCCCTCTTTCCTCCCTATGCTTACACCATAATTCACAGGCCGAACCAATTCGATGCCCGTCTTTTCCACAGTAATCACACAGTGGCACACCCTGAGGTCCCCTCTGAAACCCTTGCTGCCCCTGCCAATTAGGTCTTGGAGCATATGGTCTTGGAGGCCTATTATAGGGAACATGCGGAACGGTCGGAACCACCGGATTAGCCTCTGCAACTTGCTGAGGTGGTGCTCTCTGTGAACCACATTGGGTGGCACCTTGCCTCTGTAGTTGGGGTTGTACCAACAGGCACCCGTAAGATGGCCTTCCTTCTCACAGATATGGCAGTACTATTTCTCCTTGGGCAAGACTGCTGCATACCCTAAGGCTTTAAGTTTGTGAAGAAGCTTTTTCTCCTTCTCCTCCCTAACCTGTTTCTCTTTATCTTTTTTCTGCTTAGCCTTCCTTGAGGCCTTTTTCTTCTCACTACGCTTCTCATCCTCCGATTCATCAGATGAGCATGCCGACTCGGCCTCACTATCCGAGCTGACTCAGTCGAACTATCCGACTCTGAGTCATCCTGCTTCCTGCCCTTCCGTTTGCCCTTCTGAATGCCCAGTCGCTTTTCCACCCGAGAGGCAGCAGTCACGAGGTTATCAAAGCCGCCTGCAATATCCACATTTGCGACAGCACTCTTCAAGTTCCTCCGCAATCCTTTGACAAAATAACTGGCAAGCAATTCATCCGAGGGTCTTTCATTACCCTGCAGTCTGGCAGCCAATCCCCGAAACTTCTGAGCATAATCTTCCACTAACAGATGCTTCTGTTCCATGGCCTTGATCTTTTTGACGATATCAGTAGGAGTTTTCTCCTTCCTGAACCGGGCCAAAAACGCATCCTTCAAAGCATTGAAATCTGCAAAGTGGGCCAAGCCATATTGGCTAAACCAACTCATTGCTACCCCCTCCAGGGTTGCGGCAAACTGCTGCAATTTCACCGGATCTCCAAAATGGGCAGGGTACCCACTGGCTTGCCATCGGGTCTCGAATTGAGCCACGTGACAGTCTGGGTCTTCCTTAGGCTTTGCCTTAAATTTGGCAGCCTTAACCGTTGGATTGGGTGGTGGTGCAGCCATGTTCATAACTCCTGGTAGTGGATTAGCTGGTGGCGGATTTTTCAATGGATCAAATTGCAACCGTCTCTGACTCCGAACAGGCGGTCTGGACAGAAATAGGGCACCAACAAATTGATGCAAATGCCGCCGGGCTTGTTCCGGGCTAACGACATTCTGCCCCGGACCTTCTGCAAGTGGTGTTGTATGCTCGACAGCGTCAGCCTCGTCCACGCCGGCTTGCGCCAATTGGCCCTCAATTACGCCAGCAGAAACTGACGTAACTGCCACAGGTGGCGCTTCCGCAGCATCACCGCTTCCACTGCTAGAAGCTTCTGACCTGTCATATCTGTGCTTCCTGGCTTGAGCCCTCGTGAAATGAATGGGACTAGTGTGCCTCGCCCTATCTGACATTCATGCGAAACACAAACAGCACAGCACAACACAACCCCATACCCAACAAATACAAGACAATGCTGAGTATGCGAACACCGCAGGATCGCCAATGTGTACCTGGGCACTAAATGCCTGATACTTGGTAATGGAAATCTCATACAAGAACAAACACTAGCACAAAGACATTCCCTTTAGCAGAAAATCATAACAGTAAAACGGAATACAAAACATCATATAGCAAATCCGCTAACACACAATAACCCTGAACAGATGATCAGAATTCATTCATGTCATAATCATGCAAGGGATTACATTCCGCTTCTTCATCTTCTGCAATTCTAAATATCCGTTATGCGCCTTCCCTGATCAACTAACTACATCCCTTCATATCTATCACTTCTCATGAATTCCTAAGCAACTACCCAAAAGGATCATTCACATACATAGAATTCGGATATTCCAACTTAGGTAAAGTTAACCCCTAACATTCACCTTAGGCAAGGCTACCCCCTACCAACCAAGGCATCGATCTGGAGTAGAATACTCCTCGCCTACCAAGTATCAATAAGGCGATAGGCCAACATTAAAGCACATCATAGACTTGTATTGCCATTTATTGTAGGCTTTTTTTTAAAAATCTATTTCTTTTGATCTTCGCTCCTGAACTATAATTTGTCTTGCATCCTTTCGACAAAGGGGTAAAAGCTATGTCCTAGAGGTCAACACACACATGGCCAGGTGTCAAACATTAAGATAGTTTGATCCTAGACCTAAGACAATCGTATTCCAAGGTTAACTAAAGACTGCATGCATTCTCAAGAATATATCCAATAAAGTTAAGCTCATTAATGATTTACACTAGCATGCAAGCAACTTCAAAAACTAAGTAGTACATTAACAATTTCCATGTGGTCATGCATTATAGTTTATGCAATTAATTGAACAGTAAAAACGAAAGAGAGTGGGTATGGAAGAATTACACCTGTATTTTGGAGATCTCCTTGATTCGATGAGAGAAATGCCCGCAATTTGATTAGATATTTATGTATGAGCGTTGCGGCTATTTCAGGACTTGAAAGCGAACCCACCTCAAACTTTTCAACCTGTACAATCAACTAACAAGCACTATACCTCGATCAGTGTGAAAAATTAAAGACTCGTTTAAGGAATCCAAACTAGAAAAAACTTGAAAACACTAACCTACTACAGTCACCACACTACTACTGAGGATATGGTAAGAGGATGTTGTAGAGTCCTGGCTCTAGCCCTAAGGCTAAGCCTCTATCCGCATCATCCAAATAAATAAAGTCAACCTCAGTAGTGCCATGAGTTTCATCCGTCCATTCATCATTGTCAGATATTTCCTTTTCATTTTCCCATCCACATAAACTCATCAAGAATGTAACCATGCGAGGATAGTCATCTTGTGGAAAAGGAAAGCATTGGGCTATCGGGGATATTTCCTCTATGGAGTAGGGGTCAGTCATGGTCAATAGGCGAATTAGCCATTCTAATTCCTCAATATTTTCCTCTCTGGCTAGTACATCTATATGATCCCATTCAGTTTCAATTACAGGATAGCACATGTGAAATATCTGAGAAAGGTATAAATGATACCTCTCACCAAAGGTGGGAGTGGATGGAGTGTATGATAATCGTGCATCTGCCATATCTGCAAACACAGATATAGCATCAATAGGTTTATGACAGGTCAATCTAGTTCTTGATTGTATACGGATATTTCTCCTCTTTTTGTGCTCTTGCTTTTTTTACTATTTTTTATTTTTCTTTTCTTTGTTTTTTTTAAATGTATGAAGCTATATATATACATCCCCTTGAATTTGGCAATTACATGGTCAAGGGAGAAGGTTATAAGGAGAAAGCATTAGAATGTTGAGCGTGAGTACATGCTCCCCCTTTCCTTGGGTAGATCATATTATTTGCAATGATGTTGCAGGCTCTTGGAACCAATTTGTCCAGCGGGTCATAGGTTGTGATGTGGGCAGATAGCTTTTTATGACCCTTTTGGCCACATCCAATTGTAGAGATGGTAGTGTACGCTCCCATTACGAATGGAGGAAATGGTTTTCGACGATACTATTACAAGGGGAGACGTAGACTCATCGGTTTTTTGTTGGGTGTTGACAAGAGTAGGTGTAGAGCATGTAGAAACTTCTATATGAGTGTGTGCCTGGCATGAGGAGCTAGAAGCTTCATGTGGCTCCCCCCTTCCTGAGCTAGGTGGTAATGATCGATATCGTTTGGGAATCCAAACTAACTCTGGAAGAAGTGGTGCGGAGCACTCTGTTACCTTTCCCTTACCATGGTCTTGAATTGTCATTAGGGTGGCAACAATTGGTTTGCAAGGTTTTACAGGTGATGTAGAGGGATTCAACTTATGTTTAGGGACCCAAATCTGGTCATTCCCTTTGTAATACCCTTGGGCTACTAATAATTTTTTAGGGATCTATCGCGATGTTACATTGCCCTTTCTCGAGTGGGTAGCTGCTTTCCTTTTACGAGGCTTCTTGGTGGAGATTGAGCAGGGGAAGTAGCTATTATCAAAGCTTTTGGGATCCATTTGTATGTGTTTTTTGGCATAGTAAGCGAAGCTTTAGAGACCACCCTGCATGTTTCCACTCTTGGCGTTGAAGCGTTAGAGGGGTGGCAAACAATCAAAGATGGTTTTGCCACTGGACTTGGTGATTTTTCGTTATCCAGCATTTTGTCCAGAGTCGATGGCTTAGGAGCAGGATTTTGACCGGTCATACTGAGTGTTGGTTCTTGCGTTGTGACTCGTCTGGTTGCCCAATCGATATTGCACTTGGTGGCCAACATCCATTTGCGCCCTAAGTTTATAGTGCCTTCCATGGTACCAGCAGGCATAACCAAAAAGCTTTGAATTACGGTCCCCTTGTCATAGGCAACCGGAGTGTGCAGAATTCCTGAGACAGGGGTTTTCTTCTTGTTGATACCTTGAACTTGGATAGCACTCTTGGATAAAGATGGTTTTCCAAGTTGACACCACATGCCATATGATAACAAATTGTGTTGAGCTCCTGTATCCAATAATGCATTATACAGCACCTCCCCGTAAGGACTCTGTAACTCAATTGGGTATCTTAGAGGTGGGTCAGATTCTAGTGCATCCTCCTCTGCTTCCTCGAAAAATACTTGCGTAATTCCCAAGTTGGCTTCTCGTTGTCACCTAGCACGCTGTTGATGTTCTTTGGCTTCAACTCTCGCTTGTATTTTCTTAAGCTCAGCTTGTTCTTTAGCTGCCTTCTTTTGATGGATTGCATATAACTCCTCTTGGCTTAGGGGGTCATAGTATCTTTTGAATTTACTCCCATTAAGGAATCCAATGGTTTCAACTCCGTCGAGAGTCTCCACTCTGATGGTACCTTGCAGGGTAATTTCACATACTCTATACGGTCCCTTACCAGCATATTTGAGCTTCTTCTTTTCGTTTCACACTCCATACATCAGGACTTTATCCCCAACCTTGATGTTTTTGTCCTTTAGGTGGTGATCAAACCATTTTTTCCTTCTATCCTTCTCCACAAGGGCATTGTACACAGCCAATTGTCTTTCTTCGTTTAGTCGCTCAAGGATATACAGTCGCTCTACTAAGGGATTACCATCCCAACCCTCTTGAGTAGCAACACGAAGACTAGGAATGACAAATTCCCATGGCATGACTGCTTCTTGGCCATATACCATTTTGAATGGTGTGCAATTAATAGCCACTTTGTACGCAGTACGATAGGCCCATAAAGCTGTTGTAAGCTTTAGATCCCAATCCATGCGATGAGCTTCAACTGTCTTTGTCAAAACAGAGATTAAGGTCTTGTTGGTACTCTCGACTTGGCCATTCGCTTGCGGATAATAAGGAGTAGATTTATGATGGGATATCATGAAATTGTTGTGAGCTCCTTAATCACGTCATTTATAAAATGCGTCCCATTGTCGCTCACAAGTTCAAAAGAACAACCAAAGCGTCTGATTATATTTTCAAAGAGGAACTTGGCTGTTGTCCTCGCATCTGCCTTATGTGTCGCTCTTTCGCTTCAGCCCATTTGGTCATATAGTCAGTGGCCACAATAATATAGCGAGATTGTGTGTTTCGGACCGCTGGGCTAATTGGACCTACAAAGTCTAAACCCAACTTTTCAAATGGTTGGTTTACTTTGATCAGATGTAGGGGCATCTGATCTTTCCGCTGGGGTTTCTTGTATCGTTGGCATTCATCGCATCCCTTCACAAAGAGTGATGCATCTTGGAACATAGTGGGCCACCAATACCCTGATTGTAAGATCTTTCACGCAGTTAAGTCTCCTGAGAAGTGACCACCGGCTACGCCCATATGTGCCTCTTGCAAAATGTATAGATACTCATCCTCTCGGGCACAACGCCTAAGAATGTCATCCTTTCCTCTTTTATAAAGAGTCCCGGCTATCAGGCAATAGGATTCGCATTCTTTAATCAGCTTTCGAGCTAGATCTTTACGAAGCTCCTTGGGTGGAAAGCCATTAACCAAAAAGTTAACAATCTTCTTACTCCATTCAGGCATTGTCTCCACCATGAACAGGGAAGTGTCAGGTAAGTCATCATCAACCCCTGTAGGAGCCTCACCATTAGGTATGCGAGACAAATGATCAGCCATAACATGTTTCTTGCCAGGTCTCACAACAACAGTGAAATCAAACTCAAGAAGAATCAATAGCCATCGTGTGATTCTTCCTGTGGAGCATGGTTTGTTTACTAGATACAACAATGCTTGATGATCCACATAGAAAACAAACTTGGTGGCAAGGAGGTAATAACGAAATTTCCTTACTGCATATATCATTGCCAACCCTTCTCGCTCCGTAGTGGTGTAGTTCATCTCAGCATCATTCAACTGGCGACTGGCAAAGCTAATGGGGTAGTCTAGCTTGTGTTCTCCAGGTTGAGTTAACACACACCCAATAGCAAAGTTTGATGCATCAATATGCACATGGAAGAGTAAATCCCAGTTAGGCATTCTCAAGATTGGAGCACTCGCCAAGGCCTTCTTTAATAGCTCATAGGCACGGTCACATTCTTCAGTCCAAATAAACTCGATGAGAAGCTTATACAATGGTCGAGCTATCTCGACGAAGAATAGAATAAATCTTCGATAATAACCAACGTGGCCCATAAAGCGTTGGACTCCCTTATAGTTGGTGGGTGGGGGCAATTCCAGATGAC
Organism: Cibotium barometz; assembly: GCF_041138505.1. NCBI lineage: Eukaryota > Viridiplantae > Streptophyta > Polypodiopsida > Cyatheales > Cibotiaceae > Cibotium > Cibotium barometz. The sequence goes on along the minus strand of NC_141048.1, from coordinate 351,542 downwards.
CTTGATTTTACTCTCGTCAGTGAAAATCCCATTTTTGGACACTATATGCCCTAAGATAACTCCGTGTTTAACCCAGAATTGGCATTTGAAAGGATTCAATGAGATGCGATATAATCTACACCTTTCAAATATTTTTCGTAAACACATCAAGTGCTCGTCCCAAGAGGAATGAACACAAAGATCATCTAAGAAAGCTTCACAGAAGTCCCTTAGATATTCCTTAAAGGCCGTGTTTATCAATCGTTGGAATGTTGCAGGTGCATTGGTCAAGCCAAAGGCCATGACGCGAAAGGCAAACACTCCAAACTCCGTGATAAATGTTGTTTTAGCTTGGTCCTCGACTGCAATTGTGATCTGATTGTAACCCGAGTACCCATCTAAAAAGCTATATGCCTCCTTGCCTGCCACTCTTTCAAGCACATGTTCAGAATATGGCAAGGGGTAATGATCCCTTCTGGTGGCTGCATTAACCTTTTTGAGATCAACGCACACTCTGAGTTTCCCATTCTTCTTTGGTACGATGACTATCGGAGAAACCCATTCTGAGTGCTCAATAGGGTATATGAATCCACATTTTACAAGCTTTTCAATTTCCTCTTGTACAATCTTTGCGTACTTAGGATTCATTGGGTAGGGACGTTGCTGGACTGGTTTAGCAGTGCTAATCATTGGAATCGTGTGTTGCACCACCGAGGGTGGAACACCCTTCATATCATGATATGTCCAGGCAAATATGTCCTTGAATTCCTTAAGAAGCTTCATAAGTGCAGCTTCCTCTGACTTGGTGAGGTCTTGAGCAATAAAAACTGGTTTAGACTCCTCACCCGGATCTGCTAAGTCTATCTCCTTAACTACCGCAGGGCCATCGTAGACACCGCTACTCCCATTGGTAGGCGTTCGTTGGGCTTTTGTGTAGACCACCTTACGTTCCCCTGTGGGTGAATGATTTGAAATGCTCGGGTGCAGGGTGTAAGTCTACTGGTTCTTGTTGTGCCAGGCTTTTTTCTTTTAATTCCGCCTCCTTTTGTTGCTGAGCTAATTCTTGGTTTTGCCGCCTTCTTGCAGTACGACTTAGTTTCGGCTTCTCTTCGATTTCTAATTGGGCGACGTCATGAGTTTGCGGAATACACCACATGACACTTTGGAGGTATTGTCCCCAATTATCTGCTAACTTTCGATGAGCGTCAATAGCTCCTACATAACTAAGCCATTCTGCAGTGGATCTCTCTTTGTTTATTGCATTGCGTACATTAGCTCGATAGCGTTGGCGCTTATGTCTCGTTTTCTTCTTACCAAGTTTTTGATTTTTGTTTCTGTCAGATTCGAACTCACTTGGTCGATTTTCACTTGTGTCCCCCTCACTTTCGGATGAACTGCAGGAGGTCACCGTCCTAGGCCTTGAGCACATTGCTTCCACATTTGGGTGAATATTTGATTCATCCCCCCCATCAGGCTCAAGGTCAGTTTCTTCTTGAGATTCATACTCAGAGTTGCATCGGTCAGAGTCTTCGCTGCTTTCAGTGTCAGTGGAGTTGGCCACTTTCTTGCCATCAGGAGTCAAGTGCATAACACCTATCATGTTTATTGGCACTAACGGTGGCATATCTTGCCCCTCAGGTGTTACCCAACTTGTGCCTCTATTTCCCCATGTGTCTATGGTGGCTGCCGCTAGGTGTACCCAATCCATGTTATCCGACTCAGTCATACCCGGTAGGACATCCATATAAGGAGAATCTTTCCCATCATCAGTCTCTTTTTTGCATGTATAGCAATACCTTAATGGGGCGGAGTGAATAGTGGTATCCGATCGATTATCAATGATAACCTTGCTTCCTAAAGGATGTGCACGACCATTCTCAAGATCAACTCGAATGACAGAGTCCTAGAATTGTAGATAGACATGGTTTTTGGACCAGTCATGCACCATTTGTGCTTCCCTCATGAAAGGACGTCCTAAGATCATTTGATATGACATAGGATGCTTGGAGAAATCCATTACAATGAAGGTATGTTTTACCTTGTATCCCAGGACCTTGATCTTAAGGTCCCTTAACATTCCAATAGGTTTAGCTATGGTTCTGTTTGCCATCTTAACCACTATGTTTGTGACTTCGAGGTGAGGTCTCCCCATAGATTCCCAACAGTTTTTAGTCACAATGCTCACGCCAGCACCACCATCAAGGATTCCCTTTAGAGTTAATCCCTTGGTAGTAATGGGGAGGGTTGCATTAGATTCGTCCCCTTCAAAGTATTGTCCCAACTTGTTAACAGGTATTTCCACGACCGAGTTTTCATATAGGTTGGGTTGTAGATCCCAATGCTCCCCTTCATCTTGAAGCGTGTCAGGTCTATCCATATTTGCAAATTGTGGTAGCCCCGCCTTCAGTTCTCCATTGAGAAATGCCCGAAGAGCCAAGAATAGCTCAGGATCTCCGTATAATTTGGATATGATCGTGGTTCTGATTTCAGAGGACATGAAATCCATTAGCTTAGACACATTCAACGGTACTTTTCGAGACATCGCCCCTTGACTAGGGATTGGTGAAGATGGAATCACTTCCTCTTTGATGGGGTCAGGCATTCTCTCACTAAACATTCTTTCAAGCAAAAAGGGTGTTTGCCCACTTCCTGATGTCCTATCCTCACTTTCTTCCCGAATGATACTAGGTATAGCTAACGGTTTATGGTTCCTGTGAGGCTGAACTTGCGTAGGAAACACTGTGTCTGGAATTTTGATTTTTCTCGGGTTTGTTGGCTCCAGTTCTCTTTGTGTTTCTTCCACCAAACCCCTTAAGTGTTGCACTTGTTCAATCTCCTCAACTGGGTTTGGGTAAGCTCCAATCTTTTTCTTAAGGGTTTTTGGCCCACAAGGCTTGTCTTGGGGAGTCTCAGTCAGTTTGGGTGGTCGAGAGGGCATTAACTGACTTGGTTGTGGGGCCGAGGAAGTTTCCTTCTGTTTTCCTTTATTTATATACTCGTTTGATTCTCCTTTATTGAGCTCCCGAGTGGGTTCCTCCCTTAAGGTAGTGGCTTTGGTCCCCATGGTTTCTATTGAATCAAAATCATCTTCAGGATCATTTATATACACGGGGTCGTCTCCTGTCCCTATGTTAGTATTTGAACTAGGCTTGGAGATCGTGGCATTAAGCGATCTCTTCCGCCGTGTTTTCTTTTTCTTTGCCTGAGCGATTGATGCATTATCCCTCTCTTCAAGAATATAGTTTTGATTTTGAAGCATTGACCGTGTAACTACATTCGCGGGTACAATGGGTGTGGTTCCTCGTGCCTGGTTGGTGACATCAACCAAATTCAATGGCGTAATCTTGGGTGCATTAGGATTATGTGGACATTGAGCAATTAAATGATCTATGCCACAACGATTACATGTAAGTATCGGCATTCTCGATGTGCTCCCTTGATTTGGTTCCATCTCAGTAGCGATCTTCTGTAGCCTCTTAGGGCACTCCGCTACACGATGTGGTCCACCACAATTGTAGCATTGAAGAGGTGGTCTCCTCGCCAAGGTATTAAGGTTTTGCCCTCTTGTGGCGAGATCAGCTGCTTGATATACAGGCTTGACTTGCCCGAAATGATCCTCCATGTAGTATTGGGGAGTCATTTCAAACGTATCAATCCCATATGGACCAGTGGGGTCTATCTCCTCTTCATAATCCCCACACGCACTATGTGACTCACAACCCATCTGGTTTATTGGGGTAATGTGGAGGTTGTGGTCCTAGTTGCTCGACAGGTTGTGCAGGCATTAGCGCGGGTACTTGAGGTGTGTTTGACCAGGCTAGTGGTGCCTGATTTGCCAACATTCGCTTAAGTACTAGGCAATCCTTAGATTGATGGCCGTACTTACCACATGCATTGCAATTCCCATTGAATTTGACTCTGAATGTGGGACATTCACTCGTGCTATGTGGTCCTAAGTGATAAAAAACAGAAGCAGGATGAAACACACACAAGAGAAGCAAACCCTAATCCATATCCATCAATCATAAAGAAGGAGAGAAGCCATAGTCACCATCTCTCTCACACACACAAAGGAGAACACAACATAGTGTTATGTCCACACTACAAAGTAAACCTAATGTAATGTCCACACCACACATGACCAGCTGGATGCGGTCATAAACACACCACACGATATCTATCTACCATACTGTCACTCTGTCCCAGCACCCATGTGCTATTCTCCAGCTGTATACGAGCTTGACATTTCAACACTCCCCCTCAAGCTCGACATGTCCATCTCTAGGACTCCCAATCTGGTACGAAAATACTCGAACTTATCCTTACCAAGTGCTTTGGTAAAGATATCTGCAACCTGCTCATCTGTCTGCACATATGTCAAATCAACATGCCCATCTAGCACTTTCTCTCTGATGAAGTGATAGTGGACCTCAATATGTTTGGTCCTGGCATGATAAACTGGGTTGCTAGCAAGCTGAATACTACTCATGTTGTCACAATGAATGACAACTCTCATATCACTCTGTAACCTGACATCATCTAGCAACTTCTTCAACCACATAGCCTCACATGCAGCTATGGCTGCTCCACGATACTCTGCCTCTGTGGTAGATAAAGCAACTGTAGGTTGCTTTTTACTGCTCCAACTCACAGCTCCACTACCAAGGCTGAAAACATAGCCACTGGTAGACCGCCTGTCATATGCACTACCGGCCCAATCTGCATCTGTATATCCATAGACATGCATGTCTTTTCCTACCTCATAGAAAAGACCATAATGCACGGTAGTTTTGACATATCTCAGAATACGTCTCACAGCATCCAAGTGAGGTTTACGAGGACTTTGCATAAACTGACTCACCAAACCAACTGCGTAACTGAGATCTGGCCTCGTAATGGTCATATAGATAAGGCTACCAACCATTTTCCTGTACATGATGATATCATCAAGCTCATCACCCAAATCAGCCCTAAGCTTCATGTTTTGCTCTAATGGTGTCAACATTGGTTTGCATGCACTGTCATACCATACTTTGCCAGCATGTCAAGTGCATATTGCCTTTGCACCAACCATATACCCTTGCTTGTTCTAATCACCTCAATGCCAAGAAAGAACCTTAAATCACCAAGGTCTTTCATATCAAACTCTTTGCATAAAGAGGCCTTAACCTCATCAATGCCTTTCCCACAATCACCTGTGATAATCAAATCATCAACATAAATGACTATCATCACGATACCATCATGTGTCTTCTTCACATAAAGTGAAGAGTCTGCATTTCCAACCATAAATCCAATACTGACAAGATATCTGCTGATCTTGTCACTCCAAGCACGAGGTGCTTGCTTCAAACCATAGAGTGCTTTCTTTAACCTGCAAACAAAAGTCGGATATTTTGGATGTACATATCCTTCTGGCTGTTCCATGTACACCTCTTCTTGTAGTTCACCATTCAAGAAAGCATTTTTTACATCCATTTGATGTAAAGCCCAACCTTTTTGTGCTGCTAGTGCAATGATAGACCTCACTGTAGCCATCTTAGCCACTGGACTGAAAGTTTCATCATAATCAAGACCATAAGTTTGTGCATATCCTTTAGCGACCAGCCTTGCCTTATGTCTCTCTATGCTGCCATCTGACTTGCACTTTACCTTATACACCCATTTGCAACCAATTGCATTCTTTCCTTGAGGTAACTCAGCTAATTCCCATGTATCATTTTTGTCCAAGGCATCCATCTCTTCATCCATGGCTTTCTTCCATACATGGTCTCCAATAGCCTCTGTATAGCATGTAGGCTCCACATGCTTTACCATAGATGTCATGTATGCATAGTGCATAGCAAAATCTCTATATGTCAATCTTTCAACTGGATATCTGACTCTTTGGGATCTCCGCAATGCATGCGGGTCACTCTGTACACCTGTAACACGAGCATGTGGTGGCACATATCTATCCTGCCTAGCACCAGGTGTGCGTAAAATAGGTATGCTGAGCTCCTCATCCAAGCTCTCAGAACTAGATGACTCATAACCTGTGATCCCAATTCCTTCGACTTTCTTCTTGCCTTTATCCATAGCACTACTCCCAGTGCTCACACTCCCATGCCTCAAACGTCCTGACCATGGACGTACACTGCTACTCTCAGCTTCTGCTGGCCCAGACATAGTAGTAGAACTAGAACTTGCTTGTGATGGCAAGTTCACAGGCACATTAGCCTCAAGTGTGTCAATGACTCCCTCATCTCTTGCTTTGTACCAACTAGCAAGCTCATCAAACACCACATCACGTGAGATGACTACTTGTCTAGTTTGAGGGTTATAACATTTGTAGGCCTTTCGATCCTGTGCATATCCAACAAATACACATTTCTCTGCCTTAGGATCCAACTTCCGTCTTCTTTCATCAGGCACATGGACATAAGCTACGCATCCAAAGACTTTGAGATGTCTAATGTCTGGCCTGTAACCTGTAAGCCGCATCTCTGGCGTGCTTCCATGAATGGCTGCTGTAGGTGTTTTGTTCAGAATATACACTGCAGTAGCACATGCTTCTGCCCAATAGTAGTCTGGCATGCTCTTTTCATTGAGCATTGCCCTTGCCACTTCACATATGACTCGATTCTTTCTCTCAGCCACACCATTCTGCTGAGGTGTATACCTACATGTCAACTGTCTCCTTATCCCATGGTTCCGCAAGAAATGCTCAAAAGCTTTTGAGGTGTATTCACCACCTCCATCTGTTCTCAGACACTTAATCCAACAGCCATATTGTTTTTCTACAAGAGCTTTGAAATCCATGAATTTTTCCAGCACTTCACTCTTCTCTCTCAAAAAATATATCCATGTCATCCTGCTGAAGTCATCTATAAATGTCACATAGTATAGACTTCCTTTGATAGATGGGTTTTGTGCTGGGCCCCATACATCACTGTGCACTATCTCAAGTGGTCTATTACTCATGTTTCCTTCTCTAGGAAACTTCAACCTTGCCTGCTTTCCAAACTGACAGGCTTCACAAACATGCATATGTCCATCATATTTAAATCGAGGCAATCCACTGACAATGCCTCTTGTTTGCATGTTCTTTAATCTCTGTATATTGACATGTCCAATCCTCTTGTGCCACATGTCAATGTCCTGCACAATCCCATTGCTCTTTGAAAACATGGCTGAGCTCAATTTTGGTATGCCTGCATCCAATTTGAACAACCTTCCTTCCTTCTTGCCCTTGGCAATCAATCTACAGCCATGCTTAAAGTCTTCCACAAAACAGCCATTCTCATTGAATCTTACTTGTAATCCCTGCTCAACCATTTGGCCTACTGATGCCAAATTCTTTGTGATGGATGGTACATATAACACTTCTGACATATTCTTCACATTTCCATCATGCATCCTCAAAGGCACACTGCCAACATGTGTTATAAGATGCTGAGTATCATCTCCTGTGACCACATAACCATTTGTATCCAATGGTTGCATCTTCTCAAACCACTCACCATGACATGTCATGTGGTTTGAGGCACCTGAATCCATATACCATGACTCATCTCCTGCATTCTGAGAATCCATTGTCCCCATAACATGCTTCATTGCAAAAAGATGATTTGAACTCCCATCATTGTTACTGGTAGATGCATAATTTCCATGTTGTGGTCTTCCATTCCTGACATCATTTTGCTTTTTGTAACAATCTTTTGCCATATGTCCAAGTTTGCCACAATAGTGACATTCAATCCCATTCAAATTTTGTTGAGGACCTTGCCATCGTCCTCTACCACGAGCACCTGTTCCAAATCTCCCCCTATGGGATTGAAATCCACGACCTCCACGTGATCCAAATGATGATTGTGAATTCTGAAAATTCTGATTTGATTGTGGTTGAGTAGACCTGTCATTCCAACCACGTCCTCCACGGCCTCGAGGGGTAAATCTCCCCCTGCCTCGAAAGCCTCTAGATGAGTAAAAAGCCTGATTCCTTGCATGCTCATCATTGCTTGACGAGGATGCACCACCTGTAACACTCATACCACCAAGACCAAGCTTCAATTCTTCCACAATGAGCAATGACACAAGCTCATTAAAGTCTGGCATTCCTCCCAACCTTACTGAGATGGAAGTGTCAAAGGATTTGTATTCTTTGCCTAAACCACGCAATGTGAGAGCAACCAAATCATCATCATCCATTGGGGCATGGATTGATGACAAGGAATCTGCATAACCCTTGATTTCCTGAACATACTCATGTATACTCCTATTCCTTCGTGTTACATTGTGAATCTGTTGCTTTAATTGTATCTTTCTTGCACCAATGTCTGTCTCATACATTCGGCACAATATACCCCATGCTTCTTTCGGTGTATCTGCATCTTGGATGTGAATAAGCAAGGCATCTGTTACACATATTGAAAAATAATGCAACACCTTCGAAGACCGCTCTACCCATTGCTTGTGAGCCAGTAACTGAGCATTATTTGGTTGAGGAGGTAGGTATGGATCCGAGTCTTCCTCCGAGACAAGACTCCATAAACCTTTGCCTTTCAAAAAACTCTTCATTCGAAACTTCCACACTTGAAAGTTAGTGCGGTCAAGCTTCTCTCCAACAATCTGTATCGGACCATCTCCCATTGTTGCAAAAATATAGTAGATGTACCCCTTTGACAAGTTGTATGCCGGACTTGTAAAGCTTCAAATCTCTCCACAAATCACATCAAATGCTTGCAAATTGTGTGCATTAACATCCCACAATAATGCATCAACAATTTATACTTGATCAAAGTTGAAACCAAATGATACTTCTTCACAAAAAAAATTTCTGGTTTTTTTTTCGCCAGTAATTTCTCGCCAGTAACCAGTCAAGATTATGCTCTAAATCCTTCAAATCTTGTCCAAATTCAATGATTCAACTTGAATTGGCTTCCCAACACATTGCTCCAACATATCCTAGAAGGGTTTGATCAAATTCTTCAAGATGAATGAGAACCACCAATTTTTGTAGCTCCCTGGTTTGCTTTTTTCTGCATCTGTCAGGTACCACCTCTCACTAAAAGTGCTCTATCTCCTTCAAATCTTATCCAAATCCAAAACTTTTTGAATAAAAAGTTTAGCAACTCATAGGACTTTACTTGTACCAAAGGAATTAGGCCAATTTGATATAGACAAAGATTAATGCCTTGATTAAAAATGCTCTATTTCTGGACAGACTTTCTGCAAACCTGCAAACCTCTGCTAATTGAGTTCAATGAGCTCCAAATTCATCAAATTAGCTACAACCAAGCATCACAAGACCTTAGAAATGTCTTTGCTAAACTCCCCAAGCTTTGAATGGCATAAAATGGAGTAGTAATGAGTGAATTAGACCAAATACTATGCAACCTGTCCAAGAACCTGCTTCATCATGCGCCGCCTGCTCCTGGAGCTCTAGGGAAGAGGGGTTATCACAATTGAGTTGATAGGTCTCTTAGAAATGACCTAATTTATCACGGGTATGAAGGGCTAGCTCCAATTTTGAGTAGAATTGCCACAATTGATCCTCCACACGGGGCATATATTCTCTGGTTTGCAGGAGTCAAAAAAACAGAATTTTTCTTTCACAAATCTTCTGAAATACATCAATGTTTCATGCAATGGTTTGCTCCAGTGTTGCTAATACATGTGCCCTTTCACAATACATGAGAACCTCTGTGTTTCCTTTGTATTTGTCCCAATACATTTGACAAAATACATTCCTTCACAAGCTTTCCATGAAAGCTTCAAAACCAGAAATTTTCTGCTTGCTTTATGCACTTCAATCTTCACTGAACTTGCTCTTTGATACCTGCAATCCGCAGAGGGGGTCTTGCTACACTCACCAATGGTCCTTAGCTCTCAGATCTGATGCCGGTGTGTGCTCCACAGCTTCTCCTTTGCTCCAAGCTCCAATGGCTTCCTTCACAACTTTTTCTTCTTCTTCCCTCTTCTCTCACTCATTCTCACAACACAGCTAATGAGCTCTTGGCTCTGATACCATGATAAAAAACAGAAGCAGGATGAAACACACACAAGAGAAGCAAACCCTAATCCATATCCATCAATCATAAAGAAGGAGAGAAGCCATAGTCACCATCTCTCTCACACACACAAAGGAGAACACAACATAGTGTTATGTCCACACTACAAAGTAAACCTAATGTAATGTCCACACCACACATGACCAGCTGGACGCGGTCATAAACACACCACACGATATCTATCTACCATACTGTCACTCTGTCAGCACCCATGTGCTATCCTCCAGCTGTATATGAGCTTGACATTTCAACACTAAGCACACCGAACACCATTGTTGCTCTCTTCTTGGATACATATGGCTATTCTGAGGAGCTCGATTACCCCTAAAGTATTCTTGGAGAGCCTTAGTAAGGTCGGTCACAGACATTTCGGATATCTTGGGCTCCTTGGCAATAGGTTTTACTGTCATTGGCTCGTGCCCAGATACTTTCGAACTAACGGATTTTGTTTCTGAAGACACCTTTTTACCTGCAATCATCAAGTTGTCTTCTAACTGGATTGCATTGGCAGACTGCTTCCCACGTTGTAAGACCTCTAATGACTAGGCCATTGTAAATGTCCTCGTGGCGCAATCCTCGGATGAATCTATCGAGGAGTTGGTTGTTATTGAAGCGTTCATCGGGAGTGCAGCGAGAATTTAGATGCTTCAATCGACTTATAAAGTCTCTCACTGACTCCCCTTCCTCGCGTTCAGCTTTTTGGAGTTGAGATGCTACTTCCCAAAGCACACCCTCACGTATGTATTCTTTCAAGAACAATCTCTTGAGAGTGGGGTAGTGAGTGCGCTCTTCAACCCTTAAGGTTCGATACCAATCTCCGGCCTTCCCACTCAAGGTTAAGCCTAAGGCTTTACACTTATGCAGCTCATTGTGCTCTTCCAAGGAATCACACACGTGTTCAAAGACTTCAATGTGCTTCCTAACATCTTCATTACCACTGAAGTTTTGAGTGAGCTTAGCCACGTGTACAGCCTTGCTTCTAGGTTCTCTCTCAGGCATGCCCCGCATGTTTTCCGCAATAGATCGTCCGATCGTCTGAGCAAATGCTGCAAGATCACCTAGGTGAGCAGGCATAGCTGGTGGAGGCACTTCTGGGATAGCCTGGCTGATAGGAGTTGGCGTTGGTCTGAGTATGTTGGTGGCAAATGACGTAGGATATGATATGTGACTAGGCCTAGCTCCTCTTGGATAAGGGTTGTGATAAGGCGGTCGTGGAGCATACGCCATTGGCATACTAAGAGGCGTAGGAGCTACATGAGCATGAGTAGCGATAGGCACATATGGTTGATAGGCACTGGCACGCACTGTTGTATGTACTGTTCCACTAGGTAGCGGCGTCGTACTAACTACAGCGGTAACAGGTGCACTTTTCGTTATGCTCATCATTGGGGTAGGCATTGTGGGTTCCTTAATGGAAAGTTGAGCCAAGGTTGGAAAGCTAAAGTTACTGCTCATGGGCTCAACCTGCATTGAGACTCCAGGCAAAACAACATACGAAGGGTCTATGGGACTCACCGAGGGAGTCTCCAATTGTGATAGGGTTGGTTGTTTGGCCTTGCCCGTATCCAAAAATCTCATAGGGCCAGTGGAAACTAGGTTCACTCCCCTATTTTGCCTCTCAAATTGGATAGTTCTATGAATAGCCTCACATATCATGTGTTGTTGGTCCTCTAGATTAGTGGCGCTAGATGTAGATCGTAGGACTTCTAACCAACCTACATGGTATATGTAACCCGTGTATAGGTCAGTTAGAGTCTCTGTGTGTAGATCATATTTCCAATTTTCATTGAGAAATATCCCATCTAGACTTGGTGTGCCAAACGGTTCTCTTGAAGTGGACGCAATGTCACTTCTTATGGATTGTCTAGGGACCTCTACTTTAGGAAGAGCATCGGAAGGTGGTAGCTCAGTAGGGCCCTCATTAAACGAAGTGGGTAGAATATCCACATGGACACTCTTTGGGAGGGTAGGGTCTACATGAGATGTGAATGGCGAATCCACTACCCCTCCTTCTTCATTTACTTCGCTTGTCGCATGTTCAGAGTGCGTAGCTCTACTAAAGGTCTCTATTAGACGACTAAACATGCTAGATCCGGGTTGTGGGGCCCACACTAGCATGTTTTGGCTTGTCTCCTCAGGGTTCTTGGTAGGGTGTCCTTCCATGGCTTCTGAGTCAGAGGACGAGTCACTAGCCGCTATTCGTGGATCTTGGGTTGCACTCCCTTGGGTTCCAGCCGAAGGCCAAGATGCCAACGTGGAGGGATGGTGTGAGCCTGCATAAACTGAAACGCTTTCTAGTGGCTCAGACTCTAGCACCCGACCAGAGCGTAGATGCATGTGACGTGGGTACCCTACGGGCGTTGGTGACTACCTTTGAAGCCCACACAAGTGGTTTCTTAGGTGTTTCACACCCCGTTTTTACTTGTTTTTGGATTGTTTTTAACCCGTTTATGACCCCCTTACTTATGGTCGAACCTGGACTAGGGTGTGTGATAGCTCGAAACGAGCGTATCGTTCAAAGGGTCCTAGTGTGCTTTACAACACCGTGTTCGCCTATCTAGAGCTCCTGTAGTCCTCAAAACAGTCCGTTTCCCTTGGGGGGAAGGGGCGAAAGCCTATTTGCTTGTGGAGGAAAGGGTGAGGGCTTTATCCCACATGCTCACTTTACTCCTTGGGGAGTGGGCTACATATAGGACACAACTTCCCATAAGCTCTCACTTGAAAGAAAGCTATGGAGGCTCACTCTTCTATATATATATATCAAAAGACCGAGACCGCCGAGGCCGGGGTCGGGGTCAATTGGGGGTTTTTTCTTTTCAAAAATTTTTTCCAATTGAAAAATCTTTCCTCTTCACACGTTTGGTTTTTTTTTCTTTTAAGAAAAATTTATTTTTTTTTTGTTTTTATTTGAAATTAAATTTTTTTTTGGATAAGTTTTCTAGGGTTTCTTTCTGGGGTTCAGCCTTGGCCGCGGCGCAGTTTGCACACAGCACAGGTCTGGGGATTCAGAAATCCCCCCTCACACGCAGAAAACCACGTAACAGAACGTACGCCCACACGCGGCGCAGAAAAATAACAAAAGAAACAGAAATGCAGAAGACAAATTGCAGAAACAGATTGCAAAACACAGAAACACCTCAACAGCAAACACACAGATGCCTTTCCTACAATGTAAACTAAACTTCACGCAGCAGCCCGAGCTGCAAACTGGAGCTTGGTGCAGGGCAACTCCCCGACAGAGCGGTGCCAAAAATGTGCGCTTTTGCCGCATAGGTCGTAGCTGGGGACTTGCCGAACACCGTATGCGAGCCACGAATGGCTGCAAGCATACAACCAGGAAGGCAAGCTCAAACAGAATGCAAAAGGTGTGTCACTCACCGCTCAACCGCCGCCTTGAAGGATTCCTGTGTCGCAGTGAAGAAGGAGCCGCCGTCGCCGCTCTACCGCCTCTCCGCCGCTGTGCCGCTACACAGTGCTCGATCGCTCTCTCACTCTCTCTCTCTCTCTCTCACACACGCAGGAGAAGGAAACCAAAGAGATAAGGCAAGAGCACCCTTGTATTCACAACACATGAGAATGAGGATTTTAGGGTTACATTTGACTTTTATAGGTGACTTGGCCGTTCACACTTGGGCACCCATACATGGCCGGCCAACCCTAACCCTTATCCTACTGATATTCAAGGTGCACCTCTCATCGGCGATCACCCAATCCCTTCATCCTTAACCTATGGTGCCGACAAGCCCGGCCCATGACTCAGAATATTTAAATTAATGACGTAAAACATAGTACGTCTCAATGTCCGTTCATAGGTTAACAGGGATACATATCACAATGAAAGAATGGGAGTATGCTAGGGGATACATGAGCAAGGTCGGTATATAGAATGTTATGCATAAGTTAGGAGCTTTTAATAATTTAGATTGCTTATTTAATTGATTTTGTCTTGGTGTAGTGCACTATGTTCAATGCTATATGGTGTCAGGGCAAGCATTTTCGAACACAACAGATTGATGATAAGAGAAACACACAAGATTGTGGCGTCATTGCTAGCTTTGAGGGAGCCAACGATTATTGTGGCATAATCCAAGATATTATTAAGCTTGACTTTCGACACTTCTTTGTGTATGTTTTGGATGTAAAGTGGTTTAAGGATGTGGTGGAAAGAGGCCCTAATGCAACAATCAAACGCCATGCAAGTGGCTTTGTAACTATTGACTCCACAAAGTTTTGGTAAAGTACGAAGGACACACTAGTACTACCGCAACAATGTGAACAGGTACTGTACACACATATAAAAGTACTCACTTTTAAATATTTGATACCTTCGATGCAAGGAAAATAACATGATTGTATTTGTGTTTGAATTAGGTTGTCTATCAACCAATGGTGGATAATAACAGATGGTGGCATGTCATACCTATTATGCCACGTTCCAAAGTGATGTATAGTACATTTACGAATATGGAGCATATGGAGGATGATCATGGCCATGGAGGTGATGATGACCGTGATACGAGAGAGGAGGATGATCATGAGATAGGAGATATAGATATTGAGGCCATTACCCGTGAGGACGAGCCTACCATTGGTGATGCTGATTTCGATGAGCACATGAGTAGCACAAGTAGTAGTGGGTTGAATGTATTTGTAGATCTAAACACTTGTTTGGATTTTGAAGTAGATAGTTTGGCAAGGGTTGAATGTATTTGTAGATCTAAACACTTGTTTGGATTTTGAAGTAGATAGTTTGGCAAGGGTTGATCTCATTGAGGATGAGATTGAACCGTAGCCCATCATTGATATTGGCTAAACTATTTTACATATTATCTCATTCTCCTCACCTCACTTATTTTTTGTATATGTGGGTTTGCAAAAAAGCATTGATGTTTTTGTTAAAATTATGTGCTTTGGTAATCATGGACAATTTTTGGAAAGCAATGATATACATTTACCAGCCTACACCAAAATCTCTCTTTTTGTACTCTCTGTTTTGCATCTAAATACGCGTCTAATTCTCAGTGTAGACGCACTAATAAACGCCCTAATACTCGCGTAAATAGACGCCCTAATACACGCATAAATAGATGCGCTGTTAGATGCAGTGTTAGATTCTCAGTGTAGACGCCCTAATAGACGCGTCATACACGCGCTATTAGACGCTCTGTTAGACGCGCCCGTAATTTCTCTATTCAAGCAATGCCTATAGACGCGTCCGCTATTTTGCGCGTCTATCAAGCGCGTCTATAGTTGCTTTGTGTTGTTGTGTTGTTTCACAACTACTAGTGCAACTAGGTACTGCAGGTACATCTGGGTACTGATGTAGAATCTGATACAGATGTGGTTCCTCTACATGCACCACCAATAACTCCCACTGCTGCTCAAACAAGATGGAATGGAAGATATGTATAGGCACATGCATTGCTTGCACTTTCTATGAAGCGAAGCATTATTTCTCATATTCGATCATGTAAGACTTCAAAACAAGCATGGGATGCACTTGCTGCATTATATCAGGTGCGCAATGAGGCACGTGTTACATATCTGCATAAACAATTGGAGTCTGAGCACATGAATGAGGGAGACTCAATGGACAGCTTCTTGATCAAGATCATAGATTTTAAGGAGCAGCTTGCTAGTGTGGATAAGATATATCTTGATAGTACATTGGTGCCCCCACAGTTCTCAATGCATTGCCCCGGATTCTTATCAGAGTTTTGCCTCTACTCATAGACTCATGATGAAGGGAAATCCAAATGCCCTTACATTCGATGAGATGGTTTCATTACTCTTGCAAGAAGAGCAATCTAGCTAAAACAAATCTAATATGCGAGTTGGTGACCAAGATTTTGTTGCCAATCATCAGAAAGGAAAAGATAAAGCTTCTTCGCATGGTGGCTATAAGCCAAAATTCAGAATCCTCACGTAAGGATATAGATAAAGATGGTGATAAGCCTAAAAAAAGAAGGGCAAGTGTCACTCTTGCATGAAACCAGGGGACTACATACATGCGTGCAAGAAAAGGCTAGGGAAGGAGAGAAAGAAAGAATTGGGCATGGATATGGCTGATGCATCTACACCAAGTGTAGAGAAGAAGAAATCTGCTAGTTTTTCTCAAGATTATTGGGCATGGACTATACATTGCAGTTATGACCCTTCTGTTCATGATGTATGCATGTTAGTGGCAAAATCAGATGCTAGTAAGCACATTACTTCACAAAAAGGTTTTTTCTCATCTCTGGAATCTGTCCCAAGTGCAAGAATTGTCACATGTGTAAATGGTTCCTCATATCCTATCAAAGGAGTTGGTAGAGTTGTGCTCTACTGCAAATGGCGGCGTATTTACTCTTTTTGAAAGTTTTATATGTGCTAGGCATTAGGAAGACCTTGCTACAGCCTTAGCCTTCTCAGGCTTGATGGTGAAATTTGTGGATGACAGATGTACAGTTCAGGATAAAAATGATGGTTATTCTATCATTGCCTCAGGTACCTTGTTTCATGGCCTATACAAGATGGATGTATTTCAGAAGTTGCAGCATGATGCTTGCTCAGTCTCTATAACTCATGCAATAGGTGATGTAGAATTATGGCATGCACAATTTGGTTATCGAAATTATGGTAGTTTATTACGCCTTCGAAGGCATGATATGGTGTCTGAGTTTCCAGACCTCTTGAGACCCCTACTAGACATGTAAGTGAGGGGTGTATTCTTGGTAAAATGCATCGGGCATCATTTCCAAAGGATGGATCTATGAGATTTGTTAAGAAATTACAGCTTATACATAGTGATATATATAGTCCTATGAGGACACCATCTATTGGGGGGATATCTCTACTTCATCACTTTTATTCATGATTACTCCATCCATTAAAGCAGAATTCAGAGGTTTTTATGTGCTTAAGGAACTTTGTATCTATGGTTAAAAATGCAAGTGAATGTAAAGTTGGCACCCTTTGTTCAGATCCAGGGGGGAGTATATGTCGAAGGAATTTCATGTATATATGGCTGAAAAAGGCATAAGACATCAATGTACAGTGCCATTCACACCTCAACAAAATGGTGTGGCTGAGTTGAAGAATAGGTCTCTCTGCATGGAGATGGCACGATGTACGGTGAAAGCCCAAGATTTACCCCATGGTTTTTGGTTAGAGGCAACTACGTGCACAAACTATGTATTGAACAAATGCGCTACCAAGGCCTTGCAGTCTAAAACTCCTTATGAAGCTTGGCATGGCAGGAAGCCTTTTGTGGCTCATTTGCGTGTTTTTGGTTGTCTTTCTTATCCTCTTATGCCTAAGCAACAACGTAGTAAGCTTGATGATAAGGCACTTAAATGCATATTTGTGGGATACTATTCAGAAAGCAAGGGATATAGACTCTACCATCCAGCCTCAAAGCGGATTTTGCTAAGTAGAGATGTTGTTTTGTCAAAAACTCAGTTCAGCCCATGCTTTCATACAAAAAATAGTAGAATGTATGCTCACAAGACATGTTTGATTCACTCCTACCTTTGTTTAATGGAGGACATCTATATATAGAGCAATTGAATGCTCAACCAAGTGTTGAAATTCAGCATAACTTCAAAAGTACTGAGTATACAACCTCATTGATGCTATAGGTGATAGTCAATTCTGACCAATCTTGACATTGTTTGTCCTTGTTCAGAGTGTTGAACTCTACAAGCAATGCATCTTGAATAATTTTATCTTGCTTGAGCTGCCTGATACGCTCTGGCATGTCAATCACATCTACATCCTTAGTAACCTTTGAAAGAACAATTTTTCTAGACCTGATTTCTGATTGTATTTGTTTGACTTCTTGTTCATCTAGCCCAGCAAGACATCTGAAAAGTGTGGCAGTTGGTTTCTTGTTTTGCTTCTCCATGATTTCAAGCCAGCCTTTGAAAACTTCATCAGAGTAAATGACCATGTGAGACTGCTTTGAAATGAAGGATGCTCCCACCATAATTCTAGCCATTCGTAAAAATTTCTGCAAAGAAATAAAAGATCAAAATCAAGTATTTTTTTCAAAACATATAATTATAAGAAAGCAAGGGATATGGACATACATCCCAGTCGACACGAGATGATGAGCCCTCTGTTACTCCAGATGCTGGCCTTGATGGAGAATTAGTGAAGATCCACTGACTCCTCAAGTGCTGCAAGACATCATAGTATGGTTGTTTGACATATAATGATTGGGCCTCTTCATTAGCTATAGCAGATATGGCCGTCTCGACTTGTGGCTCTGGATCTACAACAATTCGAGCCTTCCTTTTTTCATACACTTGTATCAGGTCTTGAGCACGACCATCTTTTTCCATTTCTTGATACCGTAAGAATTTTGCAGCATAGATGGAATGTTGGCCATCAATAATCCAATATGAATACTCAGTGCGTTTCTCCTCTGTTACCTCACTTAGTTTCATTGGAATTCCTTCCTTCTTGCCAGCATTCTTTACAGGCATCAAGTATGCACACGCTCCTGGCCTATTTGCACTTGCACAAAAAAATAACACGCATTCATCCACACGGTGAGGTTCTATTTGACGGGAGTTATAGTGATCAGGAGCTAGCCAGCATTGATCTATAGGGATCTCATACTCTTTGTACTTGAATGGAAAATACTTAGAGTATTTTTCCATACCCCCTGTATCACTCTTTAGTGCCTTTTGCACCTCATTTTCCAAAACTTTGGGATCCACAAATCTTATTTTTGTTGAATTTTCCAAGCTTGTTTTCTCTACTGTAGATTTAAGAACTGCTTCATCTACATCCATAATACCTGTACTGCTTTTTGCCTTTTTTTGAACTGGATTTTTAGAGGGCATTTTCTCTTTTTTTTGTTTGCCTTTCACACAATAAGCAATGAAAGCTTGCAACTCTTCAAGAGTTATTTCTTGACTTGCACAATCTAACTTCCACCCTCGAGAGAACATAGTATCTTGTTATCTCTTACTATTCGTTCAATAATGAATGCCTTGGGATCTAGTTGATACTCATGGATCCCAGGTACCCCAATATTTATGCATTCAATATTGGGATGAGAATCAACTACAGAAATATAAGATAGAGTCATTGGTCCTAGATCCTCAAAAGTATCCATGCCCACATCACTAGCAACAAATAGATGAATTTTGTTAAATTGTGAACCTTGAAGACCCCAAATATCTAAGTACCACTATCCTCGTTGATCAGCAGAGGCAAAGTTAACACTGTCCAGAACTTCCACCACTTTTCTTTTCTGAGACATCTTTCACCTGCAACAAAAACGACAATTGTTAATTATAGTTATTGTATTCTTACACTTTAAAAAAAACTTAAAATATCATATTCAAATATCACAATATATATCCATGAAAACACTGTGGAGGAGATGAAGAGTATTTCCATCTTGGAGATCTCAATACATTTAAGAGTCTTGCTCTACCACACGGTAGAGCTAGATAAATGCATTCTAGCTGGACTTCAAAGTATTCTAGTGCTGGTTTTTCAATGGATATTATCTCTACCAGGTGGCAGAGCAAGATTAATAAATGTATTGACCAGAATTCTTTGAAATCTAGCTCTACCATGTGGTGGAGCTAGAATGCATTCTTCTAGCTCTACCATGTGGTAGAGCTAGACTTCAATGAATGTAACCGGCTGAGGTTGAATGTAACTGTGGTAGAGCTGCATTCTACCTAAACCACATTGTAGAGATAGAATGCTTTGAGGTCTAGCTCTACCATGTGGTGGAGCTAGAATCGTAGAGGTAGAAAGCTTTGAGGTATAGCTCTACCATGTGGTAGAGCAAGAATGCATCGATCTAGCTGTGTTCCATACACATCAACAAAACCAATTACTCCAAGAAGAGACCTACTTCTCATGACAAGAATCAAGGAGCTAGAATTGCATTTGATCTAGCTCTACCACGTGGTAGAGCTGTATTCTACCTAGGCCACATCGTAGAGCTAGAATGCTTTGAGGTCTAGCTCCACCATGTGGTGGAGCTAGAATGCATTCTTCTAGCTCTACCATGTGGTAGAGCTAGACTTCAATGAATGTAACTGGCTGAGATTGAATGTAACTATGGTAGAGCTATATTCTACCTAAACCACATTGTAGAGATAGAATGCTTTGAGGTCTAGCTCTACCATGTGGTGAAGCTAGAATTGCATTTGAGGTCTAGCTCTCCTATGTGGTAGATCTAGAATCGTAGAGGTAGAAAGCTTTGAGATCTAGCTCTACCATGTGGTGGAGCTAGAAGCGTAGAGGTAGAAAGCTTTGAGGTCTAGCTTTACCATGTGGTAGAGCAAGAATGCATCGATCTAGCTGTGTTCCATACACATCAACAAAACCAATTACTCCAAGAAGAGACCTACTTCACATGACAAGAACCAAGGAGCTAGAATTGCATTTGAGGTCCAGCTCTACCACGTGGTAGAGTTGTATTCTACCTAGACCTTATCGTAGAGCTAGAATGCTTTGAGGTCCAGCTCTACCATGTGGTGGAGCTAGAATTGGATTTGAGGTCTAGCTCTACCATGTGGTAGAGCTGTATTCTATCTAGACTACATCGTAGAGCTAGAATGCTTTGAGGTCCAGCTCTACCATGTGGTGGAGCTAGAATGCATTCTTCTAGCTCTACCATGTGGTAGATCTAGACTTCAATGAATGTAACCGGCTGAGGTTGAATGTAACTGTGGTAGAGCTAGACCTCAAAGCTTTCTACCTCTACGATTCTAGCTCCACCACATGGTAGAGCTCGATCTCAAATGCAATTCTAGCTCCACCACATGGTAGAGCTAGACCTCAAAGCATTCTATCTTAATTACTCCATCTTGGAGCTCTCAATACATTTATTAGTCTTGCTCTACCACATGGTAGAGCTAGATAAATGCATTCTAGCTGGACTTCAAAGTATTCTAGTGTGCTGGTTTTTCAATGGATATTATCTCTACCAGGTGGCAGAGTAAGATTAATAAATGTATTGACCAGAATGCTTTGAAATCTAGCTCTACCATGTGGTGGAGCTAGAATGCATTCTTCTAGCTCTACCATGTGGTAGAGCTAGACTTCAATGAATGTAACTGGCTGAGGTTGAATGTAACTGTGGTAGAGCTGTATTCTACCAACTGAACCACATTGTAGAGATAGAATGCTTTGAGGTCTAGCTCTACCATGTGGTGGAGCTAGAATTGCATTTCAGGTCTAGCTCTACCATGTGGTGGAGCTAGAGTCGTAGAGGTAGAAAGCTTTGAGGTCTAGCTCTACCATGTGGTAGAGCAAGAATGCATCGATCTAGTTGTGTTCCATACACATCAACAAAACCAATTACTCCAAGAAGAGACCTACTTCACATGACAATAACCAAGGAGCTAGAATTGCATTTGATCTAGCTCTACCACGTGGTAGAGCTATATTCTACCTAGACCACATCGTAGGGCTAGAATTCTTTGAGGTCGAGCTCTACGATGTAATGGAGCTAGAATTGCATTCTTCTAGCTCTACCATGTGGTAGAGCTAGACTTCAACGAATGTAACCGAATGTAACTGTGCTAGAGCTGTATTCTACCTAAACCACATTGTAGAGATAGAATGCTTTGAGGTCTAGCTCTACCATGTGGTGGAGCTAGAATTCAATTGAGGTCTAGCTCTACCATGTGGTGGAACTAGAGTCGTAGAGGTAGAAAGCTTTGAGGTCTAGCTCTACCATGTGTGGTAGAGCAAGAATGCATCGATCTAGCTGTGTTCCATACACATATACAAAACCAATTACTCCAAGAAGAGATCTACTTCACATGACAAGATCCAAGGAGCTAGAATTGCATTTGATCTAGCTCTACCACGAGGTAGATCTGTATTCTACCTAGGCCACATCATAGAGCTAGAATGGTTTGAGGTCTAGCTCTACCATGTGGTGGAGCTAGAATTGCATTTGAGGTCTAGCTCTACCATGTGGTAGAGCTAGACTTCAACGAATGTAACCGGCTGAGGTTGAATGTAACTGCGGTAGAGCTGTATTCTACCTAAACCACATTGTAGAGATAGAATGCTTTGAGGTCTAGCTTTACAATGTGGTGGAGTTAGAATTGCATTTGAGGTCTAGCTATACCATGTGGTGGAGCTAAAATCGTAGAGGTAGAAAGCTTTGAGGTCTAGCTCTACCATGTGGTGGAGCTAGAATCGTGGAGCTAGAATCGTAGAGGTAGAAAGCTTTGAGGTCTAGCTCTACCATGTGGTAGAGCAAGAATGCATCAATCTAGCTGTGTTCCATACACATCAACAAAACCAATTACTCCTACTTCACACAACAAGAACCAAGGAGCTAGAATTGCATTTGATCTAGCTCTACCACCTGGTAGAAATGTATTCTACCTAGACCACATCCTAGGGCTAGAATGCTTTGAGGTCAAGCTCCACCATGTGGTGGAGCTAGAATGCATTCTTCTACCATGTGTGGTAGAGCTAGACTTCAATGAATGTAACCGGCTGAGGTTGAATGTAACTGTGGTAGAGCTGTATTCTACCTAAACCACATTGTAGAGATACAATGCTTTGAGGTCTAGCTCTACCATGTGGTGGAGCTAGAATTGCATTTGAGGTCTAGCTCTACCATATGGTGGAGCTAGAATTGCATTTGAGGTCTAAAGCTTTAAGATCTAGCTCTACCATGTGGTAGAGAAAGAATGCATCGATCTAGCTGTGTTCCATACACATCAACAAAACCAATTACTCCAAGAAGAGACCTACTTCACATGACAAGAACCAAGGAGCTAGAATTGCATTTGATCTAGCTCTACCATGTGGTAGAGCTGTATTCTACCTAGACCACATCATAGAGCTAGAATGCTTTGAGGTCTAGCTCCACCATGTGGTGGAGCTAGAATGCATTCTTCTAGCTCTACCATGTGGTAGAGCTAGACTTCAATGAATGTAACCGGCTAAGGTTGAATGTGACTATACTAGAGATGTATTCTACCTAAACCACATTGTAGAGATAGAATGCTTTGAGGTCTAGCTCTACCATGTGGTGGAGCTAGAATTGCATTTGAGGTCTAGCTCTACCATGTGGTGGAGCTAGAATCATAGAGGTAGAACGCTTTGAGGTCTAGCTCTACCATGTGGTAGAGCAAGAATGCATCGATCTAGCTGTGTTCCATACACATCAACAAAACCAATTACTCCAAGAAGAGACCTACTTCACATGACAAGAACTTAGGAGCTAGAACGAGCTGTATTCTACCTAGACCACGTCGTGGAACTGAATGCTTTGAGGTTCAGCTCTACCATGTGGTGGAGCTAGAATGCATTCTTCTAGCTCTACCGTGTGGTAGAGCTAGACTTCAATGAATGTAACCGGCTGAGGTTGAATGTAACTCTGGTAGAGCTAGACCTCAAAGTTTTCTACCTCTATGATTCTAGCTCCACCACATGGTAGAGCTAGACCTCAAATGCAATTCTAGCTCCACCACATGGTAAAGCTAGATCTCAAAGCATTCTATCTCAATTACTCCATCTTGGAGCTCTCGATCCATTTATTAGTCTTGCTCTACCACATGGTAGAGCTAGATAAATGCATTCTAGCTGGACTTCAAAGTATTCTAGTGCTGGTTTTTCAATGGACATTATCTCTACCAGGTGGCAGAGCAAGATTAATAAATGTATTGACCAGAATGCTTTGAAATCTAGCTCTACCATGTGGTGGAGCTAGAATGCATTCTTCTAGCTCTACCATGTGGTAGAGCTAGACTTCAATGAATGTAACCGGCTGAGGTTGAATGTAATTGTGGTAGAGCTGTATTCTACCTAAACCACATTGTAGAGATAGAATGCTTTGAGGTCTAGCTCTACCATGTGGTGGAGCTAGAGCATGTAACCGGCTACGGTTGAATGTAACTATGGTAGAGCTGTATTCTACCTAAACCACATTGTAGAGATAGAATGCTTTTGAGGTCTAGCTCTACCATCATGTGGTGAAGCTAGAGTCGTAGAGGTAGAACGCTTTGAAGTCTAGCTCTACCATGTGGTAGAGCAAGAATGCATCGATCTAGCTGTGTTCCATACACATCAACAAAACCAATTACTCCAAGAAGAGACCTACTCCACACAACAAGAACCAAGGAGCTAGAATTGCATTTGATCTAGCTCTACCACATGGTAGAAATGTATTCTACCTAGACCACATCGTAGAGCTAGAATGCTTTGAGGTCAAGCTCCACCATGTGGTGGAGCTAGAATGCATTCTTCTAGCTCTACCATGTGGTAGAGCTAGACTTCAATGAATGTAACCGGCTGAGGTTGAATGTAACTGTGGTAGAGCTGTATTCTACCTAAACCACATTTTTGAGGTCTAGCTTTACCATGTGGTGGAGCTAGAATTGCATTTGAGGTTTAGCTCTACCATATGGTGGAGCTAGAATTGCATTTGAGGTCTAAAGCTTTAAGGTCTAGCTCTACCATGTGGTAGAGAAAGAATGCATCGATCTAGCTGTGTTCCATACACATCAACAAAACCAATTACTCCAAGAAGAGACCTACTTCCCATGACAAGAACCAAGGAGCTAGAATTGCATTTGATCTAGCTCTACCATGTGGTAGAGCTGTATTCTACCTAGACCACATCGTAGAGCTAGAATGCTTTGAGGTCTAGCTCCACCATGTGGGGAGCTAGAATGCATTCTTCTAGCTCTACCATGTGGTAGAGCTAGACTTCAATGAATGTAACCGGCTGAGGTTGAATGTGACTGTGGTAGAGATGTATTCTACCTAAACCACATTGTAGAGATAGAATGCTTTGAGGTCTAGCTCTACCATGTGGTGGAGCTAGAATTGCATTTGAGGTCTAGCTCTACCATGTGGTGGAGCTAGAATCGTAGAGGTAGAAAGCTTTGAGTTCTAGCTCTACCATGTGGTAGAGCAAGAATACATGGATCTAGCTATGTTCCAGACACATCAAGAAAACCAATTACTCCAAGAAGAGACCTACTTCACATGACAAGAACTTAGGAGCTAGAATTGCATTTGATCTAGCTCTACCACGTGGTAGAGCTGTATTCTACCTAGACCACATCGTAGAACTGAATGCTTTGAGGTCCAGCTCTACCATGTGGTGGAGCTAGAATGCATTCTTCTAGCTCTACCATGTGGTAGAGCTAGACTTCAATGAATGTAACCGGCTGAGGTTGAATGTAACCGTGGTAGAGCTAGACCTCAAAGCTTTCCAGCTCTACGATTCTAGCTCCACCACATGGTAGAGCTAGACCTCGAATGCAATTCTAGCTCTACCACATGGTAAAGCTAGACCTCAAAGCATTCTATCTCAATTACTCCATCTTGGAGCTCTCAATCCATTTATTAGTCTTGCTCTACCACATGGTAGAGCTAGATAAATGCATTCTAGCTAGCCTGGACTTCAAAGTATTCTAGTGTTGGTTTTTCAATGGACATTATCTCTACCAGGTGGTAGAGCAAGATTAATAAATGTATTGACCAGAATGCTTTGAAATCTAGCTCTACCATGTGGTGGAGCTAGAATGCATTCTTCTAGCTCTACCATGTGGTAGAGCTAGACTTCAATGAATGTAACCGGCTAAGGTTGAATGTAACTGTGGTAGAGCTGTATTCTACCTAAACCACATTGTAGAGATAGAATGCTTTGAGGTCTAGCTCTACCATGTGGTGGAGCTAGAGCATGTAACCGGCTACGGTTGAATGTAACTGTGGTAGAGCTGTATTCTACCTAAACCACATTGTAGAGATAGAATGCTTTGAGGTCTAGCTCTACCATGTGGTGGAACTAGAGTCGTAGAGGTAGAAAGCTTTGAGGTCTAGCTCTACCATGTGGTAGAGCAAGAATGCATCGATCTAGCTGTGTTCCATACACATCAACAAAACCAATTACTCCAAGAAGAGACCTACTTCACATGACAATAACCAAGGAGCTAGAACTGCATTTGATCTAGCTCTACCACGTGGTAGAGCTGTATTCTACCTAGACCACATCGTAGAGCTAGAATGCTTTGAGGTCCAGCTCTACCATGTGGTGGAGCTAGAATTGCATTCTTCTACCTCTACCATGTGGTAGAGCTAGACTTCAATGAATGTAACCGCTGAGGTTGAATGTAACTGTGGTAAAGCTGTATTCTACCTAAATCACATTGTAGAGATAGAATGCTTTGAGGTCTAGCTCTACCATGTGGTGAAGCTAGAATTGCATTTCAGGTCTAGCTCTACCATGTGGTGGAGCTAGAGTCATAGAGGTAGAAAGCTTTGAGGTCTAGCTCTACCATGTGGTAGAGCAAGAATGCATCGATCTAGCTGTGTTCCATACACATCAACAAAACCAATTACTCCAAGAAGAGACCTACTTCACATGACAAGATCCAAGGAGCTAGAATTGCATTTGATCAAGCTCTACCACAAGGTAGAGCTATATTCTACCTAGGCCACATCGTAGAGCTAGAATGCTTTGAGGTCTAGCTCTACCATGTGGTGGATCTAGAATTGCATTTGAGGTCTAGCTCTACCATGTGGTAGAGCTAGAATGCATTGATCTAGCTGTGTACCATGCAAATCAACAAAACCAATTACTCCAAGAAGAGACCATGACGAGAACCAAGGAGCTAGAATTACATTTGATCTAGCTCTACCACGCGGTAGAGCTGTATTCAACCTAGACCAAATTTTAGAGCAAGAATGCTTTAAGGTCTAGCTCTACCATGTGGTGGAGCTAGAATTAATTTGAAGTCTAGCTCTATCATGTGGTGAAGCTAGAATGCATGGATCTAGTTTTGTACTATGTGGATCAACAAAATCAATTACTCCAAGAAGAGATCTACTTCACATGACAAGAACCAAGAAGCTAGAATTGCATTTGATCTAGCTCTACCACGTGGTAGAGCTGTATCCAACCTAGACTTAGAGAGCTCCCCTAATTTGTCTACATTCTCTGGATGATAGGTGACTTCGTAGTAGCGAACACCATCTCCACCCATGTACATGTTACCCTGGTCATTGACTAGAGGTGCTCTATCAAGCTTTGAGAAAAAGTCTGCGATCTTAACGAGATACTGTTGTTGTGGATCCCTAAAGATCTCAGCTCCTTGAGCATTCGTGTAGACATATTGAAGTCTCACATTGAGTGGTAACCCCATGGTGTCGGCTTCAAATGGATTAAAAGATCTTGTGGGTGTCCTATTTGGGGCTAAGGGATGACTATTTGACGGCCCTAGATTGTCCATAGACAATGAGCTAGTTGTCTTGGAAAGGGTATCAGATTGGGATTTGGAAAAGGTTTCAGCAATATCTGCCAAATTTCCTACCGATTGGGTCCCACTTTCCTGCGTTGGTACTCTAGAAGGTGCCCTAGGCCCTATGGCAGTGTCTATATGATGTCCCGACCGCAAGTGCATAAGGTCAAATTTTAAGGTTTTTTTAAATTTTAATTTTTTTTAAAAAAAATCCAAAAAATTTCAAGTTGGCTCAAACTTTGCCAGAACCCATTTTGAACCCCCTCGAACACATAAGGCCAAAAAAATAGCGTATTTTTCAGGATCAAAAATCGCCTAAAATTTACCAGTTTCCCATACTGAGCTCACTATGGGAAAATGGTTCCGGGACCGAAATTTCAACGATGGGTGTTTTCTAACTCCTCTCAAAAAGTTAGATAACCTCCCAAATTTTTGCGACAGAAAATGATTTTTTTTGGCACCCCCTTATCCCCGGTGCGGCGGTGGCGGTCTTTATGGTGCGGTGTGTGGGTCTCTCCGCGCGGTGCGCTGTTCACGCACAACCGCCTTCTTTTTTATTATTATTTTTTTTCTTTTTTGAAGTGCGTGTGCAGTGAACTCAATGCGTGTGCAGTGAACTCAATGCGTGTGCAGCTGTGAGATTTACAACGAATTCAATACATGTGCAGGGAACTCAATGCATGTGCAGCTGTGAGATTTGCACCAAATTCGAAATGTTCAATCTTCATGTGTGTGTATAGATTTCAGTTTCTCTACAGGTGCAGGTTTGACAGAGAACTAAAATGCAGGTTTAACAGAGAACTAAAATGCACAAAATTCACTACAAGGGATCGGGCTCATACCTGTGCTCCTAGCTGCTAAAAATGACTTGTGGAAAAAAAGTAACGGGCCCGTGTATCAGCGCGTGTATCATCGCGGGCTAGAGACATGCATGTAAAAGCGCGTGTATAGGAATAGTCAGACGCGCTGATACACGGGCGTATACACGCGTTCTGTCAGTTTAGCTGCGCTTAAACGCACTGATAGGAGGGTGTATACACGCGTTTTGTCAATTTAGCTGCGCTTATACATGCGTATTTCACAGATTATCCATGTATATACATGCGACTTTTACAGATTTGATGCGTCTATACATGCGTATTTCACAGATTATCCACGTATATACACGCGACTATTTGCAGAGTTGACGCGTCTATACACGCAAACAGAGAGTAAAAAAAAAATCCAGAGAGTGCTATTTGGTACCTGAATGCTGTTCCAGGATTCCAGCACCCAATAACACTCTCTGGATTTTTTTTTTTGGGTGCATTGGACTATCCATGAGAAAGATTTAAGACAAGAACGACATGAATGCATACATTGTCAATACACGATTCAAGACAGACATGAATGCAATACTATCGATTCACGATTCAATTTTACTATCAAAATTTTATGTGTACACATATATACAAGGGAGTCCATATGTCGAAGTAGCCCATGGCTTCAGTTACAAAAATATATATACAACCACATCCTCAATATGGAATGTGATACTATAAGTCTGAGTACTACTCAGACCCAAATGATGACTCGTTAGCTCCCTCCATGATCAGATGAGCTCACATTGGTCGGAATGTCTGATGAGTAGTGCTCACGTCCACCCTCTGTAGTAGTGCGACGGGTGGATCATGAGCAGCTTGTGCATGTTCAAGTAATATATAGTATATAAGTATATATATATGTAATTCAATAAACCAAAATCATTCGTTTAGAGTTTTCAAGTACCTGTCGATCGTATGGTCTCATGGCCATCTCAAACTGCGCGTCCGTAATACGTCCCTCGGCTCTGAGAAGACGGCCCACGTGTCACGTCTGCTATGCCGACGAGCATACCCAGTATCGTGGGCTGTGGGCTTCCTCCCCGTAACCCGTCGCTGTATCATAATCAACACAATTTGTAAGATTAAAACAATCATAGAATCAATGAATTAAGTAAACAATCAAATAAAGTGGCAAGATACTTACGAACTCTGCCTCCCATGACTCGACGCCGCCAGATCCAAAATGCGAAGATCCAATGGTCTCCATCTGGATCCATCGTGCCTCCACATGCTGCTTGCTCTTCACGCCACCCTCTGCTCGTTTCTTTGCCTCCTTCCACTCGCGTTTGTGCGCAGTGGTGGCAGGTTTCTCGGCAGGATAGCCACCTGCAGCTACATTTAGCCCATCATCGTACGCGAGTTTCTTAAGGTGAGATCTTTTATTACTTGAGATCTCCCTTATTCGCGTCCTTCCCCATACATCCGAGAATGTCGCATGTGGGGATTGGGGTACCGACTATGTACAGCATCTATCACCTCCCCAACGAATCGGCTATTTTGATCTTTAAATCTAATAAAATAATTTCTATACAAGTTTGATACTACCCCACGCATGTACTCCATTACCTCTTTCCCCCTCGCATCCATCACTATCCCGCCCCTATCCGTCACATCATAGCAGATCACTCCCTCCACCTCTCTCATATCCTCCTCATCCTCACTGTCTCCTCTAACTCTTCTCCCTCTATCTCCTCTCTCACCGTGTGCCCTACTACCTCCCCCACCAAAGCACCCGCCGCATTCTCCACTCCCACTCTTCCTACTGCTGCTCTGCAGGTGGAGTCAAGAACTGGGGGATTATCTACGTGACGGTGGCTGTGAGCCCTGACGTGACGGTGGCTCTGAAGGGAGTATGTGATGGTGGCTGTGAGCCCTGACGACGTGAAAGTGCTTGGAGGGTGTGCGTGAGTGTGTCTGGGACGGGGTATGTCTCCTCGGTGGGCGTGGAAGAGGAGAAGCTGCATGCCGTCTCGTCGGGGCGGGGTATAGATACCAGGCATGGAAGGAGGGGGATGGGCATACATGTACTCTGTAAGCTCAACTGGACCAGGATGGCGCCCAAAATGATTTAGCATCTCCATCAGCCAATTGTTGTATGCAAATGGATCGGATGAAGAACCTGGATCCATAAAGAATCTGCAAAAATAAAAGTATATACATGATTGCATCAAAGCACAAATGCAAGCTAGCACATGATTTTGTGAAGGCAAGCCATATGCAGATGGGATCATCTCTCTGAAGAACTTGAAGAAACACAGTCGCGTGTATACACCCGTCAAAAAACGCGTGTATATGCGCATGAACGTCTGTGCAGACAGCATACATGCAGACATACACGAGTTTCTACACGCGGCCTGCAAAATGTTTTTTTTGAAAGCGACCGACCTCCGACAAATCGTCCTTATAAAAAGCTCACTATCGCCCACTGTCACAATCGTTCACCAGATGGCAACCAGAGAAGGAGAAGGACGGAAACAAACGCATAAAGGAAAGAGACAATAGCATAAACAAATGGAAGGAAAGAGACAGGACAAAGGACAAACTGACTCACCTCTAAAAAAGTGAGTCTTCTTTTTGGCTGGTTTCCTTCACCCGTGTGTACTCCTTGTCTGCTCCTTGCACTTAGGTTTAGTGCTCTGTTGGAAGAGGCGGCGACGAAGCAGAGCAAATCTTTAGTTTGAAAATGTTTATTTGGAGAAGGCGGGTTATTTTTAGTTATGGACAGGTCGTCGCGTGTAAAAGCACGTGTATTTTCGCGTGTATAATAAATCAGCCGCGTTTATACACGCGATTTTTAGGATGTAGCCGCGTTTATACACGCGATTTTTAGGATGTAGCCACATTTATACACGCGATTTTGAGGATATAGCCGCGTTGATACACGCGATTTTTAGGATGTAGCCACATTGATATGCGCGATTTTCAGGATGTAGCCGTGTTTATACACTCGATTTTTATACTTTCATTAAAAACTGATTATGATTTTGTGTTTACTCTTTTGTACATAGGATGTCATCAACCTCCTCAAGCAGTTCTGGTGAGGAGGATGAGACAATGCGTCATCGTAATCGCGATGTGTGGTTGGGACAAAGGATAAAGTGTATGTGTAATCGATGTCAAGGATGCATTGTACGAGCACGTCGAATTACCTTGAATCACATCTCCATGTATGGAGAATGGAATCAAACAAGTTTAGAGGTGAGTAGATGTAAATTAATAGTATTCAAATGACTCATGGTATCCAAATTAAATTAATGGAGTTGTAATATATATACTCTAATTGAAACAGGTTTAGAGGTGAGTAGATGTAAATTAATAGTATTCAAATGACTCATGGTATCCAAATTAAATTAATGGAGTTGTAATATATATACTCTAACTGAAGCAGGATGCAGTACCACACCCTAACATGGTGCCCTATGCGCGGCGAGAGCACGCAAAGCGTCGACGAGATGATGCTGGAGCTTCGGGATCTATTGTCAGAGATGAGTGGGAAAGGGATGACAATAGCCTTGCACCCCACGAAGTTGTGGAAGAGGAAGTGTTTGATGATATGGTGCGGTATCTTTTTAGGGATGATCCCAAAGGTATGGACGATGACGATATGGAACAAGAGCATCTTTACAAGGCTTCATCGACACCGGTTTTTGAAGGGTGCACATTCTCTATTTTACGTGCTTCACTTGAACTACTCAATATACAAACAGTTTATGGATGGAGCAATGCAAGTCTTGACGCATTATTGAAGTAAGCATTCTAACTTGAAAATTTGAATTAGTGGTTTAGGGTTTAGGACTTTCGTGGGATGCATAAGGAGGCTCGACATTGTCCCACTTGTGGTGAAGCAAGGTATAGAATAGATGTGAAGAGTTTTGATGTACCTCGTAATAAAGTCTTGCGACACTTTCCTATAATTCCTCGCATCAAACACATGTTCAAGTGCAAATCCATAGCAAAGCTCATGTCATGGCATTCCTCACATCGATCGAATGATGGCATGTGGAGAATTCCCGCAGACACTCCTGCTTGGAAGCATATTGAAGATGAGTGGCCCAGCTTTAAAACAGAGCCCAGAAACTTGAGACTTGGCCTAGGTATGGATGGAGTGAATCCATTTGGTTTCAAAAGCACCGCATACAGCGTGTGGCCAGTTGTGTTGGTGAATTACAACCTTCCACCATCAATGGCGATCAAGAAGGGACATCTTATGTTATCCCTTCTAATTCCAGGGAAACATAAAGTCAAGCATATGGATGTTTATCTCGAACTGTTGATTGATGAGTTGGAGGAACTATGGAGAGGTGTACCAGTGGTGGACATTAGTAGGCCTCCCTCCTCTCGAACTTCGACTTAAAAGCAGTGTTGATGTGGACAATGCATGACTTTCCAGGATACAGCGATTGTTCTGGTAAGAATTCTAATTACCTCCCTACTCTAATACTATTGGCTATATTAATTATAACTATTGAATTTATTATTCTAACTTTTATTTATATTTTAATAGGTTTAAAAACATCGAGTAAACATGCATGTCCTGTTTGTGGCCCTTCGTTAGTACATGAGTATGCTGACGGTTTGTGTAAGACCATATTCGATAATCATCAATCATCGATTTCTCCCGTTAGATCATCCTAAATATGTTGCTAGTAAGAGTAACATTCCTCCATAAACACTTTGTGCAAAAGATTGGAAGCGTATTTGGGAGTCTACAAATATTCTTCCTCCAGATGGCATGAACAGGTATAGTAATGTTTTTCAATCTTGTTTTGTGTAGTCTCTAATTGGATTGAAGATCACATAGAGCAATCCCTTGTGTAGGTACTCCATTTTTTTTTGGCTACCATATTGGACCCATCTTAAGATCAACCATCTTCTTGATCCCATGCACATCTTCAAGAATGTGGGATCTGGTATTTGGGAACATGTTATTGGTAAACGAGACAATGTTAGCATACGGGAGGACTTGCGGGTCGCAGGACGTATGCGTCAAGCTTGGCCACACGAGAGGAGGGTGGGTACGTTCGTCTTCCGCCTGCACCATGGATTATATCAAAGAAAGAGGAGAAGCAGGTAAAGCAGGCCATCACCACTTTGTGTACTCCCACTGGATGCATGAGATCATTGAAGGGAGCCTTTACAACCACTAAGAAAAGAGGCGTTGAGCAACTATATGGGTTGAAGTCCCACGATTGGCACAAGATGCTCCAAGTAAGTGTTTTTCAAGTGTTGAACGTTGAAATTAAATTTTGTAATGCCATAAACCATACATACATGTGCTCTTATGTGCGCCATACTACCTACTAGCATCGACCATTGTGCAAATAAGAGTTTGAAAAAATGTATTTATAAGATGGGCGAGCTTGTGAGGTATGTAAAACCCATGTCAGATCACCCTTCATTATACCTTGCAAAATGAACGTGCATGAGGTATAACGTACTATTCATTTATTTTTCAGATATGTTAGTTCCAAAGCAATTGATCCAGCCACGTTGGATGATGCGCGTGTTATGGCAATGGAGGTGGTTTATTTGGTAGAGGAGTCTTTTCCGCGAACCATTCTCACAAGTCAACTACATCTCATTGTGCATTTAGTGGACGAAATTGCTTTATGTGGCACTGTGCATGCACGTTGGATGTTCTTCCTAGAGCGCTTCATGAAGACCTTAAAAGACTTTGTGAGGCAAAGTGCAAGGCCCGAAGGAAGCATGGCCGAGGGTTGGTTGATACAAGAGTCTCTTGTATATATTTCAGAATTTCTTGGTCAGGTGGACAGCTCTTTGCCACGACTATGGAGCAATGAAGAGGACTTGAGGATGACCTCTATTGTGCCTCAAGGAAAAGGACAGAGTAAAGTAATTGACAGAACATTAATTGATGATCTCAATTTCACTTGCATCCTTAATAGTGATGTGATGAGTAGACGGGTTACAAGATATGAGGATGCAAAGACAAAAAGGCAAGCAGAAAGAGCTCTCTTTCGGAGGCAGCATGGCTCTCGTAAGGCGTACCCTAAGCATCTAGCAACACTTCCGAATGATATCCATGTTGATTGGTTGCATGAGGAAATGGAGAGAGCAGAGACAATGAGGGGCTGCATATCACGGCGAAAGAATGGGAGTATCCACAAGGATGCATGTTAAAGGTACATAGAACTAATGTTTTGCATTAGTTGTAAGTGATTTGCTTTTAATATTTATTCACATTGCACTATGTTCAATGCTATATGGTGTGAAGGCAAGCATTTTCGAACACAAAGAATTGATGAAAAGAGGAATACACAAGATTGCGGTGTCATTAGTAGCTTTGAGGGAGCTAATGGAAAAATGGATGATTATTGTGGCACAATCCAAGATATATTTAGGCTTGACTTTCGTCGCTTCTTTGTGTATGTTTTGAATGTCAAATGGCAAATGAACGTGGTGGAAAAAGGGCCTAATGCAACGATAAAACGCCATGCAAGTGGCTATGTAACTATTGACTCTACAAAGTTTTGGCAAACAAAGAAAGATAGGCTCGTATTGCCACAACAATGTGAGCAGGTATGCATTTTTTTACTAATGTGTTTCATATACATATATATCTAAGCTCGCGTACCCCTTGACTTTTGATATGCTAATTAATTACTGCAGTATGTGTATTTGAGTAGGTTATCTATCTGCCAATGGTGCATGACATTAAATGGTGGTACGTCATCCCTATTGCACCACGTTTCAAAGTGATATATAATACATTCACTGATATGGAGCATATGGAGGATGTAACAAGCCGCAATGAAGATAATGTCGAGCATGCCAATGAAGATGTTGTGATCGATGATCAAGAAATAAGAGATGATCATGATAATGAGGATGAGCATGCCATTTCTCATGATTATGAGAATGAACCTACCATTGAAGATGATGGTGATGTTGATGAGGATGATCAGGACATCGACACCATTATCAATGGACAGAATATCGATAGTGGAATAAATTTAATCGTAGCCTTACAAATTGATCAAATGGATATTGATGTTGATCATTTGGTAAGGATGGATCTTATTGAAGATGAGATCAAACCCTAACTAATCCATCACTGTATCGTTCTAAATTGATGACATTTCTATTGTATATGTTATCTTTTAATTATCTCATGATTTATTTTTGAATATATTTCATTGTTGTAAATGCATGTAGTGGGATTGTGTAATGCTATATACTGTAATGTACTATGAGATGGTTTAAAGAAAATAGTTTTTAATTTTGTAAAAGAATTTAGTTTTTCTTAATAAAGCGTGTATTGATGCATGTATAATTGCGTGTATATACACGCGCTTATACACGCATTTTTGAAACTAGTATACACGCGAATTTAGATGCCAATATACACGCGCCTGATACTATTCAAATACATGCACTAACTTATCGCGTGTATGGAACGCGTGTATGGCAGTAGTGCCTTATAGTAATTAAACACGCAGAAAACTAAACTAAGCTAAGAACAGAAAATAAAACGAACATGCACAAAATTGAAACTGTAAAAATTAACCTCAGACAGCAAAAATTATCCTCAAACAGAATGACCGAAATGCAAAAACAAGCCTCTCTCTTTCGCACACAAATTGAAATTTGCAGGTTTAGCGCCTACCTCCAATCCTTCCCGTGTGTTGAATCCTTGTCCTGACCTCAAGGGAGAAGCGTAGCTAGCCAATCGCACTCAAATTGCAAGACAAATAAAGAGAATTTAACAACAGATTAGTCTTAAATAAATACCAAAATTAGTCCCAAAGCCTACTCTCCTATCCAACAGTTTTGCAACCGATTGGAGCTTAACAAGGAGTGGTAGTGTGTGTATGGTGCTCAACTAATGTAGGCACTCGCTCCCCGGCAGCGGCGCCATTGTAGAGCGGTTCTCTCTACCATGCAATATAGTGCTCAGAGTACTACCGATCAACAAATGTGTTAAGAAACACAATGTCAATCTGAGGACTCGACCCGATTAGTGCATGAAGGCTTATCCCATGAGGGAGAGCTCACATACACAAACCACCACTTGACGATTCAACCATTCAACACCTCAATCAATCTCTCAATCCCTTAAATCCACTACATTAATCAAGAAAACAAGCAATGCATAGCAATCTCTTAATCCCATTCAAACATTGATTAAATCTTAGCTTTCCTGCCAGCAAACCCATAAGCATGCATCTACTAATCCACAAGCTTAAGCAAGCATAGAATGTAACATTCACAAACCCACAAGCTCATAGAGAGAGTCTATCCATGAATAACTCATTGCCAATGAAGTGGGCAAGAGCTTGCATCAATGGAGACTACATACACACTCACTACAAGCACGCAGCATACACAAGAGAAAGAAAGAAGCATTCAACTAATCATAGATTAATCTACTTCAATGATGCTAAAACAGATTAAGAGAATGAAGTGGAGCTATACTCATTGGAGCTTGATGCTCATTAGAGTACAATAGAGAGAGAGTTAGAGAGTTGCCATAGCTTGAGAGCTCAAGAGCTTCACTCAATAGCTTATGAGAATGGCAAAAAACGTACTTTTTCTTTAGCTAACATCTCTTTTGTAGAGATGTCACTAACCCTAACTCTAGGCCTCTTTCACACATGGGTGGACAACCCCATAAGTGAGCCCTGCTTAATACACTTAGAACTCTCATTTAGAACCCACATTGGCCTAAAACGATTTACATTGCACTTCGGCACAAAAATATGGAAAAATTATGTGCGTCTTTATGTTCCCATGGCTACAATCCCGCTCTCGCATTAATTGCTTCCGGCCTCCTTCCATAATCTGTGTTCCCGTGAGTGTTCCCGTGGAACACTCCTTTGACAAGATATGAGGAACCATTTACACATGTGATGGTTCCTGCACTTGGGACAGATTCCAAAGATGACCTTTTTGTGAAGTAAATGTGCTTACTAGCATCCGATTTTGTGAAGTAAATGTGCTTACTAGCATCCAATTTTGCCACTGACATGCATACATCATGAACACTAGCAGATTCCTTCTTCTCTGCACTTGCTACAGATGCATTAGCCACAACCATGTCCAATTCTTTCTTTTTCTCCTTCTTTAGCCTTTTCTTGCACTCGTGTATGTAGTGCCCTGGTTTCCTGCAAGAGTGACACTTGCCCTTCTTTTTAGGCTTATCACCCTCTTTCTCTATATCCTTAATTGACGATTTTGACTTTGGCTTATAGCCACCATGCAGAAGAAGCTTTACCTTTGCCTTTCTGATTGTTGGCAACAAAAGCTTGGTCACCAACTCGCATATTAGATCTGTTTTGCCTAGATTGCTCTTATTGCAAGAGTATTGAAACCATCTCATCAAATGTAAGGGCATAAATTTGGATTTCCCTTCATCATGAGTCTAAGGGTAGAGGCAAAACTCTAATAAGAATCCGGCAATGCATTGAGAATTGTGGGCACCAATGTACTATCAGGATATATCTCATCCACACTAGCAAGCTACTCCTTAGTATCTTTGATCTTGGTCAAGAAGCTGTCTATTGAGTCTCTCTCATTCATGTGCTCAGACTCCAACTGTTTGCACATATATACAACACGTGCGTCATTGCACACCTGATATAAAGCAGCAAGTAGATCCCATGCCTGTTTTGAAGTCTTACATGACCGAATATGAGGAATAATGCTTCGCTTCATAGAAAGTGCAAGCAATGCATGTGCCTGTGCATCTCTTCCATCCCATTTTGTTTGAGTAGCATTGGGAGTTACTGGTGGTGCATGTAGAGGAACCACATCTGTATCAAATTCTACTTCAGATGTACCTGCAGCACCTAGTTGCACTAGTAGTTGTGAAATAAGACGAGTTTCACTAACACTAACCACATTCCAAAGGCCTTTAGCAACCAATACATGCCTCATCATATAGGACCACAATGGGTAGTTAGTCCCATCAAGTTTGTCCTCTGCAGACAACATATTGAATACATCATTATTGCTAGCCATAACTTTCTACCAAATGCAAAATCTTTCAACACACTACAAGTACTAATAAGTATTCACTAAATGCAACCTTGGATGGCTTCCAACTGACTAAATCACCTGTAAAGTGTATGAAAATTAACACAGAGTAGAGAATAGAGTGTTACTGGTAAAAGTATAGATCTTAGTTTATGGTTTTATCTTACTAGTTTTAATTGTTTATGGTTTTATCTTACTTTATTGCACACTTGGGTGCCGGGTTAAAGCCTATGCGCATAAAGGATTATACACAGGCTTGCAAGCTCTATGGATAGGCTTTATGTATAGATCTTACAAGCTTTATGCATAGGCTTGTTTAATCTATGCATAGGCTTTATGCATAAAGCTTGCATAGGCTTGCAAGCTCTCTGCATAGAGTTTTATGCATATTTATGCAAGCTTTATGCATAGGCTTCTTGCAAGCTCTATGCATAGGCTTGCATAAAGCTTATGTTTAATCTACTAATTACTTTGTTTAATCTTTTATTTTATAACTCTTGCACTAATCCTTTCCTTCGTCTTAACAAAAAAGAGGTAAGCTCTCTTTTTTATTTAATTGCTTATTCAAGTTCTACCTTTATTGCACCCTTGGGTGCTGGGTGTAGGTTTAGCTAAGGTTTACCTCTATGCATAGAGTTCTATGTGCATGCTCTATATGTAGAGCTTTGTGCATAAGGCTCTATGCATGAGCTTTATGCATATGACTCTATGCGTAGGCTCTACACATAGGCTCTATGCATAGAGATTCATGCGTAGACTCTATGCATAGGTTCTATGCATAGGCTCACTTGCATTCTTCTTAGTTTCTATCTTTTTCAAGTTTATGTTTGTATTAAAATATTGTGACTCTGTTTTAATTCAAAAATAGCTAAAGCAGACTGGGGAGTCCTATGCAAACTCCCCAGTCTTCCCCAGCTTATTTTTTCGAGGCAGTTCTATCGTTGCTCACATCAGTAGCAAAAACAACAGCGAGATTTTGCTATTGAACAATGAAATATCGTTGTTGTTATTGTTGATGTGCAGTGAATTTTTGTTGCTGATGACAAGTGATCCCATGCAATGAAAATAGCAGCGTTTTTAGCAATGATATAGGCCCAATATCTTCGTACACTTCTAGTTATAAAGCGCTCCTATTATTGCTACTACACTATCATTCTGTTGTAGTGATTATTTGGGGCTACCTAAAGATCTCATCGGTGCTTTCTGCTAATTGTGGTCTAAAGCTACTCCTGTATTCATTCAACTGGTTTTCAACAAGACGTATAAAGAGGGAAGATTAAAGGGATGAAAAAATTATCACATGTGCACTTGTTGTGGAAAATGTGTAACCTATAGAATAGTTTTGTTAAGGCTAAGGATTTTTTAAAAGCTAATTTTCTACCTTCTTAATTTCTTGAAAGTAAGATTGAACACATAAGAGCTTCACAAAATTTTAGTCTTCTTACCCACACACTTGTTTGCACCTATACCTACTTGCCTTTCCTCGTCGTTGTTTTTCATGCCCTCTTTTGCCATGTGTATCAGCATACCCTTCCTATGTTTCTCCCTATACCTTATTAGAGTGTTGTGTTCTTTTAAACCTCTTTATTTTTCCCTCAAGTGCTTGCATCTGGTTTCTCCTTCTCATTCCTTGTGTGTGTAACTTTTAATAAATTGTATACATTTTTAGAGTAAAGTCTTAAATTATATACGTTTTTGGAGTAGAGTCTTAAATTTAGGCTCTCAAATATGATATCTCTTTTAACAAGGACTCCGAAGGTCCATGCAACCTCCTAGGTGAACTTGCCTTTGCCCATTAAGATTAAGATGGAGATAATCAAAGGCTAGAGTTTGTGTGGATGTGCTTGGAACACACTGCTTTGTTTAGGTGTAGTATGAGAGTGTCCCCTTCACGAGTTGAAGTGAGACATTGAACTTGAAGTTAGGAACCAACCATGTTGTTGAGACAATTCTCTTTATAGTGCTATTTTTGTCGACTCTCGAGGCATAAGACATAAATGCATTATGAGACAAGAGTCCTGTTTACATGGGTAGTCAACTGATTTTGTACATTTAGTGATATATGGGCTTCATGGTGGAGGGTGGAGTATCCAAATCACATCCCCACATCTTGCAGGAAAATTTTTAGAGGTTGTGATAAGAGGAATGGTTTTGTAACCCATGGTGGTGACAAGGTTACCTAGCCACAATGATTGGTGTTGCTAAAGATTTAGATGCAAGCAACTCTAGCCCAAGAGTCTCGAACTCATTCAGCATATAGAATACTATACTTGAGAAATGGCACCTATGCAGTTGTCAGCTCTTCACCACTCAAGAGCACAACCCATAATAGGCCACAAAACATGATATGAAAGTTACTTGAGCTAAATTGTGTAGTAAGAACAACATTTGAGATTTCATGCTTCGAGAGCAACACAAAGCAACTATAGACGCACAAAATAGTGGGCGTGTCTATAGGCGTTGCTTGAATAGAGAAATTACGGGCGCGTCTAACAGAGCGTCTAATAGCCGTGAAAGAACTTAGAAGCGTCAAAAGTCAAGCTTAATAATATCTTGGATTATGCCACAATAATCATCCATGGCTCCATTGGCTCCCTCAAAGCTAGCAATGATGCCGCAATCTTGTGTGTTTCTCTTATCATTAATCCGTTGTGTTCGAAAATGCTTGCCCTAACACCATATAGCATTGAACATAGTGCACTACACCAAGATAAAATCAATTAAATAAGCAATCTAAATTATTGAAAGCTCCTAACTTATGCATAACATTCTATATACCGATCTTGCTCATACATCCCCTAGCATACTCCCATTCTTCCATTGTGATATGCATCCCCTCATCTTTCTCTGCTTTCTCCATTTCGTCAAGTAGCCATCCACATGAATATCCTTTGGAAGTGCTCTTAGATACTGAGGGTATGGCACAGAGATCCGTGATGTGTACTAAAGAGGGCCCTTTCTTCTTGTCTTCTTGCCTTCGCATCCTCGTATCTTGTCACCCATCACATCACTATTAAGCACGCAATAGAGGTTGATATTATTAAGCAACTCCGTGTCTATTACTTTGTTGTGTCCTTTCCCTTGAGGCACAATAGAGGTCATCCTTAGGTCTTCATCATCTCTCCATAGTCGTGGGAGAGAGCTATCCACATCAACAAGAAACTCAGAAATATATACAAGTGACTCTTGTATTAACCAACCCTCGGCCATGCTAACTTCGGGTCTTATATTTTGTCTCACGAAAACCTTCAAGGTCTTCATGAAGCACTCGAGGAAGAACAACCATCGTGTATGTATAGTACCGCATATAGCAATCTCATCCACCAAATGCACTATGAGATGTAGTTGGCTTGTGAGAATAGAATGTGGAAATGTCTCCTCCACTAAACAAACCACCTCCACTGACATAACTCGAGCATTCTCAAGCGTGGTGGGATCTATTTCCTTTGAGCACACATACCTAGAAATGAAAAAGTACACCATATTAGCAATATGAACACCTTGCATGGAGCATTGATACGCATCACATTTTGTATCATGTAAAGTACCTCACAAGCTCGCCCATCTTGTAAATACAATCTTACATGTCCTTCGATGCACTACGATAAATGCTAGTAGGTAGTATGAACTAAACACACGAGGAATGGTTGATTAGTTGCTTCTAATTCACACAAATTTGAAAGGAAAAAGATATTATGCACATAAAATACTTACTTGGAGCATCTTGTGCCAATCATGAGATTTCAAGCCATATAATTGCTCTACACCTCTTTTCTTGCTCTTTGTAAAGGCGCCCTTCAAACACCTCATGCATCTAGTGGGAGTACGAATTGTAGTAATAGCACGCTTCACCGTCGCGACCATCTCTAGCTTTGATAACCTCCACGGTGCACGAGGTAAAAAAACACGCCCATTTGGTCTCTCTTGTGGCCAAGCTTCACGCATCCTCCCTCTGGTATGTAGATCCTCCCTTATGCCTACGAAATCTCGTGTCCCATTCAAATGTTCCCAAATGGTAGATGCCACATTCTTGAAGATATGCATGGGATTAAGCAGGTGATTGATCTTGAGGTGGGATCAATATGGTAAACGATAAAAGATGGAGTATCTAAACAAAAGCTGGTGTTAGCGGGTAATCTTTATTTCTTGCCAATATAGCACACAATAGTTACAAACCCTTATCGGCTCATGCCAAGTGGTGGAGGAGTCATGGAACCATCCCAAATTCTCATCCAATCTCCCGTTGTGAGTGATTGTGGGAGGACTTCATTCCAAGGGGCAACATATCTAGGATGATCAGGTGGGAGAAATCGATGGTGATTCTCATAGATGATTCCATGCATCTGCCCGTGAGGCAACAAGCGAAGGACCACAAACAGGACATGCATGGTAACCCGATGTAGTGAGACCTGAACAATAGATGCAATTAAGAGTTGAAGGTGGGTTTAGGGTGCCACATCCTTTGCCTACTCATAATTAGAAGTGCAATGCTTACGTGAACACTCGCCATAGCCTGGGAAGTCATGCATCGTCCACATCAAGATTGCTTTACAGTTGAAGTCTCGTGTGACGAGGGAGGCCTGCTCACATCATGCACCTCGATACCTCTCCAAAGTATCTCTAGCTCGTCAATCAAAGGCTCCAAATAAACATCAGGATTTTTGACTTTATGTTTCCCTGGAATTAGAAGGGATAACATAACATGTCCTTTCTTAATCGCCATTAGAGGGTGGAAGATT
Organism: Cibotium barometz; assembly: GCF_041138505.1. Taxonomy (NCBI): domain Eukaryota; kingdom Viridiplantae; phylum Streptophyta; class Polypodiopsida; order Cyatheales; family Cibotiaceae; genus Cibotium; species Cibotium barometz. Next base: position 308,679 of record NC_141048.1, on the reverse strand, counting down.
ATAATTCACCAATATCACTGGCCATACACTGTAAGAGGTGCTTTTGAGACCAAATGGGTTCACACCGTCCATACCCAATCCAAGTCTCAAGCTCCTAGGTTCTTCCTTGAAGCTTGGCCATGTGTCTTCAATATGCTTCCACGCAAGAGTGTCTACGGGAGCTCTCCACACTTGCTATCGGAGATGGGAGGAATGCCATGACATGAGCTCTGCAATGGATTTGCACTTGAACATATGTTGGATGCGAGGGATTATGGAAAAATGACACAGAACCTTACGAGGCACATCCAAAGTTTTGAGATCTGCTCTATATCTTGCCTCTCCACAAGTAGGACACTCTCTTGCATCCTTATGTAGTCCACGAAACAAAACACAATCGTTGACGCATGCATGGATGCGCTTGTAATCTAATCCTCCAAGAGAGGTCACATGCTGCCTTGCCATATCTCTTGAGGTCAGTAATTTATTCTCCCTTGGAAGCATTTTACACAATAGCCTGCATGTGAAGACCATAAATGAGGAAAAGCATTCGAGTAATTGACCCACTAGCATAATTCACCATGTTTGCAAAATAGACTTTAAAGCTTACTTGAGTAATGCATTCAAACTTGCATTGCTCCATCCATAGATGGTTTGCAAGTTTAGTAACTCAAGGGAGGCACGTAGAACAGAGAATGTGCACCCCTCAAATAGTGGAGTCGATGCTGCAGTAAAAACATTGTCCTGCTCCATGCTATCATCCCTTCCTTTGGATTCATGGACATATAAATCCCGCACCATATCATCAAACACCTCCTCCTCCATGGCTTCATGAGGTAATGGCGGAGGGCTACTATCACCATCACTCCATGCATTCGTAACGATCCCTCCTGAAGATCCCACCTCATATCGCTGACGCTTTGCCTCCTCACGACGAGCATAGGGCAACATATGCGGGTGTGGCACTGCATCCTGTATCAAATTAAAACGAGATCATAACTCAAACATATGAACACCCATAGGTATCTCAATCAACCTTAACTCTTTAACACTTACCATGTTTACGGTCGCATCCCATTCTCCATACTTTGAGATGTGATTGAGTGTAATCTTGCGTGCACGATACATGTTTCCTCGACATTGATCACACATACATTTGATTTTTTGCTCCAACCACATTTCGCGATGGTGGATACGGAGGGATTAATCCTCACTAGAGCTACTTGTTGAAGATGAAGACATCCTACAAATAAACAACCCAAAAAAATTACTCTTGTATTAAATATTTAATCTAAAAACTCTGTGGCGCGTCTAAAACCGCGTCTGTTCTTTGTGGTACGCATCTATAGGCACGTCTAAACTACTGTAAACATGCATTTACACGTGATTTTAGACGCGATAGTAGATGCAACATTAGACGCACCTTTAGACGCGATAGTAGACGCGATTTTCATTTTCAAACCTACTTTTAGCACGCTTGCTTTTCTTCACATACTTTTAACGGGCTTGCTTTGCTATTAACAGATCCACAGCCTAGCATCCACACTTATCTTCAAGCATCCACACTTATCTCCATGCTTACACAATCATCTCCAAGCACACAAGAGAAGAGGGTGAACAAGGAAGAGAAGAAAGAGAAGCAAAGGGTGAACAAGGAAGAGAAGAAAGAGAAACAGTTTTGAAGAAGGACAAGAAGCTTCCATACCTCTATCCAAGGTAAGTCTCTTTAGGGTTGATCTTCTTTTTTGATCTTCTTTGAAAGTTGCTCTCGTTTGATTTGTCCTTTGCTCTCTTTGAAATAAATGTTTTTGTACAACAACTGTGTTTTTGTGTCGGGCACGTCGGGCGCAACGCATGTCCTTTTCGTCTTTTTGAATAGTATGTCTGTCAGAACGCGTCTATAGACGCATCTGAGAAAGCGTCTAAAAGCGCATCTAAAAGCGTGTCTATAGACGTGTCTAAAAGCGCATCTAAAAGCGTGTCTATAGACGCGTCTACTCTGTGTTGGAAACAGGTAGCCGCGTCTATAGACGCGCTATTAAACACGCAGATAGACGCTATTTTTTCTACTTCTTTTTTTTTCTCTTTCTCCTCTCTTTTCCTCTCCTTTCTCCTCTCTTTTATCCCCACTTTTTCTCTCTTTTTCTCCTCTCTTTTCCTCTCCTTTCATGGAAATAAGTGATTGCATGAATGAAGAAAGGGATTGCTTGAATGATAGAAAAGGATTGCATGATTGAAGAAGGGGATTGCATTAATGATGGAAAGGAGAATCATGATTGAAAAAATAGATTGCTTTCTATATTTTCCTCTCTTTTATCCTCTCTTTCCTTATCTTTTCGTCTCTCTTTTTCTCTCTTATCTCCTCTCTTTTTCTCTCTTTTTTTCTCCTCTCTTTTCCTCTATTCTCCTCTCTTTTTCTCTCTTTTTTTCTCCTCTCTTTTCCTCTATTCTCCTCTCTTTTTCTCTCTTTTATCCCCCTCTTTTTTCCTCTATTCTCCTATCTTTTTCTCTCTTTTATCCCCTCTTTTTCTCCTCTCTTTTCCTCTCCTTTCTCCTCTCTTTTATCCCCGCTGTGCATACCTTTTCTACTCTCTTTCCTTCTCTCTTTTTCTATCTTTTTCTCTTCTTTTTCTCTTCTCAGTTCATCAGTAATCTTCTTTTTTTCTTTTTTCCAATTCATCATGTGGCCAGGAAGCGCTTCAAACTCACTTGATCCTCGAGAATCCATCTTTCGAGACTTATATAACCTTTTGGGGCACCCTTCCAGTCCTGTGGAGTTAAACGGCTACATGACGGGTACTCTAAACACCCCCCAGGAGTCGGCAGTACAGACTCCAAACCACCCCAACCCCACACCTTTTGAGATTACCCCAGTGGAGTCAGCACATCCCAACCGGCTACATAGCCGAGACCCTTTTCCCATGTCGTCCTATGTCCCTTCCCCCATGCCGTTAGGAGGCCCTTTTGCCTCGCAGAGTCGTCGGCGTACTCCCGTGTCGTCGAGACTTGGTTCTCTAGCAGCTACAGGTGGCCAGCGTAGTAGCTCGACACGACACAGTAGAGCAGGCGTAGTAGCAGGGAGAGCGGTGGGGGATGCATGGCACAATGCTTTGGGAGGGGTGGTGGTGGGGACGAGAATGATTCAGATGATTAAGACGTGCCTCCGGGTGATGGTACGATCTACTATGACATCACTTAGATAGGAGAAATCTTGATGGATGCACGGGGGAAGGACATCATGGCCTTCATGCGCTCTGTAATTGCTAACAATTACAGAGATTGCTTTATTCACTACAAAGATCAACCAAAGAGGTTAGCTGATGAGACCGTCGCTGTTGTTCGCTCTAGGTATCCTAACTCCCCCAATGTTCAGTTCACAGATAAATGGGCCAAGTCAAATATTGTTTCGATACTTAGCAAATAAAAGATCTTCGCTTAAGAGGCATGCACTAGCGGAGCTTGCCAGGCTCCAGGGAGGTCAACCACCAAGGGGCCCTCCCCACACCGCTCACAAGCGTGAGTGGAAGAAAGCAATGAAGTCAGCGAAGGAGGAACCTAGTCTAAAGCACGTGGAGGCACGAAGGATCCAAATGGAGCGATATGGAAACGTGCGTTTTGGAGCAGGGGGTGTTGAATCATGGGAGGCCCAGTTTGTAAGTATCGATCTCAAATTATATTGTTTATGTAGTTTATTAGGAGGTTGTTTCTTTGTACTAACCCCTCTGCAAATTGTGTCATCTTAATCTACCATCATTGTTATAATTTGTGTGAAATATTAGAGGCTAGAACTCAATGTCTATTTCACCAACCAAACGTGGACTTGTAGAGTCCTATTTGATGGTGGGTAGTCAACTTATTTTGTGCATTTAGTGGTATGTGGGCTTCATAGTGGAGGGTGAAGTATCCAAATCACATCTCCAATGCCCATCACCTCTTGCTGGCAAATTTTTAGAGTTGGTGATAAGGAGAATGGTTTTGTAACCCATGGTGGTGAAGAAGACCTAGCCACAGTGATTAATGTTGCTAAAGATTGAGATGCAAGCAACTCTAGCCCAAGAGTCTTGTACTCATTCAGCATATAGATTACTAACTTCAGAAATGACACATGCGCAGTTGCCAGCTCTGCTGGACGTGCTTGGAACACACTGCTTTGTTTAGGTGTAGTATGAGAGTGTCCCCTTCATGAGTTGAAGTGAGACATCCTAGTACTATACGATTATCCAACACTCAAATCAGCCATAAGACATCTGAGCCACACACACTGAATTGTAGCTGTAAATGCTGCCCTGTACTCAGCTTCAGAGCTGGAAGTGGCCATTGTAGGCTGCTTCTTGTTGCTGAGCCATGATATACATGAATCACTAAGGCAAAAGCAAAACCCACTAGTGGACACTCGTGTGTCATAACATCCAGCCCAATATGAATCACTAAAAGCATGCAGCTGTAACTCACCCCCCTTTGGATAAAACAATCCAAAATACTGAGTGCCCTACAAATAGCGAAAAACTTGCTTGATAGCCTACCAATGCTTCGTACTTTGGCCATGCATAAATCTTCTCAACTATGAGACCGCATACTGTGTATTTGCCTTCATGTTGCATACATAAAGAAGGGGTCCAACAACGTGCTGATACAAACTAGCACCAAAAGAGTCTCCTACATCTTGAAGACTAAGTGAAGTACTTGTCTCCATAGGTGTAGCCACAAGTTTATAGTCTTCAAGATTAAACCTCTTTAATAGCTTCTGTGTATATTTAGACTGCAGCATAACAATGCCATCATTGCGTTGCATAAACCGAATCCCTAAATTATAATGCAAGGACTTCAAATCTGACATCTCAAATGATCACCTGCAAATCAGCCTTAAAGGCTGAAATCCGATCTATATCGGGTCCCGTGAGAGCAGCATGTCATCGACATATAGAATGATGACAAAAAAATGTGTCCTTACTCCTCTTCACATAGAGGGTACTCTCTGTTGGATTGTTGCAAAAATCATTTGCAACCAAGTATGCATGAATCTTCTCATACCATGCTCTAGAAGCCTGCTTAAGGCCATAAAGAGCCTTTTTCAACCTGCATACTTTAGACTCTTCTCCTTTTTCAACCTGCATACTTTAGACTCTTCTCCTTTCACATCAAAACTAGGAGGCTTCGATACATACACCTCCTCATGTAAGTCACCATTCAAGAATTCAGTCTTGATGTCCAATTGATGTACATTCCACCCATGATGTGCTACCAAAGCAATGAGACACCTTATGGTAGTCATACAAGAGCTGGGTGCAAAGGTCTCATCATAATCAATGCCCTTTTGCTTGGCATACCCCTTTGTAAATAAGTCTAGCCTTGTAGCGATCAATGCTACCATCTTCTTTGCATTTTAACTTGTAAACCCACTTAGTACCAATGGCCTTCTTGCCGTGAGGTAGATCTATCAAATACCAGGTATCATTCTTGAGTATAGAGTTATACTCATACTGCATAGCATGCATCCAATGATCGTCATCCTATGCTTCCTCGAAGGAAATAGGCTTCTCCTCATTACATAAAGTAGAAATGAGAACATGATCCACATGAGAATAATCTGCATGATGAGAGCCATATATACATGAAATTCCTTCGATATATACTCCCCCCCTGGATCTAAAGAAAGGGTGCCAACTTTACATTCACGTGCATTTTTAACCATAGATACAAAGTGCCTTAAGAACATGTCACATATAAACCTCTGAATTCTACTTTAATGGATGAAGTAATCATGAATAAAAGTGACGAAGTAGAGATATCCCCCAATAGATGATGTCCTCATAGGACTATATACATTACTATGTATAAGCTGTAATTTCTTAATAGATCCTTTGGAAACGATGCCCGATGCATTTTACCAAGAATACACCCCTCACTTATATGTCTAGTAGGGGTCTCAAGAGGTGGCAACTCAGACACCATATCATGCCTTTGAAGGCATAATAAACTGCCATAATTTCGATAACCAAATTGTGCATGCCATAATTCTGCATCACCTATTGCACGAGTTATAGAGACTGAGCAAGCATCATGCTGCAACTTCTGAAACACATCCATCTTGTATAGGCCATGAAACAAGATACCTGAGGCAATGATAGAATAACCATCATTTTTATCCTGAACTATACATCTGTCATCCACAAATTTCACCATCAAGCTTGGGAAGGCTAAGGTTGTGCTACAAGGTCTTCCTAATGCCTAGCACATATAAAACTTTCAAAAAGAGTAAATGCACCCCCATTTGCAGCAGTGAGCACAACTCTACCAACTCCTTTGATAGGATATGAGGAACCATTTACACATGTGACAGTTCCTACACTTGGGATAGATTCCTAAGATGAGAAAAAACCTTTTTGTGAAGTAATGTACTTACTAGCATCTGATTTTGCCACTAACATGCATACATCATGAATAGAAGTGTCATAATTGCAATGTACAGTCCATGCCCAATAATCTTGAGAAAAACTAGCAGATTTCTTCTTCTCTACACTTGGTGCAGATGCATCAGCCACATCCATGACCAATTCTTTTTCTTTCTCCTTCCCTAGTCTTTTCTTGCACTCTTGTATGTAGTCCCCTGGTTTCCTGCAAGAGTGACACTTGCCCTTCTTTTTTTAAGGCTTATCAACATCTTTATCTATATCCTTACCTAAGGATTCTAAATTTTGGCTTATAGCCACCATGCGAAGAAGCTTTACCTTTTCCTTTCTCGCATATTAGATTTGTTTTGCCTAGATTGCTCTTCTTGCAAGAGTAATGAAACCATCTCATCGAATGTAAGGGCATTTGGATTTCCCTTCATCATGAGTCTATGAGTAGAGCCAAAACTCTGATAAGAATCCGGGGCAATGCATTGAGAACTGTGGGGGCACCAATGTACTATCAAGATATATCTTATCCACACTAGCAAGCTGCTCCTTAAAATCTTTGATCTTGGTCAAGAAGCTGTCCATTGAGTCTCCCTCATTCATGTGCTCAGACTCCAATTGTTTACGTAGATATGCAACATGTGCCTCATTGCGCACCTGGTATCATTAGGAAGTGAATGGGGTCTTCTTGGGCCCTTTAATTTGCCCAAGCCTAATCAAGGTGATTAAGGAATAGCCAAATGGGGGGTTGCCATGTGGACTGAAATGTTGGGTTTTTAAGAGAGGTGTAAGAGTGGTCAAAGGGTGCACTTTTTCCCCAAACAGGGAGGGAGGCAATTTTACAATTTTCGGACCTCCATAACTTCTACATACAAGCTCCGATTTGAGCGGAGATTACAGATCTGTGATCTACGCATCAAGAGCTTTCCATAGATATGTTACATGATATGGTTTTATCCGCTAGATTTTAAATTCCATTTTTCCCCCAAAATTCAAATTCGAATAAAGTAGCCGTTTTGAAGCTTCTAATTAGAAAACGTTTCTTCTTAAGAGAAAAGGTTTGACTCCCTTAAACTGCCAAATAAAAGGGCCCAAGAAGCCTTCCATTGAGGTCCTAATGAATGCAGCAAGTGCATCCCATGTTTGTTTTGAAGTCTTACATGATCGAATATGAGAAATAATGCTTCGCTTCATAGAAAGTGCAAGCAATGCATGTGCCTGTACATATCTTCCATCCCATCTTGTTTGAGCAGCAGTGGGAGTTATTGGTGGTGCATGTAGAGGAACCACATTTGTATCAGATTCTACATCAGATGTACCGGCAGTACCTAGTTGCACTAGTAGTTGTGAAACAAGACGAGTTTCACTAACACTGACCACATTCCAAAGGCCTTTATCAACCAATACATGCCTCATGATATAGGACCACAATGGGTAGTTAGTCCCATCAAGTTTGTCCTTATTAGCAAACAACATGTTGAATACATCACTACTGCTAGCCACATGACTTTCTACCAAATGCAAAATATTTCAACACACTACAAGTACTAAGTATTAATTGGATGGTTGCCAACTGACTGAATCACCTATAAAGTGTGAAAATTAACACAGAGTAGAGAATAGAGTGTTACTGGCAAAAGAATGATGGTCGATGTTGTTGAAGACACTGTAGATACTGCTGCATACCAAATCTTTGCCACTACACAACCCAAACACCCAAAATTGAGCAGAACCAATACAAAATGACGCCTCTCAAGAACATTTGCAAAAACCTTACGTTGCCTAAAACGCACGTGAATCGCTCCTGAATCGTACCGAGGACCCCGAAAACGTTGTATACTTTGTATACAACACACTACAATATACACCTTCTTCTCCTAAGAAGGTATCTCAATCAGAGACAAAAAAATAGGGTCGTGAGAGGAGGGAGGCAGACTACTAGTACTTCTTTTCTATAAAGAGGGCTACTATTGCCTTTCCATCACTCTCAGATTACAATCAAAATGTCATCCTTTCCATTGCTATTGCCTTGCTATTATAATCAAAATGTCATCCCCGGACTCTCCGTTGAAGACCAACTAGTCAACCAATGAGATCGAATTTTAAGTTTCCAGTTCACTTAGATAATTTCTCGCCAATCCATCAATATCTTCCTCGACATACACATGGGTGTCTTAGCAGCCACGAGCCCATGCATCGCCTGCAGGGATTTCACTGACGTGAACGAAAACACGTGAACATGTTATTAACATGTGTTAATAACATAAAAATTCTTGTGATCACAATGTATATTCACGGGCATTTTTGATGACCTGCAAAAACCTTCTTTGCCAGTAATCCCGCCGAAAAAATGGGTTTTCTCGGCCGGCCCGCCGGGAAAACCCATTTTCTCGGTGGAAAAAATAAAAAAAATAAAAAAAATAAAAAATAAAAAAATCATGTTCACAGTCATTCTTACCATTTTTGGGCCTTCTGGACTCATTTATGATGTCCAAAGTTCAAAATTCTTGGCACAAAAAAAGTTTTGTATAATTTTTTGGCCTTAAGTTCAATTGACACACCAATTAAATCTAACTATACTTACATCAATTGACTCAATTGTCCATGATATCATTGCACTTAATTGAGTCCAATCGGACTCAATTACACTTGATTTACACTCAATTGATATTAATTGGGTGTCGATTGATGTCAATTGTGCCTAATTCGACGCAATTGAGTCCAATTTACACCCAATTTGCATAAATTGGGTGTAAACTAAGTATCAATTGAGTCGAATTAGACTCAATTGACAATAATTGGATGTTAATTGATATTAATTAAGCCCAATTGACTTCAATTGGGTGTTAATTTATTACAATTGATGTCAATTAAGCTCAATTGAGCTCAGTTGACATCAATTGGGTGTCATAATTGATATCAATTGGGCTCAATTGGACTCAATTGCACTCAATTGACACTCCATTGGGTGTTAATTGCATCCTATTGTGCTCAATTGAGCCCAATAGGATGCAATTAACATCAATCGGGTGTCAATTGATCACAATTGATATCAATTGGGCTCAATTGGGCTCAATTGCACTCAATTGTGTGATCGATTGTGTGTCAATTGATGTCAATTGAGCCTAATATGATACAATTGAGCTCAATTCACATCCAATTGGATGTAAATTGAGTGTCAATTGAGCCGAATTAGACTCAATTGATAGCAATTGGGTGTTAATTGATATCAATTAATATCCAATTAACACAATTGAAGTCAATTAAGTCTAATTAACTTCAATTGAATAATTTGGGTGTCAATTGAGCTCAATTGGACGTAAATGACATCAATTGGGTGTCAATTAACATCAATTGAACCTTATTGACATCAATTGGGTGCCAATTAACATCAATTGGACTCAATTGACATCAGTTGGGTTTCAATTGAGCCAAATTGGATGCAACTAACATCAATTGGGTGTCAATTGATTACAATTGGGCTGAATTGGGCTCAATTGCACTCAATTGATATTAATTGGGTGTCAATTAAACCTAATTCCATGCAATTGAGCTCAATTGACATCAATTCACATCAATTGCACTCAATTGATAGTAATTGGAAATTCGATGCAATTGAGCTCAATTCACATCAGTTCACATCAATTGGGTGTCAATTGATGTCAATTGAGTAAAATTGAGTCTAATTGGGTGTCAATTGAGTCAAATTGAGTCAAATTGGGTGTCAATGGATATCAATTGAGCCAAATTGAGTCTAATTGAGCTCAGTTAGACGTAATTAAGCCAAATTGAGTCTAATTGGGTGTCAATTGATGTCAATTGAGCTAAATTGAGTCTAATTGGGTGTCAATGGAGCCTAATTGACATCAATTGGGTGTCAATTGATGTCAATTGAGCCCAATTAAAGCTAATTGTGTATCAATTGACACACAATTAATGTCAATTGGGCTCAATTGACATCAATTGGATTCAATTGACACACAATTGATGTCACATGGGCTCAATTGACATCAATTAACACCTAATTGATGTCAATTGATATCAATTGGGTGTCAATTGATTATAATTGATGCTAAATTGAATATACCCAATTGATATCAATTGAGTCCAATTGACACAATTAAGTCTAATTGGGTATTAATTGATCAATTGGGCTCAATTGATATCAATTGACACCCAATTGGACTCAATTGACATCAATTGGACTCAATAGGGTGTTAACTGATGTTAATTGAGCCCAATTGACATCAATTGGGTGTTAATTGAGCTCAATTGGACATAATTAACAATAATTGGGTATGAATTGAACTCAATTGACATCAATTAGGTGTCAATTGAGCCTAATTACATCCAATTGAACTCAATTGACATCAATTAAGCCTAATTGCATCCAATTTAACCCAATTGGACTCAATTGAATTCAATTGGAATCAATTGACATCAGTTAGGTGTCAATTGAGCCTAATTGTATCTATTTGGACTTAATTGAATTGGGTGTCAATTAAACCCAATTGGAGTCAATTAACATCAATTACATGTCCATTGAGCCTAATTGCATCCAATTGGACTTAATTGACATCAATTGGACAACTAGACTCAATTGGGTGTTAATTGATATCAATTGGACTCAATTGGGTGTTAATTGAATTGGACTAAATTGGGTGTTAATTGATGTCAATTGGACAACTAGACTCAATTGGGTGTTAAATGATATCAATTGGACTCAATTGGGTGTTAATTAATGTTAATTGAGTCCAATTGGACTCAATTGATATCAATTGGGTGCCAATTGAGTGCAATTGATGTCAATTAAGCCCAATTCGACTCAATTGACATCAATTGGGTGTTAATTGACTACAATTGATGTCGATTGAGCTCAATCGACATTAATTGGGTGTTAATTGATGTCAATTGAGTTTAATTGACATCAATTGGGTGTTAATTGATATCAATTGAGTCCAATTAGATGCAATTGGGCTCAATTGGGTGTGAATTAGACTCAATTGATATCAATTGGGCTCAATTGATATCAATTAGGTGTGAATTGATGTCAATTGAGCCCAATTGGATACAATTGATATCACTTGGGTGTCAATTAGACTCAATTGACATCCAATTGATGTCAATTGAGTCCAAGTGGATGTCAATTGATATCAATTGAGCCCAATTGATCAATTGACACCCAATTAGACTTAATTGATATTAATTTGACTCAATTGGGTGTTAATTGATATCAATTGGACTCAATTGGGTGTTAATTGATGTTAATTGAGTTCAATTGGAGTCAATTGATATCAATTAGGTGCTAATTGAGTATAATTGATATCAATTAAGCCCAATTTCACTTAATTGACATCAATTGGATGTCAATTGACTTTGATTGATGTTAATTGAGCTCAATTGACATCAATTGGGTGTTAATTAATGTCAATTGAGTCCAATTAACATCAATTAGGTGTCAATTGAGCCAAATCGACATCAATTAGGTGTCATTTGAGCCCAATTAACATCAATTGGGTGACTTAAACCTAATTGGACTCAATTAACATCAATTAGGTGTGAATTGATGTCAATTGACCTCAGTTGGATGCAATTGATATCAATTGGGTGTCAATTAGACTCAATTGGTACCCAATTGATGTCAATTGAGTCCAATTGGATGTCAATTGATATCACTTGAGCCCAATTGATCAATTGATACCCAATTAGACTTAATTGATATCAATTTGACTCAATTGGGTATTATTTGATATTAATTAGACTCAATTGGATATTAATTGATGTTATTTAAGTCTAATTAGACTCAATTGACACCCAATTGGGTGCCAATTGAGTGCAATTGATGTCAATTAAGCCCAATTTGGCTCAATTGACATCAATTGGGTGTCAATTAACTACGATTGATGTCAATTGAGCTCAATTGACATCAATTGAGCTCAATTGACATCAATTGAGCTCAATTGACATCAATTGGGTATTAACTGATGTTAATTGAGTTTAATTGACATCAATTGGGTGTTTATTGATGTCAATCGAGTCCAATTAGATGCAATTGGACTTAATTGGATGTGAATTAGACTCAATTAATATCAATTAAGCTCAATTGATATCAATTAGGTGTGAATTGATGTTATTAAACCCAATTCAATGCAATTGATATCACTTGGGTGTCAATTAGACTCAATTGGCACCCAATTGATGTCAATTGAGTCCAAGTGGATGTCAATTGATATCAATTGAGCCCAATTGATCAATTGACACCCAAATAAACTTATTTGATATCAATTTGACTCAATTGGGTGTTAATTGATATCAATTGGACTCAATTGGGTGCTAATTGATGTTAATTGAGCTCAATTGGACTCCATTGACATCAATTAGGTGTTAATTGAGTGCAATTGATATCCATTAAGTCCAATTTGGCTTAATTGATATCAATTGGGTATCAATTGACTACAATTGATGTCAATTGAGCTCAATTGACATCAATTGGGTGTTAATTAATGTCAATTGAGTCCAATTAATATCAATTAGGTGTCAATTGAGCCAAATTGATATCAATTGGGTGTCAATTGAGCCCAATTCACATCAATTGGGTGTAAATTGAACCTAATTGGACTCAATTAACATCAATTAGGTGTAAATTGATGTCAATTGACCCCACTTGGATGCAATTGATATTAATTGGGTGTCAATTGGACTCAATTGGCACCCACTTGATGTCAATTGAGTCCACTTGGATGTCAATTGATATCAATTGAGCCCAATTGATCAATTGACACCTAATTAGACTTAATTGATATCAATTTGACTCAATTGAGTATTAATTGATGTCAATTGAACTCAATTGGATGTTAATTGATGTTAATTGAGTCTCAATTGACATCAATTGGGTACCAATTGAGTGCAATTGATGTCAATTAAGCCCAATTTGGCTCAATTAACATCAATTAGGTGTCAATTAACTACGATTGATGTCAATTGAGCTGAATTGACATCAATTGGGTGTTAATTGATATTAATTGAGTTTAATTGACATCAATTGGGTGTTAATTGATGTCAATTGAGTCCAATTAGATGTAATTAGACTCAATTGGGTTTGAATTAGACTCAATTGATATCAATTGGACTGAGTTAATTGGGTGTCAATTGAGCCCAATTGACATTAATTGGGTGTGACTTGAACGTGATTGGACTCAATTGACATTAATTAGGTGTGAATTGATGTCAATTGAGCCCAATTGGATGCAATGGATATCAATTGGGTGTCACTTGGACTCAATTGGCACCCAATTGATGTCAATTGAGTCCAATTGGATGTCAATTGGTATCAATTGAGCCCAATTGATCAATTGACACCCAATTAGACTTAATTGATATCAATTTGACTCAATTAAGTATTAATTGATGTCAATTAGACTTAATTGGGTATTAATTGATGTTAATTAAGTCTAATCAAACTCAATTGACATCAATTGGGTGCCAATTGAGTGTAATTAATATCAATTAAGCTCAATTCGGCTCAATTGGCATCAATTAGGTGTCAATTGACTACGATTGATGTCAATTGAGCTCAATTGACATCAATTGGGTGTTAATTGATGTCAATTGAGTCCAATTAACATCAATTGGATGTCAATTGAGCCTAATTGACATCAATTGGGTGTGAATTGAACCTGATTGGACTCAATTGATATCAATTAGGTGTGAATTGATGTCAATTAAGCCCAATTGGATGTAATTGATATTAATTGGGTGTCACTTGGACTCAATTGGCACCCAATTGATGTCAATTGAGTCCAATTGGATGTCAATTGATATCAATTGAGCCGAATTGATCAATTGACATCCAATTATACTTAATTGATATCAATTTGACTCAATTGGGTATTAGTTGATGTCAATTGGACTCAATTGGGTGTTAATTGATGTTAATTGAGGACTCAATTGACATTAATTGGGTGCCAATTGAGTGCAATTGGTGTCAATTCGGCTCAATTGGCATCAATTGGATATCAATTGATTAGGATTGATGTCAATTGAGCTCAATTGACATCAATTGGGTGTTAATCGATGTCAATTGAGTCCAATTAAGCCCAATTGTGTCGAATTGGGTGTCAATTGATTGAATCCAATTAAGTTCAATTAAGCCCAATTGAGTCCAATGGGATGTCAATTGATGTCAATTGAGCCCAATCGATCAATTGACACCCAATTAGACTTAATTGATACCAATTGGACTTAATTGGATATTAATTGATGTCAATTAGACTCAATTGGAAGTATAATAAGATCTAATTGATGGTAATCGAGCTTAAGGCGATAAATTTAGAGATAACTTTTTTTGTACAAAGAATTTTGAACTTTTGACATCATAAATGAGTCCAGAAGGCCCAAAAATGGTAGGAATGACTGTGAACATGAAAATATTTTGACCATTTTTTAAACTTTTTTTCCCGTTGGGAAATCCATTTTCCCGGAGGGCCCACCGGGAAAACAAAAAGCCCGGCGGGCTTCGACAGGTTACCAGGTCACTGCTAACCTTCTATTTTGAGAACATGAAAACATGTGAACATGTGAATAACATGTTCACAAGTGTTATTAACAAAAAAAATCTTGTGATCACGTGAATATAAAATCATTGATCGCCAAGAACCCTCTAGGATTGTCCTTAGGTGTCCTAGCACTTCACTCAGGGACCGCTTCGTCGGCCCTCGCCCATCGTACCGAAAGCGCACCATTTTTAACCATACCGAGGGGTTGGTCTCATCAAGACCTTGGCAAGCTTTGCTGGTCATCAAGCCTTGGCAGGCTTTGCTGTCAAGAGACGTCCTTTGATGACTCCCCGCCAGCTGTTGCAATGTAACTCTCCTTAGATTAACCCATAAGACAAATGCTTCCTCTAGCATTCTGTCTCATAAGACATTCCTTTTTCAAAAACAGAGTTTGTATGCAAGTAAGAATATCCCGTTGAGTTTGATTTCACAAGACCCTTTTTCTTAAAACCCAGACTTTCTTAATGAAAATCACGAATCTCGTATCTCAGTGATCCACCCATCAATTACAAGAAATTTCTAAGTCATTTCTCAACGATTTCGGGTCTTAGGAAAAACTTCTCTAAATCAGCCGGTTATCCATTCTTCGTACTGAAGAAATGGGAATGGTCACAAGACTTGGTTTAATTTTTGATTCAAGAGATGGGCGGGCATTTACTGACCCATCTTTCTCACGTGGTCATGGCCTAACCCTGAATTACTCGGATTTAATCTTAGACTTATTTCCTAAAGATTTTCTCCCATTTATCTAATAAAATAACTTTGATTTCCAATCGTAAGCGTAAAATCCCCAAAAAAAATAAAAATCATTCATTCTTGGTTATAATAGTTTTATTCGAGAATAATGAAATTTTAATGAGGATATTTCTTTTTCGAGAATAATGGAATTTTAATGAGGATATTTCTTTTTCTGTGACTAATAAAATATGCATACATAATATTCTAAATTATTCTTTTCTCCAATTGAACCTCGGCATCAATATACCCTAAATTATCTATGTAGAATTATGGTGAAACTTTCTCTTTTAACACTGAAATTTATTTATGCATTTTCCTAATTAAAAGTATGATAAAAATTTGTTTTTTGATAAATAAATAAAAATACCCATGTATACACATAACATGAATATACCTATTTTGAAATATTCCAAAAATTCCTCTTTTAATATTTAAAATGTATGTACATAGGATATCGTGAAAATTCCTCTTTTTGCATCTAAATTTTTAAGCATGCACATACTAAAAAAATAATATAACAAACATTCCTCTTTTCTCTATTTAAACATTTATGCATAAATACTATAAATTTATTTTCCATAAATGTAACAAAAATCCTTCTTTTAGAATTAAAATGCTTATGCATAGAATATGATGAGAATTCTTCTTTTTGCATTATAAAATTTATGCATAAAAATTAAATTTATTTTTTTAATGCTAAAATTTTGGCATAGCTTCACTGCATTTTCTGAAAATACTCAAAATTCTACTTCTAAATTTCTATACATAATGGTGGGACTTCCTCTTTTAAACTTAAAATTTATTATGCATACCTAAGCATAATTATGAGCATAATTACATTTAAACCTCTTGTTTATTTTTAAAATATCCATTTATCATTCTTATATGAAAATAATTACAAAATTGTTAGCCCTCTTTCAACTTAAAATGAATAATTATGAATTTTCTAATCATAAAACAAGCTTAAAAAGAATTAATATTCATTATAACTAGATTAAAAATCATAAAAATTCTTAATCTCTATCCCTAGCTTGTTAAGCCTAGAGTTTTGGTTAAGAAAATGAGATTAACACTAAGATCCATCATTCCAAGAAGGATTCAACCAAAAAGGTGAGTATTCTTACAAAAAAAGAGAGATTTACTAATCAAAAACATTATATTTAAGCATAAAAGATTAGCATTAATCCATTAAACATTATGAATCACTAAAAGCTTGGTTTTAAGAAAAAAAACCATTGATTAAAATGCTTCCCAAGCATTAGAAAGGTTAGGAAGATGATTACCATTGAAAAAGATAGAAAAACACCATTGATTTAGGCTTACCCTTGGTTTTTTGCTTGATTCTTTAGGAGAAGTGAAGCCCCCAAGAGAAGCTTGGCCACCAAGATGGAGAGGGTAATCTCCAAGAGTGGATGAAGATTAGTGAAGCTCCAAAGCTTCCCAAAGGAGAGGCAAAATAGAGGGATAATAAAATTACACTAATTTGAAAATTATGCTGGCATGTAAATACCCAAAGATAAAAATACAAAGGAATGAGAGTCTATTTACAGGTGAGGGAGGCTACTAACCAAGTCCAACTAGGTTCTAGAGGCTTCCAGCTTCAGTTTGATCTAGTTTGGATAAGATTTGGACCAGTTTGGCTAACTTTTTTGATCCAGTTTGAAGGAGGAGAGAGAAGAGATGAAATATCTGATTTTTTTGAATTAAAAATGTGGAGTAATGATATGAAATAAGCGCCTCCTTCATGAGCCCCCTCCCTCCTTACTAAGGTGTCAAAATTTCATTTTTTTACTAATAAACCTCATTTTTTAAATGAATAAACCCAGTACTTAGTCAACTCTTCATCTTATGTGAGAATTTACTCATTTTTGGGGGATTTTCTTTTATTCTTTGCATTTTTCTTAGTGAAACACTTTGATTAATCCTATTGGCCCTTTAGAACACTCTTTGGACCTCAATCAATTTTTTTTGAAAATGTGGACTCTCAGGCTAAGGTCTCTAATACACATTTTCAATTAATTTTTAATGCACATTGAAAAATTATTTTTGAACTTCTGTTTCAGGGGAATTCATCTTAGATATAAGGAGAAACTTTCTATTCAAAGATATCTCAAAATTGAATTATCTCTCTCTAGAATATTTTCTCTCTCTAGGCCAAAAACAAGGGAAAACAATGTTTTCTTGCATTCTGAAATAGGGAACAGTTACAGGGGACTGAGAGGAGAGATTTTGTAACCCATGGTGGTGAGTGACAATGAGACCTAGCCACAGTGATTAGTGTTGCTAAAGATTTAGATGCAAGCTACTCTCACCCAAGAGTCTTAGACTCATTCAGCATATAGATTACTAACTTCAGAAACGACACATGCACAGTTGCCAGCTCTGTAAGCTAGTGACCAAATATGCAGCACACGAATTACATCACTACATGCCTACATGTTGATGAGATCATGGGAGCATTTTGGTGTGACACATTTTGTGCCATCCACTCAAGCTGGGTGTGGCAAGCCTAAGCATATGAAGCCTTGAAACGTTTGGACATGATATTGAATCTATAGCTCATCATTATGATGTAAGAAATCACTTAGATGTAACACCACAAAGTGACTGAGTTGAAATGATAGCAATATGTATGACCACTATTATAACAAACAATTGAGCTGAAGCTAGCTATAGATGCCGAGATTAATGCAAATGCCAATAGAGGAATTGTTACTTCTATCAAGCCCAATGAGATACAAGAATTAGTGTGAAAGCACATTATGGGGGTAATCTACTATACTCTTAACATGGTTAGCTATATACTTAGTAGAAGGAGATGTGATGTTTCTACAATCTACCATCATTGTTATAATTTGTGTGAAATAGAAGGCAATGTCTATTTCACCAACCAAACATATAAGACTTGTAGATAATTACAACGATTAGAGAATAATTGAAGGAACAACTTGAACGTTGGGATTTTGTGAGATCAATTGACTCTCTCCTCTACTCCAACTTGCAAGATGGATTTCCTTAGTTACATAGCTAATACTATATAACTTCCCATGTAGGACAATTTAAAAGTTATTTTTCACCACTAGGGATAACTTTTGTTTTATATATACATGCATACGTATATGTACATATATACACGTACATATCCATAATCTATCTATCGATAGAGAGCGCGCGTGAGAGCTATATAGGTTTTTTTATGGTTACAAAATGGTTGCCTGAACGAAAGATCGGCGGTCATTCAAAGATTAATCTCACGAGTCACAATGCACACGATGCATACATTGTTACACACAATCACAGGAACAGCACATGTAGACAAACAGAACCATTTTCTTTTTTGGAAACGCAGGTCTGGCATTTGTACATGCATGTCACGTGCACGGAGAGTGATTATTTATTTTATTTCTTATTGGGCATCCTGCACAAAGCCTCTTGACGTCCACATGCTGCTAGGCGCGAACGTTGGAGACGTAAACACCGAGGCGATCGATGTTGGTGCCGGCACCGCCGAAGAAGCCAAGAATTTGGGGTTGGACAATTTGGCCATTCCTGGCACTCGGAAAATGGGTGGTGACGTTTGAGGCAGAGAGGCCCACAGCCACCACGCCAATGTGGTTAGGATCGCCGGAGAAGTATCCGGAATCACGAGCGACGGTGACGGAGATGTTACTTAACGCCTCGAGCGCCCCCGTTTTGCCGGGTTGAACTGGATCTTCACTGTGAACGAAATGAAAAGCAATACGAGTTAAGGTAGAAGAACGTGACGTAATTGTGAGAGGCGCTCTCTAACTCGTTACTCTCCTACCTCCTTTGTGCTGCCCACGCGGGAACCGTGTTCATTAAGATTAAGATGGAGATAATCCAAGGCTAGAGTTTGTGTGGATGTGCTTGGAACACACTGCTTTGTATAGGTGTAGTATGAGAGTGTCCCCTTCACGAGTTGAAGTGAGACATTGAACTTGAAGTTAGGAACCAACCATGTTGTTGAGACAATTCTCTTTATAGTGCTATTTTTGTCGAGGCATAATAAGACATAAATGCATTATGAGACAAGAGTCCTGTTTGACGTGGGTAGTCAACTGATTTTGTACATTTAGTGATATATGGGCTTCACGATGGAGGGTGGAGTATCCAAATCACATCCCCGCATCTTGCAGGAAAGTTTTTAGAGCTTGTGATAAGAGGAATGGTTTTTTAACCATGGTGACAAGGATACCTAGGCACAATGATTGGTGTTGCTAAATATTTAGTGACCAAATGTGTAGCACATGAGTTACAACATTGCATGCCTACATGTGGATAAGCTCATGGGAGCATTTTGGTGCAACATATAATGTGTCATCCACTTGAGCTAGGTGGCAAGCTTAAGCATATGAAGCCTTAAAAAATTTGGATAGGATATTGAATCTATAGCTCATCATTAAGGATATAAGAAATCACTTAGATGTTACACCACAAAATGACTGAGTTGAAATGATAACAATATGTATGACCATTGTTATAACAAACAACTGAGCTGAAGCTAGATGCTGAGATTAATGCTAATGCCAATTGAGGAATTGTTACTTCTATCAATCCCAATGAGATTCAGGAATTAATGTGAAAGCACATTATGGGGATAATCTACTATACCCTTATCTTGGTTAGCTACATACCTAGTAGAAGCAGATGTGATGTTCCTACAATCTACCATCATTGTTTTGTGTGAAATACTAGAGGCTAGAACTCAATGTCTATTTCACCAACCAAACATGGACTTGTAGACTCCTATTTGATGGTGGGTAGTCAACTTATTTTGTGCATTTAGTGGTATGTGGGCTTCATAGTGGAGGGTGAAGTATCCATGTAGAGCGGTTCTCTCTACCGTGCAATATAGTGCTCATAGAGTACTACCGATCAACAAATGTGCATTTAGTGGTATGTGGGCTTCATAGTGGAGGGTGAAGTATCCATGTAGAGCGGTTCTCTCTACCGTGCAATATAGTGCTCATAGAGTACTACCGATCAACAAATGTGTTAAGAAACACAATGTCAATTCGAGGACTCGACCCGATTAGTGCATGAAGGCTTATCCCATGAGGGAGAGTTCACATACACAAACCACCACTTGACGATTCAACCATTCAACACCTCAATCAATCTCTCAATCCCTTAAATCCACTACACTAATTAAGAGAACAAGCAATGCATAGCAATCTCTTAATCCCATTCAAACATTGATTAAATTTAGCTTTCCCTAATGCCTGCAAACCCATAAGCGTGCATCTACTAACCCACAAGCTTAAGCAAGCAGAGAATGTAACATTCACAAATCCACAAGCTCATAGAGAGAGTCTATCCCATGAATAACTCATTGCCAATGAAGTGGGCAAGAGCTTGCATCAATGGAGACTACACACACACACTACAAGCATGCAGCATACACAAGAGAAAGAAAAAAACATTCAACTAATCATAGATTAATCTACTTCAATGATGCTAAAACAGATTAAGAGAAAGAAGTGGAGCTATACTCATTGGAGCTTGATGCTCATTAGAGTACAATAGAGAGAGAGTTAGAGAGCTGCCATAGCTTGAGAGCTCAAGAGCTTCACTCAATAGCTTATGAGAATGGCAAAAACGTCCACTTTCTTTAGCTAACATCTCTTTTGTAGAGATGTCACTAACCCTAACCCTAGGCCTCTTTCACACATGGGCAGACAACCCCATAAGTGAGCCTTGCTTAATACACTTAGAACTCTCATTTAGAACCCACATTGGCCTAAAACGATTTACATTGCACTTCGGCACAAAAATATGAAAAAATTATGTGCGTCTTTATGTTCCCATGGCTATAATTCCGCTCTCTCGTGTTAATTGCTTCCGGCCTCCTTCCATAATCCGTGTTCCCGTGTGAGTGTTCCCATGGAACATTCTCCCCTTCCTAAATCGCGCACGTCCTCAAGCGCGGTAGAAACAAAAGCTGCAAAAAACAATGGAAGACAAGTAAAGCCTTTTATTGAAAAAAAAAAACCCAGCAATGACAATCTCACACGTGAGCATGCAAGTGAAAGGCCGATTAGAGTTTTAAAGAGTGCTAAAAGAAGTGAGTAAAGACTAGTGAAAGTGAGACTAAGTGGTAGATAGTGCTATGCAAAGGCAAGTGTGCTTGTACACCACAGGTTATGACCGCAGTCTTAATGTCCTACAAGTATTTAAGTTATTCCTAAGTGGCAACCCTACTCCTAAATATGAGCAATGGTGATTGGACCTTTTTTTCTTTCTTTGTTTCTTTCTTTCTTTCTTTTGTTTTTTTTTGTTTTTTTTTTGTTTTTTTGGTGTGTGGATAAAAGATGAATAAAGAGGAAGGTTCCATCCCAATGAGACCCAAGCAATGGCCAAGAGACCTCCACCAAGAGAATCTAAAGGCTGCTAAGTATCTCAAGGGCGACATACCCTTTTCTTTCTTTTTGACATAAGGAGTACCCCATGAAGATGAGGGCATCGGTCTCAAGGGCCCATAATGTACCCCAGAGTCCTACCAACATCTTTCAAGGCGATAGAGTCCTTGAAGGTCTTCTTCTGATTTTTTTATACGTCAGTGTTCACCCCATGGAAACCAAGGCATCGGCCCCAAGGTGCTAAGATAACCCAAGGTCCTACCAAGCATTCCACATGGCTGTAGACACATCATGTCTCGATTCACTTGTATATATTTTTTAGGGCATGATTTTCGTAATTTTTTTATTAATTCTAGCACCTAGCCCATACCTAAGAGGTAGCTACCACTAGGGATAACTAATATACTTCGAGAGCATAAGAACTTGGCATACTCCGTTGGCATATATCCTACACCGTCTTCAAATAGAAATACCTTCTACTAAGTCCTCTAAGAATCTAGAAATCACTCACCACATTTTAACAACTAATTTAAAACTTAAACCAGCCAACTGTGTGTGAACATGCAAACAATATATGCAAAAGTGAAAAGCACATAAAGAACAAAAGATTATGATTTGAATACACTTGTTGTAGAGCTCGTTGATGTTGTGCGTTTGCATTGATGCATTGCTGATGTTGTGCAGATTACTTCTCTTTGCTCTTTGTAGGCATTGCATGTGTGCTGGTGGAAAGATGGTATCAATCACTTCAGGATGCAAGGACAACCCTGTACAAAAATCGGCTTCTGGAGAAGGTGGTAGAGGAAGGAGTGCTTCCTCGCTAAAATATGGCATTGGTTCTATGGGAAGGTTAAGCAGACAATTCCGATTTTGGAACTGCTCAATATAGGTACTCATAGTGATCCAAAATTGACATGTTGAGACTGGGGGAAGGAGGGCTTGCAAGATAGGTGGTTGCAAGCCATTTATGCATGTATCCCTCCATTTTTGTGCTTGAACCTCCTTAGGTAATCTACGTTGATTTGGTCCTCGGTCTGGTACTCTCACATCAAGAAGGTTATGGCGTTGGGGTGTAATTCCCACAATTTGTTTCATTAAGCTCGTGCCATATCGTCGAAAGTAAGAGCGGCATAGCCAGCAAATGTGTGAAGCTTCTCCTAATACGAGTTGTGCACACTCTTGATGACAATGTGGAAATGGATGATGCTGTTGGGGATAGAATAAAGTGACAAAGTGATGCCCACAGCAATTTTCACCTAAGGCAGCATAAAAGTACCTAGAATGAGTTTGAAAAGGAGGAGCACTATAACCCCCGCGATATTCAGGTTGAGTACTATCAGGGTCAATGCATGGTAGACATGTATCTCGCCAAGTATCCATCAGAAGGTATCTGGGCGTAGAACAATGAAATTTAGAGACTTCAAACTTTATACATTCATATCCATCATTACAATCCCTATCAAAAACAATGTAGATAAGATCATCTCAAAAAGAACACAATCCTGTAATAAAGGCATAAGGAACCACATTAGTAAAAGTGAGGCTATTCAAACACTGATCTACTAAAGAGCTTCAATTGTAGTGTTAATGCCTTACCTTTGGTTTTGTGTATGTCCTTTTTAAGAGGTGGGAAGGATAGCAATTGTCGAGGAATTTGAGCAAGATAAGAGGATTTAGGCAGTGAAGTGCTAGAATCTATTCTCAATGGAGACTCATGTAAAGTTGGATTTGTCTTAGGTACACAAGTTGATAGTGGAAGTGTGTAACAAGGAGAAGTTGGGACAATTGGTGATTCAATACATGTTTGGGGAAGGTCAACATAAGGAGATTTGTAGGTGCTATCACAACCACCTATCCTATCTTGAAGAGGTTGTGTTGATTTCCTTTGCACCCACTGATATGAAAAATCAAGAGTGGCTTTTGGAATCTTATTGATACACTCTTCTGGCTCTAGCAAACCATGGCATTTGGGAAGCCAAAGTGCTGTTGCACCCTCATAATAGCCTTGTGCTTTAAGAACATGCTTTGGGATCTAATGAGTATCAATCTGAGGTTTAGGCTTGGAAAAGATATGCTTTTTAGGAGGTTTAGCAACTAGGCTAGATGGTACAAGTTTGTACGCATCTTTGGGTAGCCAAATTGACAATTCCTTCTTGCCTGGCCTTCTTTGAGCAGTGAACTAGAGTAGTTGGAACATGCCAGCCATGGCCCTCATTTAAGGACTCATCGATTATCCACATCATTTGTCTTGGAGCTTGAAGAGCAGATGTTGAAAGTGGGTTGTGTAAGGTAGAACGACCACCCTTTTGACATGATAAAACTCGTGGAGCAGCAGATCCCAAGATGCAATCAGAGTCAATTTGCAATTTGTATTGTCTATTCTTCCAATCTAATGAACAATTGGTAGCACTTAACCACGATCGACCAAGAACAGCCTCTACCACTGCCTTGGACTTACTAGCCACATAAAAGGGAACTGACATCTGGTGATCCTGAATGGACATCATAATGACACATTTTCCCTCTATAGGGTTATCTTCACTTGAGAAGCTTCGTAAGTCAATAGGAATGTGCACAAGTGTTGGTTGTCCCAAGGCTATCCATGTGTCAAACGAGAGAACATTATAATCTACACCAGAGTCAATTAAGGCAGAGACAAAGTAGGTAGTCTCATGAAGATGAAGACACACTTGAATTTTGAAAGGATCGACATATTGTTCATCAGTAGCCAACTGTAAGGCCAACACAGAAGCCTTGCGATGCTCCTTGTCTTTTGAAACTCTAGCTTTAGCCTCTTCTTGAGCCTGACGTTTAAGTAGGTCATGTGCTTCTTTCCGTGTGTGGGCAGCATGCATTTGTTGAAGCATGGCTTCAGTTAATGGTTCATTGTATTTCTTGAGACGACTTCCATTAATGAAGTTAGGCATTTGCTCACCTTCTAGTGTCTCTAAATGCACTGCACCACTTGGAGTAAGCTCATTAATCACAAATGGTCCTAGGCCACGTTTCTTGAGCTTTCTCTTATGCTTCTTAAGTGTGTACAAGAGCACAAGGTTCCCTTTTTTGAATCTGCCAGTTGTTACATTTCTATCATACCATTGCTTTTGTCTCCTCTTCTCGGCATACATCCCCATTACCGCCAATAAGTGGGTCTCATCAAGCTTTTCCAATTCATCAATGCGTTGAGAAAGCTCATGACCAGTCCAGTCCAATTGTTTAGCAACTCGTAGAGTAGGTACAAGAAATTCAATGGGAAGAATTGCATCTAGCCCAAAAGCAAGCTCAAATGGGGCTGTGCCCATAGATGTTTTATAGGCTGTTCTATATGCCCAAAGAACTGAGTGAAACTTTTGCTCCCAATCAGTCCTATGTCCCTCAACAATCTTTGTGAGTGCTATGCAGAGAATCTTGTTAGTACTCTCAGCTTGACCATTGGTCTGGGGATGATATGGTGCAGAACGCTTGTGAATTACCAAAAATTCTTGAAGTAAAAACTCTATGACCTCATTCACAAAGTGCACACCTTGATCACTAACGATTTCAATAGGTAAGCCATAGCGTGTAAACACGTACTCATACAAGAACTTGGCTGTGGTTCTGGCATCATTTTTAACTGTAGCCTTTGCCTCTACCCATTTAGTCAAATAGTCAGTTGTTGCGACTATAATATATTCGGCATGCGTGTGACGAGCTAGAGGTTTAATGGGACCGACAAAATCAATACCCCATTTGGCAAAAGCACATGTGCTTAACATAGGCCGCAATGGCATATTGTCTTTTGTGATGGGAGGTTTGGTCCTTTGACAATCGTCACAATGTCTCACATATTCTTCGGCATCCATTTGTAAGGTTGGCCACCAAAGCCCAGTCCACCTAATCAACTTAGCTGTGGTATTGCCCGAAAAGTATCCACCCCCAACACCTGCATGTGCATGAGTCAAGATTTTCAAGTAGTCAGCTTCACATACACACATGTGCAAGTTGCCATCCTTGCCCCTTTTGTAGAGTTGGTTTTCTATCAGCATATAGTTGGCTGCTTCAACTTCAATAGCACGCTTTCGATGTTTAGGAATTGTTCGATCAGTATGACCATGCTTAAGATAGTCCACAATATACTTACTCCAACTTGGTGTAGTTGAAATTTGGAATAATGTGACATTATGAATTGGTTGTTGAATATGACATGAAGCACAGTTACGAACAAATTTTTCAGCATCCGCATGCATGGTAGGCCACCATTGCCCATCCTGAGTTATACGTCGCACACAAGTAGTAGCTGATGCATGGATTCCACCAATACCCTCATGTGCCCATTCCAAGATCTCTTCATATTGGTCAGGGTTAGGTATAAGCCGCAACACTCCATCATTACCCTGACGATATAATCTCCCTGAGATTAACTTGAATGGTCACCATAGGTCCACATTAGGACCCGCCGCTAATTGTATCTGCCCACTTGTCAAAATTTCTAAGATGGGTTCAGACCATTTAGGAGTTGTCTCTACAAGGAAAAGTGTTGAATCTAACATTT
Source organism: Cibotium barometz (assembly GCF_041138505.1). Taxonomy (NCBI): domain Eukaryota; kingdom Viridiplantae; phylum Streptophyta; class Polypodiopsida; order Cyatheales; family Cibotiaceae; genus Cibotium; species Cibotium barometz. The sequence goes on along the minus strand of NC_141048.1, from coordinate 282,098 downwards.
CATCATCCACACCCACAAGAGCTTCTCGAGAGGTGATTCGAGACAAATGATCTGCCCGTAGATGAGTTGTTCCTTTTCGGACTGCCACTTCAAAATCAAACTCAAGAAGGATGACAAACCACCTCACAATCCTTCCAGTTGCACAAGGCTTATTCACCAAATATAGCAGTACTTGATGGTCCACAAAAAATATGAATTTGTTTGCCAAAAGGTAAATTTGGCGAAACTTTTTTACTGCATATATCATATGGACAAACCTTCTCTTTCTGTTGTGGTATAATTCTTCTTAGCATTGTTCAACTGTCGACTAGTATATGAGATTGGAAAATCCTTATTATGTTCTCTCGATTGAGCCAAAATACATCCAATTGCAAAGTTTGAAGCATCAATATGGACATGAAAGATTTGGTTCCAATCTGGTGCCCGTAAGATGGGTGCAATCACTAATGCTTGCTTCAACTTTTCAAAGGATTCCTCACACTCATCAGTCCAATTAAACTTTACAAGAAGAACATATAATGGTCTGGCTAGGACAGTGTACATGTAGATGAATCGACGATAATAGCCACAATGTCCCATGAATATTTGTACCCCTTTAGGGTTGATAGGCTGAGGTAATGAGACAATGACATCAATTTTATCCATATCTGTTGAAATCCCATTGCGAGAAACAATATGGCCCAAAATTTTTCCTTGTCTTACATGAATTTGCACTTATTAGGATTCAAGCATATACGATAAACTTGACACTTTTAAAACACAAGTCTGAGGTGTTCTATATGATCATCACGCTCTTGTGAGTGAACACATAAATCATCCATGAAGATCTCAAGAAATTGCCTAAGGTACTCCTTGAATACATGACTCATTAACCGCTGAAAGGTTGCTGGTGTATTTGTTAGACCAAATGGCATAACACGATAGGACAAGATGCCATCTTCAGTAGCAAAGGCTGTCTTGTGTTGATCCTTTGGATCAATTGACACTTGATTGTAACCGGAGAATCCATCCAAGAAACTATATGCCTTTTTCCCTGCAAAGTGGGTAATGATCACGTACAGTAGCTGCATATATCATATGGACAAACCTTCTCTTTCTGTTGTGGTATAATTCTTCTCAGCATTGTTCAACTGTCGACCAGCATATGAGATTGGAAAATCCTTATTATGTTCTCCCGATTGAGCCAAAATACATCCAATTGCAAAGTTTGAAGCATCAATATGGACATGAAAGATTTGGTTTCAATCTGGTGCCCGTAAGATGGGTGTAGTCGCTAATGCTTGCTTCAACTTTTCAAAGGATTCCTCACACTCATCAGTCCAATTAAACTTTACAAGAAGAACATATAATGGTCTGGCTAGAACAGCGTACATGTAGATGAATCGACGATAATAGCCACAATGTCCCATGAATATTTGTACCCCTTTAGGGTTGATAGGCCGAGGTAATGAGACAATGACATCAATTTTATCCATATCTGTTGAAATCCCATTGCGAGAAATAATATGGCCCAAAATTTTCCCTTGTCTTACATAAATTTGCACTTGTCAGGATTCAAGCATATATGATAAACTTGACACTTTTGAAACACAAGTCTGAGGTGTTCTATATGATCATCATGCTCTTGTGAGTGAACACATAAATCATCCATGAAGATCTCAAGAAATTGCCTAAGGTACTCCTTGAATACATGACTCAATAACCGCTGAAAGGTTGCTGGTGCATTTGTTAGACCAAATGGCATAACACGATAGGCAAAGATGCCATCTTCAGTAGCAAAGGCTGTCTTGTGTTGATCCTTTGGATCAATTGACACTTGATTGTAACTGGAGAATCCATCCAAGAAACTATATGCCTTTTTCCCTGCAAAGTGGGTAATGATCACGTACAGTAGCTGCATATATCATATGGACAAACCTTCTCTTTCTGTTGTGGTATAATTCTTCTCAGCATTGTTCAACTGTCGACTAGCATATGAGATTGGGAAATCCTTATTATGTTCTCCTGATTGAGCCAAAATACATCCAATTGCAAAGTTTGAAGCATCAATATGGACATGAAAGATTTGGTTTCAATCTGGTGCCCGTAAGATGGGTGCAGTCACTAATGCTTGCTTCAACTTTTCAAAGGATTCCTCACACTCATCAGTCCAATAACTTTACAAGAAGAACATATAATGGTCTGGCTAGGACAGCATACATGTAGATGAATCGACGATAATAGCCACAATGTCCCATGAATATTTGTACCCCTTTAGGGTTGATAGGCCGAGGTAATGAGACAATGACATCAATTTTATCCATATCTGTTGAAATCCCGTTGCGAGAAACAATATGGCCCAAAATTTTCCCTTGTCTTACATGAATTTGCACTTGTCAAGATTCAAGCATATACGATAAACTTGACACTTTTGAAACACAAGAGTGGCCTCTCTCACTTATAAATAGACCCTCATTCTTTTGTATTCTCATCTGTGAAGAGCTAGACCATGCTAGTATTACATTAAAATAAGCATATTATCTATTATCCCTTAAAAATCCTCTACATTTTGGAGAGATTGAGGCTTCTCTCTCTCTTCAACCATCCTTGGAGCTTTCCTCTCAACACACTAACCAATTGATTGTTTGGGGAGCTTCCTTCTAAGAGAAAGAAGCAAGCAAAATCAAGATATAATTTCATGGTTTTTCTCTAATATTCTCAATGTTTTCACTTCTCAACCCCTCTCAAGCTTGAGAAGTTTCAAATGGATTGTTTTCCAATGCAAATTAAGATTTCTAAAGAATTCTAATGATTAATCACAAAAATATGATCATCACGCTCTTGTGAGTGAACACATAAATCATCCATGAAGATCTCAAGAAATTGCCTAAGGTACTCCTTGAATACATGACTCATTAACCGCTGAAAGGTTGCTGGTGCATTTGTTAGACCAAATGGCATAACACGATAGGTAAAGATGCCATCTTCAGTAGCAAAGGCTGTCTTGTGTTGATCCTTTGGATCAATTGACACTTGATTGTAACCGGAGAATCCATCCAAGAAACTATATGCCTTTTTCCCTGCAAAGTGGGTAATGATCACGTACAGAAGCTGCATATATCATATGGACAAACCTTCTCCTTCTGTTGTGGTATAATTCTTCTCAACATTGTTCAACTGTCGACTAGCATATGAGATTGGGAAATCCTTATTATGTTCTCCTGATTGAGCCAAAATATATCCAATTGCAAAGTTTGAAGCATCAATATGGACATGAAAGATTTGGTTCCAATCTGGTGCCCGTAAGATGGGTGCAGTCACTAATGCTTGCTTCAACTTTTCAAAGGATTCCTCACACTCATTAGTCCAATTAAACTTTACAAGAAGAACATATAATGGTCTGGCTAGGACAGCGTACATGTAGATGAATCGACGATAATAGCCACAATGTCCCATAAATATTTCTACCCCTTTAGGGTTGATAGACCGAGGTAATGAGACAATGACATCAATTTTATCCATATCTGTTGAAATCCCATTGCGAGAAACAATATGGCCCAAAATTTTTCCTTGTCTTACATGAATTTGCACTTATCAGGATTCAAGCATATACGATAAACTTGACACTTTTGAAACACAAGTCTGAGGTGTTCTATATGATCATCACGCTCTTGTGAGTGAACACATAAATCATCCATGAAGATCTCAAGAAATTGCCTAAGGTACTCCTTGAATACATGACTCATTAACCGTTGAAAGGTTGCTGGTGCATTTGTTAGACCAAATGGCATAACACGATAGGCAAAGATGCCATCTTCAGTAGCAAAGGCTCTCTTGTGTTGATCCTTTGGATCAATTGACACTTGATTGTAACCGGAGAATCCATCCAAGAAACTATATGCCTTTTTCCCTGCAAAGTGGGCAATGATCATGTACAGTAGCTGCATATATCATATGGACAAACATTCTCTTTCTGTTGTGGTATAATTCTTCTCAGCATTGTTCAACTGTCGACTAGCATATGAGATTGGGAAATCCTTATTATGTTCTCCCGATTGAGCCAAAATACATCCAATTGCAAAGTTTCAAGCATCAATATGCACATGAAAGATTTGGTTCCAATCTGGTGCCCGTAAGATGGGTGCAGTCACTAATGCTTGCTTCAACTTTTCAAAGGATTCCTCACACTCATCAGTCCAATTAAACTTTACAAGAAGAACATATAATGGTCAGGCTAGGACAGCGTACATGTAGATGAATCGACGATAATAGCCACAATGTCCCATGAATATTTGTACCCCTTTAGGGTTGATAGGCCGAGGTAATGAGACAATGACATCAATTTTATCCATATCTGTTGAAATCCCATTGCGAGAAACAATATGGCCCAAAATTTTCCCTTGTCTTACATGAATTTGCACTTGTCAGGATTCAAGCATATACGATAAACTTGACACTTTTGAAACACAAGAGTGGCCTCTCTCACTTATAAATAGACCCTCATTCTTTTGTATTCTCATCTGTGAAGAGCTAGACCATGCTAGTATTACATTAAAATAAGCATATTTTCTATTATCCCTTAAAAATCCTCTACATTTTGGAGAGATTGAGGCTTCTCTCTCTCTTCAACCATCCTTGGAGCTTTCCTCTCAACACACTAACCAATTGATTGGTTGGGGGGCTTCCTTCTAAGAGAAAGAAGCAAGCAAAATCAAGATATAATTTCATGGTTTTTCTCTAATATTCTCAATGTTTTCACTTCTCAACCCCTCTCAAGCTTGAGAAGTTTCAAATGGATTGTTTTCCAATGCAAATTAAGATTTCTAAAGAATTCTAATGATTAATCACAAAAATATGATCATCACGCTCTTGTGAGTGAACACATAAATCATCCATGAAGATCTCAAGAAATTGCCTAAGGTACTCCTTGAATACATGACTCATTAACCGCTGAAAGGTTGCTGGTGCATCTGTTAGACCAAATGGCATAACACGATAGGCAAAGATGCCATCTTCAGTAGCAAAGGCTGTCTTGTGTTGATCCTTTGGGTCAATTGACACTTGATTGTAACCGGAGAATCCATCCAAGAAACTATATGCCTTTTTCCCTGCAAAGTGGGTAATGATCACGTACAGTAGCTGCATATATCATATGGACAAACCTTCTCTTTCTGTTGTGGTATAATTCTTCTCAGCATTGTTCAACTGTCGACTAGCATATGAGATTGGGAAATCCTTATTATGTTCTCCCGATTGAGCCAAAATACATCCAATTGCAAAGTTTGAAGCATCAATATGGACATGAAAGATTTGGTTCCAATCTGGTGCCCATAAGATGGGTGCAGTCACTAATGCTTGCTTCAACTTTTCAAAGGATTCGTCACACTCATCAGTCCAATTAAACTTTACAAGAAGAACATATAATGGTCTGGCTAGGATAGCGTACATGTAGATGAATCGACGATAATAGCCACAATGTCCCATGAATATTTGTACCCCTTTAGGGTTGATAGGCGGAGATAATGAGACAATGACATCAATTTTATCCATATCTGTTGAAATCCCATTGCGAGAAACAATATGGCCCAAAATTTTCCCTTGTCTTACATGAATTTGCACTTGTCAGGATTCAAGCATATACGATAAACTTGACACTTTTGAAACACAAGTCTGAGGTGTTCTATATGATCATCACGCTCTTGTGAGTGAACACATAAATCATCCATGAAGATCTCAAGACATTGCCTAAGGTACTCCTTGAATACATGACTCATTAACCGCTGAAAGGTTGCTGGTGCATTTGTTAGACCAAATGGCATAACACGATAGGCAAAGATGCCATCTTCAATAGCAAAGGCTGTCTTGTGTTGATCCTTTGGATCAATTAACACTTGATTGTAACCGGAGAATCCATCCAAGAAACTATATGCCTTTTTCCCTGCAACTCGTTCCAAAACATGATCCATGATTGGAAGTGGGTAATGATCACGTATAGTAGCTGCATTAACCTTCTTGAGGTTTACACATACTCGAAGTTTTCCATTTTTCTTGGGCACCACTACAATAGGGGAGACCCATTCAGTGTATTCAATCTCATAGATAAATTCTGCCTCTAAGAGCTTGTCTATTTCTTCTTTTATCTTTCGTGCAAAATTCTCATTGTAAGTATAAGGACGTTGCTTGGAAGGCTTTGCATCCTCTCGCAATGGAATTGTATGCTGACATATGCTTGGATAAACTCCTTTGAGGTCTTTATAACTCCAAGCAAAAACATCACGATACTCCTTTATTGTTTGAATTAATAACTTCTCCTCATCTAAGGACAAGTCTGTGGAAATCCACACATAGCGAGGCTCTTCTCCTGGCTTAGCGATATCAAATTTTTTGCATCTTCTGGACCATCATATGAAACCCCTGGCATGCTTGGATTTTGTCGCATGGACTGTTAAAGAACAATCTTCCGATCTTGAAGAGTGTACTGTGTGAAGTTGGGGGGAACATTGAGACCTTGTTCTTGTCCACTTGAGTCATCACTAATTGAAGACCATGCGGTTTTGAGCTCTCTTTTGCAATCTTGCATCAGATTTTTTTGCTCAACCGTTATCTTTGCACTTCCGACAGTCTCTTTTGAATCGGTTTGAGACTTGAGTTTTGGTTTTGGTTTCTTCATTTTTTTGCGATTTTTGCTAACAGTTTTTAGCTTTTCTCCTGGTTGGAATCCATCTGATCGTTTTACTTGGTCTTTGATACTATCTTGTGCTTGGACATAGTATAGATATCCATTCTTTCCTGAGAAGTGAGGTGGTGGTCGAGAGTGTTCATTCTTAAACTCCTCGTCTTCTTTTTGTATTCTCTCACATCGTTCCCTCTCATCTTGTTTACGGATTCTCTTATGGCTCTTACAGCATTTACGTTTAGGTTGGCTTCAAGGGATCTCTACTTGAACCTCCCTCTCAAGAGTAGGCATGCCTTTCCTAGCTCTTCCTCGGGGATTATCACATCATCATCCAAATCAGAGTCCCATCCATCTTCCTTATCAACATCATTAGCAGATTCGAGTGTTAAATCCTCCACTGAGACTTCCTCAACATGCAGTGCTGTTGTGGATGCATCCCCATAGTACAAATCATCTAGAAGGTCACGTGGTTGTACCATTCATATAGGAATAATGTCATATCCATCTGAGTCACAAAATTGAATTGGCTTAGGTAAAGCACATGTCGATAATGTTGCAAGGACATGACTCCATTCTAGTGGATCAATTAAGTGCTCAGGGAAGGGTTGTGGAATGTATGCCTCATCTGATACACTTCGATTACCCTTAAGTCTCTCAGTGTTGAAGTCCCTACATGAGGCTCCACACATCCACAGATCTTCTCGCCCATCTGACAATGTAACTCTTGAGCCCTGAGACGAAGCAGAATCAAACTCATCTATTGGAGACCTTGTTACATCATGATATGAGTGATTCTTTAGGTTGACCCTTGTGATGATGACAGAATCATGTCGGAGGTACAAATAATTGTATCCCCAATCTTGAATCATTTGAAATTGTCGCATGAATGATCTACCCAATATCACTTCATAGTTTTGATGCTTTCCAAAATCCACTACTGCAAATGTGTGCTCATATTCAATCCCACATGTGGTGACCAATATGTTCTCCAGCAGCCCAATGGGATGTTCTAAGCTTCCATCTGCTAAGCTGCAAGCACATCTTGGTACTCCTAATAGCTGGTTTGTCCCACTTTTCCCAAATGGACCTTGTCACAATGCCCACTCCTGCACCACTATCAAGTATTGCAGTTGAAGCTACTTTTCGCACTTTTAATGGGAGGGTAGTATTTCCCTGATCGTCCTCACAAAATTTTCCTACTTTGTTGATAGGAACTGGCATAACATGCTTTGTCTTAGGGTGTATAGTACAATGATGGTGACCCTTTTGTAGCAATACCTGCTCTGACAAACATGTGGCAATATCATTCCACAACTCTGGACGAAGCTTTATCAAATCAAGCAAAGGTATGGTACAAGCCACTTTGGTGCTGACAAAATAGCTTGCACGATTCCCATATCCATCTCCTTTGTCAACCTTCTATGCATGGAGGGTATCCTCAAGGTTTGAGAACAGTTCCCATATTCTCCCAAATAAGATGGTAAGGTTTTCATTGTATAATTACTTCTAGGAGAAACAATTGTTTGAACTTCCTCCTGGATGCTTGGGCGTCTAAAGTTGTTTTGTGTGCCCCTGGTAAAATCCACCTCAGAGAATGGTGAGATAATAGAGGACATATTCTCATTAACTTTCTCATGAATTGCTGCCCACATCTCATTTGCCATGTCCTCGTTAGCATCAATAACTTCATCATTGCATGGGAAGGCAAGACTAGGTGGCGGCAGAATGCCTTCTTTCAATGGGGTGTCAATTGGTGCAGACTTTTCGCTATGAGCTTGTGAGATCAGCTCACTTTTCATTTCCCAACTTGATGACACTTCTGGTATGGTTTCTAATGTTGGCTTAAGAGAGGCTGGGCCCCGAGGGATAGGTGGAGGTGGGCCCTCAAGTATTGATTGAGCTTCCCTAATGAGTTGCTGATGTACAACTAGATTGATCTTCTCCTCACGAGGGTTTGGGTATTCTTGAAGCTTCTTGGGTAGCTCAGATAAAGCTGCAATGCGACTTCTATGAGCATCAATGATGGCATCTAGAGTCTCGTTCACCTTATCCACAAAAAGAGAACCCCCAGAACTATCCTTGGTTGTACTAGCCTCATCTTGTTTAGCACTAGGCCCAGGTTGAGGTTGATGCTCCTCATGCACTTCTTGGGATGTAAAAGCTTGATCCCTCATGTTTTGTTTAGAGACTTCTTGAGAACTACTGGATGCACTCTTAGTTTGCTTGTTGCGGTTCTTTTTCCTCCTAGTGGTCCTTTTTCTATTGGAACGTAGGGTCTTGTCCACTAGATTTGCCTTTGCATCCCTAGTTCGAGGTGTCTCATCAGTCTGCATTTCGGCATTTCGTGTCTGTGATCTAGTCATGACTCTAAGTGGCACGACATCCTCATTCTCTGATAAAGGTATGGCGATGGAACTGCCCCTACAAAGTTGAGTGAGACCTTTGGTTGAGAGGTGCCTTCCTCATGTGGTTTCAGCAAACAATCCTTTGGAAAGTGTTCTACACAACACCCTAGACAATATCTTTCAATTGGTGGAAACCGTGGTACTGTTGTATTGGATCGAGCTGCTTGCCTTGGGCGATGTGGACAATCACGAGCCCAATGGGGTTCTCTGTACTCATAACAGGGGCCCATTAGTTTGGCTTCTACTTTCCTTTGCTGCCATTGACCTGAGGGGCCTGGAGTCCTAGGTTGGTAGCCACCTAGCAACATCAAAGAATTTTGTTCCCCTGATATGTGGTACTTTCAAAGAGATTTTCCTTGGATGAATATGATGCATATTCCTCCTCCACATAGCTTAGGTTTACCAAGTCTCTACACATATTTGAATTGTCGTAGTCAACAAACCTCACAGGAGCAGTCCCAGGAGCAGGAGGTTGAGCTCCAAGTACAGGTCGTGCTTGCTCTTGTGCCATCGGTGGCTTACATTCAAAATTAGTATACTGTTGATGCATTTGTGGAGCCACTGCACCCCTTTGCTGCTCACGCTCCTGTCTCATTCTTGCAATGCGAGTACATTCCTGTGTGGTGTGGGTATAATTCTAAGCACAGGCCTGGCACCACTTCTTTGTGGGTTGGTTTGTGACTAGAGGAGAAAAGGTATTACATTCTTCGGTTTTATGGTTACCGCCACATGCTCCACAAAGATGAGGACCTGTAGGTAGTACACTCCTCATTCGCTGCTGCTGTTGTTGTGGCTACATGGGTGGGCGATATGTTTGTCCCAATATCCTTAGTACTAGGTTGTGGCTACATGGGTGGGCGATATGTTTGTCCCAATATCCTTAGTACTAGGTTAGCTATTTGGTTTGGATTTACTAGTGCGCTAGACCCTGAACTTTGGTCATCACCCCACTGATCCCTAGGTTGCACCTCAGGGCCAGAACCATCTTAGAATTTGAAGTTATCTGTGAAATCCATAGCATCATGGCAACACTCATTGAAATTTGTATGCTTCTTTGCATAGAGATGTGTGTGCAGTGTTGAATTTTTAAGTCCTTTAAGAAGAGAGAAATTAATCGACTCTGGGTGGGCTTCTCATCTTTTGGGCAACGATTAATGTATTGCTTCATCCTATTTACACAGTCTCTAACACTCTCAGTCTCGCCTTGCTTGAAAGAGTAGATGTTTGCTGCTGTGTCATGCTGAATCCCCATCAAGGAAAAAGTAGCAATGAATCTCTCTTCCAAAACTCGTAAAGAAGATTTGTCTGAAGCCTCTAGTGCCTGAAACCAAGCAAGGGCCTTTCCCTCAAGAGTGAGCCCAAATCCTTCAATTTGCATATGCTTGTCAGCAGTCACTTGCTCAGCTCAAACTGCTTGCCTAAATGCTGCTACATGGTCATATGGATCTCCCAACCCTTCGTACTTCTTTACCAGTTTCTGAAGAGTTGATGGCCTTACTTGTCTTGAATACTCATCATAGGGCCTACAGCCTCTCACTCTCAGTGGGAACTGTTTCTCTCTTTGGTAAGATGGTCCACATGCATCCCAAATTGGTGTGGGTCCCCTATTACCTGCCTCACCAACCCCCTCCAAAGATCTTGTTACCCACATTTCAGGAGGTGCATTTATGGGAGGCCGAGTTGGCTCCCCTACCCTCCGATTGTCATAGTGAGAGAAACGTTGTTGTGGTGTGATCTGTGGTCGCACTTTTGGTGTAGGATAATATCTTGGTGCTAGAGTTGGGCTACTTGCAGTGGTCCACTTTGATGTTGAGGGTCCCTCTCTAGTGAACTCTCTTAGGGGAGGAGCAATAGTTTCTCCAAGAAAGGCTATCTCTCCTGGTTTAGTTGTATTAGTTGAGAACACTTCCATGAATAATGGTTGTCCTCTCCACGTGAGCTCACGAATTTCCTTCCAATCTAAGGTTCGGTATTCATTGGCCCATTTATCAATGATTCGGTTCTTGTGTCCTGCAAGCTTCTCGACTACCACCACAAGTGCTAGAGGAAGATCTAGCTCTGGCAATCTAGTTGTGGCATAATATCCTTCTAAAGAGTCCTTATAGACCTCTTGAAGTAGGTCATCCTGAAAGACCTTTGTCACTAGAATTTGTCGTACAAACTCCCATTGGTTCTCAGCCCCGTGATCCATTTTGCTCTTGCCTTTCCTGTCCCTTTTCAAATTTAGATCTACACAAAGTAAATCATCTATGGATGGCTTTGAGGACTGTGCATTGGATGGTCCAGGCATGTCTGGCTCAATGAGCCAATCATTTCTAGACTCCCTTGCTCCAAAAGGCTTTAATAAATCTAGGAACTCACTCTTAGAGAGCTCTCCTAATTTGTCTACATTCTCTGGATGATAGGTGACTTCATATAGCGAACACCATCTCCACCCATGTACATGTTACCCTGGTCATTGACTAGAGGTGCTCTATCAAGCTCTGAGAAAAAGTCTACGATCTTAACGAGATACCGTTGTGGATCCCTAAAGATCTCAGCTCCTTGAGCATTCGTGTAGACATATTGAAGTCTCACATTGAGTGGTAACCCCATGATGTCGGCTTCAAATGGATTAAAAGATCTTGTGGGTGTCCTATTTGGGGCTAAGGGATGACTATTTGACGGCCCTAGATTGTCCATAGACAATGAGCTAGTTGTCCTGGAAAGGGTGTCAGATTGGGATTCGGAAGAGGTTTCAGCAATATCTGCCAAATTTCCTACCGATTGGGTCCCACTTTCCTGCGTAGGTACTCTAGAAGGTGCCCTAGACCCTATGGCAGTGTCTATATGACGTCCTGACTGCAAGTGCATAAGGTCAAATTTTAAGGTTTTTTTAAATATTTTTTTTTCAAAAAATCCAAAAATTTTCAAGTTGGCTCAAACTTTGCCAGAACCCATTTTGAACCCCCTCGAACACATTAGGCCAAAAAAATAGCGTATTTTTTTGGATCAAAAATCGCCTAAAATTTACCAGTTTTCCATACTGACTCACTATGGGAAAATGGTTCCGGGACCGAAATTTCGACGATGGGTGTTTTCTAACTCCTCTCGAAAAGTTAGATAATCTCCCAAATTTTTGCGGCAGAAAATGATTTTTTTATTTTTTTTTGCACCTCCTTATCCGGTGCGGTGGCGGTCTTTATGGTGCGGTGTGTGGGTCTCTCTGCGCAGTGTGCTGTTCACACACAACCGCCTTCTTTTTTATTATTATTATTTTTTTCTTTTTTGAAGTGCGTGTGCAGTGAACTCAATGCGTGTGCAGCTGTGAGATTTACAGCGAATTCAATACATGTGCAGCAGTGAACTCAATGCATGTGCTGCTGTGAGATTTACAGCGAATTCAATACATGTGCAGTGAACTCAATGCATGTGCAGCTGTGAGATTTGTAGCAAATTCAAAATGTTCAATCTTTATGTGTGTACGGATTTCAGTTTCTTTACAGGTGCAGGTTTAACAGAGAACTAGAATGCAGGTTTAACAGAGAACTAAAATACACAAAATTAAAGATGCAGAAAACTAAACTAAGCTAAGAACAAAAAATAAAATGAACATGCAGCAAATTGAAACTCTAAAAATTTTCCTCAAACAGAATGACAGAAATGCAAAAACAAGCCTCTCTCTTTTGCACACAGATTGAAATTTGCAGGTTTAGCGCCTACCTCCCAATCCTTCCCATGTGTTGAATCCTTGTCCTGACCTCAAGGGAGAAGCGTAGCCAGCCAATCGCTCTCAAATTGCAAGACAAATAAAGAGAATTTAACAACAGATTAGTCTTAAATAAGTACCAAAATTAGTCCCAAAGCCTGCTCTCATATCCAACAGTTTTGCAACCGATTGGAGCTTAACAAGGAGTGGTAGTGTGTGTATGGTGCTCAACTAATGTAGGCACTCGCTCCCCGACAGCGGCGCCATTGTAGAGCGGTTCTCTCTACCGTGCAATATAGTGCTCATAGAGTACTACCGATCAACAAATGTATTAAGAAACACAATGTCAATCCGAGGACTCGACCCGATTAGTCCATGAAGGCTTATCCCATGAGGGAGAGTTCACATACACAAACCACCACTTGACGATTCAACCATTCAACACCTCAATCAATCTCTCAATCCCTTAAATCCACTACACTAATCAAGAGAACAAGCAATGCATAGCAATCTCTTAATCCCATTCAAACATTGATTAAATCTTAGCTTTCCCTAATGCCTGCAAACCCATAAGCGTGCATCTACTAACCCATAAGCTTAAGCAAGCAGAGAATGTAACATTCACAAACCCACAAGCTCATAGAGAGAGTCTATCCATGAATAACTCATTGCCAATGAAGTGGGCAAGAGCTTGCATCAATGGAGACTACACACACACACTACAAGCATGCAGCATACACAAGAGAAAGAAAGAAGCATTCAACTAATCATAGATTAATCTACTTCAATGATGCTAAAACAGATTAAGAGAAAGAAGTGGAGCTATACTCATTGGAGCTTGATGCTCATTAGAGTACAATAGAGAGAGAGTTAGAGAGCTGCCATAGCTTGAGAGCTCAAGAGCTTCACTCAATAGCTTATGAGAATGGAAAAAATGTCCACTTTCTTTAGCTAACATCTCTTTTGTAGAGATGTCACTAACCCTAACCCTAGGCCTCTTTCACACATGGGCGGACAACCCCATAAGTGAGCCTTGCTTAATATACTTAGAACTCTCATTTAGAACCCACATTGGCCTAAAACGATTTACATTGCACTTCGGTACAAAAATATGAAAAAATAATGTGCGTCTTTATGTTCCCATGGCTACAATCCCGCTCTCTCGCGTTAATTGCTTTCGGCCTCCTTCCATAATCCGTGTTCCTGTGAGTGTTCCTGTGGAACAATCCAAATCACATCTCCAATGCCCATCACCTCTTGCTGGTAAATTTTTAGAGTTGGTGATAAGAGGAATGGTTTTGTAACCCATGGTGGTGAAAGACCTAGCCACAGTGATTAGTGTTGCTAAAGATTTAGATGCAAGCAACTCTAGCCCAAGAGTCTTGGACTCATTCAGCATATAGATTACTAACTTCAGAAACGACACATGCGCAGTTGCCAGCTCTGTATGCTAGTGACCAAATATGCAGCACACGAGTTACATCATTACATGCCTTCATGTAGTGATGAGATCATGGGAGCATTTTGGTGTGACACATTTTGTGCCATCCACTCAAGCTGGGTGTGGCAAGCCTAAGCATATAAGGCCTTGAAAGGTTTGGACATGATATTGAATCTATAGCTCATCATTAAGGATGTAAGAAACCACTTAGATGTAACACCACAAAATGACTGAGTTGAAATGATAGCAATATGTATGACCACTGTTATAACAAACAATTGAGCTGAAGCTAGATGCCGAGATTAATGCAAATGCCAATAGAGGAATTGTTACTTCTATCAAGCCCAATGAGATACAAGAATAAGTGTGAAAGCACATTATGGGGGTAATCTACTATCCTCTTAACATGGTTAGCTATATACTTAGTAGAAGGAGATGTGATGTTTCTACAATCTACCATCATTGTTATAATTTGTGTGAAATAGAAGGCAATGTCTATTTCACCAACCAAACGACAACGATTAGAGAATAATTGAAGGAACAACTTGAACGTTGGGATTTTGTGAGATCAATTGACTCTCTCCTCTACTCCAACTTGCAAGATAGATTTCCTTAGTTACATAGCTAATACTATATAACTTCCCATGTAGGACAATTTAAAAGTTATTTTCCGCCACTAGGGATAACTTTTGGTTTTGCCGGGTTGAACTGGATCTGCGCTGTGAACGAAATGAAAAGCAATATTAAAAAGACGAGTGAAGGTAGAAGAACGTGACGTAATTGTGAGAGGCACTCTCTAACTCGTTACTCTCCTACCTCCTTTGTGCTGCCCACGCGGGAACCGTGAAGCTTCGTGCTTCCATTGCCGTACACAACCTCCAAGCCCGAGAGTATTTCCGTGTAATAAATGGTGACCTTCGAAACACCTGAGTTATGCCATCCGTCATCGTCGAAGGCCCAAGAATCACCGCTGCATCAGCCTGCAGAATCATGAAGCATACTAATTATTCAATTAGCTACTATAGCCAGCTATACAAGAGGCTAAAATCAAATATCATACCAATTAGAAGTTGATGATACATTGTTCGCCCTACGTACTTACCTGGGTTGAACTAGACATCTCGCTAAATCTGTTGTTGTTGCAAAGTGGAGGAAAGGAGGAAAGGCGTTGTTGGTGCCGATACAATGCAATGCGCTGGTATAGACTCGTTGTGGAGTCGAGGAGGACATGATCACCGACCTAAGCTGCTAAGCATTTCTCTCGTGCTCTGTCCTGCCTTGTCACAGTGTCAGAAAAAGAAAAATTAGACGTCTTGCCTCCGCCAGCTTGTTCGTACTCTCTCTCTCTCTCTCTCTCTCACGCGCACGCGCGGGGGCACACACACTCTCTCTCTCTCGTTTAATAGCACATGCTCATGCTGATTCGTAATCCACACCAGTCTTTAGTCTTTCTGTCGTTCTCATGGCCAAAGTACGCGCACGCCAGGGCGGGTCACCCCTTCGAGTACACATGCTGATTCATAATCCAGGATCAAAATCCACACTAGTCATAATCGAGCACAATGCTGATTCTTTCTTTTGTTCTCATGGCCACATCCACGGTGGTTCGTCCCTTTGAGTACACATCTACAGCTTTCTGTGATTGAATTGCTACGTAACCTAACCACATGGCTGCTATGAAAGGGCATAGCTATACAGTTGATCCTTCCTTTTTAAGGCTATTATCTCCTGAAATATATATTGCCCTTATATTTCATTTTCTATATTTAAAAGAGAAACAGGATCACACATTGGTGAAACATATAAAAGATATATCAATGCACACAAGGGTGCCACATAGTAAAAACATAGAAGCGATGGGAGTCTTACGTCGAGTCGAGAGTGAATGTCAGCTTGAAGATGCGATTAAAGAGACCGTAATACTACAAGCAACAAACATCAAATATATATCTTTATTTTTCTCTTCATTTTCTTCTATATAAAGAAAGTGAAGAGAAATTTGAAAAACCTCCCCAAAGAGAAGAGATTCTTTCTCTTCTTCCCTTTATTCTTCTTCTCATATGGACAAAAACAAGAAAAGTATTCTTCGACACCTCTCACTTCTTCCTCTAGTATAGAAGAAGGAAAGATGGCAATGACATGGCATAAGATAAAAAAACGTAAAGCAGAGAGAAGACTTAAACCATTGACCTTTCTTTGATGACATGTTTACATTATTAATCTATTTAGAAAACCAAACAAAATAAAACATAAGACAAATCAAATAACCTAAAAATATTCACAAAAGATAAGTGATAAGTAGGGGTAATGAGCAAGGGTAAGGATACTACTCCCCCATTAGGATTCCCGGAGTAGGGTGCATGTACATTCTCCCATCAGTGTAGGAGCGAAAAGGGTAAAGAAATGGGAGTGGTGCATATTCAAAGCCTCGTGGGTGCATATAAAAACTCAAAACTTTCACTACAAGAGATCTACCCATAGTAATGATGTGCAATGTTTTTGGCGAGAGTTTTTTTCAAGTGTGCGATCTCTTTGGCCTTAGTATTATTGTCAGTAGAAGTTTTTGGTACTTGCATCGATATGTGGGTTGAAATTTGTGTCGATATTTACATCAAAATTTACTTACAACATTTTATCAAAAATATTAGTGAATATATTTGATTTTAGAATATAATAAAAATTTTATGATTATTCATCCCATATAAGGTCCATGAAGGCTCAATTTCTAATGAGGTCTACGTATCTCCAATATCTTCAAACACAAGATTAAAAGGGAATTCGTTACCATCCATAGAAGGATATGAGCATGTCCTATCAGTAAATCCACTAGATGATGATGAGCCCTCCTCATGTATATATTAATTGATTCTCAATGACATCATCGTCCATAACATTTACATTATGAGCATATCTTTAGTTACTTTCTAAAGCATTGGGGGTGTTATCACCTTCTTCTATTTCTTCCTTAACATCCTTATCTTTAAATATGTGCTTGCTTCGAGGTGCAATTTATATTATATATACCACCATTTTGATTCTAACAAAGTTGGTTGGAAGTGTTGGAATTAGGGATAGGGTTGCAACAATGCACACACACAAGATAGAGAAGCTTGAGAGCACACAAAGTCACTAGATTAGAATGAACAAATGTGTGCCAGATACAAAAGATAAGTACACACCCCAAAATGATTAGATAAGAGGGTATACATACGCATGGAGGGAAAAACCTCATAGTGCGGGAAAAAGTGCCATGAGGGTCCTAAGTGTGTTCACACACAATACTACCATATAATGCTACAAATCCTCCCTTGGAGTCATAATGTGAACATGTATAGGACATGGCCGATCAATGCTGAAAAGGTAGTAAGCCCAAAGCTTTATGAAAAGCTTTGAACTTTTCATTAGAAAGAGCCTTTGTAAATAAAGCTGCCATGTTGTCATGTGTCGGCACATAGACAAAGATAATCTCTGCTGTAGAGAGTCTTTCCCTAACAAAGTGGTAATGCACCTCAATGTTCTTAGTGCGAGCATAAAACACTCGGTTCCTCGCAACTTCTAATGTGCTCTGGCTGTTAGTGAAAATCGTAGTACTATACGACTGTCCAACACTCAAATTAGCCATAAGACATCTGAGCCACACACACTGAATTGTAGCTGTAAACGCTGCCCCTGTACTCAGAGCTGGAAGTGGCCATTGTAGGCTGCTTCTTGATGCTGAGCCATGGCCCATGATATACATGAATCACTAAGGCAAAAGCAAAACCTACTAGTGGACACTCGTGTGTCATAACATCCAGCCCAATATGAATCACTAAAAGCATGCAGCTGTGACTCACCCCCCTTTGGATAAAATAATCCAAAATACTGAGTGCCCTACAAATAGCAAAAAACTCACTTGATAGCCTACCAATGCTTCGTACTTTGGTCATGCATAAATCTTCTCAACTATGAGACCGCATACTGTATATTTGCCTTCGTGTTGCATACATAAAGAAGGGATCCAACAGTCTGCTGATACAAACTAGCACCAAAAGAGTCTCCTCCATCTTGAAGACTAAGTCGAGTACCTGTCTCCATAGGTGTAGCCACAAAGGTTTACAGTCTTCAAGATTAAACCTCTTTAATAGATTTTGTATATATTTAGACTGCAGCATAACAATGCCATCATTGCGCTGCATAAACTGAATCCCTAAATTATAATGCAAGGACTCCAAATCTGACATCTCAAATGATCACGTGCAAATCAGCCTTAAAGGCTAAAATCTGATCTATATCGGGTCTCGTGAGCAGCACGTCATCAACATATAGAATGATGACAAAAAATGTGTCCTTACTCCTCTTCACATAGAGGGTACTCTCTATTGGACTGTTGCAAAAATCATTTGCAACCAAGTATGCATGAATCTTCTCATACCATGCTCTAGGAGCCTGCTTAAGGCCATAAAGAGCCTTTTTCAACCTGCATGCTTTAGACTCTTCTCCTGTCACATCAAAACTAGGAGGCTTCGATACATACACCTCCTCATGTTAGTCACCATTCAAGAATTCAGTCTTAATGTCCAACTGATGTACATTCCGCCCATGATGTGCTACCAAAGCAATGAGACACCTAATGGTAGTCATACAAGACGTGGGTGCAAAGGTCTCATCATAATCAATGTCCTTTTGTTGGGCATACCCCTTTGTAAACAAGTCTACTGGCCTTGTAGCAATCAATGCTACCATCTTCTTTGCGTTTTAACTTGTAAACCCACTTAGTACCAATGGTCTTCTTCCCATGAGGTAGATCTATCAAATACCAGGTGTCATTCTTGAGTATAGAGTTATACTCATATTGCATATAGCATGCATCCAATGATCGTCATCCTGTGCTTCCTCAAAGGAAACAGGCTTCTCGTCATTACATAAAGTAGAAATGAGAACATGATCCACATGAGAAAAATCTGCATGATGAGAATCTGCACGAGTTCTGCTAGGTAAAGGAGCTGCCAACTTTCTATCCCTCAATGTTTGCACAAGCCATTTTGGCATATGCCTAGATTCTTCTATGGCTGCTCTTTCCTCATCACCCACTACATCCTCAATAATTGCCTCATCAAAAGACTGATTTGCAGGTTGATTTTGCACCTGCAAAGGCTGAATTTCAACACTTGGTTGAGCATTCAATTGCTCTATATATGGCTGTCCTCCATTAAACAAAGGTAGGAGTCAATCAAACATGTCTTGTGAGCATACATTCTACTATTTTTTGTATGAAAGCATGGGCTGAACTGAGTTTTTGACAAAACAACATCTCTACTTAGCAAAATCCTCTTTGAGGCTGGATGGTAGAGTCTATATCCCTTGCTTTCTGAATAGTATCCCAAAAATATGCATTTAAGTGCCTTATCATCAAGCTTACTATGTTGTTGCTCAGGCAGCACAAGAGGATAAGAAAGACAACCAAAAACATGCAAATGAGCCACAAAAGGCTTCCTGCCATGCCAAGCTTCATAAGGAGTTTTAGACTGCAAGGCCTTGGTAGTGCATTTGTTCAACACATAGTTTGTGCACGTAGTTGCCTCTAACCAAAAACCATGAGGTAAATCTTGGGCTTTCACCATACATCGTGCCATCTCCATGTAGAGAGACCTATTCTTCCACTCAGCCACACCATTTTTTTGAGGTGTGTATGGCACTGTACATTGATGTCTTATGCCTTTTTAAGCCATATATACATGAAATTCCTTCGACATATACTCCCTCCCTGGATCTGAACAAAGGGTGCCAACTTTACATTCACGTGCATTTTTAACTATAGATACAAAGTGCCTTAAGCACATAAAAACCCCTGAATTCTGCTTTAATGGATGGAGTGATCATGAATAAAAGTGACGAAGTAGAGATATCCCCCAATAGATGGTGTCCTCATAGGACTATATACATCACTATGAATAAAAGAGATATCCCCCAATAGATGGTGTCCTCATAGGACTATACATCACTATGTATAAGCTGTAATTTCTTAACAGATCTCATAGATCCATCATTTGGAAATGATGCCCGATGCATTTTACCAAGAATACACCCCTCACTTACATGTCTAGTAGGGGTCTCAAGAGGTCTGGCAACTCAGACACCATATCATGCCTTTGAAGGCATAATAAACTGCCATAATTTCGATAACCAAATTGTGCATGCCATAATTCTGCATCACCTATTGCACGAGTTATAGAGATTGAGCAAGCATCATGCTGCAACTTCTGAAATACATCCATCTTGTATAGGCCATGAAACAAGGTACCTAAGGCAATGATAGAATAACCATCATTTTTATCCTGAATTGTACATCTGTCATCCACAAATTTCACCATCAAGCCTAAGAAGGCTAAGGCTGTAGCAAGGTCTTCCTAATGCCTAGCACATATAAAACTTTCAAAAAGAGTAAATGCACCCCATTTGCAGTAGTGAGCACAACTCTACCAACTCCTTCGATAGGATATGAGGAACCATTTCCACATGTGACAATTCTTGCACTTGGGACAGATTCCAAAGATGAGAAAAAACCTTTTTGTGAAGTAATGTGCTTACTAGCATTTGATTTTGCCACTAACATGCATACATCATGAACAGAAGGGTCATAACTGCAATGTATAGTCCATGCCCAATAATCTTGAGAAAAACTAGCAGATTTCTTCTTCTCTACACTTGGTGTAGATGCATCAGCCACATCCATGCCCAATTCTTTCTTTCTCTCCTTCCCTAGCCTTTTCTTGCACTCATGTATGTAGTCCCCTGGTTTCCTGCAAGAGTGACACTTGCCCTTCTTTTTTTAGGCTCTATATCCTTACCTGAGGATTTTGAAATTAAGAATTTTGAGATGAGGAGATAAAAGAAACTTGTAGGCTAAGTCACCTACTTTCATTGAATTCAGATATAAGGGTCACAATATCTGGGGGATAACTTCTTATACTCCCCAAGAGATAAAGAACTTCTTTTGGGCCGTACTTGAATGAAAACCAAAACCTTGGTATCCAAAACACCGATTCTCACTTCTGAACTCATTGTTCTAAATCCTTAAAATAGCCGTGACTCCTGAGAAGTATTCTAGGAAAAGGGTCTTCCTTTTTATTAAACAGAAACTTTCTTTTATTTTAGAGAGGGAATAATTATAAGATCAGAAAGGGAGATTCTTACTCCTGTATACTTCGAAGGCTGGGGAGGAATCTTACATTCTACCCCACTTAAAAAGTGCGAGATGTCCTCATCTCGCAAGGTAGAGGACAACTCTTTTTCTTAAGATCCAATTTTATTCTGGGTTCCTTATATTCTGGTCAACCCAACAGAACACTGGGATAAATATCCCTTATATAGAACTCATCATTAAATAACAATTCATTCAGATCATATCATTCATATCTTTAACATGATAAAGGTCCATTAGACCGAAAAATTCCCTTTTGAACATTCCTCTACGGCATTTCAGTTAAGCTAGTTCTCAATTTGTCATCCCTTAACTTGATCTACCGGTCAAGTGTTAACAGTAGCAATCTGACAGCACAACCCACTAATCTCATAGTGACTTGCTGAATTTATTATCATCATTCTAGTTATGAATATCATCACAGGGACTCGTCCCATTCCCCCTCATTGTGGTTTCCTTATATTTCAACTAATTTTTTTAAAAATCATCATTTTTCAATCAGAATTTTCAATCAGAATCCAAATCAATTCATCCATTCTCAAACAGAATTAAAAATCATATCAATCACATTCGAAATCATCATCTAGATAGCATTAACGCTTATAATTTCAAGTCTTAGATTTACTCGTATATACTGTCAGTAAAGAGCTGCAGTATACTCTCGGTATATACGGGTAGTCACGGCCCTTGGAATTATAAGGTAAATACTATCATGTCTAGGCCTCAAGCAAGTCAGGGTTTCTATATAATTGCGGTACTTCCATCTGAAGATCCAATTACCAAAATTACAAATATCAAATTGTATGAATTATATCACACAATTATAACCTTTTTGTGTTTCTTGATAAATTTTTGACATATTTGTCTTCTCAGTTGATCTTTATTAACCAAATGCTCTGATACCAACTGTAAGATCCCTGTTCCCACCGAGCAACGGATTCGGGGTACTAGCAGCGGAAGTAGCGCTTCTCGCGCGGGACAGGGGTCCCACACTCGGGGCCTCGCCCACGGATATCCAGATAAGAGACTAATCTGTCGGTTGTTCCAAAACCGAACCCGGAAAAACTTTCTTAACCGGAAGCACGGGCGATTCCACCAGGATAACTTTTTACTCTAACATAGTCAAGGTCATTTCTGATCGAGATGATCCAATTACATCTATAAGATACTTAGTCAGTTCAAGGAAGAAACTTGCACTTGGATCATTGGGATCAACGCTTTTTTTCCCATTCAAGAGGCACAGCCGTTGATTCCTATCCATAGAACAGTTACTGTCCGGGATTTTTTTTTTCTTTTTTTTTTCTATCGTAAAAACAAAAGTTTGAGTCTCAATTTACGGATCCATCAGTCCAGCCTAACCCCATCCAGTCCCATGGGTTAGCCAACCGCCCAACCACTGTAGTGATGGGATCCAATTAAGAATTTGGTTAGGTTTTGTCCCGGGTACCAAGGACAAGATTTCCAAGGCCCCCTAGCCGGATGTTCATGCAAAATAAAACTAGTCACACCACTCACACACCCAATATGAAATTGCCTTTTCACAGATTCAACCAGTTTAAAACAATCCTTTAATAAAACCATAGTATCACTGATCACCATCTTCCAATTTATCCAGTTGATTCTCAATTTTTCCATCATTCCTTCATCAGAGTATCTATGGCATCATTGGCAACTAGGACGCTCACCACCTATCCACACAGGGGCCGTTTCTTAGTTCCTAGCCCTTAATACTCGGCAATATAATCACTTATCAAGATGGACTCTCGTTGAAGATCAGCAAGATCAACCAACGGATCCATATAAGGAGCCATGGACTCATCCATTGAAGACCAGCAAGGTCAATCAACCAGATCCATGCTCGATTTTAGAAAACAACTCCAACTCTGTTCCAATATCTTCCTCGACGCACGCGTGGGTATCCTAGGCGACCCAGAGCCCGAGCACCGTATGGTCAGCACCCTCTAGGATCCTTCGCAGGTAACCTAGCGCTTCACGCATAGGCCGCTTCCTTGGCCCCTCATCCACCGTACCGGAAGCTCACCATTTTAATTGCACCGAGGCTGGTCAAGACCTCGGCCGACCTTGCTACGCGAGACGTCCTTCATTGACTCTCCGTCAGCAGTTGCAACATTATCAGTTAGGTCTCACGACCTTAATCACAAGATAGTCACAATGCTCCCCCAGCAATCTTGACATAAAACAGTCATTTACAAACAGCATTTACAAACAGTTTACAATACAGTTTCTATTTTTACTTTCATTTTTCCACATTATCCCTCATCAATCCACATTACTTATTCCATATTCCATTTATATGTATACTCATCCCATCACATCATTTTCCATCTCAACACTTCATGTTCCTTCACATCACATATCGTATATTCACATCCATACATATATCCACATCCACATCCACATCCACATTCACATCCACACATCCACATCTACATCCATACATCTAATTTCACATCCACATCTACATGCACATTCATGCATCCACATCCATACATCCACATCTACATGCACATTCACATCCATACATCCACATCTATATGCGTACATTCTCATCTACATGCATACATCCACATCTCTATGCATACATCCACATCCACATCCACATTCACATTCTCCTCATACGTCTACATCTACATGCATACATCCACCTCCACATTCACATCCACATCTATACATCTGCATCTACATGCATACATCCACATCCACATCCACATCTACATCTATACATCTACATCTACATGTATACATCAACATCTCCATTCACAACTACATCTACATGCATACATCCATATCTCCATTCCCATCTACATCTATATATCTACATCTACATGCATCCATCCACCTCCACATCCACATCTACATCTATACATCTACATCTACATGTATACACCCACATCTCCATTCACATCTACATCTATACATCTACATCTACATGCATCCATCTACATCTCCATTTACATCCTCATCTACACATCTATTTCTACATGCATACATCCACATCCCATGCATACATCCACCTTCACATTCACACTCACATCCCATACATCTACATCTACATGCAACATCCACATCTCCATGCATAATAAAATTCTTTTAATTAATCTAGGATGATAGTTCCTAGAATATGGTAGGAAGTCCTCTTTTTATGCTTTGAATGAATTTATTTTATGCGTAATTTCTATAAAAATTTTGCCATAGCTCCGCTACTATGACTGATAAATCTCAAATTTTTTTTCTAAGGGATAAAGCTCATTATTAAAGAAATAATTAGAATGGTCTCTAATTGGATCATCAATCCATAATGGTCTCTAATTGAATCATTAAGAAAACAATTAGAATGGTCTCTAATTGGATCATCAATCCATAATGGATTGAATCATCAATGTGCATAAACTAAAAGCATAGCAAAAAGCCATTAATTTGGCCTCAAGCATAGCTTAATCTTGGATTAAGGAAAGGCTTTATGAAAAGCTTCATTTGGATTGAGAATGGGTCATGAGTATGACCATTTCTTGAGTGAGAGAGAGAAATTACATAAAAACCATTAGAATTTAAACATAAATGGAAATTAACTTCTATAGCATTTATTAAATTATGTAACTCTTCACTACTATTCACCAATTAACTTCAATAGCATTTAAAAAACCATACCAATTAAACTTCTCAAGCTTGAGAGGGGTTGAGAAGAGAGAATCATTGAGTAATTATAGAAAAGATCAAAAATTCAATATACTTACCTTATAATTTGCTTGATTCTTTATTCACGGTAGAGGCCCCCAACCAATCAATTGGTTTAGTATGTTGATGGAGCCACCAATGGGGATTGAAGAAAGAGAAAAGTATCAAAAACTAGTGAATTATTAAAGAATTCACAGCTCTTGGCTTAGGTAGAGTAGAGTAACAATGCTTAAGACACTATATATTTTGGCTTAGGTGGAGTAGAGTAACAAGGCATAAGACACTATATATTTTGGCTTAGGTGGAGTAGAGTAACAGAGCATAAGACACTATATATTTTGGCTTAGGTGGAGTAGAGTAACAAAGCATAAGACACTATATATTTTGGCTTAGGTGGAGTAGAGTAACAAGCATAAGACACTATATATTTTGGCTTAGGTAGAGTAGAGTAACAAGCATAAGACACTATGTTTTTTTCAACAAGGGGAGGCTTCTATTTATAGGAAAATTTGAGCTCCTAACCAAACAAACTGATTCTAGAATTTTCCAAGTCAGTTTGGTCACTTTTTGACCATTTTTAGGTCAGTTAAGTTAACTTTTTGGAACTAGACTTGAATTAGGAGAGAGGAGAGATAAAATATCTCAATTTTTATGAGTTTAAAACTCATTCAAGCATGTGAAATATGCACCTCCTTTAAAGAACTCCCCTTCCTTACATATGTGTCATAATGGAATCATTTTAATATTGCTCATAGTTTTTTATTAATAAACCTTGTACATTTTCAACTCTTCATCTTATGTGAAATATGCACCTCCTTTAAAAAAACTCCCCTTCCTTACATATGTGTCATAATGGAATCATTTTAATATTGCTCATAGTTTTTTACTAATAAACCTTGTACATTTTCAACTCTTCATCTTATGTGAGCATTTAAGGGACTCCCCTTCCTTACATATGTGTCATAATAAAATCATTATTCCTAAAATATCTCATATTTTTAATATTGCTCATAGTTTTTTACTAATAAACCTTGTACATTTTTAACTCTTCATCTTATGTGAAATATGCACCTTCTTTAAAGAACTTCCCTTCCTTACATATGTGTTTATTTACTAATAAACCTTGTACATTTTCAACTCTTCATCTTATGTGAAATATGCACCTCCTTTAAAGAATTCCCCTTCCTTACATATGTGTTTATTTACTAATAAACCTTGTACATTTTCAACTCTTCATCTTATGTGAACATTTACTCAATTTTGGGTATCTTCTTTTACAATTTGGATTTATCTCCTCCCTACACATGGATTGATGCTATTGGCCCATAGGAACCTTAATTGGACCATAATCAAAAAAATTTCTGAAAATCTAAATCCTTTAGACTAAGGTTCTTTATACCTATTTCCAATTAACTCCAATTGCACATTGGAAAATTCTTTTTGAATTTCTGTTTCAGGGGAACTTATTTTAATAAGATGAGTTATTTTTCTATCCAAAAATATTCATAATCTGAATATTCTCTCTCTAGAATAATTTTCTCTCTCTAGGCTAAAACAATTAGAAACAAGGTCTTTATATTTCTGAAGAGAGATTGATTACAGGGGAAGATACTAGACATCAAAAAGGGGTGGGGGAGGAATCTTACATCATAACTAAGAGATCCTTGTCCAAGAGGAAAGTCAGATTGTCCAATTTTTCTCCTAGATGACTTCTTATTCTTCTTATTTTTCTCCTCTTCTTCAGATTTATCTTCTTGTTCTTCTTCCTGACTCCTAGTTTTACGACCCCTTTTTGCCATTAATGGCATCAATGTTTCCTCTTCTTCTTTTGAGCATGTTTCCTCTAAAAGTGCTAAACTTTTATCCTCACTTTTCCTCAACTTTGGACACTCAGTGCGATAGTGCCCCTTCTCTTGACATTCATAGCATGTGACACTACTTCTATCCCTAGGTTTATCCTCAGCTCGTGGAACCCTAGGTGGCCTTGCATTGACTAAGTGTAACTTCAAATCAGCAAATTCTGCCATAAGTGGTGCAATGTTATGATCCAAGGATGAAGCTTGTACCTGAGATGTTGAGGCTATCTCTACTCGTGGTGGGGTTGGCACACTTGGAGAAGATTGGAATGTGGACTCAATATGAAGAGTGGCCTCCTTCAAAGCAATACGAAGAGCCTCTTTAAAACTAGTGGGATCTTTGCTAAGAACTTTTCCATGCAAGCGGGGATCCAAAGCCCTGATAAACTTACTCATCTTAAGGTGCTCCATTGCTAAAGAACTCTTTGAATCTTCCATAGAAGGTGAAGAAGAAGAAGCAACAACATGTAAAGCAGCTTGTTGATATTTGATGAATAAGGCTTCATACCTCACTGAAAAGGCAGAAACTGACTCTCTATCCTTTTGAAAAATTTGATCCAATTGCAATAGTAAAGCATTTGGCGACTCCACTGTCCCAAATCTCTCCTTCATTGCTTTGGTCAACCTTTCCCAATCATTCTTGGACTCCTCTGGCAAAGCCTCATGCCAAGTTAAGGCCACACCCTCCAAGAAATCTGGGAGTATTTCTGCCCTCTCCTTTATAGACCAACCCGTCAAGTGGCATGCTCGGTTAAACTCTCGGAGATAACTCCCCGGGTCTTCTCCTTCCGATCCTTGGAACACCGGAATGTTGAACATCTTGCACCAAAAGATGAGTAGCAACAACAAGGAAAATTTACTTATTTCGAAATAACTTTCCTTTAATCATGCGGGACCTTGAGGTTGAAATAGAATAATTCTACGTAAAACCTGCCCGCCGCCTCCACCAAAAGATGTGACATGAAGTTGGGGTTTGGACTTTGGTCACTTCTCAAAATCAAAACACACTTGTATGAAACCTCACAGCCTCCTCACCTCCCTTTCTCTCCCTAGGTTAAGATAAAGATATACACATCAAAGGTGAGATCATAATTCATGGAAGAAAATATGAAAGGCTCCGGAGAAGCCAGAATTTCAGCCAGTCTTGCAGCTCCAAATAAGAGGGCAATTCTTTGTTGGAAGAAAATCTTCCGACTCAGGATTATGTGAACGGAAACATACGGGGAATATTGATAAGGTTCATCCGTTCGAATTGGGCGATTTGGATGGAACATATTAAAGAAAATGAATATAGCAATCACTTACAAAAGAGGATAAGACACATGGGGTTTGCCTTTTGATAAGAGATTAGGAGGAATTAATCATGATTAAGAAGAAAGAATGGCCAAAAGTCTATAAAAACAGAGATACACAGGGAATTACAGTTTTAAATTCATAAAGGCAGTGCAAGAGAGGATTATATAGATACGTAGAGCTTGAAGAGAGCTTCGCGTCTATATAAAAACTTTCAAAAACGGGCAACCGAGCGAAAAGTTATGAGCATTTTACTACAAGACTATAAAACTGCCAAAATTCTATAAAAACAGAGATACACAGAGAATTGCAGTTTTAAATCCATATAGTCTATGCAAGAGAGGATTAGATAAATGCGTAGAGCTTGAAGAGAGCTTCGCGCCTATATAAAAACTTTTAAAAACGGGCAACCGAGCGAAAAGTTATGAGTATTTTACTACAAGACTATAAAACTGCCAAAATTCGCCTAAAAGTTAGCAACTTTGGGAGAAATTCTGATCATCAATGAAGTGAGGGATTAAGAAATTAGTTACATGACTGGAAAGAGCATATAAAGAGCTTCCTAGCCATATAAGAGCATATAAAGAGCTTCCTAGCCATATAATCAATTTAAGAAACTAACGCCTGAGTGATGAGTAATTACCGGTTGAAAATTGGATATTGGACCACAAAAACTGCACTTCCCTCTCTTTGCATGAAACCTCAATTTTTACATAGCCTCTTGCCTTTCATCTCCTTCATGATTCAAGCTAGAGGGTAAGGGTTAACATTGCTCAGCGGACAATCGTAAAGATTTATCTATGGTCCCCAAAGTCTTTTCGCATGCTCATTACTGCTAAAACCATTGGTACCTCCAAAGGAGGGTGGCAATAAGGCAAGGGCTACCTTGAGAAGTCACAGGCCCACCAAGATAATAACTCCTTATCCCACTTATCATGAATCATCAAAGAGGTCCAAAATTGGGTTAAGCATGAGGAGCTAACGCTAAATGAGACATTCACATGTAAAGAGAGTGTTTGAATAGGGGTTTGAAAGATAAGAGAATGGCAATGACACAAAATGCTCAATTGAGGAGGCTCATTCCTTGATTTGAAAGGGAGAGGAGGGCTTCTTTTATAGGTGGAGAATCACCCTCTCTTCCATTGTTACAAATTACAACATAAAAATCTTCAATCCTTCAGTGACATAAGGGTAGATGTCACCATCAATTGTCCTCTTAGGCTAAGTCTTCTATTTATTATTAAATTGAAGACTTTTTGACTTTGAGAGTGTGATGAGATAATAGCCAAGTCTAAGTGGCATGTAGGTGGAGATCCCATTTACACATGGCAGAATTCTCCTCTTCCATGTAGGCATTCTAGAAGAATCTTTCCCAATTATGCACCTACACACACTCCTCCACATGCCTTCCACACTCCCCAACTTGTAGCCTTATGGTGAATACCATATTAATAATATAATAAAAATCCATGTGAGCATGAAGGCCCACTTTTATTTTCCACATCACTAGCCTATCTACCATACCAAAGTATTTATCAAGCATACTTGTGGCATTTACAATGTGTGCACCCTAAATCAAGTAAAACCATTATATTTGAAGATAGAATGCTGTTATCGGTGTAGCTGCCAAGCCGCCGCATCACCACGCCATTATTCCATTGTGGGCGCCGCAATCTTCTTGGACAAGCTTCCACCTTATTACCATTGAGAAACCATCAAAATATGCACAAAATTGACAATGAAAGATATCAATTTTTCACGTCACAGTAGTCCTACTTTTGCTCATTAATTTAACCATCTTATTGAAGTATGACCAAACTTTCTTACGTAGAACTACAAGGCTTGGGTTGGTGCAGTCAAATGTTGTGCATTTACACAAATCCTTCCACAAGTCCCAGGACTTTGAGTTCTTTACTTTTTCTGGCGTCTCTAGAAAATGTCTTGCTTTATATCCACTCATTGACACCTGTTGGGCCACTTCATGATTAATGCTAGAGGTCTTCTTGTTAACAGTAATCTACACATTGCCGCCATGGCATCCAATTGAGTTCAGTAGTTTCTCTACTTTTTGAAGAGCTTCATGTTATCTTTCCTTGCCTTGCATAGTGAATGCATAATCAATGTGACACTTGAGCAAACAATCAAACACATGCATGAATGCATGAAAAGTACAAAAGTGGACATTCTTGAGTTTGAATGGAATTATAGGATTTATTTGGCTCAGCTAGCATGTTAGCTGACAAGACACCACCAACCCAATTGCCAGCATTATCATCCACTGTGTCATTCTCATCATCTTGATTCTCTATCTTCCTCTTCCTTCCTACCTTCTGTTTCTTTTCTCTCACCATTCTCATGCACCATGGACAAGGATTTGGGGTGTTAGCACCTTGTGGACACCCAAGAAGAAACTTTATTATCTTTAAGTCACCTCCTAAATGCCAGTCTATTGTATAAGTGCCCTTACCCTCCACTTCTATTTTTTCCCCTTGAATCTTTGCTTTAATGACATTGGTAATCCATGGTATCCTATCAAACATCCAAGCCAGCACTTCATGTGTCTCCTCAATCATGTTGATCTCACTCTTTGCATATGCCATTGCCTCATTCATAAGTGTGATACTCATTCATTCTAACCTCTTTCCTTTTACAATTTGACACTCATCAACTTAAAACAAAACTTACCTTGTCACCTTGCATAACAAACAAAAGTAGATAAGTTTTAGTACTTGAAAGATTTTTTTATTAGTTCGCAAAGAATGTAAAAAATTACTTACATTGTTTAGGCAGTCCATAGAATAAGATCATAGCTCTTTGAAGACATTGTAGATCAACAAATATATTGTTGAACTCATTGTAAGGATACATAATCTTACCGTTTGTGCTTCATTTTTTTCCCTAAGCTCCAATGGTTAATGTATCATTGATGCAATAGTACTCTCCAATTTTGTGTTGCACATCATCATTGCATGTCCTCTTTGCTAATCTTATCTTTATGGGGATAGGAAAAATATTCCTTTTGTGATGCCTTGTTTACGGAGTGTATTTTTTAGCAATTGAAAAAAAAAAACAAACCTTGCTGCATGGATTCTTTGCTTGCGAGCACCACCACGAACTACAAGTTTTTGAATGTTATTGATTGTCCTCTTTCACTCTCTTGCTCCCAAGGGGTGCTCCTCATGCCAGAGATTGTATCTTGTAGCTTCATAACGCGAGCCTCTTTCTCTTTATCTCTTTTTTGTAGCTCTACAATATTATTTTGTGCATCTTGTAGTGCATGTTGCGCACTACTCAAAGTGCTTTGTAAGCTTTGTGTTTGTGAGTGGAGGAATTGGACTCTCCATGCATCGCTCATGCTTAACCTTCTACAATATCCAAGCAACCCATTCTCACCCTCTCCAAAAAACTGAATAAATGAAGGGAGATCAGTGAAGGGTGGAGGACAATGCGAAGAAGGATCATTAGGATATAAATATCCATCAATCCAAAGATCCACATTAGTCTGACCCTGTTGCCTTCTTGCATGCTTCTCATGTGCATTCAGATGCTCTTTCTTGATCGGTGCATATTCATTCAATATGCGAATATGCAAGTCCACCTTCCGCACTCTCATTGAATCAAGAAAAAGTTTCAGAACCAAAATGGAAGAGACTAATCTGAAGTGACTCAGGGTTGTCCTATTGTATTCACAATAAGGCTATTCTATTATGAAGAGGGAGAGATATAAAGAGAGAGAGGGAGATAGACTCAGGGCTATCCTATTGCATTCGCAATAAGAGAAGAGAGCTTGGAAAAGAGAGAGAGAGAGAGAGAGAGAGAGAGAGAGAGAGAGAGAGAGAGAGAGAGAGAGAGAGAGAATCTTATTGCAGAGGTTGGTAAGAAACGTGAATAATAATAGTAATGATTGAAAGAAATGGAATGTGGGGGGAATTTCAAATATGACTATTAAAATGGAGTAAATAAGAATGAAAGTGTGGATATCAGTGATCTTAGTAGGGGATTTTAATAGCTAGAAAGAGAATCCTAGTTCAAGAATTAGACACATCCCCTACTTTTAGGCCGAAAGGTGGGCGTCATTATGAGCTTTATCTCCTTAACCCTCAATAAAATTAGTCTTAATTCCTTAAAATTAGGGATCCTTATAGGGCCCCTTTTTATGCTCAAATGCCCCCTAATGCTATGAAATACAAGTACTCTTACCTTGAGAAGAAGATAAGTAGCCAATGTGTTGCAAAGTTGAGCATATTTTGCAAAGAATAATCTACAAGCATAAGAAAATATATATATTAATAAGCTTTATGCATATGGATTTATGCATAAAGCTTCATGCTTATGGCTTATGCATTAAGCCTTATGCATGTCTTATGTATTAAGCTTTAAGCATATGGCTTATGTATTAAGCTTAATTCCCTTATGCTTAAGCCTCTATACATAAGGCTTAAAAATTTTGCATAATGCTTAAGCCTTTATTCATAAGGGCTTTATGCATAAGGCATCATGCAATAAGTCCTTATGCCTAAAGGCTTCATGCATGAAGTCGAATGCATGTTGCATAAGGCTTCATGCATCAAGATCTTATTATAAGCCTTATCCATAAAGCCCATATAATTAAGTCTCTATGTATAATGTTTAAACATTATGCTTAAGCCTTATGCATATAGGATTAATTCTTAAGCATCAAAGCTTAATGCATAAAGCCTCTATGCATAAGGGATTTATGTACAAGGCTTAAGCCTTATATCCCCTACTAAGATCACTGATATCCACACTTTCATTCTTATTTACTCCATTTTAATAGTCATATTTGAAATTTCTCCCACATTCCATTTCTTTCAATCATTACTATTATTATTCACGTTTCTTACCAACCTCTGCAATAAGATTCTCTCTCTCTCTCTCTCTCTCTCTCTCTCTCTCTCTCCCTTTTTTCCAAGCTCTCTTCTCCTATTGAGAATGCAATAGGATAGCCCTGAGTCTATCTCCCTCTCTCTCTTTATATCTCTCCCTCTTCATAATAGAATAGCCTTATTGTGAATACAATAGGACAGCCCTGAGTCACTTCAGATTAGTCTCTTCCATTTTGGTTCTGAAACTTTTTCTTGATTCAATAAGAGTGCGGAAGGTGGACTTGCATATTTGCATATTGAATGAATATGCACCGATCAAGAAAGAGCATATGAATGCACATGAGATGCATGCAAGATATTTGGTGTTTGTTGCTTGTAGTATTACGGTCTCTTTAATCGCATCTTTAAGCTGACATTCAGTCTCGACTCGACGTAAGACTCCCATCGCTTCTATGTTTTTACTATGTGGTGGCACCCTTGTGTTCATTGATATATCTTTTATATGTTTCACCAATGTGTGATCCTGTTTCTATTTTAAATATAGAAAATGAAATATAAGGGCAATATATATTTCAAGAGATAATAGCCTTGAAAAGGAAGGATCAACTGTATACCTATGCCCTTTCATAGCAGCCATGTGGTTAGGTTACGTGGAGCAATTCAATCAGAGAAAGCTGTAGATGTGTACTCAAAGGGACGAACCACCCTGGCATGCCTACAAAGGACCACGTGATGTGGCCATGAGAATGAAAGAAAGAATTAGCATTGTGCTAGGAGTGACTAGTGTGGATTGTAATGAGGATCCTGGATAAGGATTATGAATCAGCATGTGTATTCGAAGGGGCGACCCACCTCGGCGTGCCTACAAAGGATCACGTACTTTGGCCATGAGAACGACAGAAAGACTGGTGTGGATTACAAATCAGTATGAGCATGTGCTATTAAATGAGAGAGAGAGAGAGAGTGTGTGTGTGTGTCCCCGCGTGCGCATGAGAGAGAGAGAGAGAGAGAGAGAGAGAGAGAGAGAGAGAGAGAGAGAGAGAGAGAGAGAGAGAGAGAGAGAGAGAGTACGGACAAGCTGGCGGAGGCGAGACATCTAATTTTTCTTTTTTTGACACTGTGATAAGAGATCAGAGTGACGTGGTGACAAGGCAGGACAGAGCACGATGGTGGCTAAGCCAAAATTAAGAATCCTCAGGTAAGGATATAGATAAAGATGGTGATAAGCCTAAAAAAAGAAGGGCAAGTGTCACTCTTGCAGGAAACTAGGGGACTACGTACATGAGTGCAAGAAAAGGCTAGGGAAGGAGAAAAAAAAGAATTGGGCATGGATGTGGCTGATGCATCTGTACCAAGTGTAGAGAAGAAGAAATCTGCTAGTTTTTCTCAAGATTATTGGGCATGGACTGTACATTGCAGTTATAACACTTCTGTACATGATGTATGCATGTCAGTGACAAAATCAGATGCTAGTAAGCACATTACTTCACAAAAAGGTTTTTTCTCATCTCTGGAATTTGTCCCAAGTGCAGGAACTGTCACATGTGTAAATGGTTCCTCATATCCTATCAAAGGAGTTGGTAGAGTTGTGCTTGTACTGCAAATGGGGGCGCATATTCTCTTTTTGAAAGTTTTATATGTGCTAGGCATTAGGAAGACCTTGCTACTACAGCCTTAGCCTTCTCAGGCTCGATGGTGAAATTTGTGGATGATAGATGTACAGTTCAGGATAAAAATGATGGTTATTCTATCATTGCCTCAGGTACCTTGTTTAATGGCCTGTACAAGATGGATGTATTTCAGAATTTGCAGCATGATGCTTGCTCTGTCTCTATAACTCGTGCAATAGGTGATGCAGAATTATGGCATGCACAATTTGGTTATCGAAATTGGTGTCTGAGTTGCCACCTCTTGAGACCCCTATTGGAGATGTAAGTGAGGGGTGTATTCTTGGTAAAATGCATTCGGCATCATTTCCAAAGGATGGATCTACGAGATCTATTAAGAAATTATAGCTTATACATAGTGATGTATATAGTCCTATGAGGACACCATCTATTGGGGGATATCTCTACTTCGTCACTTTTATTCATGATTATTCCATCCATTAAAGCAAAATTTAGAGGTTTTTATGTGCTTAAGGCACTTCGTATCTATGGTTAAAAATGCACGTGAATGTAAAGTTGGCACCCTTTGTTCAGATCCAAGGGGGAGTATATGTCGAAGGAATTTCATGTATTTATGGCTGAAAAAGGCATAAGACATCAATGTACAGTGCCATACACACCTCAACAAAATGGTGTGGCTGAGTGGAAGAATAGGTCTCTCTGCATGGAGATGGCACGATGTATGGTGAAAGCCCAAGATTTACCTCATGGTTTTTGGTTAGAGGCAACTACGTGCACAAACTATGTGTTGAACAAATGCGCTACCAAGGCCTTGCAGTCTAAAACTCCTTATGAAGCTTGGCATGGCAAGAAGCCTTTTATGGCTCATTTGCATGTTTTTGGTTGTCTTTCTTATCCTCTTGTGCATGAGCAACAATGTAGTAAGCCACATAAGGCACTTAAATGCATATCTGTGGGATACTATTCAGAAAGCAAGGGATATAGACTCTACCATCCAGCCTCAAAGCGGATTTTGCTAAGTAGAGATGTTGTTTTGTCAAAAACTCAGTTCAGCCCATGCTTTCATACAAAAAATAGCAGAATGTATGCTCACAGGACATGTTTGATTCACTTCTACCTTTGTTTAATGGAGGGAAGCCATATATAGAGCAATTGAATGCTCAACCAAGTGTTGAAATTCAGCCTTTGCAGGTACAAAATGAACCTGCAAATCAATCTTTTGATGAGGCAATTATTGAGGATGTAGTGGATGATGAGGAGAGAGTAGCCATAGAAGAATCTAGGCATATGCCAAAATGGCTTGTGCAAACATTTAGGGATAGCAAGTTGGCAGCTCCTTTACCTAGCAGAACTCGTGCAGGTTCTCATCATGCAGATTATTCTCATGTGGATCATGTTCTCATTTCTAGATTCTTCTATGGAGCTGCCAACTTGCTATCCCTCAATGTTTGCACAAGCCATTTTGGCATATGCCATTTTTATGCCAAAATGGCTTGTGCAAACATTGAGGGATAGCAAGTTGGTAGCTCCTTTACCTAGCAGAACTCGTGCAGGTTCTCATCATGCAGATTATTCTCATGTGGATCATGTTCTCATTTCTACTTTATGTAATGAGGAGACGCTTGTTTCCTTCGAGGAAGCACAGGATGACGATCATTATGCAGTATGAGTATAACTCTATACTCAAGAATGACACCTGGTATTTGATTGATCTACCTCATGGCAAGAAGGCCATTGGTACTAAGTGGGTTTACAAGTTAAAACGCAAAGAAGATGGTAGCATTGATCGCTACAAAGCCATACTTGTTTACAAAGGGATATGCCTAACAAAAGGGCATTGATTATGATGAGACCTTTGACTTTGGCTTATAGCCACCATGCGGAAGAAGCTTTACCTTTGCCTTTCTGATTGGCAACAAAAGCTTGGTCACCAACTCGCATATTAGATCTGTTTTACCTAGATTGCTCTTCTTCCAAGAGTACTAAAACCATCTCATCAAATTTAAGGGCATTTGGATTTCCCTTCATCTCATGAGTCTAAGGGTAGAGGCAAAACTCTAATAAGAATCCGGCAATGCATTGAGAACTGTGGGCACCAATGTACTATCAAGATATATCTCATCCACACTAGCAAGCTACTCCTTAAAATCTTTGATATTGGTCAAGAAGCTATCCATTGAGTCTCTCTCATTCATGTGCTCCGACTCCAAATGTTTGCGCAGATATGCAACACGTGTATCCCATGCCTATTTTGAAGTCTTACATGACCAAATATGAGGAATAATGCTTCGCTTCATAGAAAGTGCAAGCAATGCATGTGCCTGTGCATCTCTTCCATCCCATCTTGTTTGAGTAGAAGTGGGAGTTACTGGTGGTGCATATAGAGGAACCACATCTGTATCAAATTCTACTTTCGATGTACCTGCAGCACCTAGTTGCACTAGTAGTTGTGAAACAAGATGAGTTTCACTAACACTGACCACATTCCAAAGGCCTTTAGCAACTAATATGAAAGCACATTATGGGGATAATCTACTATACTCTTATCTTGGTTAGCTACATACCTAGTAGAAGGAGATGTGATGTTCCTACAATCTACCATCATTGTTTTGTGTGAAATACTAGAGGCTAGAACTCAATGTCTATTTCACCAACCAAACATGGACTTGTAGAGTCTTATTTGATGGTGGGTATTC
The DNA here is from genome assembly GCF_041138505.1 of Cibotium barometz. Taxonomy (NCBI): domain Eukaryota; kingdom Viridiplantae; phylum Streptophyta; class Polypodiopsida; order Cyatheales; family Cibotiaceae; genus Cibotium; species Cibotium barometz. The sequence continues at coordinate 244,710 of NC_141048.1, read as the reverse complement.
AACTTATTTTGTGCATTTAGTGGTATGTGGGCTTCATAGTGGAGGGTGAAGTATCCAAATCACATCTCCAATGCCCATCACCTCTTGCTGGCAAATTTTTAGAGTTGGTGAAAAAGGGAATGGTTTTGTAACCCATGGTGGTGAAGGAGACCTAGCCATAGTGATTAGTGTTGCTAAAGATTTAGATGCAAGCAACTCTAGCCCAAGAGTCTTGGACTCATTCAGCATATAGATTACTAACTTCAGAAACGACACATGTGCAGTTGCCAGGTCTGTATGCTAGTGACCAAATATGCAGCACACGAGTTACATCATTACATGCCTACATGTAGTGATGAGATCATGGGAGCATTTTGGTGTGTGACACATTTTGTGCCATCCACTCAAGCTGGGTGACACATTTTGGTGTGTGACACATTTTGTGCCATCCACTCAAGCTGGGTGTGTGGCAAGCCTAAGCATATGAAGCCTTGAAAGGTTTGGACATGATATTGAATCTATAGCTCATCATTAAGGATGTAAGAAACCACTTAGATGTAACACCACAAAATGACTGAGTTGAAATGATAGCAATATGTATGACCACTGTTATAACAAACAATTGAGCTGAAGATGCCGAGATTAATGCAAATGCCAATAGAGGAATCGTTACTTCTATCAAGCCCAATGAGATACAAGAATAAGTGTGAAAGCACATTATGGGGGTAATCTACTATCCTCTTAACATGGTTAGCCATATACTTAGTAGAAGGAGATGTGATGTTTCTACAATCTACCATCATTGTTATAATTTGTGTGAAATAGAAGGTAATGTCTATTTCACCAACCAAACGACAACGATTAGAGAATAATTGAAGGAACAACTTGAACGTTGGGATTTTGTGAGATCAATTGACTCTCTCCTTTACTCCAACTTGCAAGATAGATTTCCTTAGTTACATAGCTAATACTATATAACTTCCCATGTAGGACAATTTAAAAGTTATTTTTTGCCACTAGGGATAACTTTTGTTTTATATATACATGCATAAGTATATGTACATATATATACACGTACATATCCATAATCTATCTATCGATATAGCGCGTGCGTGAGAGCTATATAGGTTTATATGGTTGCAAAATTGAACGAAAGATCGGCGGTCATTCAAAGATTAATCTCACGAGTCACAATGCACATGATGCATATGTAGACAAACAATCACAGCAACAGCACATGTAGACAAACGCGTCTACTCTGCGTCTGGTTTGCGTGTATAAACACGTCTATACATGCATCTGTCTGTTTTTTAAATTTCTCCCCGATCGTCTATTTGCGTGTCTATATGCGCGTCTATTAGCACATTTGTGTGCGCATCTATAGGCGCGTCTATTTTCTTTCTTTTAAACATGCCTTTAGACGCGGGTCTGTAGACGCGCTAATAGACGTGGAAATAGACGTGCCCGTAAGTTTTTTTTTAGTTGAGTAAACGCGTATGTAGGTGCTTTGTCTTGTTGTGGAGGGTATAGAGTTGGGTACTAGGGCTTCTTCTTTTACACACTTTCAAAAGCTAGTGACCAAATGTGTAGCACATGAGTTACAACATTGCATTCCTACATGTGGATGAGCCGCTCTCATGTGAGCATTTTGGTGCGACACATAATGTGTCATCCACTTGAGCTAGGTGGCAAGCCTAAGCATACGAAGCCTTAAAAAATTTGGATAGGATATTGAATCTATAGTTCATCATTAAGGATGTAAGACATCACTCAGATGTTACACCACAAAATGACTGAGTTGAAATGATAACAATATGTATGACCATTGTTATAACAAACAACTGAGCTCAAGCTAGATGCCGAGATTAATGCTAATGCCAATTGAGGAATTGTTACTTCTATCAATCCCAACAATGAGATTCAAGAATTAATGTGAAAGCACATTATGGGGGTAATCTACTATACTCTTATCTTGGTTAGCTACATACCTAGTAGTAGAAGGAGATGTGATGTTCCTATAATCTACCATCATTGTTATAATTTGTGTGAAATATTAGAGGCTAGAACTCAATGTCTATTTCACCAACCAAACGTGGACTTGTAGAGTCCTATTTGATGGTGGGTAGTCAACTTATTTTGTGCATTTAGTGGTATGTGGGCTTCATAGTGGAGGGTGAAGTATCCAAATCACATCTCCAATGCCCATCACCTCTTGCTGGCAAATTTTTAGAGTTGGTGATAAGGGGAATGGTTTTGTAACCCATGGTGGTGAAGAAGACCTAGCCACAGTGATTAATGTTGCTAAAGATTTAGATGCAAGCAACTCTAGCCCAAGAGTCTTGGACTATTCCGCATATAGATTACTAACTTCAGAAATGACACATGCGCAGTTGCCAGCTCTGTATGCTAGTGACCAAATATGCAGCACATGAGTTACATCACTACATGTAGTGATGAGATCATGGGAGTATTTTGGTGTGACACATTTTGTGCCATCCACTCAAGCTGGGTGTGGCAAGCCTAAGCATATGAAGCCTTGAAAGGTTTGGACATGATATTGAATCTATAGCTCATCATTAAGGATGTAAGAAACCACTTAGATGTAACACCACAAAATGACTGAGTTGAAATGATAGCAATATGTATGACCACTGTTATAACAAACAATTGAGCTAAAGCTAGATGCCGAGATTAATGCAAATGCCAATAGAGGAATTGTTACTTCTATCAAGCCCAATGAGATACAAGAATTAGTGTGAAAGCACATTATGGGGGTAATCTACTATACTCTTAACATGGTTAGCTATATACTTAGTAGAAGGAGATGTGATGTTTCTACAATCTACCATCATTGTTATAATTTGTGTGAAATAGAAGGCAATGTCTATTTCACCAACCAAACGTAGACTTGTAGATAATTACAACGATTAGAGAATAATTGAAGGAACAACTTGAACGTTGGGATTTTGTGAGATCAATTGACTCTCTCCTCTACTCCAACTTGCAAGATAGATTTCCTTAGTTACATAGCTAATACTATATAACTTCCCATGTAGGACAATTTAAAAGTTATTTTTCACCACTAGGGATAACTTTTGTTTTATATATACATGCATACGTATATGTACATATATACACGTACATATCCATAATCTATCTATCGATAGAGAGCGCGCGCGAGAGCTATATAGGTTTTTTTTATGGTTACAAAATGGTTGCCTGAACGAAAGATCGGCGGTCATTCAAAGATTAATCTCACGACTCACAATGCACACGATGCATACATTGTTACACACAATCACAGGAACAGCACATGTAGACAAACAGAACCATTTTCTTTTTTGGAAACGCAGGTCTGGCATTTGTACATGCATGTCACGTGCACGGAGAGTGATTATTTATTTTATTTCTTATTGGGCATCCTGCACAAAGCCTCTTGACGTCCACATGTTGCTAGGCGCGAACGTTGGAGACGTAAACACCGAGGCGATCGATGTTGGTGCCGGCACCGCCGAAGAAGCCAAGAATTTGGGGTTGGACAATCTGGCCATTCCTGGCACTCGGAAAATGGGTGGTGACGTTTGAGGCAGAGAGGCCCACAGCCACCACGCCAATGTGGTTAGGATCGCCGGGTCAAACACAAGATTAAAAGGGAATTCGTTACCATCCATAGAAGGATATGAGCATGTACTGTCAGTAAATCCAATAGATGATGATGAGCCCTCCTCATGTATATATTAATTGATTCTCAATGACATCATCGTCTCCATAACATTTACATTATGAGCATATCTTTAGTTACTTTCTAAAGCATTGGGGGTTTATCACCTTCTTCTATTTCTTCCTTAACATCCTTATCTTTAAATATGTGTTTGCTTCGAGGTGCAATTTATATTATATATACCACCATTTTGATTCTAACAAAGCTGGTTGGCAATGTTGGAATTAGGAATAGGGTTGCAACAATGCACACACACAAGATAGAGAAGCTTGAGAGCACACAAAGTCACTAGATTAGAATGAACAAATGTGTGCCAGATACAAAAGATAATTACACACCCCAAAATGATTAGATAAGAGGGTGTACATACGGATGGAGGGAAAAACCTCATAGTGAGGGAAAAAGTGCCATGACGGTCCTAAGTGTGTTCACACACAATACTACCATATAATGCTACAAATCCCCCCTTGGAGTCATAATGTGAACATGTATAGGACATGGCCGATCAATGCTGAAAAGGTAGTAAGCCCAAAGCTTTATGAAAAGCTTTAAACTTTTCATTAGAAAGAGCCTTTGTAAATAAAGCTGCCATGTTGTCATGTGTCGGTACATAGACAAAGATGATCTCTGCTGTAGAGAGTCTTTCCCTAACAAAGTGGTAATGCACCTCAATGTTCTTAGTGCGAGCATAAAACACTCGGTCCCTCGTAACTTCTAATGTGCTCTGGTTGTTAGTGAAATTCGTAGTACTATACGACTGTCCAACACTCAAATCAGCATAAGACATCTAAGCCACACACACTGAATTGTAGTTGTAAACGTTGCCCCTGTACTCAGCTTCAGAGCTGAAAGTGGCCACTGTAGGTTGCTTCTTGATGCTGAGCCATGATATACATGAATCACTAAGGCAAAAGCAAAACCCACTAGTGGACACTCGTATGTCATAACATCCATCCCAATATGAATCACTAAAAGCATGCAGCTGTGACTCACCCCCCTTTGGATAAAACAATCCAAAATACTGAGTGCCCTACAAATAGCAAAAAACTCACTTGATAGCCTACCAATGCTTCGTACTTTGGCCATGCATAAATCTTCTCAACTATGAGACCGCATACTATATATTTGCCTTCGTGTTGCATACATAAAGAAGGGATCCAACAATCTGCTGATACAAACTAGCGCCAAGAGTCTCCTCCATCTTGAAGACTAAGTCGAGTACCTGTCTCCATAGGTGTAGCCACAAAGGTTTACAGTCTTCAAGATTAAACCTCTTTAATAGCTTTTGTATATATTTAGACTACAGCATAACAATGCCATCATTGCGCTGCATAAACTGAATCCCTAAATTATAATGCAAGGACTCCAAATCTGACATCTCAAATGATCACCTACAAATCAGTCTTAAAGGCTAAAATCTGATCTATATCGGGTCGTGAGCAGCACGCAGAGATTTAGTATTCATGTGATCACAAGATTTTTTGTGATAATAACACATGTGAACAAGTTATTCACATGTTCTCATGTTACCGTTCACAAAATAACAGGTCACTTGCCATTTGGGAACCCCTTAAAAGCTTGGCTACACATGGGAATAAGCTATTCACATGTTCTCATGTTACCATCTTCACATAATAGCAGGTCAGTGGCCACCTAAGAAGATTTTTTATGCCCGACAAAGATAATTTTTTTAGGCCCTTGTGAAAGCTTTGTGAATACAACATGTGATCACAAGATTTTTTGTGTTATTAACATATGTTATTAACATGTTCACATGTTCTCATTTACGTCAGTGAAATCCCTGACAGCACGTCATCAACATATAGAATGATGACAAAAAAATGTGTCCTTACTCCTCTTCACATAGAGGGTACTCTCTATTGGACTGTTGCAAAAATCATTTGCAACCAAGTATGCATGAATCTTCTCATACCATGCTCTAGGAGCCTGCTTAAGGCCATAAAGAGCCTTTTTCAACCTGCATGCTTTAGACTCTTCTCCTTTCACATCAAAACTAGGAGGCTTCGATACATACACCTCCTCATGTTAGTCACCATTCAAGAATTCAGTCTTAATTGATGTACATTCCACCCATGATGTGCTACCAAAGCAATGAGACACCTAATGGTAGTCATACAAGATGTGGGTGCAAAGGTCTCATCATAATCAATGTCCTTTTGCTCGGCATACCCCTTTGTAAACAAGTCTTCTGGCCTTGTAGCGATCAATGCTACCATCTTCTTTGCGTTTTAACTTGTAAACCCACTTAGTACCAATGGTCTTCTTGCCATGAGATAGATCTATCAAATACCAGGTGTCATTCTTGAGTATAGAGTTATACTCATATTGCATATAGCATGCATCCAATGATCGTCATCCTGTGCTTCCTCAAAGGAAACAGGCTTCTCGTCATTACATAAAGTAGAAATGAGAACATGATCCACATGAGAAAAATCTGCATAATGAGAACCTGCATGAGTTCTACTAGGTAAAGGAGCGGCCAACTTTCTATCCCTCAATGTTTGCACGAGCCATTTTGGCATATGCCTAGATTCTTCTATGCGTGCTCTTTCCTCATCACCCACTACATCCTCAATAATTGCCTCATCATAAGACTGATTTGCAGGTTGATTTTGCACCTGCAAAGGTTGAATTTCAACACTTGGTTGAGCATTCAATTGCTCTATATATGGCTGTCCTCCATTAAACAAAGGTAGGAGTGAATCAAACATGTCTTGTGAGCATACATTCTGCTATTTTTTGTATGAAAGCATGGGCTGAACTGAGTTTTTGACAAAACAACATCTCTACTTAGCAAAATCCGCTTTGAGGCTGGATGGTAGAGTCTCACTGCATCTAAATGCGGTTTCCGTGGAACCTGCATAAACTGACTCACCAACCCAACAGCATAGCTCAAATCTGGTCTGGTGATCGTCATGTAGATCAAACTTCCTACTATGCTCCTGTACATAGTAGGATCCTCCAAGATCTCTCCCGAATCTGCACTCAACTTGCCATTCTGATCCAATGGCACAGAAATAGGCTTACAGCCTGTCATACCATACTTGGACAACATGTCCAAGCCATACTGTCTCTGCAGTAATCCAATACCATGTGGTGACCTAATCACCTCAATGCCCAAGAAATATCTGAGCTCCCCCAGATCCTTCATCTCAAACTTCTGTCTAAGCAAGATCTTTACATCAAAGATCTCTGCATCATGGTCCCCCGTAATGATCAAGTCATCTACATAGATGACAACAAGCACGACCCCTCTATCACCATGTCTCACATACAATGAGAAATCTGCATTGGCTACATGAAAGCCAATAGTGACAAGATATTCAGAAATCTTGTCAGACCATGCTCTTGGTGCTTGCTTTAAGCCATACAAGGCTTTCTTCAACCTGCAAACATGCTCGGGGTGACCCACATCCTCATAACCAGGTGGCTGCAACATATACACCTCTTCTTGCAAATCCCCATGCAAGAATGCATTCTTTACATCCATCTGATGTAAAGACCATTGCTTTGACGCAGCCACTGCTATCACAACTCTCACCGTTGCCATCTTGGCAACTGGGCTGAAAGTTTCCTCATAATCAATCCCATATGTCTGCGCATATCCTTTGGCTACCAATCTAGCCTTGTACCTGTTTATGCTCCCATCACTGTTATGTTTAACTTTGTACACCCACTTGCATCCAATGGCTTTCTTGCCTTCTGGCAATTGCACTAAATCCCAAGTTTCATTTCCATATAGTGCATCCATCTCCTCATCCATAGCTTTCTCCCAATTCACATTTCCAACAGCCTCATCAATGCATGTGGGTTCAACAACCTGCACAACCTTTGCCATATATGCATAGTGATGTGCCACATAACCATCATATGTAAATCTCTGCACAGGGTTCTTCACTCTCCCTGATCTTCGCAGCTTTTCATTCATGGCTTCCATAGCCTTCTTTACACCAGGTGTTCTCATAGCTGGGATCCCAAGCTCCTCATCAAGGCTCATATCCGAGCCACTAGACTCTCCATCAACATGAGAATGCCCTGCAGAAATGTCAGGCATACCAAGGGGCTCAACCACTTTCTCTTTTCCTTTACGTGATGTACTAATCACATTTGCAGGACTGGTATTATGACGCAGCCTGCCACTCCATGGTCTATCAACAGACCCACTAGATGAGGACTCTCCTGGTCCACTCAAAGACTGTGATTGCTGACCTGCATTCTGTGCAACCACACTTCCACTCACATCAGCCCCGACAGCTTCTTTCTCAGCAGCATACCAGCTGCTCATCTCATCAAAGACGACATCCCTGCTTACCCTCAACTCACGTGTAGCAGGGTTATAACACCTGTATCCCTTTTGCTCAAGGGAATATCCAATAAACACACATTTTTCAGCTTTCGGATCCAGCTTAGTTCTCAGCTCATCTGGCACATGCACATATGCAATGCATCCAAAAACTTTCAGATGAGACAAATCTGGTTTTCTGCCAGTAAACCTCTCCTCTGGAGTTACATCATGTATGGCTGCAGTTGGAGTCCTGTTCATGATGTATACTGCTGTAGAAACAGCCTCAGCCCAATAGCAATGCGGCATATTCTTCTCTTCCATCAATGCTCGCGCAATCTCAGCAATGTGCCTGTTTTTCCGCTCAGCAACTCCATTTTGCTGCGGAGTGTATCTGCATGTGAACTGTCTCCGAATACCATTCTTCTTCAAGAATTCAGAGAACTCATTGGAGAAGTACTCTCCCCCTCCATCTGACCTTAGGCACTTGACATATTTTCCTGTTTGCTTTTCAACCAAAAATCTGAAATTCTGAAAGTGAGTGAACACCTCACTCTTCTCCTTCATGAAATATACCCACACTTTCCTTGTGTGGTCATCAATGAAAGTGACATAGTACCTGCAGCCTCCCATAGACACGGTCTTCGTAGGACCCCATACATCTGAATGCACAACATCTAGTGCATTTCTGCTCACATATCTGTTTCGTGGGAACACATGCTTTGTTTGCTTCCCAAATTGGCATGCTTCACATATTTTCTGCATACCTTCCACTTTAAATTTTGGCAGCCCTGTCACAATTCCTTTTGTCTGCATAGACTTCAATCTCTGCACATTCACATGACCAATCCTTTTATGCCATATGTCTGTGTCTGCAACAACTCCTGAACCATTTGCAAACATTGCAGCACTCATTTCAGGCATGTCTACATCCAACGTAAACATTCTGCCCACTCTGTTGCCTTTTGCAACCAACCTGCACTTGTCTTTGAAATCTTCAACATAACACCCATCAGGGTTAAACCGAACCTGCAAACCCTGCTCAATCATCTGGCCAACTGAAACCAGATTCTTTGTTATGTTCGGTACATGAAGTACATCTGCAAGGTACTTCACTTTGCCATCCTGCATAGACAATGGCACATCTCCAACGTGGGCAATTGGATGAGCAGTGTCATCCCCTGTTTCCACAAAACCTGGTCTTTCCGGGTTTTTCATTTCCTTGAACCACTTCCCATGACTCGTCATGTGGTTCGAAGCGCCTGAATCCACATACCATACATTATCCTTTTGTGCTGCATCAGCATTTTCAGACATGGCATTCACAACATGCTGCATAACAAACAACCTCTCATTATCCTCATTATTTCTGCTTGAGGATGCATAGTTGTTTTGCTGCACTTTCCCATTTTGTATGTCAGCCTGCTTCTTATAACATTCTGACTGCACATGTCCAGGCTTACCACAATAATAGCATTCACGTGCATCATTATATTGCCTTTGCCAATTTCCACGGCCTCTTTGGCTCCCCCTGCCTCTGAATTTGCCTCTTCCACCTGCGTGTTGTTGTTGTTGTTGTTGATTCTGGGACTGTTGTTGCTGCTGCTGCTGCTGGCCATAATTCTGATTACCTGTTCATGTGATCACAAGACTCTTCTCCTTTCACATCAAAACTAGGAGGCTTCGATACATACACCTCCTCATGTTAGTCACCATTCAAGAATTCAGTCTTAATTGATGTACATTCCACCCATGATGTGCTACCAAAGCAATGAGACACCTAATGGTAGTCATACAAGATGTGGGTGCAAAGGTCTCATCATAATCAATGTCCTTTTGCTCGGCATACCCCTTTGTAAACAAGTCTTCTGGCCTTGTAGCGATCAATGCTACCATCTTCTTTGCGTTTTAACTTGTAAACCCACTTAGTACCAATGGTCTTCTGGCCATGAGATAGATCTATCAAATACCAGGTGTCATTCTTGAGTATAGAGTTATACTCATATTGCATATAGCATGCATCCAATGATCGTCATCCTGTGCTTCCTCAAAGGAAACAGGCTTCTCGTCATTACATAAAGTAGAAATGAGAACATGATCCACATGAGAAAAATCTGCATAATGAGAACCTGCATGAGTTCTACTAGGTAAAGGAGCGGCCAACTTTCTATCCCTCAATGTTTGCACGAGCCATTTTGGCATATGCCTAGATTCTTCTATGCGTGCTCTTTCCTCATCACCCACTACATCCTCAATAATTGCCTCATCATAAGACTGATTTGCAGGTTGATTTTGCACCTGCAAAGGTTGAATTTCAACACTTGGTTGAGCATTCAATTGCTCTATATATGGCTGTCCTCCATTAAACAAAGGTAGGAGTGAATCAAACATGTCTTGTGAGCATACATTCTGCTATTTTTTGTATGAAAGCATGGGCTGAACTGAGTTTTTGACAAAACAACATCTCTACTTAGCAAAATCCGCTTTGAGGCTGGATGGTAGAGTCTATATCCCTTGTATCTGTTAGCAAAATCCGCACACAGTCCTGAACTCGTGTAGAAAGCCTGCTGCTCTGAACTGTTTTTACTTTGTGAAGACTGTTGGTCTTCACCCAAGCTCTTCTCTTCGATGATCAGCATAGACACCAAATCTGTAAAGTTGGGAATGTTTTCCCGAGTCTGAATAGACGTCTTGAACACCTTGTATTGTGGCCCGAGACCACGTAGACAGACTTCCACCTTGTCATCATCATCTACTGACACACCAATAGATGCAAGGGATTCCACAATACCCTTTATCTTCAACGCATAGTCATTCACAGACATGCTCTTTTTCTCCACAGTATGAAGTTCATTCTTCAACTGTATCTTACGTGCCTTGGTATTTGTTTCATACAGCTTTACCAAGGTGTCCCACGCCTCCTTGGGGGACTTGGCATCCTGAATGTGCCCAATCATGGTGTCCTGTATACTAATGGAAAGCCAATACATTACTTTCCTGGCTCCTTGGTTCCAATCTTTAAACTCTTTCACATCTGCAGCAGTCGGATTTATATCCGGTATCTCCGGTGCCTCTTCATGCTCACCTTCTATGTAGTCCCAATAACCTTTTCCCATCAGGAAATTCGTTAATCTGAACCTCCAAGCATGGAAGTTATTCTTATCCAGCTTCTCAGCCACAATCTGTGTTATGCCATCATTAGACATCTTGCCAAACACACAATTTTACCAGAACCTGCACTCTGGTTTTTCCTGCACAAATGCTGTATTTTCTGCACAGCGGTACTGTAGTACTCTCAAATGTCACAACCAGTGACTTCAATGCATATACATACACCCAATGGCAACTGTAGACCTCTTTGCAGCACCCACAGTGTCTGCACAGTCAATCTGTCTTCCTGCAGTTCTTAAAACAGAGTTCTGCAGAGAATCGATGACTTACCCGCAGTGCTCGAAATCGCCTGCTTTCTGAAAATCGGAGGCCCGGACGCGCCCGAAACGCGTTTTCGGCCCGAAAAATGGAGTCCGAAGAACTGAATAGTTGCCCTGTAGCTTCACTCCCGTGAAGAAAGCTCCTCAATCGGAGATCGTTTGCCGGTGCCTCCCGTAGAGCTCCCGACAAGGGTGTAGTCACCAACACAATAGGGAAGAGTAGTTGAAGCTCTTACCCTCGTACCGCTTCTTGTGGTTCTCTTGCTTGCAGCTCAGCCCTTAGCACGAACCAGGCTCTGATACCATGAAAAGATGCAGGGGGGAAGAGAGCTTGAGCTCTTGCAAGCACACACACACACTCACAAAACCCTAATAGAGAACACACAAGGTGAGAGGCTGAAATCTTCTTCTCTCTACTCAACACTCAACACACCATATACAAGATAAGAGTACACACAATATGAAAGGTACTCAACCAATACATACACGGGTTCTCTATAGTGTGAACCCGACTACATGAGCTGGCGCTATAACTATGCCAGTCTCTAGAATGGCTGTCACACAGCCTGTCATCCCACTGGCCGCATATCTCCCAAGATCTCACCAACCATGCCAGTGGTGTAAGTGTGGGGCCTATCCCCCAGGCGGGTCATCAGTGTCCATCGCCTCACTAGAGCTCGATATCTCAACATTAAAGAGGACTGTGTGCGTATCTGTTAGGTGGAATCGTCCCTGCTTTCCGGGCATGGGAATTTTTCCCGATTTTGGTTTTCAGAGTGACCACCAGCCTAGTCTCGTGCGCGGACATTCGTGGGCGAGGCCTTGAGTGAGAAACCCTGCCCCACGCATGAGGGGGTTGCTTCTGCTCTATCAGCTACCGGGAATCCGGTGTGCGGAGGGGGCAGAGGGATCTCACAATATGCTAGAATTGCCACAACCGGAAGATGTCAGAATATCTTCAGCAACTTACGACTTCTCGTGTCTCGAGTCACTAAGAAATTGGAACTCAGAGCAAGCAAGTCGAAAACATGACTATGGACGAGCTATGTAACACAATACTAGAGAAATTTAAGATAAAGGAGGGAAGAGAAACATTTGGGCATGGGCATAACCATCTTTACCCCCGCAAGGAATTGGTGTGGTGCTCTATGTGCAGACTGAATCACACTACCACTGAATGTCCACAATTAAGAGCAAGGCCATTACTCTATTGTGCACACTGTGTAAAATTAGGAAATCATGACACTTCAATGTGCAGATATTCAAGATTCCAAATTGTTGCACAGCTACCAGAACGTAGAGCTTGATTGGCTTTACCAGCACCACCTAGACATATCATTACTACTATAGGACAACCCAACTCTTCCTATTCACCTAGGGGGATGTTCCGAGTACAAGACACTTCACCTCTACCACCACCAGTTCTACCACCACAAGCACCACAGGCTAAAATCAACCAAGAATTGATTTAAGAGCCATTAGAAGATGTTGATATGGTATGTGAAGTAGAACTTAGCAGAGAGTACTATGAAGAAGCTGCAGAGGTCACGCCTGAATTCTATGTCCTACAGAATAACATGCCAGTACCTCTATTTCAAACCACGGTATAGTGGAAGGGCAAGGACATGAACTTGAACATGAGGAGAGGACCACTACAATGTTTGGCTCCTGCGGAGGGCCACATCGAATTGTTGAGTGCCCAAACAAGAATATGGTTCATACACACCAACCCTAACAAGTGACTGCTATGTCCAATGACATGCTAGTACTCACTTGTACTAAATGTGGTATTGATCATTTGATGAAGGATTGTCCATATCGCACAAGTGGTTTGACTTCCACTTCTAATCAGGCCACCATCTGAACCATTAGTGTGCAGCCTAGAAATATCACACCACTCAATGTCCTAATATGAGACCAAGCCCAATTAGGGGACAAGGGGAAGAATCGAGCAGATACAACCATTTCCAGAACTGGCCGCAGGAGAAGAGTGAAGAAAGTGGGTAAGGGTGACACAAGGGTCACAATCCAAGATGGTTCCAAAGAAGATAGGATCGACACCGGATCCACCCATTCGATAGAAGAAGGAGATTAAAGGATCAACCACAAAGACCCAGACCTAGAGGAGCAAAGAGAGCGACCCTCAACTCCGAAAGGAGTTGGTGAGTACCCCAATGCCGATGAGGAGATAAGAAAGCTTGAAGATGCCAAGGCCTTAGTACAAGAATGTCAATGGCTTCATGAATCCAAGCTAAGGGCTAATCGGGTCAGGGATACAACGTATCCACAAAGCGAGTCCACAAGGGAAAGGGAATTGGATGTACCTACTCCTATTCTAGAAGTAACAAAAGAGGGATCTCAAGAAATTATGATGTCTAGAATGTTTGAGGAAAATGCGCTAGGTGAGTCCATCCATTTCTTCCCTATGGATGAATACAAGACACACACTTGGTTGGAACCCTCAATCACCAGACAACCCAGAGATATCAAAAGTCTCATGGTTGTACTATCCACGCCCGTACAAATGCTATTGGGGAAACTGTTTTATGCAGTTCACCAACCCTATGGACAGACATGAAGAAATTTGTAGAAGGTGGACTAAATCCAGCCCTGATACTATAGAGAAGGTTCTGCCACCTTTGGCAAAAAGATCCTTAAGACACACAAAGAAAACCTAAGTCGTCAAGATACCAGTTAATCAATTAGCACGTTATTACAAAAGAGACAACCCAAATGCTAAAATCCCAATTCATCATGGGCGAATACCAAGCATTGGCTATCTTGGATGGTGGGGCGAGGGTTAGCATCATCACAAAGTGTTGCTGGGAGAACTGGGAAAAACCCGATCTAATCATGAAAATGGCAGACGGAACATCTTCAAGGCCCATTGGACTTCTGGGGTTCTAATCGAGGGGTGGAGTACATGTCTAAAGAGTTTGATGCATTTCTAGCTAGTCGTGGGATAAAAGACCAATGTACCGTGCCATATACCCCTTAGCAAAATGGTGTTGCTGAGAGGGAAAACAGTTTTTGCTTATGGTTGAAAATGTATCCAATTGTACTGGGCACCCTCCATTCTGATCGAGGGGGGGAGTACATGTCTAAAGAGTTTGATGCATTTCTGGCTAGTCGTGGGATAAAACACCAATGTACAGTGCCGTATACCCCTCAACAAAATGGTGTTGCTGAGAGGAAAAACAGGTCACTCATAGAAAATTGGATGATAAGGCTGTCAAATGCATTTTTGTTGGTTACAGTGCTGAGTGCAAGGGTTAGAGATTGTATCATCCACAATCAAAGCGTATCTTGATTAGTCGAGATGTTGTTTTTGTGGAAGATGTTGTGCAGCATTTGTTATCATGTACCAAAGAGACAGGTGTGAGCTCACGGGATGTATTTGATACGTTGTTGCCTCTGTTTACAGGTGGGAATTCAAATGTAAGTCCTAATGAGGTAAATATTCAGTCTATGCAGATTTCAAACGATATCATAGATCAGCCTATTTATGCATATTTACAGGATGTAATTTACGAGGATAGGGCTGAAAATGAGTAGGCTAGAGGTATGCCTAAATGCTCGGGGAGGTCACTATATGTAGAATACCCCTATCGCGTGCGTTCAAGGCCTATATTTTAAATCCCTTATCTGTGAATTTTTTTATCTATATAATATCCCCTTTTCTTTGTGAATATGTTAAAAAAATTTTAAAAATTTTAAATCATACCCTTATGTAAATATATTTCTGTAAGTTTCATAAATTAAAAATATGCTTCTGTTGAACGCACGTGATATTCACATTTTTTTGTGAGTGACCCCCTCGAGCCTAAATGGCTGGTGCAAACCTTGCGTGATAGTAAAATTGATGCACCTATTTCTAGTCGTACTCGTTCAAGTTTTCAGCATGCCTCTTATGCATCAGATTGTTATGCTTTGGTTGTGTCTAGTATGTGTGAAGAGGAAGAACCTCTTTCATTTGATGAGGCACAAAAATCAGAAAATTGGTTGGCTGCAATGCAAAGTGAATATGATGCTATAATGAAGAATGGTACATGGTCTTTGTGTGATTTGTAAGTGGGTTTTTAAGTTGAAACGAAAGCCAGATATGGCAGTGTGAAACTCAAACTCTTTACGTTTCGCTACCATCATACCATTATGGGAAGGTTGAGGTCTATGGGGGCCCTTTAAGCTGCCATGAGATTAAGGAGATAATTAGTGTGAAGGCCAATAGGAAAAATACATGTGTACAAAAATGTTGGGTTGATTAAGAACCTAAATCTTGTGGTCAAAGGTAAAATCTTACCTTTTTCAGATCTGCCAGAGCAAAGAAAATCTTCAATATCTTTTCTTTTTATATTTTTATAAAGGAAAAGTTTTAAAAAGTTACCCCCCTCACTTCCCTCTTCCCTCCAAAAGTAGGGGCGTGTTTCTCTCTCCTCCCTTTTAGACTAACCCACTTTCCCTATCTACCACTCTCTACACCCTCACTTGCAGCCCTATCTTCATCTCCAACTTGAGGAAAGCTCTTTGCTACTAGCTACTCAGAGAAAGCTCTGTTATCAGCCTCTCTCTCTCTCTCTAGAGGAAGCTCTGTTTATCAGACTCTCTCTCTCTCTCTCTCTCTCTCTGTGCAACAAGCAGAATGCAATCTCTCATTAGCTTTCTTTTGAGGAAAGCTCTTTGCTACTAGCTACTCAGAGGAAGCTCTGTTATCAGCCCTTCTCTCTCTCTAGAGAAAGCTCTGTTTTATCAAACTCTCTCTCTCTCTCTCTCTCTCTCTCTCTCTCTCTCTCTCTTTGCAAGCAGGCACCTAATGCAATCTCTCATTTGCTTTCTTTTGAAGCTTTAGCTTTCTATGTGTGTGTGTGTGTGTGTGTGTATGGATTTGCAGCGATCTTCTTTGAAGCTTTAGCTAGCTCTCTCTCTCTCTCTCTCTCTCTCTCTCTCTCTATGAGCAGGTATTTGCTTTTTTGCCATATTCTTAACATTCACTTTCTTTTCATTTGGGCAATCTATGGCTCTTCAGTGTGTACGCAGGCCATCATCCACTATCGAGTCCATGGCTATTTCCAAAGTACAGGATGATGAAGGTTATTGGATTCCTACCGTTTTTAAGCAGTTCATGTGGATAACAATGCAACCCAATTTGAGGGGTGCACACAAGGTTCCTCGAAGGCATATGGCTTCCACAAGCCATCACTGGAAAGGAAGGATCTTAGAATTCAAAGTTTGCAACAAGGATGGAAAGCGGCTTGCAAAGGTGCAACATGTTTACACCTCAAGCCAAATACATCTTGAAGATGAGAACTCACCACAGTTCCCAACTAACTGTAAGTTTCAGAACTTGTTTATAGTTTCTTTGCTTTAGAGAAATGCTTGCATGAAGACTATGTGAATATCAAGAACTCCAATGTATTCTATTGTATGCAGATGTTTTCCCTTCAACATGTGTGGAATGGTAGCCTCTAGAATGTTTTATAGGGACCTTTGAAGCATGTCATGTTAATCTAGGTAGGCTTATGTATGCTGGGGAAACAAGTTCCGAACTTGCAAATAGGGGAGTATTTTTCATTGCTGCAACATATGTTGTGCCACAGAGGGGAAGGTTTGGAGCACTTGAGCCAATTTCTCCTCCTGCACTAAATAGCCCAGAATAGCCCATTCCAGACCCCACCACAATGGAGAGCTTTCAGCGCAAGATTTTCCATGACATTTAGTCAAGTCTAAAGGCTACATATGGATCCCACAGGATAAGTGTATCTCTTTTCATGCCTTTACATGTGTTTATTGCTATTTTCAAAGTAGGCAAGTTCCATCGCACCCCAAAAATGTGGATAAGCAAATATGGGACCTTTGAAGCTCTAGATACATTTCTAAAAGGCGATTGGACCACCAAGGTGGCAGAACATCAGGGCGATGTGATAAAGTGCTCAGCGGTAATGTCAATGGTAAGATGCAGGTATCAGATAGGCAAGCAAAATCTACCTATGGTGTACCCAATTAGAAGGTGGAAATGCTCCCATGGTGAATGGGAAGCTTTGGACTCTGATCTCTATGCTAGGGAGGAGGTAGAACTTCATATTGAAGTTCACCCAGGAGAGGAGCATACAGTGGTAGTTAATGATGATTGGAATTTCACTCAGTTGAGAGATCGTATTGTCATGTCCTTTAATGTAAGGAACCAATTCAAGTTTGTTGTTTCTAATCGACCTATGCGTCACAGGTCAGAGAAACATACACTTTGTGTGTCATTGAAGCCTCCTAGGGTCCTTAGCTTGAAAGACTATTAAGTTACAGACTTAGGTAACATTGAGTGATTTTTGGCGATAATTTGTAGTGGTGTACTTTTGAATACAAAAATTTTGATTGCACCATAGCCCCAATGTCCTCTGTATTTCACTGCAATTTGGATTTTAATTTTGTTAATTTTAAAAATTTTTAAGTATGTTTTATAAATTTATTAAATGTTTAAATGGAATGCTTTATAAGAATAGGTTTTGCTCTATAAAAACACCATATTAGTGAATTTGGGAATTTTCCAATTCCCATTTTTGAATACTTAAAAAAGGAGACATGGATAACATGTTTGTAAGTTTCTCAAAACCCTATCATATGACCTATCATTGGAAAGCGCTTGAAAAATGGAATCTAAAGAGCTATAAAGCGCTCATTTTGGATTAGTGGTGTTCAAGTTATGGTTAATCCAAACTTTTGACCACGTGTCCCAAACTTGTGGGAAATTCCCATATTCCCCAATATGGTGTTTAAAGCTCATTTCATTCTTAAGATCTCACAATTTCTATTTCCCTTCAATATCCCACCATGGCTTCAAGCTCTAACTCGCTACGTGCAAAGCTTGAGAAAATTGGGCTCTCAGCAGGTGCAGGTCAGAACATCGCCATTTTTGAGGGGATGATTGATATGCAGAGAACTATAGACCTTTACGCAGAGGCTTTTCAAGAGCAGGTCCAGTACATGAATGATGTAGTGGCACAATATGTCGTGCAATTGCCTAAGTCCACCACTAAATGGGTTCTCGTGGACTTAATCAGGCATCTGTACCATGGTGATAAGTCGTTCCGATTCAGGCTCAATCGATTTTTGAAAGGGCTTACATCTAGCAATTACAGAGTCGAAGATGATGACACCGTTTATGAATTGCAGGTTGGTAATGTAGGCACCACCTTCCTTTCATGGGATATGACGCTAGCACTGTTTCTGCAAGAAGCCAGGGATGCAAAAAAAAGAAGGGAAAGGCAATGAGTAAAGAAGTAGCTCTTGTGAAGGAATCCAAAGGCGAGGTGGAAGAGGTTTTCTCAGAAGAAGCTGAAGCATCCATGGCCTTGCTGCTTCTCCAACAAGGTTGAACTGAGGATGAAGAGCCTCATCTCGTGACCTCGAGGGGGATGAAATTGTGGAAGAGATCCCTGAGTTGGATGTAACCACTTTGAGTCCCATCATCATGGATGTAACCACTTTGAATCCCATCATCATGGATAACAAGGAATTTCTTTTCCTTGATGACATTTGTAAATCCTTGGGGTTAAGGGAGGATGAGGCCCTAAGCATATTAGCAATTGGGTCTGGTTTCTGCAAAGAAGACACACCTGAGCAACAGACTACAGGTGTACAGATTGATTTTGATGACCATGATCTTACCAAAGTGCTAGCATTCCAAGGTTATGATACAGAATGTACAATTGAGGAAACTGTTTCCAATTCTCTTGCTGCTATAGAAAATGTAGCAGTAGAGTATGAAAGTGTCCCTCAAGAAGCATTTCAACCACATAAGCGCTTGCATGTAGATACATCAGTTGAGCAGCGTGGAAGCAGTATAGACATATGCAACCCACGCACAAGCCAATGTGATGATGACATTGAGGTGGGGTTAAATCAAAGTTCTAAGAAGGCGTGCCTTCATATTTATAAGTGAGTTGTTACTAACACCTAAACTTTTTCTCTTGTAGAAAGCTTATATTTTTGACAAGTTTGCTGCACGTGGAGGTGGAGTTCGTGTGCAATCCGATGGACGAGACACCTCCCTGATTCATTACCTTCCTAGCCTCTCTCCATCATTTATT
Organism: Cibotium barometz; assembly: GCF_041138505.1. Classification (NCBI taxonomy): domain Eukaryota; kingdom Viridiplantae; phylum Streptophyta; class Polypodiopsida; order Cyatheales; family Cibotiaceae; genus Cibotium; species Cibotium barometz. The sequence goes on along the minus strand of NC_141048.1, from coordinate 225,198 downwards.
CGAGTAATCCATTTAGAGTACTCTGAGGAGGCACAAGAAGAGCTCATCAAGTGTAAAGCTCTAAGTGGGGTTCTCACCGAAGATGGGCTAGCAAATAATGCAAACAAATGTATACTTATTAGCAGGGAGGCAGCTATGTATACATTTGCAGGCAACTACACTGGCCATGTGCTATACCATTGTGCTACATCAATCTCCAAAGGTGTAACCAATCCTAGTATTATAGCTAATAGCCTAGGTGAGAAAGCCACGCAGAGTGACCAAGATAAAGAAGCTCTCAGAAATCTTCTCAGGAACTTGTAATTTTCTTTCTACAAATTCAATACAAAATGTATACTTTTTTAATTGTAATGTTTTTAAGAATTCTCAACCATTTCTCTTGTTTATTTGTTGTGTCAGCACTGTGCCCTATAAACTATTGGCAGCCATGTGAATGTGTAGGAAATTTCATGATAATGATCAAATATTTGTTCAAATATTGTCAATTAACATCCAGTTGAAATCTGGCAGTACAAAATCTGAACAATTTAAAAAAAATCAAATTTTTTATATTTTTGATGTTTTTAAGCAGATTAATCATCAAAAAAGTGTACATAATGCATGAATGAGTACAAAAATGAAAAAAACAGGCCTGTGCACTACGACGCGAATTTAAGCTTTTCAATGGTGAGGAAGGGCTTAAATTCGCGCCGTAGCGCACAAGCCTCATTTTTTCATTTTTCTACACTTTAATGCATTGTGTACACTTTTTTGATGATTAATCTGCCTAGAAACATCAAAAAAAAAGAAAAACTTCAGATTTTTAAAAAAATGTTCTATCTACTGCCAGACTTCACCAGGTGATTTTGAGCCCCAAATGACTTTTTTTTTGTCCCTGAGCTTTTCTGAGGCCTTATTGAGCTTTAAGCCTTTTTTTTGTCCTAAAATAAATTCAATTTAATTTTGTTTCTGCACTATGTAAGGATCCTTTGTTCAATGCCAACAACAATACCACATATAACAAGATAATAATCAAATTTCATATTGGTTTTCACAATCAATCACCTTATCAATAATACAAATTTTGTTCCTGTTTGACTAAAGCTCTTAATACATGATGAACACTTTTACCCATTCAAACCACAGTACATGAAATGAAATGTCTGCTTTTATAACACAGTTGAAACAAATAAATACGTTGGTTAACGAGTCATTTACAATATCTTATAGATTCAAAAAAATGTATTACAATGTTGGAGATTACAAAAGGCACAAAGGCTGCCGCATAAAGGCTTAATCCTATCCAATAAAGCCTTCCTTATGGAGCGCTTTATCCTGACGTAGACGTAGTGCAAGTGCCATGTCAATGACGTAGTGCAAGTGCCATGTCAATAGGCTTTAGGGTCACCCTTTTGGCGTGAGCATGGCACAGCACCGAATCTTGAAATAGAGAGACCAAAATTGTTTCTGACGCCTCTTGGAGGGCCTCGAGTGCCGTACTCTGTACCCAAGTGACCCTGTCATTGTACTTGTCGAGCGATGACTTCTTTTACAACTCTTGCAAAAGGGGCCTTCGCCATGATGAGGTCTGTGCTCTTTTGGTACTTTCTGATTTCTCGCAGAGCCACGGTCCCCGGTTTCCATCTTCTCTTCTTGTTGGCTACAGGGGGTGGTGGTGGATGCGACCTCTCTTCCCATGGTTGTCTATCATTTCTAAATTTTTTTCGCCTTTCTTGCTCGGCTGGATCTAGATTTAGTCTTCTTTTACTTGCTTCTGCCTTCTTCTTTTCTTGTTCTTGTTTTAATCTGCGTGCTTCTTGAATTCTTTGTTGCTCCACCTGCTCCCGTCTTTCCCTCCCCCTTTGCTCCTCCTGCTCCTGTCTTTCCCTCTCCCTTTGCTCCTCTTCTTGTCGTCGTTCCTCCTCTTTCATCTCCACCTTTGCTGCCTGTTTGCACGTTCCTTCTTTCTCTTGACACAAATCTTTATTCTTTGTTTTTTAGGTGGAGGCTGGGGGCTGACGCCTCTCAAGTTCCTCATGTAGTGTTTATGCTAAGAGCCTATCCTGTGCCTCACGACAGCTTATTTTCTCTACTTCATAGAAGTCAGCAGCCTGTTGATACTGCTCTTGCTCAGTACAGAGAAGTGCTTCCTGGTCTTCCTCAAATGCGACCCTTAGCTCCTCTTCTAGCTGCTGCTGAGGGAGCAGGGCTTGTTGTTGCTCTCTTCTTCTATGCGCCTCCTCATCAATCTGGCGTTGTTGCTCTTCTAGCACACACTGCTGCTGCTCAGCCTCTGAGAGAGGTTGGGGGAATGGTGTACGCGTGGCTCTAAATGAGCCAGTGTCTCCAGGCTGCTTGGAGACATCCTCAATATTGTCCAGTCCTGAAAACACATCCGGCTGTACATCTTCCTGTCGAGTTTCTACCTCTCTGTCCATGCTTGTATGCTTCTTTTTGATGCGTTTTTGCACTTGTTGAAATGCCTGTGCCACGACGACTGCTTGTATCAAATTGTGTGCACCAGATGGTACGTTTGGGTTCTCAGTTTTGCATGCAGTGTGCTTAGTTCTAGCCACCCATTGACTTACACGAGTGAATGAACGTGAAAATATACTTTTAAAACTGACTTTTACAGGTTTATATAGTTTTTGAAAAAACTTATTGATAAAAAGAATCCCTAGAAATTTTTAAAAAAAAGCTTAAACTTAAAAAAGGCTATAATTTTTTAATATGGAACCCATTTTCGACTGATACGCCTACGCGCATCGAACCACTCACGCATCCCATGCATGGCACTTGATGCTCGCCATGCAATTTGCAGATTGACATTTTTTACAACCTTTCATAGTAATGACACCTGCCCTTTTGGTTTCTGTCAGCGTCGACCTCCCAAACTGTGATAAAACCAATTAAACATCTCATGCAAGGCATTGTTTTTTTCCTTACCACCTCCACCATGTCGCGTGTTCTTAAAGTATGCTGCCTTAGCTTGATAATGAGAGCGCTCCATTCCTTGAGCAAGAGCTGCAACAAAAAACAATTGATACATTAAAGTCTTTTATTGAAAAAGAAAAAAGAAAAGAAAAACCAGCAATGATAATTTCACACGTGAGCATACAAGTGCAAGGCTGATTAAAGTTTTAATGAGTCCTAAAATAGGTGAGTAAAGACTAGTCCAAATGAGACTTAAGTGGTAGATAACGCTATGCAAAGGCAAGTGTGCTTTGTACACCGCAGGTTATGACCGCAGTCTCAATGTTCTACAAGTACGTAAGTTATTCCTAAGTGGCAACCCTACTCCTAAATATGAGCAAAGGTGATTGGGACTCTCTTTTTTTTTCTTTTTTTTTGATATTTTTGATATGTGTGTAGAAGATGATAAAGATTAAGTTTCTATCCCAATGAGACCCAAGCAATGGCCAAGAGACCTCCGCCAAGAGAATCTAAAGACCGCTAAGTATCTCAAGGGCGACAGACCCTTTTTCTTTCTTTTATGACCTAAGGAGTACCCCATGAAGATGAAAGCATCGGTCTTGAGGGCCCATAGTGTACCCCAGAGTCCTACCAACATCCATCAAGGCGATAGATTCCTCAAAGGTCTTTTTCTAAAGTTTTTAGACATCAGTGTTCACCCCATGGAAACCAAGGCATCGGCCCCAAGGTGCTAAGACAACCCCAGGTCCTACCAAGCATTTCTCATGGCGGTAGACACTTCATGTCTCAATTCACTTTGGATATATATATTTTTTAGGGTATAATTTTTTTTATAAATTTTTATTACTCCTAGCACCCAGCTCATATCTAAGAGGTAGCCACCACTAGGGATAACTAATATACCTTGAAAGCATAAGAACTTAGCATATTTCCTTGGTATATATTCTACACTGTCTTTAGATAGAAATATCCTTTCCTAAGTCTTCTAAGACTCTAGAATTCACTCACCATATTTTAACAACTAATCAAAAACTTAAACCAGCCAACATTGGGTGAACATGCAAACCATATATTCGAAAGATAAGAGCACATAAAGAAATAAAGATTAAGATTTGAATACACCTGTTGTAGTGCCTTTTGATGTTGTTCATTTGCCTTGATTAATTGCTGATTTTGTGCAGATTGCTCCTCCTTGATCTTGGTAGGCGTAGCATGTCTCCCCCCTTCCTAATTTGTGTGCATGGTAGGTGGACTATAGGGGGCGTGTTTGATGCTCTTGTTTTAGCGAAGATCTCTGCAAAATTTTTATTAACAAACAAGAAAAGAAAAGAAAAAAATAAAATTTGCCATTGGTGCCAAACACCGAATATAGCCGAGGGGAAAAACCCAATGGGAGAAAAGTGCCCTGGCTTGTCGATCTTATTGTGGAGTCGCTGAGCTTACCCTTGCCCTGGTAGTGGAGATCATCTCAAAAAGAACATAATCCTCTAAAGGCATAAGGAACCACACTATTCAAACATTGATTTACCAAAGAGCTTTAATTGTAGTGTTAATGCCTTATCTTTAGTTTTTGGTATATCCTTTTTAAGAGGTGGAAACTTTAGCAATTGTCTTGGAATTTGAGCAAGATAAGAGGTTTTAGGCATTGAAATGCTAGAATCTATGCTCAAATGAGACACATTTGGACTTGTCGTCGTAGGTACACAAGTTGATGGTTGAATTGTATAACAAGGAGAAATCGGGACAACCGGTGTTTCAATACATGTTTTAGGAAGATCAACACAAGTAGATTTGTAGGTGCTATCATAGCCACCTTTCCTTTCTTGAAGATTTTGTGTTGACTTCTTTTGCACCCACTGATATGGACAATCAATTGTGGCTTTTGGAATCTTTCTGAAACACTCTTTTACCCCTGTCAAAGCATGGCATTTTGGAAGCCAAATTGCTGTTGCACCCTCATAATAGCCTTGTGCTTTGAGCACATGTTTTGGGACCCATCGAGGTTTAGGCTTGGAAATGATGTGCTTTTTAGGAGTTTTGGCAATTGGACTAGATGGTACAAGTTTGTACGCATCTTTTGGTAGCCACATTGATAATTCCTTCTTGCTCGGCCTTCTTTGAGCAGCAACTAGAGTAGTTGGAACATGCCAGCCATGGTCCTCACTTGAGTACTCATCAATTATCCACATCATTTGTTTTGGAGCTTCAAGAGCAGATTTCGATTGTGGGTTGGGTAAGGTAGAAACATTACCCCTTTGACACGATAAAGCTTGTGGAGTAGCCGAGACTTCCTTAACATGCAATGCTGTTGTGGATGTATCCCTATAGTACAAATCATCTAGAAGGGCACGTGGTTGTACCATTCGTATAGGAATAATATCATATCCATCTGAGTCACAAAATTGAATTGGCTTCGGTAAAGCACATGTCGATAATGTTGCAAGGACATGAATCCATTCTAATGGATCAATTAAATGCTCAGGGAAGGGTTGTGGAATGTATGCCTCGTCTGATACACTTCGATTACCCTTAAGTCTCTCAGTGTTGAAATCCCTACATGAGGCTCCACACATCCATAGATCTTCTCGTCCATCGGACAATGTAACTTTTGAGCCCTCGGATGAAGCGGAATCAAACTCATCTATTGGAGACCTTGTTACATCACGATATGAGTGATTCCTTAGGTTGACCCTTGTGATGATAGAATCATGTCGGAGGTACAAATAATTGTATCCCCAATCTTGAATCATTTGAAATTGTCGCATGAATGGTCTACCCAATATCACTTCGTAGTTTGGATGTTTTCCAAAATCCACTACTGCAAAGGTGTGCTCATATTCAATCCCACATGTGGTGACCAATATGTTCTCAAGCAGCCCAAGGGGATGTTCTAAGCTTCCATCTGCTAGCTGCAAGCGCATCCTGGTACTCCTAATAGCTGGTTTGTCCCATTTTTCCCAAATGGACCGTGTTACAATGCCCACTCTTGCACCACTATCAAGTATTGCAGTTGAAGATACTTTTCGCACTTCTAATGGGAGGGTAGCATTTCCCTGATCGTCTTCACAAAATTTTCCTACTTTGTTGATAGGAACTGGCATAACATGTTTTGTCTCAGGGTGTATAGTACAATCATGGTGACCCTTTTGTAGCAATACCTGCTCTGACAAACATGTGGCAATATCATTCCACAACTCAGGTTTAAGCTTTATCAACTCAAGCAAAGGTAAGGTACAAGCCACTGGTGCTGACAAAATAGCTTGCACCATACTCATATCCTTCTCCTTTGTCAACCTTTTATGCATGGAGGGTATCCTCAAGGTTTGAGAACAGTTCTCATATTCTCCCAGATATGATGGTAAGGTTTTCATTGTATGCTTACTTCTAGGAGAAACAATTGTTTGAACTTCCTCCTGGATGCTTGGGTGTCTAAATTTGTTTTCCGTGCCTCTGGTAAAATCCACCTCAGAGAATGGAGGCGAACTAATGGAAGACATGTTCTCATTAACTTTCTCATGAACTGCAGCCCATATCTCATTTGCCATGTCCTCATTAGCATCAATAACTTCATCATTGCATGGGAAGACAAGGCTAGGTGATGGCAGAATGTCATCTTTCAATGGAGTGTCAATTGGTGCAGACCTTTCACTATGAGCTTGTGAAATGAGTTCACTTTTCATTTCCCGACTTGAGGACACTTCTGGTATAGTTTCTAATGTTGGCTTAAGAGAGGTTGGGCCCCGAGGAATAGGTGGTGGTGGTCCCTCAAGTATTTGACTGAGCTTCCCTAATGAGTCGCTGATGTACAGCTAGATTGATCTTCTCCTCACGAGGGTTTGGGTATTCTTGAAGCTTCTTGGGTAGTTCAGATAAGGCTGTAATGCGACTTCTATGAGCATCAATGATGGCCTCTAGAGTCTCATTCACTTTATCCACAAAAACAGAACCCCCAGAACTAACCTCAGTCGTACTAGCCTCATCTTGTTTAGCACTAGGCTCAGGTTGAGGTTGATGTTCCTCATGCACTTCCTGGGATGTAAAAGTTTTATCCCTTATGTTTTGTTTAGAGGCTTCTTGAGAACTAGTGGATGCACTTTTAGTTTGCTTGTTTCGGTTCTTCTTCCTCCTGGTGGTCTTTTTTCTATTGGACTGTAGGGTCTTGTCCACTAGATTTGACTTTGCATCCCTAGTTCGAGGTGTCTCATCAGTTTGCATTTCTGCATTTCGTGTCTGTGATCTAGTCATGACTCTAAGTGGCACGACATCCTCATTCTCAGATGAAGGTGGTGATGGAACTGCACCTACAAGGTTGAGTGAGACCTTTGGTTGAGAGGAGCCTTCCTCATGTGGTTTCAGCAGACAGTCTTTTGGGAAGTGTTCTACACAACACCCTAGACAATATCTTTCAATTGGTGGAAAGTGTTGTACTGTTGTATTGGACCGAGATGCTTACCTTGAGCGATGTGGACAATCACGAGCCCAATGGGGTTCTCTGCACTCATAACAGGGGCCCATTGGTTTGGCCTCTACTTTCCTTGGCTGCCATTGACCTGTGGGGCCTGGAGTCCTAGGTTGGTAGCCGCCTAGCAACATTAAAGAGTTTTGTTCCCCTGGTTGAACGTCCAGTGCTGGGCTTGGATATGCAGGACTTTCAAAGATATTTTCTTTGGATGAATATGATACATATTCTTCCTCCACATAGCCTGGGTTTACCAAGTCTCTACACATATTTGAATTGTCATAGTCAACAACCCTCACAGAAGCAGTCCCTGGAGCAGGAGGTTGAGCACCAAGAACAGGTCGTGATTGCTCTTGTGCCATCGGTGGCTTACGTTCAAAATTAGTATACTGTTGATACATTTGTGGAGCCACTCCACCCCTTGGCTGCTCACGTTCCTGTCTCATTCTCGCAATGCGAGTACATTCCTGTGTAGTGTGGGTAAAGTTCCAAGCACAGGCTTGGCACCACTTCTTTGTGGGTTGGTTTGTGACTAGAGGAGAAAAGGTATTACAGTTCTCTGTTTTATGGTCACCGCCACATGCTCCACAAAGATGAGGACCTGTAGGAAGTATACTCCTCATTCTTTGCTGCTGTTGTTGTGGCTGCGCATGGGTGGATGATAGGTTTGTCCTAATCTCCTTAGCACTAGGTTAGCTATCTGGTCTGGATTTACTAGCGCGCTAGACCCTGATCTTTGGTCATCACCCCACTGATCTCTAGGTTTCACCTCAGGGCCAGAACCATCCTAGAATTTGAAGTTATCGGTGAAATCCATAGCATCATGGCAACACTCATTGAAATTTGTATGCTTCTTCGCATAGAGATGTGTATGCAGTGTCAAATTTTTGAGGCCTTTTAAGAAGAGAGAAATTAATCGACTTTGGGCGGCGGGCTTCTCATCTTCTGGGCAACGATTAATGTACTGCTTCATTCTATTTACACAGTCTCTAACACTCTCATTCTCGCCTTGTTTGAAAGAGTAGATGTGTGCTACCGTGTCATGTTGAATTCCCATCAAGGAAAAAGCTGCAATGAATCTCTCTTCCAAAACTCGCAAAGAAGATTTGTCTGAAGCCTCTAATGCCTGAAACCAAGCCAGGGCTTTTCCCTCAAGAGTGAGTCCAAAGTTTTCAATTTGAGTATGCTTATCAGCCACTTGCTGCAGCTCGAACTGCTTGCCTGAATGCTGCTACATGATCGTATGGATCTCTCGACCCTTCATACTTCTTTACCAGTTTCTGAAGAGTTGATGGCCTTACTTGTCTTGAATACTCATCATAGGGCCTACGGCCTCTTACTCTCAGTGGGAATTGTTCCTCTCTTTGGAAAGATGGTCCACATGTTTCCAAAATTGGTGTGGGTACCCTATTACCAGCCTCACCAAACCCCTCCAAAGATCTTGTCACCCTCATTTCAGGAGGTGCATTTATAGGAGGCCGAGTTGGCTCCCCTATCCTCCGATTGTTATAGTGAGAAAGATGTTGTTGTGGTGTGACCTGTGGTCGCACATTTGGTGTAGGACGATATCTTGGTGCTAGAGTTGGGCTACTAGCTGTGGTCCACTTAGATGTTGAGGGTCCCTCTCTAGTGAACTCTCGTAGGGGAGGAGCAACAGTTTCTCCAAGAAAGGCTGTCTCTCCTGGTTTGGCTGTATTTGTTGAGAACACTTCCATGAATAATGGATGTCCTTTCCACGTGAGTTCCCGAATCTCCTTCCAATCTAAGGTTCGGTATTCATTGGCCCATTTATCAATTATTCTGTTCATGTGTCCTGCAAGCTTCTCAACTACCACCACATGAGCTAGAGGAAGATCCAGCTGTGGCAATCTAGTTGTGGCATAATATCCCTCTAACGAATCCTTATAGACCTCTTGAAGTGGGTCATCCTGTAAGACCTTTGTCACAGGAATTTGTCGTACAAACTCCCATTGGCATTCAGCCCCCTGATCCATTTTACTCTTGCCTTTCCTATCCCTTTCCAAATTTAGATCTACAAGAAATAAATCATCTATGGATGGCTTTGAGGACTGGGCGTTGGATGGTCCAGGCATGTCCGGCTCGATGAGCCAGTCATCTCTAGACTCCCTTGCTCTGGAAAGTTCTGATAAGTCTAAGAACTCGGTTTTAGAGAACTCCCCTAATTTGTCTAACCTTTCTGGATGGTAGGTGACTTCGTAGTGAACACCATCTCCACCCATATACATGTTACCCTGGTCATTGACTAGAGGTGCTCTATCAAGTTCTGAGAATATGTCGGCGATCTTAACAAGATACCGTTGTTGTGGGTCCCTAAAGATCTCAGCTCCTTGAGCATTTGTGTAGACATATTGGAGTCTCACATTAAGTGTTAACCCCATGGTGTCGGCTTCAAATGGATTAAAGGATCTTGAGGGTGTCCTATTTGGGGCTACAGGATGACTATTTGTCGGCCCTAGATTAATGAACTAGTTGTTCTAGAGGAAAGGGTATCGGTTTGGGATTCAGATAGGGTTTCAGCAATATCTGCCAAATTGCCTACCGATTGGGTCCCACTTTCTTGCGTAGGTACTCTAGAAGGTGCCCTAGGCCCTATGGCAAAATCTATAAGACGTCCCGACCGCAAGTGCATAAGGTCAAATTTTTTTTTGGTTTTTTTATGTGTTTTTGTTTTGTTTTGTTTTTGTTTTTGTGTTTTTTTTTGATATATATATATATATATGTATATATATATATATATATATATATATATATTTTACCCTACCTAACCACTAAAGGCAACTAAAAATGGGTATGTGTGGCGTAACTATCTATCCTATTTTTTTTTATTTTTATTTAATTATGATTTTTTAAATGATTTTATGTTTTTTTATGTTTTTTTTATTTTTATTATTTTTTTTAAAACATTTACACAAAAATTATGAATCACACTAAGAAAATACTAAGTATGCACAAAGTTACAAAAATTAAAAAAAATGCAGGTTACACTAATTATGCAAAAAAATGCAGGTTACACTAGTTACACTAACCACTTGTCTCTTCTTCATTGGATGACTCTGACTCTGAACTTTCGGAAGTTGAAGGTTCACCTCTTACCACTTTCTTGCAACGACTCTTGATGTTGTAGTGGACCTTCTTATTCTCACCTTGTAGAATAAGATCACATGTCTCCTACTTTTGAATTGCCTTCACTTGGCGAAGCCATGGCCTACCCAATATCAATGGGTAAGCCCTAGCATCAGGCTTGGTAGGAATGACCTGAAAAGTTGTAGGTACAAAAATACCACATACATCCACTCCCAAATTCCTGACAATTCATAAGGTTTTCACCCTAGTATTATCAGCAAGTTTGATGCGATAGGGAGAGTTGGTAGAAGACAACTTTAAATCAGCATCTTTCATTGTTTTTTCACTCATGACATTGATTGATGCACCTCCATCAATGTATGCATTAGAAACTGTTTGTCCCTCAATGATGACATCAATCACAGGCACATCATCTCCTACATCAATATCCACCTTCTGAACCATAGGAGTCCCATTATCCCTCTTCTTCTTTTTCTTAGATTCCCTTGTGCTAGCCAGCTTACCCCATTCCTTTCTGAGCTTTGGAGAGAGTGCCAAAAGCTGCCCAAATGTGATTTGTGCTGTTTTCTCCCTAAGATCTGTTAAGAGGTCATAACTAAGAGATCCTTGTCCAAGAGGAAAGTCAGATTGTCCAATTTTTCTCCTAGATGACTTCTTATTCTTCTTATTTTTCTCCTCTTCTTCAGATTTATCTTCTTGTTCTTCTTCCTGACTCCTAGTTTTACGACCCCTTTTTGCCATTAATGGCATCAATGTTTCCTCTTCTTCTTTTGAGCATGTTTCCTCTAAAAGTGCTAAACTTTTATCCTCACTTTTCCTCAACTTTGGACACTCAGTGCGATAGTGCCCCTTCTCTTGACATTCATAGCATGTGACACTACTTCTATCCCTAGGTTTATCCTCAGCTCGTGGAACCCTAGGTGGCCTTGCATTGACTAAGTGTAACTTCAAATCAGCAAATTCTGCCATAAGTGGTGCAATGTTATGATCCAAGGATGAAGCTTGTACCTGAGATGTTGAGGCTATCTCTACTCGTGGTGGGGTTGGCACACTCGGAGAAGATTGGAATGTGGACTCAATATGAAGAGTGGCCTCCTTCAAAGCAATACGAAGAGCCTCTTTAAAACTAGTAGGATCTTTGCTAAGAACTTTTCCATGCAAGCGGGGATCCAAAGCCCTGATAAACTTACTCATCTTAAGGTGCTCCATTGCTAAAGAACTCTTTGAATCTTCCATAGAAGGTGAAGAAGAAGAAGCAACAACATGTAAAGCAGCTTGTTGATATTTGATGAATAAGGCTTCATACCTCACTGAAAAGGCAGAAACTGACTCTCTATCCTTTTGGAAAATTTGATCCAATTGCAATAGTAAAGCATTTGGCGACTCCACTGTCCCAAATCTCTCCTTCATTGCTTTGGTCAACCTTTCCCAATCATTCTTGGACTCCTCTGGCAAAGCCTCATGCCAAGTTAAGGCCACACCCTCCAAGAAATCTGGGAGTATTTCTGCCCTCTCCTTTATAGACCAACCTGTCAAGCGGCATGCTCGGTTAAACTCTCGGAGATAACTCCCCGGGTCTTCTCCTTCCGATCCTTGGAACACCGGAATGTTGAACATCTTGCACCAAAAGATGAGTAGCAACAACAAGGAAAATTTACTTATTTCGAAATAACTTTCCTTTAATCATGCGGGACCTTGAGGTTGAAATAGAATAATTCTACGTAAAACCTGCCCGCCGCCTCCACCAAAAGATGTGACATGAAGTTGGGGTTTGGACTTCGGTCACTTCTCAGAATCAAAACACACTTGTATGAAACCTCACAGCCTCCTCACCTCCCTTTCTCTCCCTAGGTTAAGATAAAGATGTACACATCAAAGGTGAGATCATAATTCATGGAAGGAAATATGAAAGGCTCCGGAGAAGCCAGAATTTCAGCCAGTCTTGCAGCTCCAAATAAGAGGGCAATTCTTTGTTGGAAGAAAATCTTCCGACTCAGGATTATGTGAACGAAAACATACGGGGAATATTGATAAGGTTCATCCGTTCGAATTGGGCGATTTGGACGGAACATATTAAAGAAAATGAATATAGCAATCACTTACAAAAGAGGATAAGACACATGGGGTTTGCCTTTTGATAAGAGATTAGGAGTAATTAATCATGATTAAGAAGAAAGAATGGCCAAAAGTCTATAAAAACAGAGATACACAGGGAATTACAGTTTTAAATTCATAAAGGCAGTGCAAGAGAGGATTATATAGATACGTAGAGCTTGAAGAGAGCTTCGCGTCTATATAAAAACTTTCAAAAACGGGCAACCGAGCGAAAAGTTATGAGCATTTTACTACAAGACTATAAAACTGCCAAAATTCTATAAAAACAGAGATACACAGAGAATTGCAGTTTTAAATCCATATAGTCTATGTAAGAGAGGATTAGATAAATGCGTAGAGCTTGAAGAGAGCTTCGCGCCTATATAAAAACTTTTAAAAACGGGCAACCGAGCAAAAAGTTATGAGTATTTTACTACAAGACTATAAAACTGCCAAAATTCGCCTAAAAGTTAGCAACTTTGGGAGAAATTCTGATCATCAATGAAGTGAGGGATTAAGAAATTAGTTACATGACTGGAAAGAGCATTTAAAGAGCTTCCTAGCCATATAAGAGCATATAAAGAGCTTCCTAGCCATATAATCAATTTAAGAAACTAACGCCTGAGTGATGAGTAATTACCGGTTGAAAATTGGATATTGGACCACAAAAACTGCACTTCCCTCTCTTTGCATGAAACCTCAATTTTTACATAGCCTCTTGCCTTTCATCTCCTTCATGATTCAAGCTAGAGGGTAAGGGTTAACATTGCTCAACAATCGTAAAGATTTATCTATGGTCCCCAAAGTCTTTTCGCATGCTCATTACTGCTAAAACCATTGGTACCTCCAAAGGAGGGCGGCAATAAGGCAAGGGCTACCTTGAGAAGTCACAGGCCCACCAAGATAATAACTCCTTATCCCACTTATCATGAATCATCAAAGAGGTCCAAAATTGGGTTAAGCATGAGGAGCTAGCGCTAAATGAGACATTCACATGTAAAGAGAGTGTTTGAATAGGGGTTTGAAAGATAAGAGAATGGCAATGACACAAAATGCTCAATTGAGGAGGCTCATTCCTTGATTTGAAAGGGAGAGGAGGGCTTCTTTTATAGGTGGAGAATCACCCTCTCTTCCATTGTTACAAATTACAACATAAAAATCTTCAATCCTTCAGTGACATAAGGGTAGATGTCACCATCAATTGTCCTCTTAGGCTAAGTCTTCTATTTATTATTAAATTGAAGACTTTTTGACTTTGAGAGTGTGATGAGATAATAGCCAAGTCTAAGTGGCATGTAGGTGGAGATCCCATTTACACATGGCAGAATTCTCCTCTTCCATGTAGGCATTCTAGAAGAATCTTTCCCGATTATGCACCTACACACACTCCTCCACATGCCTTCCACACTCCCCAACTTGTAGCCTTATGGTGAATACCATATTAATAATACAATAAAAATCCATGTGAGCATGAAGGCCCACTTTTATTTTCCACATCACTAGCCTATCTACCATACCAAAGTATTTATCAAGCATACTTGTGGCATTTACAATGTGTGCACCCTAAATCAAGTAAAACCATTATATTTGAAGATAGAATGCTGTTATCGGTGTAGCTGCCAAGCCGCCGCATCACCACGCCATTATTCCATTGTGGGCGCCGCAATCTTCTTGGACAAGCTTCCACCTTATTACCATTGAGAAACCATCAAAATATGCACAAAATTGACAGTGAAAGATATCAATTTTTCACGTCACAGTAGTCCTACTTTTGCTCATTAATTTAACCATCTTATTGAAGTATGACCAAACTTTCTTACGTAGAACTACAAGGCTTGGGTTGGTGCAGTCAAATGTTGTGCATTTACACAAATCCTTCCACAAGTCCCAGGACTTTGAGTTCTTTACTTTTTCTGGCGTCTCTAGAAAATGTCTTGCTTTATATCCACTCATTGACACCTGTTGGGCCACTTCATGATTAATGCCAGAGGTCTTCTTGTTAACAGTAATCTACACATTGCCGCCATGGCATCCAATTGAGTTCAGTAGTTTCTCTACTTTTTGAAGAGCTTCATGTTATCTTTCCTTGCCTTGCATAGTGAATGCATAATCAATGTGACACTTGAGCAAACAATCAAACACATGCATGAATGCATGAAAAGTACAAAAGTGGACATTCTTGAGTTTAAATGGAATTATAGGATTTATTTGGCTCAGCTAGCATGTTAGCTGACAAGACACCACCAACCCAATTGCCAGCATTATCATCCACTGTGTCATTCTCATCATCTTGATTCTCTATCTTCCTCTTCCTTCCTACCTTCTGTTTCTTTTCTCTCACCATTCTCATGCACCATGGACAAGGATTTGGGGTGTTAGCACCTTGTGGACACCCAAGAAGAAACTTTATTATCTTTAAGTCACCTCCTAAATGCCAGTCTATTGTATAAGTGCCCTTACCCTCCACTTCTATTTTTTCCCCTTGAATCTCTGCTTTAATGACATTGGTAATCCATGGTATCCTATCAAACATCCAAGCCAGCACTTCATGTGTCTCCTCAGTCATGTTGATCTCACTCTTTGCATATGCCATTGCCTCATTCATAAGTGTGATACTCATTCATTCTAACCTCTTTCCTTTTACAATTTGACACTCATCAACTTAAAACAAAACTTACCTTGTCACCTTGCATAACAAACAAAAGTAGATAAGTTTTAGTACTTGAAAGATTTTTTTATTAGTTCGCAAAGAATGTAAAAAATTACTTACATTGTTTAGGCAGTCCATAGAATAAGATCATAGCTCTTTGAAGACATTGTAGATCAACAAATATATTGTTGAACTCATTGTAAGGATACATAATCTTACCATTTGTGCTTCATTTTTTTCCCTAAGCTCCAATGGTTAATGTATCATTGATGCAATAGTACTCTCCAATTTTGTGTTGCACATCATCATTGCATGTCCTCTTTGCTAATCTTATCTTTATGGGGATAGGAAAAATATTCCTTTTGTGATGCCTTGTTTACGGAGTGTATTTTTTAGAAATTGAGAAAAAAAAACAAACCTTGCTGCATGGATTCTTTGCTTGCGAGCACCACCACGAACTACAAGTTTTTGAATGTTATTGATTGTCCTCTTTCACTCTCTTGCTCCCAAGGGGTGCTCCTCATGCCAGAGATTGTATCTTGTAGCTTCATAACGCGAGACTCTTTCTCTTTGTCTCTTTTTTGTAGCTCTACAATATTATTTTGTGCATCTTGTAGTGCATGTTGCGCACTACTCAAAGTGCTTTGTAAGCTTTGTGTTTGTGAGTGGAGGAATTGGACTCTCCATGCATCGCTCATGCTTAACCTTCTACAATATCCAAGCAACCCATTCTCACCCTCTCCAAAAAACTGAATAAATGAAGGGAGATCAGTGAAGGGTGGAGGACAATGCGAAGAAGGATCATTAGGATATAAATATCCATCAATCCAAAGATCCACATTAGTCTGACCCTGTTGCCTTCTTTCATGCTTCTCATGTGCATTCAGATGCTCTTTCTTGATCGGTGCATATTCATTCAATATGCGAATATGCAAGTCCACCTTCCGCACTCTTATTGAATCAAGAAAAAGTTTCAGAACCAAAATGGAAGAGACTAATCTGAAGTGACTCAGGGCTGTCCTATTGTATTCACAATAAGGCTATTCTATTATGAAGAGGGAGAGATATAAAGAGAGAGAGGGAGATAGACTCAGGGCTATCCTATTGCATTCGCAATAAGAGAAGAGAGCTTGGAAAAGAGAGAGAGAGAGAGAGAGAGAGAGAGAGAGAGAGAGAGAGAGAGAATCTTATTGCAGAGGTTGGTAAGAAACGTGAATAATAATAGTAATGATTGAAAGAAATGGAATGTGGGGGGAATTTCAAATATGACTATTAAAATGGAGTAAATAAGAATGAAAGTGTGGATATCAGTGATCTTAGTAGGGGATTTTAATAGCTAGAAAGAGAATCCTAGTTCAAGAATTAGACACATCCCCTACTTTTAGGCCGAAAGGTGGGCGTCATTATGAGCTTTATCTCCTTAACCCTCAATAAAATTAGTCTTAATTCCTTAAAATTAGGGATCCTTATAGGGCCCCTTTTTATGCTCAAATGCCCCCTAATGCTATGAAATACAAGTACTCTTACCTTGAGAAGAAGATAAGTAGCCAATGTGTTGCAAAGTTGAGCATATTTTGCAAAGAATAATCTACAAGCATAAGAAAATATATATATTAATAAGCTTTATGCATATGGATTTATGCATAAAGCTTCATGCTTATGGCTTATGCATTAAGCCTTATGCATGTCTTATGTATTAAGCTTTAAGCATATGGCTTATGTATTAAGCTTAATTCCCTTATGCTTAAGCCTCTATACATAAGGCTTAAAAATTTTGCATAATGCTTAAGCCTTTATTCATAAGGGCTTTATGCATAAGGCATCATGCAATAAGTCCTTATGCCTAAAGGCTTCATGCATGAAGTCGAATGCATGTTGCATAAGGCTTCATGCATCAAGATCTTATTATAAGCCTTATCCATAAAGCCCATATAATTAAGTCTCTATGTATAATGTTTAAACATTATGCTTAAGCCTTATGCATATAGGATTAATTCTTAAGCATCAAAGCTTAATGCATAAAGCCTCTATGCATAAGGGATTTATGTACAAGGCTTAAGCCTTATGCATAAGGCCTCTATGCACAAAGCCTCTATGCATAAGGACTCTATGTATAGGCTTATGCATAAGGCATCATGCAATAAACCCTTATGCATGAAGCCTAATGCATGTTACATAAGGCTTCATGCATTAAGCCCGTATTCATAAGGCTTAAGCCTTATGCTTAAGTCTCTATGCATAAGGCTAAAATATTATGCTTGTCTTATATGCATAGAGGCTTAATCCTTAAGCCTCAAAGCTTTATGCATAAAGCCTCTATGTAATAAGGGCTTTATGTATAACACTTAAGCCTTATGCATAAGGCCTTAACCCATTAAGGCTTATGCATAAAGCCTCTATGCAAAAGGCATCATGCAATAAGCCTTTATGCATAAATGCTTCATGCATGAAGCCATAATACATGTTGCATAAGGGTTCATGTATCAAGCGCTTATTCATAAGACTTACCCTTATAATAAGGCTTAGACATATGCATAAAGCCCTTATTCATAAGGCATATCCTTATGTAGCATAAATCCCTTATACTAAAGTCCCTATGTATAAGGCTTAAGCATTATGCTTAAGCATTATACTAAAGTCCCTATGTATAAGGCTTAAGCCTTATGCATAGAGGTGTAATGCTAGAGCCTCACAACTTTTTATGCATAGAAGGTTTATGCATAAAGTCTCTATGCATAAGGGCTTTATGTATAAGGGTTAAGCCTTATGTAGCATAAGGCCTTAATCCATGAAGCCTTATGCTGCATAAAGCCTTTATCCATAGGATTATTCATAAGACATCATGAAATAATCCCTTGTGCATAAATGTTTCATGCATGAAGTCATAATTCATGTTGCATAAGGCTTCATGCATCAAGCTCTTATTCATAAGGCTTATCCTTATGCATAGAGCCCTTATGCTAAAGCCTCTATGCATACGACTTTATCCTTATGCATAGAGCCCTTATGCTAAAGCCTCTATGCATACGACTTTAACATTATGCTTAAGCCTTATGCATAGAGGCTTAATGCTTGAGCCTTAAAGCTTTATGCATAGAGAGTCTCTATATAAGGGTGAGGAGAAGCTTGTTTCCTTTGAGAAAGCACAGGATGACGATCGTTGGATGCATGCTATATGCAGTATGAGTATAACTCTATACTCAAGAATGACACCTGGTATTTGATAGATCTACCTCATGGCAAGAAGGCCATTGGTACTAAGTGGGTTTACAAGTTAAAATGCAAAGAAGATGGTAGCATTGATCGCTACAAGGCCAGACTTGTTTACAAAGGGGTATGCCTAGCAAAAGGGCATTGATTATGATGAGACCTTTGCACCCACATCTTCTATAACTACCATTAGGTGTCTCATTGCTTTGGTAGCATATCATGGGTGGAATGTACATCAGTTGGACATTAAGAATGAATTCTTGAATGGTGACTTACATAAGGAGGTGTATGTATCGAAGCCTCCTAGTTTTGATGTGAAAGGAGAAGAGTCTAAAGTATGAAGGTTGAAAAAGGCTCTTTATGGCCTTAAGCAAGCTCCTAGAGCATCGTATGAGAAGATTCATGCATACTTGGTTGCAAATGATTTTTGCAACAGTCCAACAGAGCCTCTATGTGAAGAGGAGTAAGGACACATTTTTTTGTCATCATTCTATATGTCTATGACATGCTGCTCTCACGGGACCCGATATAGATCAGATTTCAGTCTTTAAGGCTGATTAGGGATTCAGTTTATGCAGCGCAATGATGGCATTGTTATGCTGCAGTGTAAATATATACAGAAGCTATTAAAGAGGTTTAATCTTGAAGACTTTAAACCTGTGGCTACACCTATGGAGACAAGTACTTCACTTAGTCTTCAAGATGCAGGAGACTCTTTTGGTGCTAGTTTGTATCAAGATACTATTGGATCCCTTCTTTATGTATGCAACACAAAGGCAAATATACAGTATGTGGTCTCATAGTTGAGAAGATTTATGCATGGCCAAAGTATGAAGCATTGGTAGGCTATCAAGCGAGTTTTTTGCTATTTGTAGGGCACTCAGTATTTTGAATTATTTTATCCAAAGGGGGTTGAGTCACAACTGCATGCTTTTAGTGATTCATATTGGGCTGGATGTTATGACACACGAGTGTCCACTAGTGGGTTTTGCTTTTGCCTTAGTGATTCATGTATATCATGGCTCAGTAAGAAGCAGCCTACAGTGGCCACTTCCAGCTTTGAAGCTGAGTACAGGGCAGCGTTTATAGCTACAATTCAGTGTGTGTGGCTCAGATGTCTTATGGCTGATTTGAGTGTTGGACAGTCATATAGTACTAGGATTTTCACTAATAACAGCCAGAGCATATTAGCAGTTATTACGAGGAACCGAGTGTTTCATGCTCGCACTAAGAACATTGAGGTGCATTACCACTTTGTTAGGGAAAGACTCTCTACAGTAGAGATCATCTTTGTCTATGTGCCGACACATGACAACATGGCAGATTTATTCACAAAGGCTCTTTCTTATGAAAAGTTTAAAGCTTTTCGTAAAGCTTTGGGCTTACTACCTTTTCACGATTGATCGATCATATCGTGTACATGTTCACATTATGACTCCAGGGGGGATTTGTAGCATTATATGGTAGTATTGTGTGTGAACACACTTAGGACCGTCATGGTACTTTTTCCCTCACTATGAGGTTTTTTCCCCCATGCGTATGTACACCCTCTTATCTAATCATTTTGGGGTGTGTACTTATCTTTTGTATCTGGCACACTTTTGTTTATTCTAATCTAGTGAGTTTGTGTGCTCTCAAGCTTCTCTATCTTGTGTGTGTGTATTGTTGCAACCCTATCTCTAATTCCAACACTTCCAAAACCAGCTTTGTTAGAATCAAAATGGTGGTATATATAATATAAATTGCACCTCGAAGCAAACACATATTTAAAGATAAGGATGAGGAAGAAATAGAAGAAGGTGATAACACCCCCAATGCTTTAGAAAGTAACTAAAGATATGCTCATAATGTAAATGTTATGGACGATGATGTCATTGAGAATCAATTAATATATACATGAGGAGGACTCATCATCATCTAGTGGATTTACTGATAGTACATGCTCATATCCTTCTATGGATGGTAACGAATTCCCTTTTAATCTTGTGTTTGAAGATATTGGAGATACGTAGACTTCATTAGAAATTGAGCCTTTGGAGCCATGGACCTTATATAGGATGAATAATCATAAAATTTCTATTATATTCTAAAATCAAATGTATTTACTAATATTTTTGATAAAATGTTGTAAGTAATGTTTGACGTAAATATCGACACACATTTCAACCCACATATCGATGCAAGTACCGAAAACTTCTACTGACAATAATACTAAGGCCCAAGAGATCGCATACTTGAAAAAAACTATCTCGCCAAAAACATTGCATATCATTACTATGGGTAGATCTCGAGTAGTGAAAGTTTTGAGTTTTTATATGCACCCAGGAGGCTTTGATTATGCACCACTCCCATTTCTTTGCTCTTTTTCCTCCTACACTGATGGGAGAATGTACATGCACCCTACTCCGGGAATCTTAATGGGGGAGTAGTATCCTTACCCTCGCTCATTACCCCTACTTATCACTTATCTTTTGTGAATATTTTTAGGTTATTTAATTTGTCTTATGTTTTATTTTGTTTGGTTTTCTAAATAGATTAATAATGTAAACATGTCATCAAAGAAAGGTCAAAAGTTTAAGTCTTCTCTATGCTTTACCTTTTTTTATCTTATGCCATGTCTTTGCCATCTTTCCTTCTTCTATACTAGAGGAATAAGAGAGAGTTGTCGAAGAATACTTTTCTTGTTTTTGTCCTTATGAGAAGAAGAATAAAGGGAAGAAGAGAAAGAATCTCTTCTCTTTGGGGAGGTTTTTCAAATTTCTCTTCACTTTCTTTATATTGAAGAAAATGAAGAGAAAAATAAAGATATATATTTGGTGTTTGTTGCTTGTAGTATTACGGTCTCTTTAATCGCATCTTTAAGCTGACATTCAGTCTCGACTCGACGTAAGACTCCCATCGCTTCTATGTTTTTACTATGTGGTGGCACCCTTGTGTTCATTGATATATCTTTTATATGTTTCACCAATGTGTGATCCTGTTTCTTTTTTAAATATAGAAAATGAAATATAAGGGCAATATATATTTCAAGAGATAATAGCCTTGAAAAGGAAGGATCAACTGTATACCTATGCCCTTTCATAGCAGCCATGTGGTTAGGTTACGTGGAGCAATTCAATCAGAGAAAGCTGTAGATGTGTACTCAAAGGGACGAACCACCCTGGCATGCCTACAAAGGACCACGTGATGTGGCCATGAGAATGAAAGAAAAAATCAGCATTGTGCTAGGAGTGACTAGTGTGGATTGTAATGAGGATCCTGGATAAGGATTATGAATCAGCATGTGTATTCGAAGGGGCGACCCACCTCGGCGTGCCTACAAAGGATCACGTACTTTGGCCATGAGAACGACAGAAAGACTGGTGTGGATTACAAATCAGTATGAGCACGTGCTATTAAATGAGAGAGAGAGAGAGTGTGTGTGTGTGTGTCCCCGCGTGCGCATGAGAGAGAGAGAGAGAGAGAGAGAGAGAGAGAGAGAGAGAGAGAGAGAGAGAGAGAGAGAGAGAGAGAGAGAGAGAGAGAGAGAGAGTACGGACAAGCTGGCGGAGGCGAGACATCTAATTTTTCTTTTTTTGACACTGTGATAAGAGATCAGAGTGACGTGGTGACAAGGCAGGACAGAGCACGATGGTGGCTAAGCCAAAATTAAGAATCCTCAGGTAAGGATATAGATAAAGATGGTGATAAGCCTAAAAAAAGAAGGGCAAGTGTCACTCTTGCAGGAAACTAGGGGACTAGGTACATGAGTGCAAGAAAAGGCTAGGGAAGGAGAAAAAAAAAGAATTGGGCATGGATGTGGCTGATGCATCTGTACCAAGTGTAGAGAAGAAGAAATCTGCTAGTTTTTGTCAAGATTATTGGGCATGGACTGTACATTGCAGTTATAACACTTCTGTACATGATGTATGCATGTCAGTGGCAAAATCAGATGCTAGTAAGCACATTACTTCACAAAAAGGTTTTTTCTCATCTCTGGAATTTGTCCCAAGTGCAGGAACTGTCACATGTGTAAATGGTTTCTCATATCCTATCTGGTAGAGTTGTGCTCGTACTGCAAATGGGGGCGCATATTCTCTTTTTGAAAGTTTTATATGTGCTAGGCATTAGGAAGACCTTGCTACTACAGCCTTAGCCTTCTCAGGCTTGATGGTGAAATTTGTGGATGATAGATGTACAGTTCAGGATAAAAATGATGGTTATTCTATCATTGCCTCAGGTACCTTGTTTAATGGCCTGTACAAGATGGATGTATTTCAGAATTTGCAGCATGATGCTTGCTCAGTCTCTATAACTCGTGCAATAGGTGATGCAGAATTATGGCATGCACAATTTGGTTATCGAAATTGGTGTCTGAGTTGCCACCTCTTGAGACCCCTATTGGAGATGTAAGTGAGGGGTGTATGCATGTGGAAGGGGCAAAGAAGGATAGAAATTAAAAAGAAATTATTTTAAATAAGGCACAAATATATATAGATCTTATTAGGGATGACGTTATACATTACGACGAAAGTAAAGGACTGACATCAACAAATTGTGCCGTTCTGTCACATGTAGGGCTGACATCACCACAGGAGTGCCATGTGTAGGACTGACATCATCACCAGAGTGACACGTTGTAGGGCTTACATCACCCTTGTAATGATGACATATAAAATGGATAAATTTTTTTTTTTTTTCGGGCACGAAAGTTTTATCGGGTACCATTCCATAATCTCCATCTACGGCACGAATACTACCATTTAGTATGCTTTTCGCACCGTGGATAGTGTCCTCCCTGGACGGCGCAAATAGCTTTGTCCAGTAGGGTCCAATCACGTTTTGGTAAAATGCATTCGGCATCATTTCCAAAGGATGGATCTACGAGATCTGTTAAGAAATTAAGCTTATACATAGTGATGTATATAGTCCTATGAGGACACCATCTATTGGGGGATATCTCTACTTCGTCACTTTTATTCATGATTATTCCATCCATTAAAGCAAAATTTAGAGGTTTTTATGTGCTTAAGGCACTTCGTATCTATGGTTAAAAATGCACGTGAATGTAAAGTTGGCACCCTTTGTTCAGATCCAAGGGGGAGTATATGTCGAAGGAATTTCATGTATTTATGGCTGAAAAAGGCATAAGACATCAATGTACAGTGCCATACACACCTCAACAAAATGGTGTGGCTGAGTGGAAGAATAGGTCTCTCTGCATGGAGATGGCACGATGTATGGTGAAAGCCCAAGATTTACCTCATGGTTTTTGGTTAGAGGCAACTACGTGCACAAACTATGTGTTGAACAAATGCGCTACCAAGGCCTTGCAGTCTAAAACTCCTTATGAAGCTTGGCATGGCAAGAAGCCTTTTATGGCTCATTTGCATGTTTTTGGTTGTCTTTCTTATCCTCTTGTGCATGAGCAACAATGTAGTAAGCCACATAAGGCACTTAAATGCATATCTGTGGGATACTATTCAGAAAGCAAGGGATATAGACTCTACCATCCAGCCTCAAAGCGGATTTTGCTAAGTAGAGATGTTGTTTTGTCAAAAACTCAGTTCAGCCCATGCTTTCATACAAAAAATAGCAGAATGTATGCTCACAGGACATGTTTGATTCACTTCTACCTTTGTTTAATGGAGGGAAGCCATATATAGAGCAATTGAATGCTCAACCAAGTGTTGAAATTCAGCCTTTGCAGGTACAAAATGAACCTGCAAATCAATCTTTTGATGAGGCAATTATTGAGAATGTAGTGGATGATGAGGAGAGAGTAGCCATAGAAGAATCTAGGCATATGCCAAAATGGCTTGTGCAAACATTTAGGGATAGCAAGTTGGCAGCTCCTTTACCTAGCAGAACTCGTGCAGGTTCTCATCATGCAGATTATTCTCATGTGGATCATGTTCTCATTTCTAGATTCTTCTATGGAGCTGCCAACTTGCTATCCCTCAATGTTTGCACAAGCCATTTTGGCATATGCCATTTTTATGCCAAAATGGCTTGTGCAAACATTGAGGGATAGCAAGTTGGTAGCTCCTTTACCTAGCAGAACTCGTGCAGGTTCTCATCATGCAGATTATTCTCATGTGGATCATGTTCTCATTTCTACTTTATGTAATGAGGAGACGCTTGTTTCCTTCGAGGAAGCACAGGATGACGATCATTATGCAGTATGAGTATAACTCTATACTCAAGAATGACACCTGGTATTTGATTGATCTACCTCATGGCAAGAAGGCCATTGGTACTAAGTGGGTTTACAAGTTAAAACGCAAAGAAGATGGTAGCATTGATCGCTACAAAGCCAGACTTGTTTACAAAGGGATATGCCTAACAAAAGGGCATTGATTATGATGAGACCTTTGACTTTGGCTTATAGCCACCATGCGGAAGAAGCTTTACCTTTGCCTTTCTGATTGGCAACAAAAGCTTGGTCACCAACTCGCATATTAGATCTGTTTTACCTAGATTGCTCTTCTTCCAAGAGTACTAAAACCATCTCATCAAATTTAAGGGCATTTGGATTTCCCTTCATCTCATGAGTCTAAGGGTAGAGGCAAAACTCTAATAAGAATCCGGCAATGCATTGAGAACTGTGGGCACCAATGTACTATCAAGATATATCTCATCCACACTAGCAAGCTACTCCTTAAAATCTTTGATCTTGGTCAAGAAGCTATCCATTGAGTCTCTCTCATTCATGTGCTCCGACTCCAAATGTTTGCGCAGATATGCAACACGTGTCTCATTGCGCAAGTGGTATAAAGCAGCAAGTGCATCCCATGCCTATTTTGAAGTCTTACATGACCAAATATGAGGAATAATGCTTCGCTTCATAGAAAGTGCAAGCAATGCATGTGCCTGTGCATCTCTTCCATCCCATCTTGTTTGAGTAGAAGTGGGAGTTACTGGTGGTGCATATAGAGGAACCACATCTGTATCAAATTCTACTTTCGATGTACCTGCAGCACCTAGTTGCACTAGTAGTTGTGAAACAAGATGAGTTTCACTAACACTGACCACATTCCAAAGGTCTTTAGCAACTAATATGAAAGCACATTATGGGGATAATCTACTATACTCTTATCTTGGTTAGCTACATACCTAGTAGAAGGAGATGTGATGTTCCTACAATCTACCATCATTGTTTTGTGTGAAATACTAGAGGCTAGAACTCAATGTCTATTTCACCAACCAAACATGGACTTGTAGAGTCTTATTTGATGGTGGGTATTCAACTTATTTTGTGCATTTAGTGGTATGTGGGCTTCATAGTGGAGGGTGAAGTATCCAAATCACATCTCCAATGCCCATCACCTCTTGCTGGCAAATTTTTAGAGTTGGTGAAAAAGGGAATGGTTTTGTAACCCATGGTGGTGAAGGAGACCTAGCCACAGTGATTAGTGTTGCTAAAGATTTAGATGCAAGCAACTCTAGCCCAAGAGTCTTGGACTCATTCAGCATATAGATTACTAACTTCAGAAACGACACATGTGCAGTTGCCAGGTCTGTATGCTAGTGACCAAATATGCAGCACATGAGTTACATCATTACATGCCTACATGTAGTGATGAGATCATGGGAGCATTTTGGTGTGTGACACATTTTGTGCCATCCACTCAAGCTGGGTGACACATTTTGGTGTGTGACACATTTTGTGCCATCCACTCAAGCTGGGTGTGTGGCAAGCCTAAGCATATGAAGCCTTGAAAGGTTTGGACATGATATTGAATCTATAGCTCATCATTAAGGATGTAAGAAACCACTTAGATGTAACACCACAAAATGACTGAGTTGAAATGATAGCAATATGTATGACCACTGTTATAACAAACAATTGAGCTGAAGATGCCGAGATTAATGCAAATGCCAATAGAGGAATCGTTACTTCTATCAAGCCCAATGAGATACAAGAATAAGTGTGAAAGCACATTATGGGGGTAATCTACTTTCCTCTTAACATGGTTAGCCATATACTTAGTAGAAGGAGATGTGATGTTTCTACAATCTACCATCATTGTTATAATTTGTGTGAAATAGAAGGTAATGTCTATTTCACCAACCAAACGACAACGATTAGAGAATAATTGAAGGAACAACTTGAACGTTGGGATTTTGTGAGATCAATTGACTCTCTCCTTTACTCCAACTTGCAAGATAGATTTCCTTAGTTACATAGCTAATACTATATAACTTCCCATGTAGGACAATTTAAAAGTTATTTTTTGCCACTAGGGATAACTTTTGTTTTATATATACATGCATAAGTATATGTACATATATATACACGTACATATCCATAATCTATCTATCGATATAGAGCGTGCGTGAGAGCTATATAGGTTTATATGGTTGCAAAATTGAACGAAAGATCGGCGGTCATTCAAAGATTAATCTCACGAGTCACAATGCACATGATGCATATGTAGACAAACAATCACAGCAACAGCACATGTAGACAAACGCGTCTACTCTGCGTCTGGTTTGCGTGTATAAACACGTCTATACATGCATCTGTCTATTTTTTAAATTTCTCCCCGATCGTCTATTTGCGTGTCTATATGCGCGTCTATTAGCACATTTGTGTGCGCATCTATAGGCGCGTCTATTTTCTTTCTTTTAAACATGCCTTTAGACGCGGGTCTGTAGACGCGCTAATAGATGTGGAAATAGACGTGCCCGTAAGTTTTTTTTTAGTTGAGTAAACGCGTATGTAGGTGCTTTGTCTTGTTGTGGAGGGTATAGAGTTGGGTACTAGGGCTTCTTCTTTTACACACTTTCAAAAGCTAGTGACCAAATGTGTAGCACATGAGTTACAACATTGCATTCCTACATGTGGATGAGCCGCTCTCATGTGAGCATTTTGGTGCGACACATAATGTGTCATCCACTTGAGCTAGGTGGCAAGCCTAAGCATACGAAGCCTTAAAAAATTTGGATAGGATATTGAATCTATAGTTCATCATTAAGGATGTAAGACATCACTCAGATGTTACACCACAAAATGACTGACTTGAAATGATAACAATATGTATGACCATTGTTATAACAAACGACTGAGCTCAAGCTAGATGCCGAGATTAATGCTAATGCCAATTGAGGAATTGTTACTTCTATCAATCCCAACAATGAGATTCAAGAATTAATGTGAAAGCACATTATGGGGGTAATCTACTATACTCTTATCTTGGTTAGCTACATACCTAGTAGTAGAAGGAGATGTGATGTTCCTATAATCTACCATCATTGTTATAATTTGTGTGAAATATTAGAGGCTAGAACTCAATGTCTATTTCACCAACCAAACGTGGACTTGTAGAGTCCTATTTGATGGTGGGTAGTCAACTTATTTTGTGCATTTAGTGGTATGTGGGCTTCATAGTGGAGGGTGAAGTATCCAAATCACATCTCCAATGCCCATCACCTCTTGCTGGCAAATTTTTAGAGTTGGTGATAAGGGGAATGGTTTTGTAACCCATGGTGGTGAAGAATACCTAGCCACAGTGATTAGTGTTGCTAAAGATTTAGATGCAAGCAACTCTAGCTACTCTAGCCCAGGAGTCTTGGACTCATTCAGCATATAGATTACTAACTTCAGAAATGACACATGCACAGTTGCCAGCTCTGTATGCTAGTGACCAAATATGCAGCACATGAGTTACATCACTACATGTAGTGATGAGATCATGGGAGTATTTTGGTGTGACACATTTTGTGCCATCCACTCAAGCTGGGTGTGGCAAGCCTAAGCATATGAAGCCTTGAAAGGTTTGGACATGATATTGAATCTATAGCTCATCATTAAGGATGTAAGAAACCACTTAGATGTAACACCACAAAATGACTGAGTTGAAATGATAGCAATATGTATGACCACTGTTATAACAAACAATTGAGCTAAAGCTAGATGCCGAGATTAATGCAAATGCCAATAGAGGAATTGTTACTTCTATCAAGCCCAATGAGATACAAGAATTAGTGTGAAAGCACATTATGGGGGTAATCTACTATACTCTTAACATGGTTAGCTATATACTTAGTAGAAGGAGATGTGATGTTTCTACAATCTACCATCATTGTTATAATTTGTGTGAAATAGAAGGCAATGTCTATTTCACCAACCAAACGTAGACTTGTAGATAATTACAACGATTAGAGAATAATTGAAGGAACAACTTGAACGTTGGGATTTTGTGAGATCAATTGACTCTCTCCTCTACTCCAACTTGTAAGATAGATTTCCTTAGTTACATAGCTAATACTATATAACTTCCCATGTAGGACAATTTAAAAGTTATTTTTCACCACTAGGGATAACTTTTGTTTTATATATACATGCATACGTATATGTACATATATACACGTACATATCCATAATCTATCTATCGATAGAGAGCGCGCGCGAGAGCTATATAGGTTTTTTTTATGGTTACAAAATGGTTGCCTGAACGAAAGGTCGGCGGTCATTCAAAGATTAATCTCACGACTCACAATGCACACGATGCATACATTGTTACACACAATCACAGGAACAGCACATGTAGACAAACAGAACCATTTTCTTTTTTGGAAACGCAGGTCTGGCATTTGTACATGCATGTCACGTGCACGGAGAGTGATTATTTATTTTATTTCTTATTGGGCATCCTGCACAAAGCCTCTTGACGTCCACATGCTGCTAGGCGCGAACGTTGGAGACGTAAACACCGAGGCGATCGATGTTGGTGCCGGCACCGCCGAAGAAGCCAAGAATTTGGGGTTGGACAATCTGGCCATTCCTGGCACTCGGAAAATGGGTGGTGACGTTTGAGGCAGAGAGGCCCACAGCCACCACGCCAATGTGGTTAGGATCGCCGGAGAAGTATCCGGAATCACGAGCGACGGTGACGGAGATGTTACTTAACGCCTCGAGCGCCCCCGTTGCCGGGTTGAACTGGATCTGCACCGTGAACGAAATGAAAAGCAATATTAAAAAGACGAGTTAAGGTAGAAGAACGTGACGTAATTGTGAGAGGCGCTCTCTAACTCGTTACTCTCCTACCTCCTTTGTGCTGCCCACGCGGGAACCGTGAAGCTTCGTGCTTCCGTTGCCGTACACAACCTCCAAGCCCCGGAGTATTTCCGTGTAATAAATGGTGACCTTCGAAACACCTGAGTTATGCCATCCGTCGTCGAAGGCGTCACCGCCAGCGCCCCCCCAAGGCCCAAGAATCACCGCTGCATCAGCCTGCAGAATCATGAAGCATACTAATTATTCAATTAGCTACTATAGCCAGCTATCAAATATCATACCAATTAGAAGTACGTACTTACCTGGGCAGAACTAGACATCTCGCTAAATCTGTTGTTGCAAAGTGGAGGAAAGGAGGAAAGGCGTTGGTGCCGATACAATGCAATGCGCTGGTGTGCCGAGCTCTGCTTCTTATGTATAGACGGGCGCCCAAGACTCGTTGTGGAGTCGAGGACATGATCACCGACCTAAGCTGCTAAGCATTTCTCTCGTGCTCTGTCCTGCCTTGTCACCGCGTCGCTCTGATCTCTTGTCACAGTGTCAGAAAAAGAAAAATTAGACGTCTCGCCTCCACTAGCTTGTCCTCTCTCTCTCTCTCTCTCTCTCTCTCTGTCTCTCTCTCACACGCGGGCGCGCGCACACACACTCTCTCTCTCGTTTAATAGCACATGCCCATGCTGATTCGTAATCCACACCAGTCTTTCTGTCGTTCTCATGGCCAAAGTACGCGGTCCTTTGTAGGCACGCCGGGCGGGTCGCCCCTTCGAGTACACATGCTGATTCATAATCCTTATCCAGGATTCTCATTACAATAGTCACTCCTAGCACAATGCTGATTCTTTCTTTCGTTCTCATGGCCACATCACGTGGTCCTTTGTAGGCACGTGGTCCTTTGTAGGCACGCCAGGGTGGTTCGTCCCTTTAAGTACACATCTACAGCTTTCTGTGATTGAATTGCCGCGTAACCTAACCACATGGCTGCTATGAAAGGGCATAGGTATACAGTTGATCCTTCCTTTTCAAGGCTATTATCTCCTGAAATATATATTGCCCTTATATTTTTTATTTTCTATATTTAAAAGAGAAACAGGATCACACATTGGTGAAACATATAAAAGATATATCAATGAACACAAGGGTGCCACATAGTAAAAACATAGAAGCGATGGGAGTCTTACGTCGAGTCGAGAGTGAATGTCAGCTTGAAGATGCGATTAAAGAGACCGTAATACTACAGCAACAAACACCAAATATATATCTTTATTTTTCTCTTCATTTTCTTCAATATAAAGAAAGTGAAGAGAAATTTGAAAAACGTCCTCCCCAAAGAGAAGAGACTCTTTCTCTTCTTCCCTTTGTTCTTCTTCTCATAAGGACAAAAACAAGAAAAGTATTCTTCGACACCTCTCTCTTCTTCCCCTAGTATAGAAGAAGGAAAGATGGCAATGACATGGCATAAGATAAAAAAAGGTAAAGCAGAGAGAAGACTTAAACTATTGACCTTTCTTTGATGACATGTTTACATTATTAATCTATTTAGAAAACCAAACAAAATAAAACATAAGACAAATTAAATAACCTAAAAATATTCACAAAAGATAAGTGATAAGTAGGGGTAATGAGCGAGGGTAAGGATACTACTCCCCCATTAGGATTCCCGGAGTAGGGTGCATGTACATTCTCCCATCAGTGTAGGAGGAAAAAGGGTAAAGAAATGGGAGTGGTGCATATTCAAAGCCTCCTGGGTGCATATAAAAACTCAAAACTTTCACTACAAGAGATCTACCCATAGTAATGATGTGCAATATTTTTGGCGAGAGTTTTTTTCAAGTATGCGATCTCTTGGGCCTTAGTATTATTGTTAGTAGAAGTTTTCGGTACTTGCATCGATATGTGGATTGAAATGTGTGTCGATATTTACATCAAAATTTACTTACAATATTTTATCAAAAATATTAGTGAATATATTTGATTTTAGAATATAATAGAAATTTTATGATTATTCATCCTATATAAGGTCCATGGCTCCAAAGGCTCACTTCAAACACAAGATTAAAAGGGAATTCGTTACCATCCATAGAAGGATATGAGCATGTACTGTCAGTAAATCCAATAGATGATGATGAGCCCTCCTCATGTATATATTAATTGATTCTCAATGACATCATCGTCTCCATAACATTTACATTATGAGCATATCTTTCGTTACTTTCTAAAGCATTGGGGGTTTATCACCTTCTTCTATTTCTTCCTTAACATCCTTATCTTTAAATATGTGTTTGCTTCGAGGTGCAATTTATATTATATATACCACCATTTTGATTCTAACAAAGCTGGTTGGAAATGTTGGAATTAGGGATAGGGTTGCAACAATGCACACACACAAGATAGAGAAGCTTGAGAGCACACAAAGTCACTAGATTAGAATGAACAAATGTGTGCCAGATACAAAAGATAATTACACACCCCAAAATGATTAGATAAGAGGGTGTACATACGCATGGAGGGAAAAACCTCATAGTGAGGGAAAAAGTGCCATGACGGTCCTAAGTGTGTTCACACACAATACTACCATATAATGCTACAAATCCCCCCTTGGAGTCATAATGTGAACATGTATAGGACATGGCCGATCAATGCTGAAAAGGTAGTAAGCCCAAAGCTTTATGAAAAGCTTTAAACTTTTCATTAGAAAGAGCCTTTGTAAATAAAGCTGCCATGTTGTCATGTGTCGGTACATAGACAAAGATGATCTCTGCTGTAGAGAGTCTTTCCCTAACAAAGTGGTAATGCACCTCAATGTTCTTAGTGCGAGCATAAAACACTCGGTCCCTCGTAACTTCTAATGGGCTCTGGCTGTTAGTGAAAATCGTAGTACTATACGACTGTCCAACACTCAAATCAGCATAAGACATCTAAGCCACACACACTGAATTGTAGTTGTAAACGTTGCCCCTGTACTCAGCTTCAGAGCTGAAAGTGGCCACTGTAGGTTGCTTCTTGATGCTGAGCCATGATATACATGAATCACTAAGGCAAAAGCAAAACCCACTAGTGGACACTCGTATGTCATAACATCCATCCCAATATGAATCACTAAAAGCATGCAGCTGTGACTCACCCCCCTTTGGATAAAACAATCCAAAATACTGAGTGCCCTACAAATAGCAAAAAACTCACTTGATAGCCTACCAATGCTTCGTACTTTGGCCATGTATAAATCTTCTCAACTATGAGACCGCATACTATATATTTGCCTTCGTGTTGCATACATAAAGAAGGGATCCAACAATCTGCTGATACAAACTAGCGCCAAGAGTCTCCTCCATCTTGAAGACTAAGTCGAGTACCTGTCTCCATAGGTGTAGCCACAAAGGTTTACAGTCTTCAAGATTAAACCTCTTTGATAGCTTTTGTATATATTTAGACTACAGCATAACAATGTCATCATTGCGCTGCATAAACTGAATCCCTAAATTATAATGCAAGGACTCCAAATCTGACATCTCAAATGATCACCTGCAAATCAGTCTTAAAGGCTAAAATCTGATCTATATCGGGTCGTGAGCAGCACGCAGAGATTTAGTATTCATGTGATCACAAGATTTTTTGTGATAATAACACATGTGAACAAGTTATTCACATGTTCTCATGTTACCGTTCACAAAATAACAGGTCACTTGCCATTTGGGAACCCCTTAAAAGCTTGGCTACACATGGGAATAAGCTATTCACATGTTCTCATGTTACCATCTTCACATAATAGCAAGTCAGTGGCCACCTAAGAAGATTTTTTATGCCCGACAAAGATAATTTTTTTAGGCCCTTGTGAAAGCTTTGTGAATACAACATGTGATCACAAGATTTTTTGTGTTATTAACATATGTTATTAACATGTTCACATGTTCTCATTTACGTCAGTGAAATCCCTGACAGCACGTCATCAACATATAGAATGATGACAAAAAAATGTGTCCTTACTCCTCTTCACATAGAGGGTACTCTCTATTGGACTGTTGCAAAAATCATTTGCAACCAAGTATGCATGAATCTTCTCATACCATGCTCTAGGAGCCTGCTTAAGGCCATAAAGAGCCTTTTTCAACCTGCATGCTTTAGACTCTTCTCCTTTCACATCAAAACTAGGAGGCTTCGATACATACACCTCCTCATGTTAGTCACCATTCAAGAATTCAGTCTTAATTGATGTACATTCCACCCATGATGTGCTACCAAAGCAATGAGACACCTAATGGTAGTCATACAAGATGTGGGTGCAAAGGTCTCATCATAATCAATGTCCTTTTGCTCGGCATACCCCTTTGTAAACAAGTCTGCTGGCCTTGTAGCGATCAATGCTACCATCTTCTTTGCATTTTAACTTGTAAACCCACTTAGTACCAATGGTCTTCTTGCCATGAGGTAGATCTATCAAATACCAGGTGTCATTCTTGAGTATAGAGTTATACTCATATTGCATATAGCATGCATCCAATGATCGTCATCCTGTGCTTCCTCAAAGGAAACAGGCTTCTCGTCATTACATAAAGTAGAAATGAGAACATGATCCACATGAGAAAAATCTGCATAATGAGAACCTGCATGAGTTCTACTAGGTAAAGGAGCTGCCAACTTTCTATCCCTCAATGTTTGCACGAGCCATTTTGGCATATGCCTAGATTCTTCTATGCGTGCTCTTTCCTCATCACCCACTACATCCTCAATAATTGCCTCATCATAAGACTGATTTGCAGGTTGATTTTGCACCTGCAAAGGTTGAATTTCAACACTTGGTTGAGCATTCAATTGCTCTATATATGGCTGTCCTCCATTAAACAAAGGTAGGAGTGAATCAAACATGTCTTGTGAGCATACATTCTGCTATTTTTTGTATGAAAGCATGGGCTGAACTGAGTTTTTGACAAAACAACATCTCTACTTAGCAAAATCCGCTTTGAGGCTGGATGGTAGAGTCTATATCCCTTGCTTTCTGAATAGTATCCCACAAATATGCATTTAAGTGCCTTATCATCAAGCTTACTATGTTGTTGCTCACGCACAAGAGGATAAGAAAGACAACCAAAAACACGCAAATGAGCCACAAAAGGCTTCCTGCCATGCCAAGCTTCATAAGGAGTTTTAGACTGCAAGGCCTTGGTAGCGCATTTGTTCAACACATAGTTTGTGCACGTAGTTGCCTCTAACCAAAAACCATGAGGTAAATCTTGGGATTTCAAAGCGGTCCCTGAGTGAAGTGCCAGGACACCTAAGGAGGATCCTAGAGGGTTCTGACCAGGCAATGCACGGGCTCGCGGTGCCGAGGACACCCATACATATGTCGAGGAAGATATTGTATGACAGACCAATGTTATTGTAGTCTATCATCACTGGATCTCGTTGTTGACTCGCTGGTCTCAACGGAGAGTCCAGAGTGATACTATTTTGTGAGAAACAAAGACCCAATGCAAACTTTGAAGTATCACATGTGTAACCAATAAATTGTTTGTCAATGGATTTTTTTTAAAGTTTTAAAGAGGACTGTGTGCGTATCTGTTAGGTGGAATCGTCCCTGCTTTCCGGGCATGGGAATTTTTCCCGATTTTGGTTTTCGGAGTGACCACCAGCCTAGTCTCGTGCGCGGACATTCGTGGGCGAGGCCTTGAGTGAGAAACCCTGCCCCACGCATGAGGGGGCTGCTTCTGCTCTATCAGCTACCGGGAATCCGGTGTGCGGAGGGGGCAGAGGGATCTCACAATATGCTAGAATTGCCACAACCGGAAGATGTCAGAATATCTTTAGCAACTTACGACTTCTCGTGTCTCGAGTCACTAAGAAATTGGAACTCAGAGCAAGCAAGTCGAAAACATGACTATGGACGAGCTATGTAACACAATACTAGAGAAATTTAAGATAAAGGAGGGAAGAGAAACATTTGGGCATGGGCATAACCATCTTTACCCCCGCAAGGAATTGGTGTGGTGCTCTATGTGCAGACTGAATCACACTACCACTGAATGTCCACAATTAAGAGCAAGGCCATTACTCTATTGTGCACACTGTGTAAAATTAGGAAATCATGACACTTCAATGTGCAGATATTCAAGATTCCAAATTGTTGCACAGCTACCAGAACGTAGAGCTTGATTGGCTTTACCAGCACCACCTAGACATATCATTACTACTATAGGACAACCCAACTCTTCCTATTCACCTAGGGGGATGTTCCGGGTACAAGACACTTCACCTCTACCACTACCAGTTCTACCACCACAAGCACCACAGGCTAAAATCAACCAAGAATTGATTTAAGAGCCATCAGAAGATGTTGATATGGTATGTGAAGTAGAACTTAGCAGAGAGTACTATGAAGAAGCTGCAGAGGTCACGCCTGAATTCTATGTCCTACAGAATAACATGCCAGTACCTCTATTTCAAACCACGGTATAGTGGAAGGGCAAGGACATGAACTTGAACATGAGGAGAGGACCACTACAATGTTTGGCTCCTGCGGAGGGCCACATCAAATTGTTGAGTGCCCAAACAAGAATATGGTTCATACACACCAACCCTAACAAGTGACTGCTATGTCCAATGACATGCTAGTACTCACTTGTACTAAATGTGGTATTGATCATTTGATGAAGGATTGTCCATATCGCGCAAGTGGTTTGACTTCCACTTCTAATCAGGCCACCATCTGAACCATTAGTGTGCAGCCTAGAAATATCACACCACTCAATGTCCTAATATGAGACCAAGCCCAATTAGGGGACAAGGGGAAGAATCGAGCAGATACAACCATTTCCAGAACTGGCCGCAGGAGAAGAGTGAAGAAAGTGGGTAAGGGTGACACAAGGGTCACAATCCAAGATGGGTCCAAAGAAGATAGGATCGACACCGGATCCACCCATTCGATAGAAGAAGGAGATTAAAGGATCAACCACAAAGACCCAGACCTAGAGGAGCAAAGAGAGCGACCCTCAACTCCGAAAGGAGTTGGTGAGTACCCCAATGCCGATGAGGAGATAAGAAAGCTTGAAGATGCCAAGGCCTTAGTACAAGAATGTCAATGGCTTCATGAATCCAAGCTAAGGGCTAATCGGGTCAGGGATACAACGTATCCACAAAGCGAGTCCACAAGGGAAAGGGAATTGGATGTACCTACTCCTATTCTAGAAGTAACAAAAGAGGGATCTCAAGAAATTATGATGTCTAGAATGTTTGAGGAAAATGCGCTAGGTGAGTCCATCCATTTCTTCCCTATGGATGAATACGAGACACACACTTGGTTGGAACCCTCAATCACCAGACAACCCAGAGATATCAAAAGTCTCATGGTTGTACTATCCACGCCCGTACAAATGCTATTGGGGAAACTGTTTTATGCAGTTCACCAACCCTATGGACAGACATGAAGAAATTTGTAGAAGGTGGACTAAATCCAGCCCTGATACTATAGAGAAGGTTCTGCCACCTTTGGCAAAAAGATCCTTAAGACACACAAAGAAAACCTAAGTCATCAAGATACCAGTTAATCAATTAGCACGTTATTACAAAAGAGACAACCCAAATGCTAAAATCCCAATTCATCATGGGCGAATACCAGGCATTGGCTAACTTGGATGGTGGGGCGAGGGTTAGCATCATCATAAAGTGTTGCTGGGAGAACTGGGAAAAACCCGATCTAATCATGAAAATGGCAGACGGAACATCTTCAAGGCCCATTGGACTTCTGGGGTTCTAATCGAGGGGTGGAGTACATGTCTAAAGAGTTTGATGCATTTCTGGCTAGTCGTGGGATAAAAGACCAATGTACCGTGCCATATACCCCTCAGCAAAATGGTGTTGCTGAGAGGAAAAACAATTTTTGCTTATGGTTGAAAATGTATCCAATTGTACTGGGCACCCTCCATTCTGATCGAGGGGGGGAGTACATGTCTAAAGAGTTTGATGCATTTCTGGCTAGTCGTGGGATAAAACACCAATGTACAGTGCCGTATACCCCTCAACAAAATGGTGTTGCTGAGAGGAAAAACAGGTCACTCATAGAAAATTGGATGATAAGGCTGTCAAATGCATTTTTGTTGGTTACAGTGCTGAGTGCAAGGGTTAGAGATTGTATCATCCACAATCAAAGCGTATCTTGATTAGTCGAGATGTTGTTTTTGTGGAAGATGTTGTGCAGCATTTGTTATCATGTACCAAAGAGATAGGTGTGAGCTCACGGGATGTATTTGATACGTTGTTGCCTCTGTTTATAGGTGGGAATTCAAATGTAAGTCCTAATGAGGTAAATATTCAGTCTATGCAGATTTCAAATGATATCATAGATCAGCCTATTTATGCATATTTACAGGATGTAATTTACGAGGATAGGGCTGAAAATGAGTAGGCTAGAGGTATGCCTAAATGCTCGGGGAGGTCACTATATGTAGAATACCCCTATCGCGTGCGTTCAAGGCCTATATTTTAAATCCCTTATCTGTGAATTTTTTTATCTATATAATATCCCCTTTTCTTTGTGAATATGTTAAAAAAAAATTTAAAAATTTTAAATCATACCCTTATGTAAATATATTTCTGTAAGTTTCATAAATTAAAAATATGCTTCTGTTGAACGCACGTGATATTCACATTTTTTTGTGAGTGACCCCCTCGAGCCTAAATGGCTGGTGCAAACCTTGCGTGATAGTAAAATTGATGCACCTATTTCTAGTCGTACTCGTTCAAGTTTTCAGCATGCCTCTTATGCATCAGATTGTTATGCTTTGGTTGTGTCTAGTATGTGTGAAGAGGAAGAACCTCTTTCATTTGATGAGGCACAAAAATCAGAAAATTGGTTGGCTGTAATGCAAAGTGAATATAATGCTATAATGAAGAATGGTACATGGTCTTTGTGTGATTTGTAAGTGGGTTTTTAAGTTGAAACGAAAGCCAGATATGGCAGTGTGAAACTCAAACTCTTTACGTTTCGCTACCATCATACCATTAGGGGAAGGTTGAGGTCTATGGGGGCCCTTTAAGCTGCCATGAGATTAAGGAGATAATTAGTGTGAAGGCCAATAGGAAAAATACATGTGTACAAAAATGTTGGGTTGATTAAGAACCTAAATCTTGTGGTCAAAGGTAGA
The DNA here is from genome assembly GCF_041138505.1 of Cibotium barometz. Lineage (NCBI taxonomy): Eukaryota > Viridiplantae > Streptophyta > Polypodiopsida > Cyatheales > Cibotiaceae > Cibotium > Cibotium barometz. The sequence goes on along the minus strand of NC_141048.1, from coordinate 186,634 downwards.
ATCTTACCTTTTTCAGATCTGCCAGAGCAAAGAAAATCTTCAATATCTTTTCTTTTTATATTTTTATAAAGGAAAAGTTTTAAAAAGTTACCCCCCTCACTTCCCTCTTCCCTCCAAAAGTAGGGGCGTGTTTCTCTCTCCTCCCTTTTAGACTAACCCACTTTCCCTATCTACCACTCTCTACACCCTCACTTGCAGCCCTATCTTCATCTCCAACTTGAGGAAAGCTCTTTGCTACTAGCTACTCAGAGAAAGCTCTGTTATCAGCCTCTCTCTCTCTCTCTAGAGGAAGCTCTGTTTATCAGACTCTCTCTCTCTCTCTGTGTGCAACAAGCAGAATGCAATCTCTCATTAGCTTTCTTTTGAGGAAAGCTCTTTGCTACTAGCTACTCAGAGGAAGCTCTGTTATCAGCCCTTCTCTCTCTCTAGAGAAAGCTCTGTTTTATCAAACTCTCTCTCTCTCTCTCTCTCTCTCTCTCTCTCTCTCTCTCTCTCTTTGCAAGCAGGCACCTAATGCAATCTCTCATTTGCTTTCTTTTGAAGCTTTAGCTTTCTATGTGTGTGTGTGTGTGTGTGTGTGTGTGTGTATTGTGTGTGTGTGTATGGATTTGCAGCGATCTTCTTTGAAGCTTTAGCTAGCTCTCTCTCTCTCTCTCTCTCTCTCTCTCTCTATGAGCAGGTATTTGCGTTTTTGCCATATTCTTAACATTCACTTTCTTTTCATTTGGGCAATCTATGGCTCTTCAGTGTGTACGCAGGCCATCATCCACTATCGAGTCCATGGCTATTTCCAAAGTACAGGATGATGAAGGTTATTGGATTCCTACCGTTTTTAAGCGGTTCATGTGGATAACAATGCAACCCAATTTGAGGGGTGCACACAAGGTTCCTCGAAGGCATATGGCTTCCACAAGCCATCACTGGAAAGGAAGGATCTTAGAATTCAAAGTTTGCAACAAGGATGGAAAGCGGCTTGCAAAGGTGTAACATGTTTACACCTCAAGCCAAATACATCTTGAAGATGAGAACTCACCACGGTTCCCAACTAACTGTAAGTTTCAGAATTTGTTTATAGTTTCTTTGCTTTAGAGAAATGCTTGCATGAAGACTATGTGAATATCAAGAACTCCAATGTATTCTATTGTATGCAGATGTTTTCCCTTCAACATGTGTGGAATGGTAGCCTCTAGAATGTTTTATAGGGACCTTCGAAGCATGTCATGTTGATCTAGGTAGGCTTATTTATGCTGGGGAAACAAGTTCTGAACTTGCAAATAGGGGAGTATTTTTCATTGCTGCAACATATGTTGTGCCACAGAGGGGAAGGTTTGGAGCACTTGAGCCAATTTCTCCTCCTGCACTAAATAGCCCAGAATGGCCCATTCCAGACCCCACCACAATGGAGAGCTTTCAGCGCAAGATTTTCCATGACATTCAGTCAAGCCTAAAGGCTACATATGGATCCCACAGGATAAGTGTATCTCTTTTCATGCCTTTACATGTGTTTATTGCTATTTTCAAAGTAGGCAAGTTCCATCGCACCCCAAAAATGTGGATAAGCAAATATGGGACCTTTGAAGCTCTAGATACATTTCTAAAAGGCGATTGGACCACCAAGGTGGCAGAACATCAGGGCGATGTGATAAAGTGCTCAGCGGTAATGTCAATGGTAAGATGCAGGTATCAGATAGGCAAGCAAAATCTACCTATGGTGTACCCAATTAGAAGGTGGAAATGCTCCCATGGTGAATGGGAAGCTTTGGACTCTGATCTCTATGCTAGGAAGGAGGTAGAACTTCATATTGAAGTTCACCCAGGAGAGGAGTATACAGTGGTAGTTAATGATGATTGGAATTTCACTCAGTTGAGAGATCGTATTGTCATGTCCTTTAATGTAAGGAACCAATTCAAGTTTGTTGTTTCTAATCGACCTATGCGTCACAGGTCAGAGAAACATACACTCTGTGTGTCATTGAAGCCTCCTAGGGTCCTTAGCTTGAAAGACTATTAAGTTACAGACTTAGGTAACATTGAGTGATTTTTGGCGATAATTTGTAGTGGTGTACTTTTGAATACAAAAATTTTGATTGCACCATAGCCCCAATGTCCTCTGTATTTCACTGCAATTTGGATTTTAATTTTGTTAATTTTAAAAATTTTTAAGTATGTTTTATAAATTTATTAAATGTTTAAATGGAATGCTTTATAAGAATAGGTTTTGCTCTATAAAAACACCATATTAGTGAATTTGGGAATTTTCCAATTCCCATTTTTGAATACTTAAAAAAGGAGACATGGATAACATGTTTGTAAGTTTCTCAAAACCCTATCATATGACCTATCATTGGAAAGCGCTTGAAAAATGGAATCTAAAGAGCTATAAAGCGCTCATTTTGGATTAGTGGTGTTCAAGTTATGGTTAATCCAAACTTTTGACCACGTGTCCCAAACTTGTGGGAAATTCCCATATTCCCCAATATGGTGTTTAAAGCTCATTTCATTCTTAAGATCTCACAATTTCTATTTCCCTTCAATACCCCGCTATGGCTTCAAGCTCTAACTCGCTACGTGCAAAGCTTGAGAAAATTGGGCTCTCAGCAGGTGCAGGTCAGAACATCGCCATTTTTGAGGGGGTGATTGATATGCAGAGAACTATAGACCTTTACGCAGAGGCTTTTCAAGAGCAGGTCCAGTACATGAATGATGTAGTGGCACAATATGTCGTGCAATTGCCTAAGTCCACCACTAAATGGGTTCTCGTGGACTTAATCAGGCATCTGTACCATGGTGATAAGTCGTTCCGATTCAGGCTCAATCGATTTTTGAAAGGGCTTACATCTAGCAATTACAGGGTCGAAGATGATGACACCGTTTATGAATTGCAGGTTGGTAATGTAGGCACCACCTTCCTTTCATGGGATATGACGCTAGCACTGTTTCTGCAAGAAGCCAGGGATGCAGAAAAAAGAAGGGAAAGGCAATGAGTAAAGAAGTAGCTCTTGTGAAGGAATCCAAAGGCGAGGTGGAAGAGGTTTTCTCAGAAGAAGCTGAAGCATCCATGGCCTTGGTGCTTCTCCAACAAGGTTGAACTGAGGATGAAGAGCCTCATCTCGTGACCTCGAGGGGGATGAAATTGTGGAAGAGATCCCTGAGTTGGATGTAACCACTTTGAATCCCATCATCATGGATGTAACCACTTTGAATCCCATCATCATGGATAACAAGGAATTTCTTTTCCTTGATGACATTTGTAAATCCTTGGGGTTAAGGGAGGATGAGGCCCTAAGCATATTAGCAATTGGGTCTGGTTTCTGCAAAGAAGACACACCTGAGCAACAGACTACAGGTGTACAGATTGATTTTGATGACCATGATCTTACCAAAGCGCTAGCATTCCAAGGTTATGATACAGAATGTACAATTGAGGAAACTGTTTCCAATTCTCTTGCTGCTATAGAAAATGTAGCAGTAGAGTATGAAAGTGTCCCTCAAGAAGCATTTCAACCACATAAGCGCTTGCATGTAGATACATCAGTTGAGCAGCGTGGAAGCAGTATAGACATATGCAACCCACGCACAAGCCAATGTGATGATGACATTGAGGTGGGGTTAAATCAAAGTTCTAAGAAGGCGTGCCTTCATATTTATAAGTGAGTTGTTACTAACACCTAAACTTTTTCTCTTGTAGAAAGCTTATATTTTTGACAAGTTTGCTGCACGTGGAGGTGGAGTTCGTGTGCAATCCGATGGACGAGACACCAACCTGATTCATTACCTTCCTAGCCTCTCTCCATCATTTATTCGAGTAATCCATTTAGAGTACTCTGAGGAGGCACAAGAAGAGCTCATCAAGTGTAAAGCTCTAAGTGGGGTTCTCACCGAAGATGGGCTAGCAAATAATGCAAACAAATGTATACTTATTAGCAGGGAGGCAGCTATGTATACATTTGCAGGCAACTACACTGGCCATGTGCTATACCATTGTGCTACATCAATCTCCAAAGGTGTAACCAATCCTAGTATTATAGCTAATAGCCTAGGTGAGAAAGCCACGCAGAGTGACCAAGATAAAGAAGCTCTCAGAAATCTTCTCAGGAACTTGTAATTTTCTTTCTACAAATTCAATACAAAATGTATACTTTTTTAATTGTAATGTTTTTAAGAATTCTCAACCATTTCTCTTGTTTATTTGTTGTGTCAGCACTGTGCCCTATAAACTATTGGCAGCCATGTGAATGTGTAGGAAATTTCATGATAATGATCAAATATTTGTTCAAATATTGTCAATTAACATCCAGTTGAAATCTGGCAGTACAAAATCTGAACAATTTTAAAAAAATCAAATTTTTTATATTTTTGATGTTTTTAAGCAGATTAATCATCAAAAAAGTGTACATAATGCATGAATGAGTACAAAAATGAAAAAAACATGCCTGTGCACTACGGCGCGAATTTAAGCTTTTCAAAGGAAGGGCTTAAATTCGCGCTGTAGCGCACAGGCCTCATTTTTTCATTTTTCTACACTTTAATGCATTGTGTACACTTTTTTGATGATTAATCTGCCTAGAAACATCAAAAAAAAAGAAAAACTTCAGATTTTTAAAAAAATGTTCTATCTACTGCCAGACTTCACCAGGTGATTTTGAGCCCCAAATGACTTTTTTTTTGTCCCTGAGCTTTTCTGAGGCCTTATTGAGCTTTAAGCCTTTTTTTTTGTCCTAAAATAAATTCAATTTAATTTTGTTTCTGCACTATGTAAGGATCCTTTGTTCAATGCCAACAACAATACCACATATAACAAGATAATAATCAAATTTCATATTGGTTTTCACAATCAATCACCTTATCAATAATACAAATTTTGTTCCTGTTTGACTAAAGCTCTTAATACATGATCAACACTTTTACCCATTCAAACCACAGTACATGAAATGAAATGTCTGCTTTTATAACACAGTTGAAACAAATAAATACGTTGGTTAACGAGTCATTTACAATATCTTATAGATTCAAAAAAATGTATTACAATGTTGGAGATTACAAAAGGCACAAAGGCTGCCGCATAAAGGCTTAATCCTATCCAATAAAGCCTTCCTTATGGAGCGCTTTATCCTGACGTAGACGTAGTGCAAGTGCCATGTCAATGACGTAGTGCAAGTGCCATGTCAATAGGCTTTAGGGTCACCCTTTTGGCGTGAGCATGGCACAGCACCGAATCTTGAAATAGAGAGACCAAAATTGTTTCTGACGCCTCTTGGAGGGCCTCGAGTGCCGTACTCTGTACCCGAGTGACCCTGTCATTGTACTTGTCGAGCGATGACTTCTTTTACAACTCTTGCAAAAGGGGCCTTCGCCATGATGAGGTCTGTGCTCTTTTGGTACTTTCTGATTTCTCGCAGAGCCACGGTCCCCGGTTTCCATCTTCTCTTCTTGTTGGCTACAGGGGGTGGTGGTGGATGCGACCTCTCTTCCCATGGTTGTCTATCATTTCTAAATTTTTTTCGCCTTTCTTGCTCGGCTGGATCTAGATTTAGTCTTCTTTTACTTGCTTCTGCCTTCTTCTTTTCTTGTTCTTGTTTTAATCTGCGTGCTTCTTGAATTCTTTGTTGCTCCACCTGCTCCCGTCTTTCCCTCCCCCTTTGCTCCTCCTGCTCCTGTCTTTCCCTCTCCCTTTGCTCCTCTTCTTGTCGTCGTTCCTCCTCTTTCATCTCCACCTTTGCTGCCTGTTTGCATGTTCCTTCTTTCTCTTGACACAAATCTTTATTCTTTGTTTTTTAGGTGGAGGCTGGGGGCTGACGCCTCTCAAGTTCCTCATGTAGTGTTTATGCTAAGAGCCTATCCTGTGCCTCACGACAGCTTATTTTCTCTACTTCATAGAAGTCAGCAGCCTGTTGATACTGCTCTTGCTCAGTACAGAGAAGTGCTTCCTGGTCTTCCTCAAATGCGACCCTTAGCTCCTCTTCTAGCTGCTGCTGAGGGAGCAGGGCTTGTTGTTGCTCTCTTCTTCTATGCGCCTCCTCATCAATCTGGCGTTGTTGCTCTTCTAGCACACACTGCTGCTGCTCAGCCTCTGAGAGAGGTTGGGGGAATGGTGTACGCGTGGCTCTAAATGAGCCAGTGTCTCCAGGCTGCTTGGAGACATCCTCAATATTGTCCAGTCCTGAAAACACATCCGGCTGTACATCTTCCTGTCGAGTTTCTACCTCTCTGTCCATGCTTGTATGCTTCTTTTTGATGCGTTTTTGCACTTGTTGAAATGCCTGTGCCACGACGACTGCTTGTATCAAATTGTGTGCACCAGATGGTACGTTTGGGTTCTCAGTTTTGCATGCAGTGTGCTTAGTTCTAGCCACCCATTGACTTACACGAGTGAATGAACGTGAAAATATACTTTTAAAACTGACTTTTACAGGTTTATATAGTTTTTGAAAAAACTTATTGATAAAAAGAATCCCTAGAAATTTAAAAAAAAAAGCTTAAACTTAAAAAAGGCTATAATTTTGTAATATGGAACCCATTTTCGACTGATACGCCTACGCGCATCGAACCACTCACGCATCCCATGCATGGCACTTGATGCTCGCCATGCAATTTGCAGATTGACATTTTTTACAACCTTTCATAGTAATGACACCTGCCCTTTTGGTTTCTGTCAGCGTCGACCTCCCAAACTGTGATAAAACCAATTAAACATCTCATGCAAGGCATTGTTTTTTTCCTTACCACCTCCACCATGTCACGTGTTCTTAAAGTATGCTGCCTTAGCTTGATAATGAGAGCGCTCCATTCCTTGGGTGTTCCAAATTGCCATTGGACCATATTAGTCGAGAAAAAACTGTGCGTGGGCAAATTTAATGTGCTGCAACAAAGATCATATCAAAATTTTACTATTTGGCAATTAATGTCAGTAAATAGATAGAAAGGTAAATACCATATAGTGGGTGATATGTGTTTCTCCCCATGCATCAACCATTTGCTGAGTAAATGTATGTATTGCACTTTAAGTTTGTAATCTCCTCAGCAACAAGTGGAGTCTTTTCTAGTAATTGAATCATTTTATCAAGTGATTCCCACAGCCTTGCACGCTTGAGACCAAGCTCTGCATTATTCCCACGATAAGTGGTGCATTCACAAATGGCCTTCCATATCTCATATTTTGTGTGACTATTGTACCCCTCGTAATTTGAGAGAAGGTGTCTTGCTTTGGACCCACCCATGCATATTTTGTTTGGATTATCCCGACTTTTTAGTATCCTTATTTAACTTTACAGCACCACCATGAAGCCCCATGCTTGAAAGGACATCTTCCAGCTTACTGATGCATTCGTTGTGCGAAGATGTTCAGGCTCCATATTCCATGCATAATTGATATGTAACTTCAGTAATTTGTCCATTATGCGTAACCTAGCATGAAGCGTGCAAATATGAACACGGGAAAGTGGAATCTCTAATATAGGGCTCCATGAGATATCTTCTTGATCACGATTAGGCGGACAATTGGTATTACAATTCATAATGCCATTAACCCACTGCATAGGTTTCTTTGGATCTTTGTTTTGCATTGTACTCATTGAAGGTGGTTTTACACATGATCGTATGGATCTCCCGACCCTTCATACTTCTTTACCAGTTTCTGAAGAGTTGATGGCCTTACTTGTCTTGAATACTCATCATAGGGCCTACGGCCTCTTACTCTCAGTGGGAATTGTTCCTCTCTTTGGAAAGATGGTCCACATGTTTCCAAAATTGGTGTGGGTACCCTATTACCAGCCTCACCAAACCCCTCCAAAGATCTTGTCACCCTCATTTCAGGAGGTGCATTTATAGGAGGCCGAGTTGGCTCCCCTATCCTCCGATTGTTATAGTGAGAAAGATGTTGTTGTGGTGTGACCTGTGGTCGCACATTTGGTGTAGGACGATATCTTGGTGCTAGAGTTGGGCTACTAGCTGTGGTCCACTTAGATGTTGAGGGTCCCTCTCTAGTGAACTCTCGTAGGGGAGGAGCAACAGTTTCTCCAAGAAAGGCTGTCTCTCCTGGTTTGGCTGTATTTGTTGAGAACACTTCCATGAATAATGGATGTCCTTTCCACGTGAGTTCCTGAATCTCCTTCCAATCTAAGGTTCGGTATTCATTGGCCCATTTATCAATTATTCTGTTCATGTGTCCTGCAAGCTTCTCAACTACCACCACATGAGCTAGAGGAAGATCCAGCTGTGGCAATCTAGTTGTGGCATAATATCCCTCTAACGAATCCTTATAGACCTCTTGAAGTGGGTCATCCTGTAAGACCTTTGTCACAGGAATTTGTCGTACAAACTCCCATTGGCATTCAGCCCCCTGATCCATTTTACTCTTGCCTTTCCTATCCCTTTCCAAATTTAGATCTACAAGAAGTAAATCATCTATGGATGGCTTTGAGGACTGGGCGTTGGATGGTCCAGGCATGTCCGGCTCGATGAGCCAGTCATCTCTAGACTCCCTTGCTCTGGAAAGTTCTGATAAGTCTAAGAACTCGGTTTTAGAGAACTCCCCTAATTTGTCTAACCTTTCTGGATGGTAGGTGACTTCGTAGCGAACACCATCTCCACCCATATACATGTTACCCTGGTCTCATTGACTAGAGGTGCTCTATCAAGTTCTGAGAATATGTCGGCGATCTTAACAAGATACCGTTGTTGTGGGTCCCTAAAGATCTCAGCTCCTTGAGCATTTGTGTAGACATATTGGAGTCTCACATTAAGTGTTAACCCCATGGTGTCGGCTTCAAATGGATTAAAGGATCTTGAGGGTGTCCTATTTGGGGCTACGGGATGACTATTTGTCGGCCCTAGATTAATGAACTAGTTGTTCTAGAGGAAAGGGTATCGGTTTGGGATTCAGATAGGGTTTCAGCAATATCTGCCAAATTGCCTACCGATTGGGTCCCACTTTCTTGCGTAGGTACTCTAGAAGGTGCCCTAGGCCCTATGGCAAAATCTATAAGATGTCCCGACCGCAAGTGCATAAGCTCAAATTTTTTTTTGGTTTTTTTATGTGTTTTTGTTTTGTTTTGTTTTTGTTTCTGTGTTTTTTTTTGATAAATATATATATATATGTATATATATATATATATGTATATATATATATATATGTATATATATATATATGTATATATATATATATATATATATTACCCTACCTAACCACTAAAGGCAACTAAAAATGGGTATGTGTGGCGTAACTATCTATCCTATTTTTTTTATTTTTATTTGATTATGATTTTTTAAATGATTTTATGTTTTTTTATGTTTTTTATTATTTTTATTATTTTTTTTAAAACATTTACACAAAAATTATGAATCACACTAAAAAAATACTAAGTATGCACAAAGTTACAAAAATTAAAAAAAATGCAGGTTACACTAATTATGCAAAAAAATGAAGACTTACAGAATATGCAAAAAAATAGACTCCTTAAAAAAAAACTCTTAATTTATAAATTTATAAATTTTCTTTTGTTTGCTTTTGTTTTTTTTTTCCCTTTTGTTGTTTTTTTTTTAAAATTGTTTGTTTGTTTGTTTTTGTTTTTTTAAAAAAAAAAATAAAACTAATAAATTTCGTACCTAATTACAAAAAATATGAATTTACTAATTATGCATTCAATTACCAAAAATTCTAAAAAATAAAAATAAAAAATGCAAGCTACGTTAATTATGCAAAATTTTACAGAAATTGAAAAAAATAAACAATGGTTTCAAAATACAAAAGTAAAAATTGTTTTTCTTTCTTTTTCTTTTTCTTTTTTTTCCTTTTGTTTTGTTTTGTTTTTTATTTTTATTTTTATATATTTTTTTAATTACAAAAATTTAAAACAATGAAAATTACTCTAATTATGCTAAAAATTACAGAAATGAAAAAATAAAAATTATGCAAATAATATGGACTCCTAAAAAATAAATAATTTAAAATTTTTTTATTTTTTTATTTTTTTTCTATTTTTTTTAATATTTAATTGTTCTCTTTTTTTTAATCTCTTTTTTTCTTCTTCTTTTTTCTTTTTCTTCTTCTTTTTTTATTTTTTAATCTTCTTTTTTTTATTTTTTAATCTCTTTTTTTTCTTTTTTCTTTTTTTTAATACCAAAAAAATATTATTTTTTTGTTTTTTTATTTAAAAATACAAAAAAACATGAAAATTTAATAAAAATAAAAAATAAAAAAAATGAAAAATCCACTAACCTTATCCGCCGCTCGCCCGCTCCCTCCCGGATTTGTCGCTGGCGCGCACGCGCTCGCGTTCAATGCGGCCTCCACTCGCCTTCGCCTTTGTTTGCTTCTGCCAGCTGTCTGTCAACTTACCTCACTTCCACTCAGCCTCCACCATCATCACTTCGACGGCCTCAGCTGCACTACACACCTCCCACATTCGCCGGCTGCTGCTGCGCCTCCACCTTCTCGACGCTACAGCCTCCGACCGCTGCTCCACGCCACCACCTTCTACACGCCTTCCACAGGAGCTTCGCCTACGGCCTCACTCCACGCTGCAGGCTTTCACCTTCTCCCTCCCACAGCCCGCGTTCACCCTGTTGTTGCGCCTCCTCAGCTCCAGCCACCTCAACTGCAGCCAGCCGTCTAAGCTCCAACCCTTCGCCCTTTTGAGCCGGCCTCCTACAGCTTTTTTTCTTCGCCGGCTTTCTGCAACGCCTACAGCCAGCCGACTTTTGTGTGTTTTTTTTTTTAAATATAGAAGCTTACACGCAGGTCCTTCCACGCCGGCTACTCCGCCTCTTCCACCTCCACGGCCTTGGCCTTCAGCGTATATATATATATATATATATATATATATTTCTTTGCTGCGCCGCCTCCAACTACCTCTCCACGTCTCTTCCACTTCCACGCCTTGGCTTGCAGCGTATATATATCAATATCTATATATAAACCGCCTACACTGCCTGCAGCAGCCGCCTTTCTCCTCGCCGGCTTCTTTACACAGCCTTCACGCCGGCTTCAAAGCCTTGGCTTTCAGCGTATATATATCAATATATATATATATATATATATATATATATATCTTTGCTGCGGACGCCTCCCCACCAAGCAACAAATCAAAACAATAAAAGAATAAAGGAAAGAAAGCCGCTTCACTACTTCCTATCTACCTCTCGCCAACTTGCAACAAAAATACAAAAACAGAAAGTACTTAAACGGGATTACTCAACCGCAATGGGGTTTAAATTTTTTTCTTGCTTCTCATCAAAAAAACGAAAACACACAAGGCGCCCTTGAGATCACACACTCAATGCCCTAAACCTCAAAACAAAAAGAAATAGTGGTAGTAATGCAAGCTTCTCAACCGGTTTTGAGTCTTCTCCCCGGCAGCGGCGCCAATGGAGAGACGGAATAACTCTCTCACTTGTAGCAAGAGTAGTATGATCCACACTTAGCTCAATCCAATGGGATTTGCATCCCTTTCGGAGCTAGGGATTCAACCCGTACCGGTGCACAAAAGCTTATCCATTTGATGGAGAGAATGCTAAGAAAACTACTACTAATGACATAGACTCAACACACACTCATGCTCAATCTTGCTATTGCTCACTCAACTCCACATTCCACTCATCCATACATCCAAACAAGAAGAAAGCCTAGCTATTGCTTACACAAGATCAAAGCATTCTTCATTCTCAAATACTCATTTCCCTAGCATGCACACAACTCTTGAAGCTATCAATAAGAAACATGCATACTAGAGAATTGACAAGAGAAGAGAGACAAATATCAACTCATTGCATTGAATTAACAAAAGAATAGAACTTACAACAATGTAGATGGGGAGTGAGAAGAGCTTGCACCTCTATGGAAGAAGAGGGAGAGCTAGTCTTAAGAGAGCTCAAACATGAGTTTGCCCAATGTGTCTATGCTCTCAAATGAGCCACCTTTTATACAAAAATTCTAGAACTCCCAAAAGTTCCCATGTGGGATTATTGTCAAGCCCTCTCCCACATTCATCTACAAAGTGGAACTCTTTACAAGAGCCCTAAGTATCTTTTTTGTTGCATCCTTGTATTGATCTTCATTTGCATGCAACAGATGCCTATTCAGGTAAGGTACCATCGCAATGTATCATTCGTCTCCTGTGGAAGCTCAAATGCTGACAACCACCATATATTCTTTTTTGATTGCACTCCATAGTAATTTTTTCCCTGAGATTGCCTTCTTGTGTTGGAATTTGAGGCTTGTGCACTACAGTAAAGAAGATTATCATCCTGTTCCGGATTTCCTTTAAAAGCCCTGTTCATAAGTGTTAGGCTGACTCTTTCTAATTTTCGTCCTTTTACAATTTGACACTCATCAAGCTTTAACACAAACACAGCTTGACCTTGGCACTCCTCAATGCTTAGACCATAATAAGAAATCATAGCTCTTTGAAGGGTCCTTAAATCAATAAAGACATTGTTGTACTTGTTGTATTCAAATACCTTTGTAGTACATATAGGCAAAGCATCCTCCACATGACGGTAGCCACCTAACATGTTCGCAATGTCTGAGTTTGCACTTTTTCTTGCCATGGTTACACTGTATGGAGTTGGTAGCATGGGTCGAAGAAGTCCTTTAGCACGATGACCTAGTGTAAACACCCTGTAAATGGCTTCATATCCCTTTCTACTACTGACACTAGCACTATCACATGCATCCATAATCTGTATGGGGCTTACCATATTTTGCAGCTCTCCAGAAATTTTGTTTCGGATTTGCTTAGATATTTTGCATGTGGGATCTTCTAGTAGCTTTGATATGTTTGATAACTAAACAACATGTTTCAATATGCCTGCTCTACATTCCTCAGCACCACCTTCATATCCCATCATATCCCCAGCAATATCTCTACATGGAACATAAATACAAAATAACATCAATATGTTTCACGAAACAGAATGGCCTGCAAAACAATGGCAAGAATAGAAGTTACCTTGTTGCTCGTACACGTCATTTTCTTGCTCCACTTAGGGTTGCCAAGGTTTCTAGGGACTGACGCTTTCTTTTCCGTTGTCGAAAGCCTACTGAAAGCTTCTTAAGGCTTGCAAGGTGTCGTTGCTTGTTTCGTGCATCCTATTTGGTTGCATTCATCTTGTCCTGTTCAATATCAAAGGCCTGCTTAAGCAACAAGTTGTTCTTCTGGAGCTCCTGATTCTGAGTTTTCAAGTTGTTCACCACTTCTTCAAGCCTATCAATGTCCTTCTTGTGTTGCTGCTGCAACTCATGCCATAAGCCTCGAAAATGCACTCTTGAATGCGATTCTTGAGCTGCAACAAAAGAAAGCCTCCTACAATAGCCAAATAGACCATTAGCTCCATCACCTACATACGTAAGAAATGTAGTGATATTAACAAAATGAGGTGGAGCATTGGTAAGCGGGTCAATAGGGTATATGAATCCATTCGTCCAGAGGTCAATACATTTTCGCCCTTGTGATTGAAGAGTACCCAATGGCACATTGGTCACACCCCTTGTTTTTGAGATGCGGATGGTAGCATACTCAGCAGCCAAATCTACATGTAACCTGAACTTTGGTGCTCTATTAGATATATCTTCAAGTGGCATTTTCTTTAGGGTTAGACAATGCTGAAAAGAGCTTCTTGTAGAACACAATGGGAGAGTGAGGATAGGGTATTCTGAGGAGAGTGCAATGAAGTTTTGCTGTAAAAAATATTAGAAGATCATAGATGGAGTGATTAGGTAATAGGAGAAAGGACAAGGAAGATGGCAAGAGGCATAGAAGATGGTAGATTGAGGTTTTGCAGCATAATACAGTAGAGAGAGAGAGAGAGAGAAAGGACAAGGAAGATGGCAAGAGGCATAGAAGATGGTAGATTGAGGTTTTGCAGCATAATAAAGTAGAGAGAGAGAGAGAGAGAGAGATGTAGAATGTAGACGAAAGTAGGGGATATGTATGCTAAACAATGCAAGAATGGAAAGTGGTAAGCTTTGAAGCTATGGAGGTTGACAGAGGGATTTTCTGCACTTCAATGTGGGAAAGACATGAGAGAGAGAGAGAGAGAGAGAGAGAGAGAGAGAGAGAGAGCAGAAAATGATAAAAAGATGAGGCATGGAGGATGAGAGTGTGAGATATCAGCATTTGGAAGTGCAGAGGTTATGGAAGCTTACTAATCAGAGATGCAAAGTCATGGCACACCCAAATGTGAGAAAGGGGAAGAGAAAGAGAGTTGTAGTGAGATGAGGGCATCTTAGAGAGAGAATATAGAGAGAGAAAGTGGGGGGTCCTAAAAGTGGAGGGAAGAGAGGAGGGAAGGCTTTTCATCCATTTTGAATTTGGTGAAACCAAAAAGTTGCCCCCAATTTAGCTCAAGCAAATATATATTTGAAAAAATGGAAATTCAAATAATGATTGCATAAAGGTCCCCTTGTCAGGCCTAGTCAAAGTTTGCTTAGAGTCCTTAAGCAAAAGTACTTAAAAACATAATATGGCAGCTTAAAGGGCCCCCATAGACGTCAACCTTCCCCTAATGCATTTGTGGTAATTGTTAGACCGGAGGCGCCGAGACAGGGCAGAAGCAGCATCGGCCTCCTGCGCGGGGCGGGGATCCACACTCAGGGCCTCGCTCGTGGATGTTCGGATGAGAGACTAAGCCTGGCGGTTCCTCCAAAACCAAGCCCAGAAAAACTCCCCTCGCCCGGAAGGCACGGGCAATTCCGCCATGGGGAAAATCTTCTAACGGGGGAATTATCCTAACGAGTCAAAGTCATCACTATTTTAAACTGATTTGACCGAACGTGAAGTCACATGGTCAGATCAAGAAGAGACTTGCACTTGGTCCATAGAATCACCGCCTTTTTTCCTCCTTTAACGAGGCATAGCCCCGCTGATCCCTTCCCATAGAACAAGGTCTTCTCACGACTTAATTTGACTAATGTAACTAATCGCATCTTAGTTATTTTGCAGGAATCCTCTGATCAAGCTGGCCCATGGGTTAGCCAACCACCTGACCATTGCATTGGTGGGATTCCTTTATAAAGATTTGGTTATGTTTTTGCCCGGGTACCGAAGAAAAGAGTTCCTTGGCCCCCAAGCTGGCGATTCATGCAAAAATTAAGGTAGGCATACCATGTACACACCCAATATGAAATTGCCATTTATAACAGATTCGGCTGGCTTTAAAACAATCCTTCAATAGAAATCATAATATTACTGATCATCATCCTCCAAAATTCTGAGTCCATTGTATTACAAAATGTGTCCTTTGGACTCTCCGTTGAAGACCAGTTGGCCAACCAACGAGATCCAATATCAAAATTTGATTCACAAAAATCTTTCCTTTTAGTCCATCCGAATCTTCCTTGATGCACGCATGGGTGTCCTAGCACCCGCGAGCCCGTGCATCACCTGGTCAGAACCCTCTAGGATTCTCCTTAGGTGTCCTAGCACTTCACTCAGGGAGTGCTTCGTCGGTCCTCGGCCATCGTACCGGAAGCACACCATTTTAACTGTACCGAGGCTGGTCAAGACCTTGGCAAGCTTTGCCGCGAGCAACGTCCCTCGACGACTCCCCGCCAGATGTTGCAACGAACCTTCTCTTAATAAAACACATGCCAAATGCTTCCTCTAGCATTTTGGCATAAAACAGTCCTTTAAATGAAAAACAGAGGTTCCAATGCAAGTAAAATTCCCAGTTTAAGATTGGTTCCACAAAATCCCTTTTTCCATGATTTCCAATTTCATAATGAGAATCCTTGATCTCTCATCAAGGTAATCTACCCATCATTTGACTGATTGTCCAACTAGATTCTTGGTGAATTCGGTCAAAGAAAAACTAGTTTAGTTCAACGGTAGTCTATTCGTTGTATTTAGGAACTAGAATTGGTCACGAAGTTTTACTTGATTCAGATCAAGAGATGGACAAGTAGGTTTACTTTCCGTCCCTCTCATAGTCTAATTAGATGGACAAGTAGGTTTACTTTCCGTCCCTCTCATAGTCTAATTAGATTCATTCGGTTTAGTTCTAACAAGGATTCCCTTCAGATAAACATCTATTTTTAGGTAAATACCAATTTAGTGATTTAACCAAATAGAATATCTAAAGATATTCTTTCTACCACTTAATTTCTTGACCTTAATTCCCTAGGTAGAATTATGGTGGAAATTCTTCTTTTGACACTAAAAATTAATTCAAATCCTTCTTTTCTTAAATATCATAAAAATTCTTCTTTTAACTAAATACCAATATCTAATTTTTTTAATAAACTTGAAATACTTCCTTTTCCCATTTAATAAATGCAATCCAAATGTCATGGGAATTCCTCTTTTATCATAAATTAAATCTATCTAAAATTTCTCCTTAAATTAAATAAAAATATTCAATATACCAAGAATTCTCCTTTTCCATTTAAATGATTGAATTCCAATCATGATGGGAATTCCTTTTTCATCATTTAAATTTATACATGCATAGAATAATTTAAACTAAAATTTCTGTTAAATATTACATAAAAATATCCATTAATCCTAATATGACAAGAATTCCACTTTTTCCATTTAAATGATTGAATTCCAAATATGGTAGGAATTCCTCTTTCATCATTTAAATGTATTCATGCATAAAAATAAATTTAACTAAATTTTCTCTTAAAAATTAAATAAAAATATCCATTAATTCCATTATACTAGAAATTCCACTTTTCTCATTTAAATGATTTAATTCCAAATATGGTGGGAATTCCTCTTTCATCATTTAAATTTATTTATGCATTAAAAATAAGTTTAACTAAAATTCTTCTTTAAATTTAAATAAAATATCCATTATTTTGATATTCCATTTTTTCTCTTTCTCCATTGGAATACATGGATCTCCATTATCATGGGAATTCCTCTTTTATCATAAAAATGAAATTACTAGAAATTTCTCTTTTTCTCTAATTAATTATTTATGCATAAACATTAAAAATTAATTTCCCATGAATATGATGAGAATTATTCATTTAACCAGGATGACTAATCCTAGAATATGGTAGGAAGTCCTCTTTTCACATTATGCATAAAAATGATTTATGTGTTAATTTTTTAAAAATTTACCATAGCTCTGCTGCTGCTATTACTGATAATTTTTAATGATTTTGAAAAGCATAAGGTTTAGTAATACAATATGATTAAATAACTATAATTTAGACTAATATCCAATTTATGGACTTAATCCCTAAGTTTATCATAATTTAAGTAACATAAAAGCATTAAGAAGCCATTTCTTTGGCCTCTAATTTGACGAGCGTAGAGTTTACTTTTAGAATTAAGAATTGCTCCATGAGAAGCATCATTTGAATATAGAATTAGTCATAGGAATGACCATTCTTTGGGAGGGAGAGAGATATGCTTTAAAAACATTTTAATTTAAGCATAAATGTAAACTTTATGTGATTAATCATTAAAAGTCATTAGAGAGCTTCATATGCATTGAAGAACCATTCAAGTGAATACTTCTCAAGCTTGAGAGGGGTTAAGAAGTGATGAACATTTAGAAGATTAAGAAAAAATCATAAAGTCACACCTTATCTCTTGTTTTGCTTGATTCTCTAGTCTTAGGAGAGGCCCCCAACCAATCAATTGGTTAGTATGTTGAGGAAAGCTCCAAAGAAGGTTGAAGAGAGAGAGATGCTCCAATCTCTCCAAATTGTAGAGGATTTTTAGAGGATAATAGAAAATATGCTTATTTTAGAGTAATACTGGCATGGTCTAGTTCACAGATGAGAATTAAAAATAACGAGGGTCTGTTTATAGGTGAGAGAGGCCACTAACTGAGTCCAACTAAGTTCTAAAATTTTTCAGCTTCAGTTTCGCTGAAGCTGGAAAAGATTTGGACCAGTTTGGCTCCCTTTTTTATTTGGTTTGATCTAGGAGAGAGGAGAGATAAAAATATCTTAATATTTTTGAGTTTAAAACTCCTTCACATGTGTGAAATAGGAACCTCCTTGAAGGCTCCCCCTTTCCTTACCAAGGTGTCAAATTTTTATAATTACTCCAAAATATCTCTTTTTTTTAGTAATATTTCATAATTTTTAACTAATAAATCTTGTACTCAGTCAACTCTTCATCTTATGTGGGCATTTACTCATTTTTGGGTATTTTCTTTTATTCATTGGATTTATCTCATCCCAACACTTGGATTAATCTTATTGGTCCATAGGAACCTTAATTGGACCATAATAAAAAAAATTTAAGAAAATCTTGACCCTTAGGCTGTCTTTTAAATCATTTTTAATTGATTCCTAATGCACCTTGGAAAATTTATTTTGATTTTCTCTTTCAAGGAAACATATTTTTGATATTTGTAGAATTTATATATCCAAAAATTTCTCAATATTGAATTACCACTCTCTAGAATTTTTCATCTCACTAGACAAAAACAAGGAAAAATAATATTTTCTTGTATTCAGAAATAGGGAATGATTACAGGGGATTGAAGTAAAGGCTAATTCATTATTCAAGCTGAGGAATCTTATAGTAGTAATGGACTTCCTACGCCAACCTGATTAATATGACATAATATTGGGGAGACCCTTCATGAGGGAATCCTAATTGATGCATGATTGGGCATTAGATCATGTGTATGTGTGTAGGGATTCACAAATTTTAAAGATAGATCTGAGAACATGGAAAGCACATGTTCGATAATGATTTGGTCACAACAACGAAGTGGACCGCATCTATATAAATATGCCAAACTACAGTGGAAAATTCCAAGGAAGAAGAGGAAATGGAAATGTATGCGTCACTTCCTCCTCCGGACTTCAGTGAAAACTGGATGCATGTGCTAGCTACCATAGATGTGATGAAACCCAAGGGAACCTAGTATGTGGAATCTGGAAATGTCCCTACGACCTCTGTCTATATGGTTAAGTGGCAAACCATTGATGAAGAGATAGAAGAGGAAGCCTCAAGCGTAGATGAGAACCTGCACGAGTTCTGCTAGGTAAAGGAGCTGCCAACTTGCTATCCCTCAATGTTTGCACAAGCCATTTTGGCATATCTTCTATGGCTACTCTCTCCTCATCATCCACTACATCCTCAATAATTGCCTCATCAAAAGATTGATTTGCAGGTTCATTTTGCACCTGCAAAGGCTGAATTTCAACACTTGGTTGAGCATTCAATTGCTCTATATATGGCTTCCCTCCATTAAACAAAGGTAGAAGTGAATCAAACATGTCCTATGAGCATACATTCTGCTATTTCTTGTATGAAAGCATGGGCTGAACTGAGTTTTTGACAAAACAACATCTCTACTTAGCAAAATCCGCTTTGAGGCTAGATGGTAGAGTCTATATCCCTTGCTTTCTGAATAGTATCCCACAGATATGCATTTAAGTGCCTTATGTGGCTTACTACATTGTTGCTCATGCACAAGAGGATAAGAAAGACAACCAAAAACATGCAAATGAGCCATAAAAGGCTTCTTGCCATGCCAAGCTTCATAAGGAGTTTTAGACTGCAAGGCCTTGGTAGCGCATTTGTTCAACACATAGTTTGTGCATGTAGTTGCCTCTAACCAAAAACCATGAGGTAAATCTTGTGCTTTCACCATACATCGTGCCATCTCCATGCAGAGAGACCTATTCTTCCACTCAGCCACACCATTTTGTTGAGGTGTGTATGGCACTGTACATTGATGTCTTATGCCTTTTTCAGCCATATATACATGAAATTCCTTCGACATATACTCCCCCTTGGTGGATCTGAACAAAGGGTGCCAACTTTACATTCACGTGCATTTTTAACCATAGATACGAAGTGCCTTAAGCACATAAAAACCTCTGAATTTTGCTTTAATGGATGGAATAATCATGAATAAAAGTGACGAAGTAGAGATATCCCCCAATAGATGGTGTCCTCATAGGACTATATACATCACTATGTATAAGCTATAATTTCTTAACAGATCTCGTAGATCCATCCTTTGGAAATGATGCCGAATGCATTTTACCAAGAATACACCCCTCACTTACATCTCCATTAGGGGTCTCAAGAGGTGGCAACTCAGACACCATATCATGCCTTTGAAGGCGTAATAAACTGCCATAATTTCGATAACCAAATTGTGCATGCCATAATTCTGCATCACCTATTACACGAGTTATAGAGACTGAGCAAGCATCATGCTGCATATTCTGAAATACATCCATCTTGTACAGGCCATTAAACAAGGTACCTGAGGCAATGATAGAATAACCATAATTTTTATCCTGAACTGTACATCTGTCATCCATAAATTTCACCATCAAGCTTGAGAAGGCTAAGGCTGTAGTAGGTCTTCCTAATGCCTAGCACATATAAAACTTTCAAAAAGAGAATATGCGCCCCCATTTGCAGTACGAGCACAACTCTACCAACTCCTTTGATAGGATATGAGGAACCATTTACACATGTGACAGTTCCTACACTTGGGACAAATTCCAGAGATGAGAAAAAACCTTTTTGTGAAGTAATGTGCTTACTAGCATCTGATTTTGCCACACTGACATGCATACATCATGTACAGAAGTGTTATAACTGCAATGTACAGTCCATGCCCAATAATCTTGAGAAAAACTAGCAGATTTCTTCTTCTCTACACTTGGTACAGATGCATCAGCCACATCCATGCCCAATTCTTTTTTTTTCTCCTTCCCTGAAGGCAACAGGGTCAGACTAATGTGGATCTTTGGATTGATGGATATTTATATCCTAATGATCCTTCTTCGCATTGTCCTCCACCCTTCACTGATCTCCCTTCATTTATTCAGTTTTTTGGAGAGGGTGAGAATGGGTTGCTTGGATATTGTAGAAGGTTAAGCATGAGCGATGCATGGAGAGTCCAATTCCTCCACTCACAAACACAAAGCTTACAAAGCACTTTGAGCAGTGCGCAACATGCACTACAAGATGCACAAAATAATATTGTAGAGCTACAGAAAAGAGACAAAGAGAAAGAGGCTCGCGTTATGAAGCTACAAGATACAATCTCTGGCATGAGGAGGAGCACCCCTTGGGAGCAAGAGAGCGAAAGAGGACAATCAATAACATTCAAAAACTTGTAGTTCGTGGTGGTGCTCGCAAGCAAAGAATCCATGCAGCAAGGTTTGTTTTTTTTTTTTCAATTGCTAAAAAATACACTCCGTAAACAAGGCATCACAAAAGGAATATTTTTCCTATCCCCATAAAGATAAGATTAGCAAAGAGGACATGCAATGATGATGTGCAACACAAAATTGGAGAGTACTATTGCATCAATGATACATTAACCATTGGAGCTTGGGGAAAAAAATGAAGCACAAATGGTAAGATTATGTATCCTTACAATAAGTTCAACAATATATTTGTTGATCTACAATGTCTTCAAAGAGCTATGATCTTATTCTATGGACTGCCTAAACAATGTAAGTAATTTTTTACATTCTTTGCGAACTAATAAAAAAATCTTTCAAGTACTAAAACTTATCTACTTTTGTTTGTTATGCAAGGTGACAAGGTAAGTTTTGTGTTGAAAGTTGATGAGTGTCAAATTGTAAAAGGAAAGAGGTTAGAACGAATGAGTATCACACTTATGAATGAGGCAATGGCATATGCAAAGAGTGAGATCAACATGATTGAGGAGACACATGAAGTGCTGGCTTGGATGTTTGATAGGATACCATGGATTACCAATGTCATTAAAGCAGAGATTCAAGGGGAAAAAATAGAAGTGGAGGGTAAGGGCACTTATACAATAGACTGGCATTTAGGAGGTGACTTAAAGATAATAAAGTTCCTTCTTGGGTGTCCACAAGGTGCTAACACCCCAAATCCTTGTCCATGGTGCATGAGAATGGTGAGAGAAAAGAAACAGAAGGTAGGAAGGAAGAGGAAGCTAGAGAATCAAGATGATGAGAATGACACAGTGGATGATAATGCTGGCAATTGGGTTGGTGGTGTCTTGTCAGCTAACATGCTAGCTGAGCCAAATAAATCCTATAATTCCATTCGAACTCAAGAATGTCCACTTTTGTACTTTTTATGCATTCATGCATGTGTTTGATTGTTTGCTCAAGTGTCACATTGATTATGCATTCACTATGCAAGGCAAGGAAAGATAACATGAAGCTCTTCAAAAAGTAGAGAAACTACTGAACTCAATTGGATGCCATGGCGGCAATGTGTAGATTACTGTTAACAAGAAGACCTCTGGCATTAATCATGAAGTGGCCCAACAGGTGTCAATGAGTGGATATAAAGCAAGACATTTTCTAGAGAGGCCAGAAAAAGTAAAGAACTCAAAGTCCTGGGACTTGTGGAAGGATTTGTGTAAATGCACAACATTTGACTGCACCAACCCAAGCCTTGTAGTTCTACGTGAGAAAGTTTGGTCATACTTCAATAAGATGGTTAAATTAATGAGCAAAAGTAGGACTACTGTGACGTGAAAAATTGATATCTTTCATTGTCAATTTTGTGCATATTTTGATGGTTTCTCAATGGTAATAAGGTGAAGCTTGTCCAAGAAGATTGCGGCGCCCACAATGGAATAATGGCGTGGTGATGCGGCGGCTTGGCGGCTACCCCGATAACAGCATTCTATCTTCAAATATAATGGTTTTACTTGATTTAGGGTGCACACATTGTAAATGCCACAAGTATGCTTGATAAATACTTTGGTATGGTAGATAGGCTAGTGATGTGGAAAATAAAAGTGGGCCTTCATGCTCACATGGATTTTTATTGTATTATTAATATGGTATTCACCATAAGGCTACAAGTTGGGGAGTGTGGAAGGCATGTGGAGGAGTGTGTGTAGGTGCATAATTGGGAAAGATTCTTCTAGAATGCCTACATGGAAGAGGAGAATTCTGCCATGTGTAAATGGGATCTCCACCTACATGCCACTTAGACTTGGCTATTATCTCATCACACTCTCAAAGTCAAAAAGTCTTCAATTTAATAATAAATAGAAGACTTAGCCTAAGAGGACAATTGATGGTGACATCTACCCTTATGTCACTGAAGGGTTGAAGATTTTTATGTTGTAATTTGTAACAATGGAAGAGAGGGTGATTCTCCACCTATAAAAGAAGCCCTCCTCTCCCTTTCAAATCAAGGAATGAGCCTCCTCAATTGAGCATTTTGTGTCATTGCCATTCTCTTATCTTTCAAACCCCTATTCAAACACTCTCTTTACATGTGAATGTCTCATTTAGCATTAGTTCCTCATGCTTAACCCAATTTTGGACCTCTTTAATGATTCATGATAAGTGGGATAAGGAGTTATTATCTTGGTGGGCCTGTGACTTCTCAAGGTAGCCCTTGCCTTATTGCCGCCCTCCTTTGGAGGTACCAATGGTTTTAGCAGTAATGAGCATGCGAAAAGACTTTGGGGACCATAGGTAAATCTTTACGATTGTCCGTTGAGCAATGTTAACCCTTACCCTCTAGCTTGAATAATCATGAAGGAGATGAAAGGCAAGAGGCTATGTAAAAATTGAGGTTTCATGCAAAGAGAGGGAAGTGCAATTTTTGTGGTCCAATATCCAATTTTCAACCGGTAATTACTCATCACTCGGGCGTTAGTTTCTTAAATTGATTATATGGCTAGGAAGCTCTTTATATGCTCTTATATAGCTAGGAAGCTCTTTATATGCTCTTTCCAGTCATGTAACTAATTTCTTAATCCCTCACTTCATTGATGATCAGAATTTCTCCCAAAGTTGCTAGGCTTTTAGGCGAATTTGGCAGTTTTATAGTCTTGTAGTAAAATACTCATAACTTTTCGCTCGGTTGTCCGTTTTTAAAAGTTTTTATATAGGCGCGAAGCTCTCTTCAAGCTCTACGCATCTATTTAATCCTCTCTTGCACAAACTATATGGATTTAAAACTGTAATTCTCTGTGTATCTCTATTTTTATAGAATTTTGGCAGTTTTATAGTCTTGTAGTAAAATGCTCATAACTTTTCGCTCGGTTGCCCGTTTTTGAAAGTTTTTATATAGACGCGAAGCTCTCTTCAAGCTCTACGTATCTATATAATCCTCTCTTGCACTGCCTTTATGGATTTAAAACTGTAATTCCCTGTGTATCTCTATTTTTATAGACTTTTGGCCATTCTTTCTTCTTAATGATGATTAATTCCTCCTAATCTCTTATCAAAAGGCAAACCCCATGTGTCTTATCCTCTTTTGGCCATTCTTTCTTTATGGATTTAAAACTGTAATTCCCTGTGTATCTCTATTTTTATAGACTTTTGGCCATTCTTTCTTCTTAATGATGATTAATTCCTCCTAATCTCTTATCAAAAGGCAAACCCCATGTGTCTTATCCTCTTTTGTAAGTGATTGCTATATTAATTTTCTTTAATATGTTCCGTCCAAATCGCCCAATTCGAACGGATGAACCTTACCAATATTCCCCGTATGTTTCCGTTCACATAATCCTGAGTCGGAAGATTTTCTTCCAACAAAGAATCGCCCTCTTGTTTGGAGCTGCAAGACTGGCTGAAATTCTAGCTTCTCCGAAGCCTTTCATCTTTCCTTCCATGAATTATGATCTCACCTTTGATGTGTATATCTTTATCTTAACCTAGGGAGAGAAAGGGAGGTGAGGAGGCTGTGAGGTTTCATACAAGTGTGTTTTGATTCTGAGAAGTGACCGAAGTCCAAACCCCAACTTCATGTCACATCTTTTGGTGGAGGCGGCGGGCAGGTTTTACGTAGAATTATTCTATTTCAACCTCAAGGTCCCGCATCATTAAAGGAAAGTTATTTTGAAATAAGTAAATTTTCCTTGTTGTTGCTACTCATCTTTTGGTGCAAGATGTTCAACATTCCGGTGTTCCAAGGATCGGAAGGAGAAGACCCGGGGAGTTATCTCCGAGAGTTTAACCGAGCATGCCGCTTGACGGGTTTGTCTATAAAGGAGAGGGCAGAAATACTCCCAGATTTCTTGGAGGGTGTGGCCTTAACTTGGCCAGAGGAGTCCAAGAATGATTGGGAAAGGTTGACCAAAGCAATGAAGGAGAGATTTGGGACAGTGGAGTCGCCAAATGCTTTACTATTGCAATTGGATCAAATTTTCCAAAAGGATAGAGAGTCAGTTTCTGCCTTTTCAGTGAGGTATGAAGCCTTATTCATTAAATATCAACAAGCTGCTTTACATGTTGTTGCTTCTTCTTCTTCACCTTCTATGGAAGATTCAAAGAGTTCTTTAGCAATGGAGCACCTTAAGATGAGCAAATTTATCAGGGCTTTGGATCCCCGCTTGCATGGAAAAGTTCTTAGCAAAGATCCCACTAGTTTTAAAGAGGCTCTTCGTATTGATTTGAAGAAGGAGGCCACTCTTCATATTGAGTCCACATTCCAATCTTCTCCGAGTGTGCCAACCCCACCACGAGTAGAGATAGCCTCAACATCTCAGGTACAAGCTCCATCCTTGGATCATAACATTGCACCACTTATGGCAGAATTTGCTGATTTGAAGTTACACTTAGTCAATGCAAGGCCACCTAGGGTTCCACGAGCTAAGGATAAACCTAGGGATAGAAGTAGTGTCACATGCTATGAATGTCAAGAGAAGGGGCACTATCGCACTGAGTGTCCAAAGTTGAGAAAAAGTGAGGATAAAAGTTTAGCACTTTTAGAGGAAACATGCTGAGAAGAAGAAGAGGAAACATTGATGCCATTAATGGCAAAAAGGGGTCGTAAAACTAGGAGTCAGGAAGAAGAACAAGAAGATAAATCTGAAGAAGAGGAGAAAAATAAGAAGAAGAAGAAGTCATCTAGGAGAAAAATTGGACAATCTGACTTTCCTCTTGGACAAGGATCTCTTAGTTATGACCTCTTAACAGATCTTAGGGAGAAAACAGCACAAATCACATTTGGGCAGCTTTTGGCACTCTCTCCAAAGCTTAGAAAGGAATGGGGTAAGCTGGCTAGCACAAGGGAATCTAAGAAAAAGAAGAAGAGGGATAATGGGACTCCTATGGTTCAGAAGGTGGATATTGATGTAGGAGATGATGTGCCTGTGATTGATGTCATCATTGAGGGGCAAACAATTTCTAATGCATACATTGATGGAGGTGCGTCAATCAATGTCATGAGTGAAAAAACAATGAAAGATGCTGATTTAAAGTTGTCTTCTACCAACTCTCCCTATCACATCAAACTTGCTGATAATACTAGGGTGAAAACCCTCGGGGGGGTCACTATATGTAAATCCTCTATATCACGTGCATTCAAGGCCTATTTAAAAAGTCCCTTATCTGTGAATTTTTGAGTGAATATAATATATCCTTTCCTATTAAAATCTGTAATTTTTTTTCAAAATACAATAAATAAATCCCCTTTGTAAATATATTTCTGTAAGTTTTAAATATTTAAAATGTCCTTCTGTTGAACCCACGTGATACTTACATATTTATACGAGTGACCCCCCCGAGTGAAAACCTTAGGAATTGTCAGGAATTTGGGAGTGGATGTATGTGGTATTTTTGTACCTACAACTTTTCAGGTCATTCCTACCAAGCATGATGCTAGGGCTTACCCATTGATATTGGGTAGGCCATGGCTTCGCCAAGTGAAGGCAATTCAAAAGTGGGAGACAGGTGATCTTATTCTACAAGGTGAGAATAAGAAGGTCCACTACAACATCAAGAGTCATCGCAAGAAAGTGGTAAGAGGTGAACCTTCAACTTCCGAAAGTTCAGAGTCAGAGTCATCCGATGAAGAAGAGACAAGTGGTAGCTCTGAGGATTCCATCTTAGAAGGAGAGGTGGAGGGAGTTGCATTTGGTCTTTCCCCTTGGTCTTTCCCCTGGAAGGGATCGAGGGGATGCTGAAGACAATGGAACCTTGGAAGGGGAAGCTTCTTCAACCATGTGCAAGAAAGGAGATGTGGACCTCACTAGTCTTCACCAACAAAATGAACTTCTTCTTGATGAGTCCATAGCAGGTAGTACTGAAAGGGAGAATTACTTAAAAATGTTGGATGGATTTCTTAACCTTTTTGCAAACAGCTACTCACAAGTATGCCAAGTTACCCTAGTAGAGCACAAGATTGATCTCAAGCCCCAAAGTAAGCCAGTGGTACAGCGACTAAGGCGTTTGGGAGTAGTGCAAGCAGAGGTGCTTAAGAAGGAGGTAACTAATTTGCTTGAAGCTGGATTTATTTTTCCAGTAGAGAATTCAGAGTGGATTTCCCCAGTTGTAGTCACTCCCAAAAAGGGTGGAAAATGGCGTGTGTGTGTGGACTTTCGCCCTCTGAATGCATGTACAAAGAGGGATTATTATCCTCTACCCTTTCAGGATGAGATTTTGGATCAAGTTGCAGGTCACGAGTTGTATTCAGTGTGTGATGGATACTTTGGATACTTTCAAATCCGGATTTGTGAAGAAGATAAAAGGAAAACCTCATTTATCACCCCTTGGGGAGTGTATGCCTATAGGGTGATGCCATTTGGCTTGACCAATGCACCAGTACCTTTCAACGCTTCATGAGTCAGGTATTTGCACCTTACTTGGGGAAGTTTATAAGGGTCTTTCTGGATGATTTTTGCATTTATTCAAGCCGCATGGATCACTTGGAAAAGTTGAGGTTGGCCTTGCAAAGTATTGATGATGCAAAAAGGTGTCTTAATCCTGAAAAATACCGCTTGGCACGAAGGAAGGTGGTTCTCTTGGGATATGTTATCTAGGAAGAAGGCATAGAAATGGATCCTGAGAAGGTGCAGGCAATTGTGGCCCTCCCACCACCTACCAATGTAAGGGAGGTAAGGAGGATTTTGGGTAAAACAAAGTATTACCAACGCTTTGTTGACATGTTCTCTGAAAAGATGTATCCTATAAATCTGTTAACAAAGAAGAATGTTTCTTTCCAATGGGGGCCCGATCAAATTCAATCTTTTTGTTTGCTCAAGGAATGCATGAGTCAAAGTCCAATTGTTCAGCCTCCTAGGTGGGGGGAGGACTTTTATGTGAACCCAAGTGTCTCATCACATTCAGTGGGTGCTATACTCTTGTAAAAGGGAGAGCAAGGGCATATGCAACCAGTGTATTATGCAAGCCGACAACTCACTGATGCCGAGGAGAGGTATGGTGAAATGGAGAAAGGTGGTTTATCTCTTGTTTTTGCAGTAAAGAAGTTCAGGTCATACTTGTTACCTCGCCCTTTTTTCTTCCTCACATCTCAACCTTCTTTACAATTCTTGGTCCGTAAACCCAATCTTGCAGGAGGGAAGTTTGCAAAGTGGATTTGTGAGCTTCAAGAATTCTCTTTCACTTTTATTATAGAAAACACCACTAGGGCCTCTCTTGCAGATTTGCTTACCAGGAAGGAAGAGGAAGAAGAAACAGGAGCAAAGGAAGAAGTGTATGAAGATTTGGAGACACCACCAACTGCTTTCACTATGCATTTTGATGGAGCCTTTAGCCCTTCCAGCAGGCAATGTGGGGCTGGGGGGATAGTTTTATATGATCCAGAAGGAAAAGAGGTATGGGCCAAGGGTAGGGAATTTCCAAAGGCTATATCAAATAATGTGGCTGAGTACAATGCATTAATTTGGGGATTAGAAGATTGCATAAAAGATGAAATTAAAGAGGTAGAGGTTAAAGGGGATTCACAATTGGTCATCCGACAAATGAAAGGAGAATATAAGGCAAGGAGTCCTAATCTCCAAGAATTGTATAAAAGGGCAATGGAGTTAAAAGAAGCTTTTGGGTTTTGTAAATTTGTGCATGTTAATAGGAAGGATAATCAAAAGGCTGATGAATTGGCTACTAAAACCTTGTCTTCTTTCAAAGTAGCTACTCTTGCATTAATGGAAAAAGAAAGCCGCTTCCACTACTTCCTATCTACCTCTCGCCAACTTGCAGCAAAAATACAAAAACAGAAAGTACTTAAACGGGATTACTCAACCGCAATGGGGTTTAAATTTTTTTTCTTGCTTCTCATCAAAAAAACGAAAACACACAAGGCGCCCTTGAGATCACACACTCAATGCCCTAAATCTCAAAACAAAAAGAAATAGTGGTAGTAATGCAAGCTTCTCAACCGGTTTTGAGTCTTCTCCTCGGCAGCGGCGCCAATGGAGAGACGGAATAACTCTCTCACTTGTAGCAAGAGTAGTATGATCCACACTTAGCTCAATCCAATGGGATTTGCATCCCTTTCGGAGCTAGGGATTCAACCCGTACCGGTGCACAAAAGCTTATCCATTTGATGGAGAGAATGCTAAGAAAACTACTACTATTGACATAGACTCAACACACACTCAAACTCAATCTTGCTATTGCTCACTCAACTCCACATTCCATTCATCCATACATCCAAACAAGAAGAAAGCCTAGCTATTGCTTACACAAGATCAAGCATTCTTCATTCTCAAATACTCATTTCCCTAGCATGCACACAACTCTTGAAGCTATCAATAAGAAACATGCATACTAGAGAATTGACAGGAGAAGAGAGACAAATATCAACTCATTGCATTGAATTAACAAAAGAATAGAACTTACAACAATGTAGATGGGGAGTGAGAAGAGCTTGCACCTCTATGGAAGAAGAGGGAGAGCTAGTCTCAAGAGAGCTCAAACATGAGTTTGCCCAATGTGTCCATGCTCTCAAATGAGCCACCTTTTATACAAAAATTCTAGAACTCCCAAAAGTTCCCATGTGGGATTATTGTCAAGCCCTCTCCCACATTCATCTACAAAGTGGAACTCTTTACAAGAGCCCTAAGTATCTTTTTTGTTACATCCTTGTATTGATCTTCATTTGCATGCAACAATGTTCTTGAGTTGCTCCTCTACATTAGCCTTGGTCGTAGCTACTACATTTGGAGGATCCTTGTTGAGATCCATGTTATGGTGCCACGAGTGTGGAAGTGTATGATTTCTTGGGCGTTTACATCCACATACATTGATGGACTCTTTAATGTAGGATAGGGGGATACCATGCTTTTGAGTACCAATATACCATGTTGACTTGATTGTCTCTATTGTATCATTAACATTACGGTGAGCACTTATGCCCTCCTTAAGATGAGCTCCATAGACAATGCTCTCCCAATCCTCGATAGGAGCAATCCTTAGATTGGGTGCATCCTTGAGACAAAGACAAGGACTATTATCTTCTTTTGTTCCAAGAAGCATCTCATCTTTCAATCTCCGCCACTTTTTTAAATCAAGGGATGGGCTACACTTTCTGAGATGATCCAATGATATTGATAAATCTTCTTGCAATACTCTTATTATTAAGTTGTATGTATCTCTATTGAAGTAGAAATAAACACTTGATACATAAGCAAATGCATCAACAATAACTCTATGACCATTTGAACTACCATCAAAGCTATGAGTGGGGGGTTTATGTAACTCATCACCACTTAAATCATCGCTTGAGTCATCAGTAGAATAGGGAAGGGACATATCACTAGCTTCCTCACAAAATAGATCATCCATGTCCTCTATGAACCTAATACAAAAAGATATAACATGAAGTGAAGTACCTTAAGAGCAAATGGAGATAAAAGGCTCCATTGTTGTGATTCACATTAACCCCATGGAGATTGATGAAACATGAAAGCAAAGGAATGGAGAAGGAAGTCATCAAAAAAGATTTCGTTTTTTGATTGTAAATATTAATCTCGGGATCTCGAGATTAACTGTTTTCCCCGAGATTAATTTGGTAGTTGGCATCATTTACTCAATGAAGGTACTAAATTTAATGTGAATATTCTCTTAAGAGAGAATAATATCTTACAAATAATCTGAACTTTTAATGATGACAACCACATTCTCTCCCCGCTATTCCACGTCGTCAAAGATTAATCTCGGGATAAAAAATTAATTTTTCGGATCAACGATCCCGATTAGCCGACGGGGCCGCCTTTTCATAGGGACCCTTGATCCCATGCCTCCCATCCCGTGTAACTTATAGGGGAGGGTCACCGCGTCGCTCTGATCTCTTGTCACAGTGTCAGAAAAAGAAAAATTAGACGTCTCGCCTCCACTAGCTTGTCCGTACTCTCTCTCTCTCTCTCTCTCTCTCACACGCGGGCGCGCACACACACACTCTCTCTCTCGTTTAATAGCACATGCCCATGCTGATTCGTAATCCACACCAGTCTTTCTGTCGTTCTCATGGCCAAAGTACGCGGTCCTTTGTAGGCATGCCGGGCGGGTCGCCCCTTCGAGTACACATGCTGATTCATAATCCTTATCCAGGATTCTCATTACAATAGTCACTCCTAGCACAATGCTGATTCTTTCTTTCGTTCTCATGGCCACATCATGTGGTCCTTTGTAGGCACGTGGTCCTTTGTAGGCACGCCAGGGTGGTTCGTCCCTTTAAGTACACATCTACAGCTTTCTGTGATTGAATTGCCGCGTAACCTAACCACATGGCTGCTATGAAAGGGCATAGGTATACAGTTGATCCTTCCTTTTCAAGGCTATTATCTCCTGAAATATATATTGCCCTTATATTTTTTATTTTCTATATTTAAAAGAGAAACAGGATCACACATTGGTGAAACATATAAAAGATATATCAATGAACACAAGGGTGCCACATAGTAAAAACATAGAAGCGATGGGAGTCTTACGTCGAGTCGAGAGTGAATGTCAGCTTGAAGATGCGATTAAAGAGACCGTAATACTACAGCAACAAACACCAAATATATATCTTTATTTTTCTCTTCATTTTCTTCAATATAAAGAAAGTGAAGAGAAATTTGAAAAACGTCCTCCCCAAAGAGAAGAGATTCTTTCTCTTCTTCCCTTTGTTCTTCTTCTCATAAGGACAAAAACAAGAAAAGTATTCTTCGACACCTCTCTCTTCTTCCTCTAGAAGAAGGAAAGATGGCAATGACATGGCATAAGATAAAAAAAGGTAAAGCAGAGAGAAGACTTAAACTATTGACCTTTCTTTGATGACATGTTTACATTATTAATCTATTTAGAAAACCAAACAAAATAAAACATAAGACAAATTAAATAACCTAAAAATATTCACAAAAGATAAGTGATAAGTAGGGGTAATGAGCGAGGGTAAGGATACTACTCCCCCATTAGGATTCCCGGAGTAGGGTGCATGTACATTCTCCCATCAGTGTAGGAGGAAAAAGGGTAAAGAAATGGGAGTGGTGCATATTCAAAGCCTCGTGGGTGCATATAAAAACTCAAAACTTTCACTACAAGAGATCTACCCATAGTAATGATGTGCAATCTTTTTGGCGAGAGTTTTTTCAAGTATGCGATCTCTTGGGCCTTAGTATTATTGTCAGTAGAAGTTTTTGGTACTTGCATCGATATGTGGGAAATGTGTGTCGATATTTACATCAAAATTTACTTACAACATTTTATCAAAAATATTAGTGAGTATATTTGATTTTAGAATATAATAGAAATTTTATGATTATTCATCCCATATAAGGTCCATGGCTCCAAAGGCTCAATTTCTAATGAGGTCTACGTATCTCCAATATCTTCAAACACAAGATTAAAAGGGAATTCATTACCATCCATAGAAGGATATGAGCATGTACTATCAGTAAATCCACTAGATGATGATGAGCCCTCCTCATGTATATATTTATTGATTCTCAATGACATCATCGTCCATAACATTTACATTATGAGCATATCTTTAGTTACTTTCTAAAGCATTGGTGGTGTTATCACCTTCTTCTATTTCTTCCTTAACATCCTTATCTTTAAATATGTGTTTGCTTCGAGGTGCAATTTATATTATATATACCACCATTTTGATTCTAACAAAGCTGGTTGGAAGTGTTGGAATTAGGGATAGGGTTGCAACAATGCACACACACAAGATAGAGAAGCTTGACAGCACACAAAGTCACTAGATTAGAATGAACAAATATGTGCCAAATACAAAAGATAATCACACCCCAAAATGATTAGATAAGAGGGTGTACATACGCATGGAGGGAAAAACCTCATAGTGAGGGAAAAAGTGCCATGACGGTCCTAAGTGTGTTCACACACAATACTACCATATAATGCTACAAATCCCCCCTTGGAGTCATAATGTGAACATGTATAGGACATGGCCGATCAATGCTGAAAAGGTAGTAAGCCCAAAGCTTTATGAAAAGCTTTGAACTTTTCATTAGAAAGAGCCTTTGTAAATAAAGCTGCCATGTTGTCATGTGTCGATACATAGACAAAGATGATCTCTGCTGTAGAGAGTCTTTCCCTAACAAAGTGGTAATGCACCTCAATGTTCTTAGTGCGAGCATGAAACACTCGGTTTCTCGCAACTGCTAATACGCTCTGGCTGTTAATGAAAATCGTAGTACTATACAACAATCCAATACTCAAATCAGCCATAAGACATCTGAGCAACACACACTGAATTGTAGCTGTAAACGCTGCCCAACGCTGCCCTGTACTCAGCTTCAGAGCTGGAAGTGGCCACTGTAGGCTGCTTCTTGTTGCTGAGCCATGATATACATGAATCAATAAGGCAAAAGCAAAACCCACTAGTGGACACTCATGTGTCATAACATCCAGCCCAATATGAATCACTAAAAGCATGCAGCTGTGACTCACCCCCCTTTGGATTAAACAATCCAAAATACTGAGTGCCCTACAAATAGCGAAAAACTCGCTTGATAGCCTACCAATGCTTCGTACTTTGGCCATGCATAAATCTTCTCAACTATGAGACCGCATACTGTATATTTGCCTTCGTGTTGCATACATAAAGAAGGGATCCAACAGTCTGCTGATACAAACTAGCACCAAAAGAGTCTCCTGCATCTTGAAGACTAAGTCGAGTACCTGTCTCCATAGGTGTAGCCACCACAGGTTTACAGTCTTCAAGATTAAACCTATTTAATAGCTTTTGTATATGTTTATACTGTAGCATAACAATGCCATCATTGCGCTGCATAAACTGAATCCCTAAATTATAATGCAATGACTCCAAATCTGACATCTCAAATGATGACCTGCAAATCAGCCTTAAAGGCTGAAATTTGATATCACTATATCGGGTCCTATGAGCAGCATGTCATCAACATATAGAATGATGACAAAAAAATGTATCCTTACTCCTCATAGAGCATACTCTCTGTTGGATTGTTGCCAAAATCATTTGCAACCAAGTATGCATGAATCTTCTTATACCATGCTCTAGGAGCTTGCTTAAGGCCATAAAGAGCCTTTTTTAACCTGCATACTTTAGACTCTTCTCCTTTCACATCAAAACTAAGAGTCTTCGATACATACACCTCCTCATGTAAGTCACCATTCAAGAATTCAGTCTTACTGTCCAACTGATATACATTCCACCCATGATGTGCTACCAAAGCAATGAGACACCTAATGGTAGTCATACAAGATGTGGGTGCAAAGGTCTCATCATAATCAATGCCCTTTTGCTGGGCATACCCCTTTGTAAACAAGTCTGGCCTTGTAGCGATCAATGCTACCATCTTCTTTGCATTTTAACTTGTAAACCCACTTAGTACCAATGGCCTTCTTGCCATGAGGTAGATCTATCAAATACCAGGTGTCATTCTTGAGTATAGAGTTATACTCATATTGCATATAGCATGCATCCAATGATCGTCATCCTGTGCTTCCTCAAAGGAAACAGGCTTCTCCTCACCCTTATATATAGACTCTCTATGCATAAAGCTTTAAGGCTCAAGCATTAAGCCTCTATGCATAAGGCTTAAGCATAATGTTGAAGTCGTATGCATAGAGGCTTTAGCATAAGGGCTCTATGCATAAGGATAAGCCTTATGAATAAGAGCTTGATGCATGAAGCCTTATGCAACATGAATTATGACTTCATGCATGAAGTCATAATTCATGCATGAAGCATAAGGGCTCTATGCATAAGGATAAGCCTTATGAATAATATCTTGATGCATGAAGCCTTATGCAACATGAATTCTGACTTCATGCAACATGCTTCATGCATGAAGCATTTATGCATTAGGGATTATTTCATGATGTCTTATGAATAATCCTATGGATAAAGGCTTTATGCAGCATAAGGCTTCATGGATTAAGGCCTTATGCATAAGGCTTAACCCTTATACATAAAGCCCTTATGCATAGAGACTTTATGCATAAACCCTCTATGCATAAAAAGTTGTGAGGCTCTAGCATTACACCTCTATGCATAAGGCTTAAGCATAATGTTTAAGCCTTATGCATAGGGGCTTTAGTATAAGGGATTTATGCTACATAAGGATATGCCTTATGAATAAGGGCTTTATGCATATGTCTAAGCCTTATTATAAGGGTAAGTCTTATGATTAAGCGCTTGATACATGAACCCTTATGCAACATGTATTATGGCTTCATGCATGAAGCATTTATGCATAAAGGCTTATTGCATGATGCCTTTTGCATAGAGGCTTTATGCATAAGGCTTAATGGGTTAAGGCCTTATGCATAAGGCTTAAGTGTTATACATAAAGGCCTTATACATAGAGGCTTTATGCATAAAACTTTGAGGCTTAAGGATTAAGCCTCTATGCATATAATACTTAAGCATAATATTTAAGCCTTATGCATAGAGACTTAAGCATAAGGCTTAAGTCTCTATGCAAAGGCTTAAGGATTAAGCCTCTATGCATATAATACTTAAGCATAATATTTAAGCCTTATGCATAGAGACTTAAGCATAAGGCTTAAGCCTTATGAATAAGGGCTTGATGCATGAAGCCTTATGTAACATGCATTAGGCTTCATGCATAAGGATTTATTGCATGATGCCTTATGCATAAGCCTATACATAGAGTCCTTATGCATAGAGGCTTTGTGCATAGAGGCCTTATGCCATAAGGCTTAAGCCTTGTACATAAATCCCTTATGCATAGAGGCTTTATGCATAAAGCTTTGATACTTAAGAATTAATCCTATATGCATAAGGCTTAAGCATAATGTTTAAACATTATACATAGAGACTTAATTATATGGGCTTTATGGATAAGGATTATAATAAGATCTTGATGCATGAAGCCTTATGCAACATGCATTCGACTTCATGCATGAAGCCTTTAGGCATAATGACTTATTGCATGATGCCTTATGCATAAAGCCCTTATGAATAAAGGCTTAAGCATTATGCATAATTTTTAAGCCTTATGTATAGAGGCTTAAGCATAAGGGAATTAAGCTTAGTACATAAGCCATATGCTTGAAGCTTAATACATAAGACATATGCATAAGGCTTAATGCATAAGCCATAAGCATGAAGCTTTATGCATAAATCCATATGCATAAAGCTTATTAATATATATATTTTCTTATGCTTGTAGATTATTCTTTACAAAATAAGCTCAACTTTGCAACACATTGGCTACTTATCTTCTTCTCAAGGTAAGAGTACTTGTATTTCATAGCATTAGGGAGCATTTGAGCATAAAAAGGGGCCCTGTAAGGATCCCTAATTTTAATATATATATTTTCTTATGCTTGTAGATTATTCTTTACAAAATAAGCTCAACTTTGCAACACATTGGCTACTTATCTTCTTCTCAAGGTAAGAGTACTTGTATTTCATAGCATTAGGGAGCATTTGAGCATAAAAAGGGGCCCTGTAAGGATCCCTAATTTTAAGGAATTAAGACTAATTTTATTGAGGGTTAAGGAGATAAAGCTCATAATGATGTCTACCTTTGGGGCCTAAAAGTAGGGGATGTGTAGAATTCTTGAACTAGGATTCTCTCTAGGATTCTCTTTCTAGCTATTAAAATCCCCTACTAAAATCACTGATATCCACACTTTCATTCTTATTTACTCCATTTTAATAGTCATACTTGAAATTCGCCCCACATTCCATTTCTTTCAATCATTACCAACCTCTGCAATAAGATTCTCTCTCTCTCTCTCTCTCTCTCTCTCTCTGTCTCTCTGTGTCTCTCTGTGTCTCTCTCCCTTTTTTCCAAGCTCTCTTCTCCTATTGCGAATGCAATAGGAGAAGAGCTCTCTCTCTCTCTCTCTCTCTCTCTCTCTCTCTCTCTCTCTCTCTCTCTCTCCCTTTTTCCCAAACTCTCTTCTCCTATTATGAATGCAATAGGACAGCCCTGAGTCTATCTCCCTCTCTCGATTTGTGGATTTACATACACATACTTTATTAGAATCACCCACACAACGTATTGAGCAAAGTTTACTTGTTCTTTCTCTCCCTCTTCACAATAGAATAGCCGAATACAATAGGACATCCCTGACTCACTTCAGATTAGTCTCTTCCATTTTGGTTCTGAAATTTTTTCTTGATTCAACAAGAGTGCGGAAGGTGGACTTGCATATTCGCATATTGAATGAATATGCACCAATCAAGAAAGAGCATCTGAATGCACATGAGAAGCATGACAACAGGGTCAGACTAATGTGGATCTTTGGATTGATGGATATTTATATCCTAATGATCCTTCTTCGCATTGTCCTCCACCCTTCACTGATCTCCCTTCATTTATTCAGTTTGTTGGAAAGGGTGAGAATGGGTTTCTTGGATATTGTATAAGGTTAAGCATGAGCGATGCCTGGAGAGTCCAATTCCTCCACTCACAAAGAGACAAAGAGAAAGAGGCTCGCGTTATGAAGCTACAAGATACAATCTCTCGCATGAGAAGCACCCCTGTGGGAGCGAGAGTGAAAGAGGACAATCAATAACATGCAAAAACTTGTAGTTCGTGGTGGTGTTCGCAAGCAAAGAATCCATGCAGCAAGGTTTGTTTTTTCTTTTTTTTTTATTAAGGAATTTTTGGTTGTTGTGGTTGTTATAAGAAATAGATTAAGCTTTTTTGGGTAATCTTTATTGGTTTTGATAGAAACTTTTCGAAAGAAGCATGTGGTGATAATGGTCCTCAAGATTTTGGAGAAATATCACGTAGTTGTGTGAGGAGGCATGACATTCTTTGTATTATTCGAGACCCATGCCACAAGAAGATACGACAGGTACTCGCAAATGAGATAATGGATGACATTACCAATCTTCTAAGCATTGAGGAGGTTCAAAATGCATGCGATGAGCCGGGCATTAGCACAAAAGGATATTAAGCCGTCCATGCTAAAAGATACACTCCACAAACAAGGCATCACAAAAGGAATATTTTTCCAGTCCCCATAAAGATAAGATTAGCAAAGAGGACATGCAATGATGTGCAACACAAAATTGGAGAGTACTATTGCATCAATGATACATTAACCATTGGAGCTTGGGGAAAAAAAGGAAGCACAAATGGTAAGATTATGTATCCCTACAATGAGTTCAACAACATATTTGTTGGTCTACAATGTCTTCAAAGAGCTATGATCTTATTCTATGGACTGCCTAAACAATGTAAGTAATTTTTTACATTCTTTGCGAACTAATAAAAAAATCTTTCAAGTACTAAAACTTATCTACTTTTGTTTGTTATGCAAGGTGACAAGGTAAGTTTTGTGTTGAAAGTGGATGAGTGTCAAATTGTAAAAGGAAAGAGGTTAGAACGAATGAGTATCACACTTATGAATGAGGCAATGGCATATGCAAAGAGTGAGATCAACATGACTGAGGAGACACATGAAGTGTTGGCTTGGATGTTTGATAGGATACCATGGATTACCAATGTCATTAAAGCACAGATTTAAGGAAAAAAAATAGAAGTGGAGGGTAAGGGAACTTATACAATAGATTGGCATTTAGGAGGTGACTTAAAGATAATAAAGTTCCTTCTTGGGTGTCCACAAGGTGCTAACACCCCAAATCCTTGTCCATTGTGCATGAGAATGGTGAGAGAATAGAAACAGAAGGTAGGAAGGAAGAGGAAGATAGATAATCAAGATGATGAGAATGACACAGTGGATGATAATGCTGGCAATTGGGTTGGTGGTGTCTTGTCAGCTAACATGCTAGCTGAGCCAAACAAATCCTGTAATTCCATTCGAACTCAAGAATGTCCACTTTTGTACTTTTCATGCATTCATGCATGTGTTTGATTGTTTGCTCAGGTGTCACATTGATTATGCATGCAAGGCAAGGCAAGGAAAGACATGAAGCTCTTCAAAAAGTAGAGAAACTACTGAACTCAATTGGATGCCATGGCGGCAATGTGTAGATTACTATTAACAAGAAGACCTCTGGAATTAATCATGAAATGGCCCAATAGGTGTCAATGAGTGGATATAAGGCAAGACATTTTCTAGAGAGGCCAGAAAAAGTAAAGAACTCAAAGTCTTAGGACTTGTGGTGGAAGGATTTGTGTAAATGCACAACATTTGACTGCACCAACCCAAGCCTTGTAGTTCTACATGAGAAAGTTTGGTCAGACTTCAATAAGATGGTTAAATTAATGAGAAAAAGCAGGATGACTATAGCGGAGCACCAAAAATTTCTAGAAGAGCTTCAAAATTTTACAAAAGCCATGGTCGATACATGGGGTAGTACAAACATTACGCATTACATGGGGTCATACAAACATTATGCATTACATGGTAAATGAGTTTCTTTCTACTCATCAATTTGAAATGATTATACGATATAAAGTATAGCTTCTGAATTGGTCGTGTTTTCTTTTGCAGCACATTTTGTATGCACATGTATGATGCATACTTCATGAATAAATATGGGTTTCTTGACATGTGGAGCACGCAAGGAATGGAAAAATCTCACTACCGAGCTAGAGGAGTATATTTCAAAAATACCCGACATGGAGGAGGAAAGACTCGTATAAATTACCTCAAAGAAATGTTCAATTGGTTCTACAGATATACTTTTGGGCGAAAACTATCAATGGAAAAGACTTGTACGAGTGATTTAGTAAAGGCAGCATGAAATCAAGCCAAAATGAGGAAATCACTAAAGTGGAAAGCCAGAACAGGACCAACACGTCATGCGGCATGGAGATCATCAAGAAGACGAGAAGGAAGAATTTGGATATAGTGTAACAAAAT
The DNA here is from genome assembly GCF_041138505.1 of Cibotium barometz. Lineage (NCBI taxonomy): Eukaryota > Viridiplantae > Streptophyta > Polypodiopsida > Cyatheales > Cibotiaceae > Cibotium > Cibotium barometz. Next base: position 146,730 of record NC_141048.1, on the reverse strand, counting down.
TTTGTATGAGAAATTCATAACATTTTGAAGTGTTGTAAACACTTTTGCTTAATACAAACTTGTAATTAAAATTATTCGTATCATTTCATAAAAGATATAACAAAATATTTACAATGACAAGATAATTAACTGCTCTTGAGTCTCTTCTATACTTGCTCTTCCTCTTCACTAGGCATTTTTCCTCTATAATGCAAAAACTTCTTGCGATTATAACCCTTCAGTGCATTTACATCTTCTAGTTTAGCACCTAGAGCATAACTAGCATAACAGAGGAAGTATCTGGTTTTGGAAGGCCAAAATCTTGTATCGTATCCAAAGATACAAATAGCAACACACTTTTCTATCAGCATGACCTTATGTGTATTGTAAAGAATAAAGGAATAGCCCGTATATCTAGATAGTACCTTGAGTGTGAGAAGTGGAATTTCAGCATCACTAGAATATTTTTTGTGGTAGACAATAAATATTTCTTTGTCAATAGATGGGATGTAGTGTGCAAGATCTTGGCCAACTCTTGCACGGGCAGCACCTCCACGTCCAAGGAAACCATTGGCATCATCAAGCTCAATCTGCCACCAATAAACAAAGAATAAGCTTTCACATAAATTCAGTCAATACCAAAACATAAATTAACTCACTCAAGAATAGATAAATTACCTTCTGGTTCTCATCCTCTTCCAACTTTGATGCATCCCAAAGGTTGATGGAGCCTTCTTCATTTCCTTGATCAAGGGTGGGCAAGGGCTCTCTTCCTATTTTAGTAATTCCTAACTCCTCTTGAAGATTTTAAAATTATAGCTCTGTGGGAAGAGAAGATTCAGTTTCCTTGGCTTTTTCAAAGCACAATAACATGGCCCTAGGGGCTTCAATGAAGTTCTCTGTCACTTCATTGTCCAATTTTAGAAACTCCTCTTTATGTTCATTTTCCACATCCAGTAAATCCATGGCAGCTTCACAACCATCTTCTATAATTGTAAGGCAATAATCCTCCCTTAAATTATAAAGCTTTTGTATGTGGGAGAGAAGAATAAAATTCTTGCCATTAATAGGAGGGCAGCCCCAGGGAGGATGAAGTTTGATTTCAAGTGTTCTCCATGCACAGATGATCCCTCATCAATAACTGTGGATGCCTTAAAATCTGCCACATCAAAACCTATGCTTAGAAGCTTCTCCTCATCACGAGAAACTAGGTCCATAACTTTATCATCAGATTCAATCTTTGTGACAAATGAAGCTTGTGCGACCTTTTAACCCTTTTGAAATTCCAGTTCATCCTTTGTGTATTCCTCTTTGTCATGAAGAAAAAGATAAGCCACAAATCTAAAGTAGTACTCAAGAACTTTGCACTTTTTCTTGTGGAGGGCAGTGTTCAAGACATATCTTTATCCTCTTATTTTTTGAATAGGTTTCCCATATGCCTTTGACATGCCCTTCTTTTCAGATGAGGATAGGGCAAAGCTAGACGTGTGAACTTATTGATGATCCCTCATTTATAATTTCTGTACTAACAAATTTACTATATGCCTCCCACTCTTTCCCTAACATGGAGCTTGCCATGTCCTTAACAATTTGTTCTAAATTAAAGGGCACATTGAATATAGACTCAACATCTGGAAGACGCTCATCGTGCCCAGTTCTCCTTAATAAATCAAATAGGTCTTCATTAGCACTAGACTCATCTTTTACCTCTTCAAGTGTCTCTACATCTTCCAAATGATCATAGGAGTGAACCACTTGAACCACCTGCTCCATGCTGGTCACAGTGCGATGACAAATAACTAATAAGAAGCGGAATTGTCTATCGCATGGTGAACTACAGACGTGAGGGAAGCCAATCCACGGCACGAGGACAAAGAAACGACTATAAAACAAACCCTCTTATAGCACGGTGAACCAAAACTATAAAGTGCATGTGGAAGGGGCAAAGAAGGATAGAAATTAAAAAGAAATTATTTTAAATAAGGCACAGATATATATAGATCTTATTAGGGATGACGTTATACATGTACGACAAAAGTAAAGGGCTGACATCAACAAATTGTGCCGTTCTGTCACGTGTAGGGCTGACATCACCACAGGAGTGCCATGTGTAGGACTGACATCATCACCAGAGTGACACGTTGTAGGGCTTACATCACCCTTGCAATGATGACATCATATTCTATAAAATGGATAAAATATTTAATTTTTTTTTTCGGGCACGAAAGTTTTATCGGGTACCATTCCATAATCTCCATCTACGGCACGAATACTACCATTTAGTATGCTTTTCGCACCGTGGATAGTGTCCTCCCTGGACGGCGCAAATAGCTTTGTCCAGTAGGGTCCAATCACGTTTTACACCATGGATAGTGTCCTCCCTTGAAAGCGACTAGTCTCTCGCTCTGAACGCCTTCTTGCCCTCCTCCCATGGTGTGAGTAGACACATCTGACATGCTCCACAACCTTCTATCGCATCGTGTATGCCTTCTTGCCCTCCTCCCACCATGGCACAAGTAGGCACTGATGATAAACGTGGTGCTCATGATAGATCAAGTGTGTGGAGGAGAGGGACTCACAAAATACAAGAAAGAACTCTTGCTTATTAAGTTGCTTATACATACAACTAGGCTTTGCTCTCATGCAAAATGCCTCATGGCCTCACCTTTAAATAGGTGAACAAGTGGACCTCAAGTCCATTCACACTCACACCCTTCTCTCACCCTTCTACTCAACCTTAGTCTCTTAATACCCCCCCTCAATACCAACTATGGACGGATGGAATAGGTGGTATTGGACATAAGATGCCTTTATAACATTAGGCGTACAAGGCTTGGAATATAGGTGTGGTTATCTAGGATTTACAAAAGTGTTCCTAGAGCCTTAGAGGCTAATACATTGTTGCCATCTAAGTCTTTAATTTGTTGTCGATGAAGATGTACACCTCAATGATGGTGCACCCCACTCTTTGTGTTTGCTTGGCTTCTTGTAGATGACATGCTTGAGACATCCATGCCATTGCTTCCACCATATGCTTTCCACCTTGACCATTCTCACACAATGATCATGACAAGGCTGCCACCCTTGCTTAAGTGGTTTGCTTTTAGATGGTCCTCCAACATTCTTTATGCTTCCTTGAATACCATATCTCCTCCATGAGTAATGAGGTAGATTTAAATGGGGAAGGGAAAGGGAGGGTCTTACCACTTGCCTTATGCATTGGTCAAGGGCAGTGTCTACTCCACAATTACAATAGCTTTTATGCATGTTAGTTAAATGATACCCTTTAGGGTTTGAAGTTACAAGCTTAATGAGTAATTGGTTGAGGTAAATACTCAAACAAATAGGTTTTATCATCTTTGGCTCAAGAAGGAGAGGACATGGCTCATAGTGTTGCCAATGCCTCTTACAAAAGTAATGCCAAAAAATGTTTAAAATCATGACAACCAACAAGGTAGAGCATTTAGGGATTCTATGCTCAACCTTACATCTCATCTTATATGATGAAAAATCAGAATATGCAGCGGAATGAAATGCCTTGGGCTTGGGAAAACGAGAGCATACGGCTTATGGCTTGCCTATGCCTCTTACAAACAAGGGCCTCAAGGGTAACACACATAAACATTGAAGATGAGCACTTAATGTACATGTGCCCAACTTTAAGAACACTCAAAAATCTGAGTTTTATGATAAAAAACCAGAATTCTTCAACCTCTTTAGCTTATGAGGTGAAGACAATTGGTCCATGGTTGCACCATTGCTCTTTGAAAGAAGCGGTTGTTGATGAAGGCTTGAAATGTAGCACTTATGGTGTGTGCCCGGCCTCCATGTTGATTAAGAAGAGCCTCCGTAATGTAGATGACCTCCTCCTTTGATGATTAAGACCACCTTAGTGTTTAGCAACACTTTAGTTGATGATTAATATCACCATTTGTGTGTATAAAACACAATTAGTACTAAAAAGCACATTTTTAATGTCAAATGACACTTATTTTGGTGATTAACTCACCATTAGTGTTCAATAACACTATGAGTGTTTAAAAACACTTTAAGATAACCTCTCTTTGCTGGATTAAGAGAGTGATTAGTGTTAAACAACACAATTAGTGCTTAGAAGCACACTTTAATCACTTTGAAAGCTTAAAACTTGATGTCGGTGTTGAAGATTGACGGGTATGAGGTTTATGGCTACCTCATGTAAATGGAAAACACTTCAAAATCAAGATTAGGACCAGCAATACTAATGCACTCTCACACTTGAGTGATTAGTGGAAGGGAGAGATGATTAGAGAGAACAAAACCCAAAAAACTCAAGCTTTAATGGAAGCTTGAGGAAAAGGAAGAAAGAGGCGCCTGGTTTTTTGATGATTCCCGGCGCATTCGTGGATGGTTGGATCTCTAGTCAGAGCTGTAGGGTCTCCACACAATGGGCTATCAAAGCCCTAAAGAGGCTTGCCTTATTGTGGTCTACAGCCAAGCAATGGCTGTACGACCAGCGCAGCAGGCAGAAAACGACGCCGGCTCATTCTACAGACAATGCCGCGCCAGCGCTTCAGTTCGTCGGCAGCTCCTCTTCATCTTTTATGAAGAAATCGGGAAGAGATGTGCCCTCTACAAGCTTGTGGAAGGCCTCCAATGGCTGTAGGTTGAGCTCCACACAAAGGAGATGAGCAAAAAGTGGATAATTTTGACCTATTCTCTACACCACAAAGTTTGAACTCACCTAGGCTCTGATACCATGATGATAAACGTGGTGCTCATGATAGATCAAGTGTGTGGAGGAGAGGGACTCACAAAATACAAGAAAGAACTCTTGCTTATTAAGTTGCTTATACATACAACTAGGCTTTGCTCTCATGCAAAATGCCTCATGGCCTCACCTTTAAATAGGTGAACAAGTGGACCTCAAGTCCATTCACACTCACACCCTTCTCTCACCCTTCTACTCAACCTTAGTCTCTTAATAGGCACATCTAACACGCTCTGATCTCTCCTATCACATCATAGCTTCCTCGCATTATGGTTCATACAAAGCAGACTGTGAGGATGGTTTACCTAGATCCCTCTCTTTCTAAAAGATTCAGTGCCAGAGCAAGAGCCAGAGGCAACCACTTTAAAGAAACCATTAGAGAAGAAACAAGTAGAGGGTGGAACTAATTTATCCAAGGCAAGAACTTTTCTCCTGAGAAAAGAAATTGTTTGCTGAGATTAGGCAAGCACAGGAGGCTACACATTTGCTCATCCCTACGGCACCATTCCTTAGAATTGTAAGAACAGTAAGTGACAGTATCAAAGGGCAAGTGCATTATAGATGGTAGTGTAGTGCCTCTGGCATGTCTTCAAGAAGCTTGGGAAGACTTTCTTATAGACTTCATGAATGATAGCTTCATATGTGCTGCCCATGCAAGAAGAGTCACTTTGATGGACAAAGACATGACACTTGTTAGGGTGAGGTACAGGTTTGATAAATCTCTTCATCCTTTACCAACAATGAGGGATAGGAAAGCCTTTGAGATCCTTGCAATTCCCCCAGAATTGAAAAGGAAATCAAAGGCAGATGATATTAAAGTTGAAGAAGTTACTTCCCCTCCCAAGAAGAATAAGAAAAGAACGTTGGTTAAGAAATCTAAGCCACATGATAAGAGTTCTGAGGAGAAGGAGGAGGAAGAGGAGGTGAAGGAAAAGGATCATAGAGGATCAAGTGGCTGACATCTTCACGAAGGCATTGGGCATAGAGAAGCTTCACAAGTTCAAGAGCTTACTTGGAGTGCAGTGTGTGGAGTTGAGCTCGAGGGGGAGTGTTGAGATATCGAGCTCAACTAGTGCTACGAGGGCGGACATTGATGAATCACCTGGGTGATAGCTTCTGCAACTACACCACTGGCATGGTTGGTGAGATTATGGGTGATATGCGGCCAGTGGGATGACAGGTTGTGTGACAGCCATTTTGGATTACTAGAGATTGGCATAGTCATAGCACCAGCTCATTAATCGGGTTCATATTATGGACCGACCCTTGTATGTTGTAGTAGTTGAGTACTAACCCATATAGTTTGTAATATTATCTTTATGTTATGTTGGTTGAGTAGAGAAGAAGAAGATAGAAGAAAATTCAGCTATCCATCTCTCTCTTGTGTCTTGGTCTCTCTTGTGTGTGTGTGTTTTCTTGCTAGGGTTTGAAGCTCTCCCTCTCCCCCACATTCTCTTTAGGAAAAGGACGAAGTCTAGGAAGGGAGGGAGCAATTCCTCAAAGACCCAAGGGTGGATCCACCAATTGACCTTAATACAGCCACAAGGATGGATCTGTTAAATACGGCTGTAGAAATGGGCCGAGAAATGGTCAGGGAACTAGGCACCGCTCTAGAATACCGACCCTCCTAGATGAAGCCACATATCATTTCCAAAATTGTCCAAAAATTCTATAGGGACGGAGACCCTGTCAACATGTAGAGATTTTTAAATCCACATGCAAAACCTGTGGACCTGTCAGTGATGTGACAATGATTCATGCTTTCTCACTGACCTTGGAAGGGAAAGCGCATCAGTGGTTCCGAACCCTCAAACCCGAGGATAAGGTTAACTTAACATGACTCAAGAATGTGTTTGTGTCCATCATTTCCAGAAGTGGTGACCGATGGAGCTCGATGGCACAGTTGCACAATATCAAACAAAAGGAAATGGAGTCAATAAGAGACTATGTGTCTCAACTTAAGCACTTAAATTCAAGGTGCAAACTACGGGAGAGGTTAACTGACAATCAGTTATTGCCTTGATTTCAGAGAGGGGTTAGAGACCACAAGATGCATGATTATCTGGTACTAACCTGACCAAACACTCTAGATGCATGTTGCAAACTGGAAATTGAATATGAAGATAATATGCTAGAATTGCCATAATCGGAAGATGTCAGAATATCTTCAGCAACTTACGACTTCTCGTGTCTCCAAGAAATTGGAACTCGGAGCAAGTAAGTCGAAAACATGACTATGTATGAGCTAAGTAACACAATACTAGAGAAATTTAAGATAAAGGAGGGAAGAGAAACATTTGGGCATGGGCATAACTATCTTTACCCCCACAAGGAATTGGTGTGGTGCTCTGTGTGCAGACTGAATCACACTACCACCGAATGTCCGCAATTAAGAGCAAGGCCGTTACTCTATTGTGCACAATGTGTAAAATTATGAAATCATGACACTTCAATGTGAAGATATCCAAGATTCCAAATTGTTGCACAGCTACCAGCACGTAGAGCTTGATTGGCTTTACCAGCACCACCTAGACATATCATTACTACTACAGGACAACCCAACTCTTCCTATTCACCTAGGGGGATGTTTCGGGTACAAGACACTTCACCTCTACCACCACCAGTTCTACCACCACAACTACCACATGCTAAAATCAACCAAGTATTGATTGAAGAGCCATCAGAAGATGTTGATATGGTACGTGAAGTAGAAGCTAGCAGAGAGTACTATGAAGAAGCTACGGAGGTCACGCCTGAATTCTATGTCCTACAGAATAACATGCCAGTACCTCTATTTCAAACCACGGTATAGTGGACGGGCAAGGACATGAACTTGAACATGAGGAGAGGACCACTACCATGTCTGGCTCCTATGGAGGGCCGCATCGAATTGCTGATTGCCCAAACAAGAATATGGTTCATACACACCAACCCTAACAAGTGACAGCTAGGTCCAATGACATGCTAGTACTCACTTGTACTAAATGTGGTATTGATCATTTGATGAAGGATTGTTCATATTGCGCAAGTGGTTTGACTTCCACTGCTAATCAGACCACCATCTGAACCATTAGTGTGCAGCCTAGAAATATCACACCACTCAATGTCCTAACATGAGACCAAGCCCAATTAGGGGACATGGGGAAGAATCGAGCAGATACAACCATTTCCAGAACTGGCCGCATTTCCAAAACTGGCCGCAGAGAAGAGTGAAGAAAGTGGGTAAGGGTGACACAAGGGTCGCAATCCAAGATGGGTCCAAAGAAGATAGGATCGACACCGGGCCACCCATTCAATAGAAGAAGGAGATTAAAGGATCGACCACAAAGACCCAGACCTAGAGGAGCAAAGAGAGAGACCCTCAACTACGAAAGGAGTTGGTGAGTACCCCAATGCCGATGAGGAGATAAGAAAGCTTGAAGATGCCAAGGCCTTAGTACAAGAATGTCAATGGCTTCATGAATCCAAGCTAAGGGCTAATCGGGTCAGGGATACAACTTATCCACAAAGCGAGTCCACAAAGGGAAAGGGAATTGGATATACCTACTCCTATTCTCGAAGTAACAGAAGAGGGATCTCAAGCAATTATGATGTCTAGAATGTTTGAGGAAAATGCGCTGGGTGAGTCCATCCATTTCTTCCCTATGGATGAATACGAGACACACACCTGGTTGGAACCCTCAATCACCAGACAACCTAGAGATATCAAAAGTCTCATGGTTGTACTATCCATGCTCATACAAATGCCATTGGGCAGTTCACCAACCCTATGGACAGACATGAAGAAATGGGTAGAAGGTGGACTAAATCCAGCCCCGATACTATAGAGAAGGTTTTGCCACCTCTGGCAAAAAGATCCTTAAGACACACAAAGAAAACCTAAGTCGTCAAGATACCAGTTAATCAATTAGCACGTTATTACAAAAGAGACGACCCAAATGCTAAAATCCCAATTCATCATGGCGAATACCAGGCACTGTCTATCTTGGATGGTGGGGCAAGGTTAGCATCATCACAAAGTATTGCTGGGAGAACTGGGAAAAACCCAATCTAATCGTTAAAATGGCAGACGGAACATCTTCAAGGCCCATTGGTCTTCTAGAGAATGTGAAACTCAAACTCTTTACGTTTTTCTACCATCATACATTTGTGGTAATTGTTAGACCCCCCTCCGGGGGGGCGCCGAGACCGGCAGAAGCAGCATCGGCCTCCGCGCGGGGCGAGGATCCACACTCGAGGCCTCGCTCGCGGATGTCCGGATGAGAGACTAAGCCCGACGGTTCCTCCGAAACCAAGCCCAGAAAAACTCCCCTCGCCTGGAAGGCACGGGCGATTCCGCCATGGGGAAAATCTTCTAACGGGAGAATTATCCTAACGAGTCAAAGTCATCACTATTTTTAATTGATTTGACCGAACGTGAAGTCACATGGTCAGATCAAGAAGAGACTTGCACTTGGTCCATAGAATCACTGCCTTTTTCCTCCTTTAACAAGGCATAGCCCCGTTGATCCCTTCCCACAGAACAAGGTCTTCTCAGGACTTAATCTGACTAATGTAACTAATCGCATCTTAGTTGTTTTGCAGAAATCTAGCCTATCTAGCCTCCAACCGGCCCATGGGTTAGCCAACCACCCATAGCCAACCACCCAACCATTGTATTGGTGGGATTCCTTTATAAATATTTGGTTGTGTTTTTGCCCGAGTACTGAAGAAAAGAGTTCTCTGGCCCCCAAGCCGACGGTTCATGCAAAAATTAAGGTAGGCATACCACCTACACACCCAATATGAAATTGTCATTTATAAGAGATTCGGCTGGCTTTAAAACAATCCTTCAATAGAAATCATAATAGTACTGATCATCATCCTCCAAAATTCTGAGTCCATTGTATTACAAAATGTGTCCTTTGGACTCTCCGTTGAAGACCAGTTGGCCAACCAATGTGATCCAGTATCAAAATTTGATTCACAAAAATCTTTCCTTTTAATCCATCTGAATCTTCCTTGATGCACGTATGGGTTTCCTAGCAACTCCGAGCCCGTGCATCGCCTGGTCAGAAACCTCTAGGATTCTCCTTAGGTGTCCTAGCACTTCACTCAGGGACTGCTTCGTCGGTCCTCGCCCATCGTACGGAAGCACACTATTTTAACCGTACCGAGGCTGGTCAAGATCTCGGCAAGCTTTGCCACGAGCGACGTCCCTCGACGACTCCCCGCGAGCTATTGCAACGAGCCTCCTCTTAATAAAACACATGCCAAACACTTCCTCCAGCATTTTGGCGTAAAATAGCCCTTTAAATGAAAAACAGAGGTTCCAATGCAAGTAAAATTCCTAGTTTAAGATTGGTTCCACAAAACCTCTTTTTCCATAATTCCCAATTTCATAAAATGAGAATCCTTGATCTCTCATCAAGGTAATCTACCCATCATTTGACTGATTGTCCAACTAGATTCTTGGTGAGTTTGGTCAAAGGAAAACTAGTTTAGTTCAACGGTAGTCTATTCGTTCTATTTAGGAACTGGAATTGGTCACAAAGTTTTACTTGATTCAGATCAAGAAATGGACAAGTAGGTTTACTATCCGTCCCTCTCGTAGTCTAATCAAATTCATTCGGTTTAGTTCTAAAACAAGGATTCCCTTCAGATAAACATCTATTTTTGGGTAAATACCAATTTAGTGATTTAACCAAATAAAATATCTAAAGATATTCTTTCTACCACTTAATTTCTCGACCTTAATTCCCTAGGTAGAATTATGGTGGAAATTCTTCTTTTGACACTAAAAATTAATTCGAATCCTTCTTTTCTTGAATATCATAAAAATTCTTCTTTTAACTAAATACCAATATCTATTTTTTTTTATAAACTTGAAATACCTCCTTTTCCCATTTAATAAATGCAATGTTATGGGAATTCCTCTTTTATCAAAGTTTAAATCTATCTAAATTTTCTTTTTAAATTAAATAAAAATATTCAATATACCAAGAATTCTCCTTTTCCATTTAAATGGTTGAATTCCAATTATGATGGGAATTCCTCTTTCATCATTTAAATTTATACATGCATAGAATAATTTAAACTAAAATTTTTGTTAAAAATTACATAAAAATATCCATTAATCCTAATATGACAAGAATTCCACTTTTTCCATTTAAATGATTGAATTCCAAATATGGTGGGAATTCGTCTTTCATCATTTAAATTTATTCATGCAAAAAAATAAATTTAACTAAATTTTCTCTAAAAAATTAAATAAAAATATCCATTAATTCCATTATACTAGAAATTCCACTTTTCTCATTTAAATGATTGAATTCTAAATATGGTGGGAATTCCTCTTTCATCATTTAAATTTATTTATGCATTAAAAATAAATTTAACCAAAATTCTTCTTTAATTTTAAATAAAATATCCATTATTTTGATATTCCAATTTTTCTCTTTCTCCATTGGAATACATGGATCTCCATTATCATGGGAATTCCTCTTTTATCATAAAAATGAAATTACTAGAAATTTCTCTTTTTCTCTAATTAATTATTCATGCATAAACATTAAAATTTAATTTTCCATGAATATGATGAGAATTACTCATTTAAACTAGGATGACTAATCCTAGAATATGGTAGGAAGTCCTCTTTTCACATTATGCATGATTTTGAAAAGCATAAGGTTTAGTTATAGAATATGATAGAATAACTATCATTTAGACTAATATCTAATTTATGGACTTAATCTCCCTAAGTTTATCATAATTTAAGTAACATAAAAGCATTAAAAAGCCATTTCTTTGGCCTCTAATTTGACTAGCGTAGAGTTTACTTTTAGAATTAAGAATTGCTCCATGGGAAGCATCATTTGAATATAGAATTGGTCATAGGAATGACCATTCTTTGGGGGGGAGAGAGATATGCTTTAAAAATATTTTAATTTAAGCATAAATGTAAACTTTATGTGATTAATCATTAAAAGTCATTAGAGAGCTTCATATGCATTGAAGAACCATTCAATTGAATACTTCTCAAGCTTGAGAGGGGTTGAGTGGTTAGTATGTTAAGGAAATCTCCAAAGAAGGTTGAAGAGAGAGAGAAGCTCCAATATCTCCAAATTGTAGAGGATTTTTCGAGGATAATAGAAAATATGCTTATTTTAGAGTAATACTAGCATGGTCTAGTTCACAAATGAGAATAAAAAATAATGAGGGTCTATTTATAGGTGAGGGAGGCCACTAACTGAGTCCAACTAAGTTCTAAAATTTTCCAGCTTCAGTTTGGCTGAATTTGGATAAGATTTGGACCAGTTTGGCTCCCTTTTTGATTTGGTTTGATCCAGGAGAGAGGAGAGATAAAAATATCTTAATATTTTTGAGTTTAAAACTCCTTCACATGTGTGAAATAGGTGCCTCCTTGAAGGCTCCCCCTTTCCTTACCAAGGTGTCAAATTTGTATAATTACTCCAAAATATCTTATTTTTTAGTAATATTTCATAATTTTTAAGTAATAAATCTTGTACTCACTCAACTCTTCATCTTATGTGGGCATTTACTCATTTTTGGGTATTTTCTTTTATTCATTAGATTTATCTCATCCCAACACTTGGATTAATCTTATTGGTCCATAGGAACCTTAATTGGACCATAATTAAAAAAATTTAAGAAAATCTTGACCCTTAGGCTAAGGTCTTTTAAATCATTTTTAATTGATTTCTAATGCACCTTGGAAAATTTATTTTGATTTTCTATTTCAGAAAAATAAATTTTTGATATTTGTAGAATTTATATATCTAAAAATATCTCAATATTGAATTACCACTCTCTAGAATTTTTCATCTCACTAGACAAAAACAAGGAAAAATAATATTTTCTTGTATTAAGAAATAGGAAATGAATACAGGGGATTGAAGTAAAGGCTAATTCATTATTCAAGCTGAGGAGGAGTCTTATAGTAGTAACGGACTTCCTGCACCAACCTGATTAATATGACATAATATTGGGGAGACCCTCCATGAGGGAATCCTAATTGATGCATGATTGGGCATTAGATCATGTGTATGTGTGTAGGGATTCACAAATTTTAAAGATAGATCTGAGAACATGGAAAGCACATGTTCAATAATGATTTGGTCACAACGGAGTGGACCGCATCTATATAAATATGCCAAACTACAGTGGAAAATTCCAGGGAAGAAGAGGAAATGGAAATGTATGCGTCACTTCCTCCTCCAGACTTCAGTGAAAATTGGATGCATGTGCTAGCTACCATAGATGTGATGAAATCCAAGGGAACCTAGTATGTGGAATCTGGAAATGTCCCTACGACCTCTGTCTATATGGTTAAGTGGCAAACCATTGATGAAGAATTAGAAGAGGAAGCCTCTAGCATAGAAGGGACTGGAACACAAGGTCGTACCAACGCTCAACGCCTCAGAAGATGAAAAAATAGAAATGATATATTGCCCGACGAAATGCCCTATTATGAAGAAAACCCACGAATGCCCAATGGGTGAGATAACTCGAAGCCACTAAGGTACACGATGCATTTTCTAAAGATTGGGGTGAGGAGTTGAGTAAGATATCACTAGAAGGAAGACATAAGAAGATAATCACCCTTCAAGATATCACTAGAAGGAAGACATAAGAAGATAATCACCCTTCAAGATCCAGAAACACCTAAGCTTACAAAAGCTGGGCATTGAAAACGGAATAAAGCTTTGGGCAGAACTTGAACGTGAGGCTAGAAAAGTCATGGCTAAAATAAAAAGTGAGAATGAGGATAAACCAAACTTGCTCTCAGTGCTAGACCACTTCAAAACCTACACTGTATGTGACGAATGGAAAGTGGTTCGACTGACAGCAACAAGGGTTAAGAAGGATGGGCTATCCACATCATACAATAGCTCAGCAGAAGTCAAGGAAGTTGAGCCAGACCCATATACATTGTTAAGAACTTGACTTCGGCTGAAAAAGATGAGCTCGTTGCCCTCCTTAAGGAATTTAAGGACTATTTTGCTTGGAATTACAAGGAGATGAAGGGTGTACCACCTGAGGTAGTGCAGCATACGATTCCAATTATGAAAGGATCAAGACCAACCATGCAAAAACCATACCAGATGAATCCTAAGTATGCGGCAATTGTAAAGGAGGAAATAGACAAGCTCATTGTTGGCGGATTTCATCTAAGAGATAGAAAACACGGATTGGTTGTCACACCAATCATAATAGTGCCAAAAAAGAATGGAAAACTTAGGGTATGTGTCATCTTAAAAAGGTCAAATGCAGCTCTCAAGGGGTGCACTACTAGAAAACCCCAGGTATCATGTGCATTCAAGAGGTATTTTAAAAACCCCTTAACTAGAATCCCCCCCCAATAAAATAGCCCCTCTTTACTTATGAACTAAATGATTTTTTTCTAAAATTGAATTAAAAAACCCCTCCTGTTAATGTAATTGTGTTACTTTTTCTCAATGTATCTAAATAAAAAACCCCTCTTGTTGAACTCACGTGGTACACTAACATTTTTTGAGTTGAACCCCTCGATGCAGCTACTAGGAAAGACCATTATCCATTACCCTATATGGAACATGTTTTGGAGAGAGTGGCTGGTGAAGAAGCTTACAGCTTCTTGGATGGATTCTCCGACTACAATTACGTGTCCATAGCACCAGAAGACCAGCATAAGACATCTTTCAATACAATATGGGGGAAATTTGTATACAAGCTTATGCCCTTTGGTCTCAGCAATGCCCCAACAACATTCCAACGATTGATGTGCACAAAGACTACTCGTAGAAGTGGTTGGAGGTATTCATTGATGATCTGTGTGCACACTCTCAATGGGCGGACCATCTGGCTTGCTTAAGGAAGGTGTTTGAGTGATGTCGATTATATCGTATATCCCTGAACCCTTTAAAGTGTCAATTTTGGGTCAAACATGGTGTGATATTGGGACACACTGTCTCAAAGAACGGTATATCCATGGATGATAGCAAGGTCAAGTTGATATTGGAACTGCCACCACCCACTAATTATAAAGGTGTGTAAAGATTTATGGGCCACGTGGGGTATTGCCGTCGCTTCATAATTTTCTATGCTGAAATCGCCAGGCCATTGTACAAGCTACTCATTGTCTTTAAATGGATTGCGAAACGCCAAGATTCATATGATTGACTGAAGCAGGTATTGGCTAGCGCACCAATTCTACAACCCCCCAATGGGGACCTCATATTTCATGTGCATATTGATGCATCAAACTTTGCTATTGGCATACTAGCCCAGCCTGGTGAGTTCAAATTGGACTATCCATTCTGCTTTGCTAGTTGTCAATTAAATGATGTAGAGGTGAACTACACCACCATAGAGAGAAGGATTGAGCATGGTTTACGCTGTCAAAAAGTATCCACATTACCTATTTGCCAACAAATTCGTATTCTTCATGGACCATCAAGCCTTATTGTACTTATAGTGAATAAGACTTGCACCATGGGAAGAATCACACGATGGTTGCTATTATTGTTGGATTGACTTTACAATTACAGTAAGAAAAGGGACAATGTAGCATGTGTTTGCTGATCATATGTCAAGAATTCCAAATGGGGAACCAACAATTGGTGTCAAAGATGATCTCCCTGATGCTTGTTTGTTTAAACTGGACGTGGTACCCGAATGGAGTGAGGAAATATTTGATTATCTAGCTCATGGTTTTCCACAAGAAATATCCTTGAACAATGATAAAATGTGGCAGCTTATCAAGCTTGCTGCAACTTATCAATTGATTGTGGGAGAACTATATAAGCTAGGTAAAGATAATGTGCTAAGAAGATGTGTGAGAGAAGATGAGTTCGTCACGATATTGGATGAAGCTCATTCAAGGATAGCAGGCGGGCATTTTGCTGGAGAGATCATGGCTTGCAAGGTACTTCAAGTAGGGTTATAGTGGCCTGCATTATTCAGGGACATGATAGACTTTGTCAAAAGGTGCGACGAATGTCAGCATTTTGCTATCCCACAATAAAGGGACAAAATGCCGTTGACCCTTATTATTGTAAGACAATGGGGAGTAGATTTTGTTGGACCTATTAGTCCTGCAACACACCCAGTCTGGAACATTTGAACTAGATTCTACCATGCAACTGCTGGAGTGTTTGCATCCTGTATGTGTCCTATCATAGTGTCTATGACACTAATTGAAAGCCACTACATGACTTTTCTTGCACCTTGATTCCAATCTTGAATGCCTTTAAATCTGCAGGAGTGGCATTCTTCTCAGATAACTCTAGAGGATCCTCATTGTCTCCTTCTATATAATCCCAAAATCCTTTACCCATTAGGAAATTGGTTATTCTAAACTTCTAGGCATGGAAGTTATTCTTATCTGGCTTCTTACTAACAATCTGATTAATTTCGTCAGACATGTTTTCCTGCAGCAATCAAATAACCTGCAAATAGGCAAATTTTGTATGCAACTATAATACGACAGTATCTCCTATAACTGCTGCAGTAACGATACTTTAGCATAGCCTGTGTGTCACCAAATGTGATAAGAGTACCCATACATACACCCAGTATCAACAATACATGTACAAACCTTGTCTGCACTGCTGCACTGGAACAACTTGATTTTGAGCGGAAACAATTCTCTACTAGAACTTTCAGAATACTGCTCAAAATATCATGTAGCGACAAAATGGGGCCTGCTACATGCCCCAAACGTGAGATGTGTAGCTCCCAGAGCTACACTCAGGGGGGTGTTTTACCTAAACTAATAAAGAAAAAGAGATGATGGTGCTCTTACCCGTGTAGTGTCACGCTTCTTTCCTTGCTTGTTCTTGCCTCTTGCTTGCCTCCTTAGCTCTCACACAAACCAGGCTCTGATACCATAAAGAGAATGTGGGTGTAAGATTCCTCCTCAATCAGAATAATGAATAAGCTTTACTTCAATCCCCTGATCATTCCATGTTTCTAAATACAAGAAAATATTATTTTTCCTTGTTTTTGCCTAGTGAGATAAAAATTTCTAGAGTGGTAATTCAATATTGAGATATTTTTGGATATATAAATTCTACAAATATCAAAAATATGTTTCCCTGAAACTGAAAATCAAAATAAATTTTCCAAGGTGCATTAGGAATAAGTTAAAAATGATTTAAAAGACCTTAGCCTAAGGGTCAAGATTTTTTTAAATTTTTAGATTATGGTCCAATTAAGGTTCCTATGGACCAATAAGATTAATCCAAGTGTTGGGATGAGATAAATCCAATGAATAAAAGAAAATACCCAAAAATGAGTAAATGCCCACATAAGATGAAGAGTTGACTGAGTAGATGATTTATTAGTTAAAAATTATGAAATATTACTAAAAAAAATGAGATATTTTGGAGTAATCATACAATTTTGACACCTTGGTAAGGAAAGGGTGAGCCTTCAAGGAGGCGCCTATTTCACACATGTGAATGAGTTTTAAACTCAAAATAGTTAAGATATTTTTATCTCTCCTCTTTCCTGGATCAAACCTTATAAAAAAGAGAGCCAAACTGATCCAAATCTTGTCCAAATTTAGCCAAACTGAAGTTGGAAAATTTTAGAACTTAGTTGGACTCAGTTAGTAACCTCCCTCACCTATAAATAGACCCTCATTCTTTTGTATTATCATCTGTGAACTAGACCATGCTAGTATTACCTTAAAATAAGTATATTTTCTATTATCCCCTAAAAATCCTCTACATTTTGGACAGATTGGAGCTTTTCTCTCTCTTCAACCTTCCTGGGAGCTTTTCTCAACATACTAACCAAGTGATTGGTTTGGGGCCTCTCCTAAGAATAGAGAATCAAGCAAAACAAGAGGTAAGGTATGACTTTATGGTTTTTTCTTAATCTTCTAAATGTTTTTCACTTCTCAACCCCTCTCAAGCTTGAGAAGTATTCAATTGAATGGTTTTTCAATGCAAATGAAGCTCTATAATGAATTTTAATGATTAATCACATAAAGTTTACATTTATGCTTAATTTAGGATGCTTTTTATGTATATATCTCTCTCCCCGAAAGAATGGTCATTCCTATGACTAATTCTCAATTCAAATGATGCTTCTCATGGAGCAATTCCTAATTCTAAAATCAAACTCTATGCTAGTCAAGCTAGAGGCCAAAGAGATGGCTTTTTTATGCTTTAATGTTACATAAATTATGGTAAACTTAGGAACTAAGTCCATAAATTGGATATTGGTCCAAATGATAGTTACTCTATCATAATCCTATTACTAAGTCTTATTCTTTTAGAAAATATTAAAAATTATCAGTAATAGCAGCGGAGCTATGGTAAAATTTTTGAAAATTATCACATAAATCATTTTTATTCATAATGTGAAAAGAGGACTTCCTAACATATTCTAGGATTAGTCATCCTATGTTAAATGAATAATTCTCATCATATCCATGGAAAACTAATTTTTAATGTTTATGTATAAATAGTTAATTAGAGAAAAAGATAAATTTTTTAGTAATTTCATTTTTATGATAAAAGCCATGATAATTTACACCCATGTATTCCAATGGAGAAAGAGAAAATTTGGAATATTAAAATAATGGATATTTTATTTAAAAATTAAAGAAGTATTTTAGATAAATTATTTTATACATGAACACTTAAATGATGAAAGAGGAATTCCCATCATATTTGAAACCCAATCATTTAAATGGAAAAAGTAAAATTCTTGTCATATTAGGATTAATGGATATTTTTATTTAATTTTTAAGAGAAATTTTAGTTAAAATTATTTTATGCATATATAAATTTAAATGATGAAAGGGGAATCCCCATCATATTTGGAATTCAATCATATAGATGGAAAAAGAGGAATTCTTGGTATACTAGGAATATTGAATATTTTTATTAAAGAAAAGAGAAATTTTAGATAAATTTATAAAAGAGGAATTCCCATGACATTTAGAATTCAAGCAGTTAAATATAAAAAGAGGAATTCCCATGATATTTGAGATCTAAGAAATTAAATGGGAAAAAGAGAAATTTGTAGTATAATTAAATTTATGAATATTTATCAAAAGTGAAAATATGGGTAGAATTGATTTTTGTAAATCCCATGAATTCTTTTATTAAAAAAAGGAATATTGGATATAATTCATTTGAGAAATTGAGAAAGAATATGGAAATAATCATCGAGAAAAAAAACCTTTATCTAAGCCAAACAATTGGCAAAAATTTAGAAAAGTTCCATTATCCGTATCGAAGTAGGAAAAGCTACTGAATGGGAATAAGGTGTAAATGGGATGTGATAGGATGTGAATAGATGTGATAAGATGTAAAGGGGATGCGATAAGATGTAAATGGGATGAGATAGGATGTGATAAGATGTAAATGAGATGCGATAGGATGTGAATGGATGTGATAAGATGTAAATGGGATGCGATAGGATGTGAATGGATGTGATAAGATGTAAATGGGATGCGATAGGATGTGAATGGATGTGATAAGATGTGAATGGATGCGATAGGATGTGAATGAATGTGATAAGATGTAAATGGGATGCGATAGGATGTGAATGGATGTGATAAGATGTGAATGGGATGTGATAGGATGTGGTGTAATGAAAATGAATGTGGATGAGATGTGAAGTAAATGGATGTGGATGTGAATGATGAGATGAGAATGAGATGAGAGGATATGTGAAAGGGTGAGATGGGAAGTAAATGGATGTGGATGTGTATGTGAAAGAATGTGATGTGAATATATGTGGATGTGAAGTGATAGATGTGAATGTATGGATAGATGTGGATAGTCATGCATGTGAATGATTGGATAGATATGGATGAATGAGTGCACTACAAGGGATCAAGATACCCGCGCTCCTGGCCGCTAAAAATGACTTGTGGAAAAAAAGTAACGGGCCCGTGTATCAGTGCGTGTATCATTGCGGCCAGAGACATGCGTGTAAAAGCGCGTGTATAGAAACAGTCAGACGCGCTGATACGAGGGCGTATACATGCGTTTTGTTAGTTTAGCTGCACTTAGACACGCTAATACGAGGGTGTATACACGCGTTTTGTCAGTTTAGCTGCGCTTATACACGCGCATTTCACAGAGTATCCGCGTATATACACGCGACTTTTCCAGAGTTGACGCATCTATACACGCGAATAGAGAGCAAAAAAAAAATCCAGAGAGTGCTATTTGGTACCTGAATGCTGTTCCAGCATTCCAGCACCCAATAGCACTCTCTGGATTTTTTTTTTGGGTGCATTGCACCATCCACGAGGAAGATTTAAGACAAGAACAACATGAATGCATACATTGTCAATACACGATTCAAGACAGACATGAATGCAATTCTATCAATTCACGATTCAATATTACTATCAAAATTTTATGTGTACACATATATACAAGGGAGTCCATATGTCAAAGTAGGTAGTGCTCACGTCCACCCTCTGCAGTGGCGGCAGGTGCATCATCAGTGGCAGGATCATCAGCAGGTGTGCAGCAGTAGCTTGTGCCTGTTCAAGTAATATATAGTATATAAGTATATATATATGTAATTCAATAAACCAAAATCATTCGTTTAGAGTTTTGAAGTACCTATCGACCGTATGGTCTCATGGCCATCTCAAACTGCGCGTCCGTAATACGTCCCTCGGCTCTGAAGAGGGCCCACATGTCACGTCTACTATGTCGGCGAGCATACCTAGTATTGTGGGCTGTGGGCTTCCTCCCCATAACCCGTCATAATCAACACAAATTGTAAGATTAAAACAATCATAGAATCAATGAATTAAGTAAACAATCAAATAAAGTGGCAAGATACTTACGAACTCTGCCTCCCATGACTCGACGCTGCCAGATCCAAAATGCGAAGATCCAATGGTCTCCATCTAGATCCGTCATGCCTCCACATGCTGCCTGCTCTTCACGCCACCCTCTGCTCGTTTCTTTGCCTCCTTCCACTCGCGTTTGTGCGCAGTGTGGCAGGTTTCTCAGCAGGATAGCCACCTGCAGCTACATTTAGCCCATCATCGTACACGCGAGTTTCTTAAGGTGAGATCTTTTATTACTTAAGATCTCCCTTATTCGCGTCCTTCCCCATACATCCGAGAATGTCGCATGTGGGGGATTGGGGTACCGACTATGTACAGCATCTATCACCTCCCCAACTAATCGGCTATTTTGATCTTTAAATCTAATAAAACAATTTCTATACAAGTTTGAAACTACCCCACGCATGTACTCCATTACCTCTTTCCCCCTCGCATCCATCACTACCCCGCCCCTATCCGTCACAACATAGCAGATCACTCCCTCCACATCTCTCACCTCCTCCTCATCCTCACTGTCTCCTCTAACTCTTCTCCCTCTATCTCCTCTCTCACCGCGTGCCCTACTACCTCCCCCACCAAAGCACCCGCCGCATCCTCCACTCCCACTCTTCCTACTGCGGCGTTTGCTCTCCTCTGTACTGCGGGTAGAGTCACGACTAGGGGATTGTCTACGTGACTGTGGCTGTGAGGGAATACGTGATGGTGGCTGTGAGCCTTGACGTGACGGTGCCTGGGAGGGTGTGCGTGAGTGTGTCTGGGACGGGGTATGTCTCCTCGGTGGGCGTGGAAGAGGAGAAGCTGCATGCCATCTCGTCGGACTCACAGGCATAGATGGCAGTGGAGTGACATGGATACTCGGGAGCGGGGTAGATACCAAGCAATCCAGGAGGGGGATGGGCATACATGTACTCTGTTAGCTCAACTGGACCAGGATGGTGCCCAAAATGATTTAGCATCTCCATCATCCAAGTGCCGTACGCAAATGGATCGGATGAAGAACCTGGATCCATGAAGAATCTGCAAAAATAAAAGTATATACATGATTGCATCAAAGCACAAATGCAAGCTAGCACAAATGCACAGTCGCGTGTATACACCCGTCCAAAAATGCGTGTATATGCGCGTGAACGTCTGTGCAAACAGGATACACGCAGATATACATGCGTTCCTACACGCGGCCTGTGCAAAAAAAAAATTTGAAAGCGACCGACCTTCGACAAATCGTCCTTATAAAACAAGCCCACTGTCACAATCGTTCACAAAAGTACTACCAGAGAAGGACGGAGACAATCGCATAAAGAAAAGAGACAATAGCATAAACAAATGGAAGGAAAGAGACAGGACAAAGGACAAACTGACTCACCTCTAAAAAAGTGAGTCTTCTTTTTGGCTAGTTTCCTTCACCCGTGTGTGGAGCCTTGTCTGCTCCTTGCACTTAGGTTTAGTGCTCTCTGTTGGAAGAGGCGGTGACGAAGGAGAGGAAATCTTAGTTTGAAATTGTTTATTTGGAGAAGGCAGGTTATTTTAGGTATAGACAGGTCGTTGCGTGTAACAGCGCGTGTATTTTCGCGTGTATAATAAATCAACTGTGTTTATACACGCGATTTTAAGGATGTAGCCACGTTTATACACGCGATTTTTAGGATGTAGCTGCGTTTATACACGCGATATTAAGAATGTAGATGCGCTGATACACACAATTTTAAGGATATAGACGCGCTGTTACACGCGATTTATAGAAATTTTTATACTTTCATTAAAAACTGATTATGATTTTGTGTTTGCTCTTTTGTACATAGGATGTCATCAACCTCCTCAAGCAGTTCTGGTGAGGATGAGACAATGCGTCATCGTAATCGCGATGTGTGGTTGGGACAAAGGATCAAGTGTATGTGTAATCGATGTCAAGGATGCATTGTACGAGCGCATCGAATTGCCTTGAATCACATCTCCATGTATGGAGAATGGAATCAAACAAGTTTAGAGATGAGTAGATGTAAATTGATAGTATTCAAATGACTCATGGTATCCAAATTAAATTAATGGAGTTGTAATATATATACTCTAATTGAAGCAGGATGCAATACCACACCCTAACATGGTGCCCTACGCGTGGCGAGAGCACGCAAAGCGTCGACGAGATGATGCTGGAGCTTCGGGATCTATTGTCAGAGATGAGTGGGAAAGGGATGACAATAGCCCTGCACCCCACGAAGTTGTGGAAGAGGAAGTGTTTGATCATATGGTGCGGTATCTTTTTAGGGATGATCCCAAAGGTATGGATGACGATGATATGGAACAAGAGCATCTTTACAAGGCTTCATCAACACCAGTTTTTGAAGGGTGCACATTCTCTATTTTACATGCTTCACTTGAACTACTCAATATACAAACAGTTTATGGATGGAGCAATGCAAGTCTTGACGCATTATTGAAGTAAGCATTCTAACTTGCACCCTAAACCGGTATGGTGGATGAGGGGCCACCATACCTTGAAGCCGTACTTGATATGATAAAAAAGAAATTTCTTGGGGAATCATGAAGAACCTATAGATAATGCAATCCAGAGGAGAAGCTTTCGACATATGAAGTCTCTCTTTAGACATGGACATTTGCGCAACATGTCTAGAGCTTCCAACATCAAATAAATCTTCTACACAACACTCAATCACTGATGGATGAACAGGAAGGTTATATAGGTCACTTCTTGTCCCCGGTGTATGACCTTTATGAAAAGGATGCACAAATAAATGTACTTTGTCTACACCCTCTATGTACTCCACTTGCACTTTGAATGTGCAATCACACTTCTTGCACTTTGAATGTGCAATCACACTTGCACTTTGAATGTGCAATCACACTTCTTGGATGTCCGCAACCTCTTCTTCCTTCCATGTCGTTGGGGCTTGCCTCCTCTATGACATATGTAGTCAACTATGGTCTTTTGAGGACCATAAGTCTTTGATGAACGTGCCTGTATCAATCTAACCTTGCCATGTTGACTTGATTGTCTCTATTGTATCATTAACATTACGGTGAGCACTTATGCCCTCCTTAAGATGAGCTCCATAGACAATGCTCTCCCAATCCTCGATAGGAGCAATCCTTAGATTGGGTGCATCCTTGAGACAAAGACAAGGACTATTATCTTCTTTTGTTCCAAGAAGCATCTCATCTTTCAATCTCCGCCACTTTTTTAAATCAAGGGATGGGCTACACTTTTTGAGATGATCCAATGATATTGATAAATCTTCTTGCAATACTCTTATCATTAAGTTGTATGTATCTCTATTGAAGTAGAAATAAACACTTGATACATAAGCAAATGCATCAACAATAACTCTATGACCATTTGAACTACCATCAAGCTATGAGTGGGGGGTTTATGTAACTCATCACCACTTAAATCATCGCTTGAGTCATCAGTAGAATAGGGAAGGGACATATCACTAGCTTCCTCACAAAATAGATCATCCATGTCCTCTATGAACCTAATACAAAAAGATATAACATGAAGTGAAGTACCTTAAAAGCAAATGGAGATAAAAGGCTCCATTGTTGTGATTCACATTAACCCCATGGAGATTGATGAAACATGAAAGCAAAGGAATGGAGAAGGAAGTCATCAAAAAAGATTTCGTTTTTTGACTGTAAATATTAATCTCGGGATCTCGAGATTAATTGTTTTCCCCGAGATTAATTTGGTAGTTGGCATCATTTACTCAATGAAGGTACTAAATTTAATGTGAATATTCTCTTAAGAGAATAATATCTTACAAATAATCTGAACTTTTAATGATGACAACCACATTCTCTCCCCGCTATTCCACGTCGTCAAAGATTAATCTCGGGATAAAAAATTAATCTCGGGATCCCGAGATTAATTTTTTATCCCGAGATTAATTTTTCGGATCAACGATCCCGATTAGCCGACGGGGCTGCCTTTTCATAGGGACCCTTGATCCCATGCCTCCCATCCCGTGTGACTTATAGGGGAGGGTCACCGCGTCGCTCTGATCTCTTGTCACAGTGTCAGAAAAAGAAAAATTAGACGTCTCGCCTCCACTAGCTTGTCCGTACTCTCTCTCTCTCTCTCTCTCTCTCTCTCTTTCTCTCTCTCACACGCGGGCGCGCACACACACACTCTCTCTCTCGTTTAATAGCACATGCCCATGCTGATTCGTAATCCACACAAGTCTTTCTGTCGTTCTCATGGCCAAAGTACGCGGTCCTTTGTAGGCATGCCGGGCAGGTCGCCCCTTCGAGTACACATGCTGATTCATAATCCTTATCCAGGATTCTCATTACAATAGTCACTCCTAGCACAATGCTGATTCTTTCTTTCGTTCTCATGGCCACATCACGTGGTCCTTTGTAGGCACGCCAGGGTGGTTCGTCCCTTTAAGTACACATCTACAGCTTTCTGTGATTGAATTGCCGCGTAACCTAACCACATGGCTGCTATGAAAGGGCATAGGTATACAGTTGATCCTTCCTTTTCAAGGCTATTATCTCCTGAAATATATATTGCCCTTATATTTTTTATTTTCTATATTTAAAAGAGAAACAGGATCACACATTGGTGAAACATATAAAAGATATATCAATGAACACAAGGGTGCCACATAGTAAAAACATAGAAGCGATGGGAGTCTTACGTCGAGTCGAGAGTGAATGTCAGCTTGAAGATGCGATTAAAGAGACCGTAATACTACAGCAACAAACACCAAATATATATCTTTATTTTTCTCTTCATTTTCTTCAATATAAAGAAAGTGAAGAGAAATTTGAAAAACGTCCTCCCCAAAGAGAAGAGATTCTTTCTCTTCTTCCCTTTGTTCTTCTTCTCATAAGGACAAAAACAAGAAAAGTATTCTTCGACACCTCTCTCTTCTTCCTCTAGAAGAAGGAAAGATGGCAATGACATGGCATAAGATAAAAAAAGGTAAAGCAGAGAGAAGACTTAAACTATTGACCTTTCTTTGATGACATGTTTACATTATTAATCTATTTAGAAAACCAAACAAAATAAAACATAAGACAAATTAAATAACCTAAAAATATTCACAAAAGATAAGTGATAAGTAGGGGTAATGAGCGAGGGTAAGGATACTACTCCCCCATTAGGATTCCCGGAGTAGGGTGCATGTACATTCTCCCATCAGTGTAGGAGGAAAAAGGGTAAAGAAATGGGAGTGGTGCATATTCAAAGCCTCGTGGTGGGTGCATATAAAAACTCAAAACTTTCACTACAAGAGATCTACCCATAGTAATGATGTGCAATCTTTTTGGCGAGAGTTTTTTCAAGTATGCGATCTCTTGGGCCTTAGTATTATTGTCAGTAGAAGTTTTTGGTACTTGCATCGATATGTGGGAAATGTGTGTCGATATTTACATCAAAATTTACTTACAACATTTTATCAAAAATATTAGTGAGTATATTTGATTTTAGAATATAATAGAAATTTTATGATTATTCATCCCATATAAGGTCCATGGCTCCAAAGGCTCGAGGTCTACGTATCTCCAATATCTTCAAACACAAGATTAAAAGGGAATTCATTACCATCCATAGAAGGATATGAGCATGTACTATCAGTAAATCCACTAGATGATGATGAGCCCTCCTCATGTATATATTAATTGATTCTCAATGACATCATCGTCCATAACATTTACATTATGAGCATATCTTTAGTTACTTTCTAAAGCATTGGGGGTGTTATCACCTTCTTCTATTTCTTCCTTAACATCCTTATCTTTAAATATGTGTTTGCTTCGGGGTGCAATTTATATTATATATACCACCATTTTGATTCTAACAAAGCTGGTTGGAAGTGTTGGAATTAGGGATAGGGTTGCAACAATGCACACACACACAAGATAGAGAAGCTTGAGAGCACACAAAGTCACTAGATTAGAATGAACAAATATGTGCCAGATACAAAAGATAATCACACCCCAAAATGATTAGATAAGAGGGTGTACATACGCATGGAGGGAAAAACCTCATAGTGAGGGAAAAAGTGCCATGACGGTCCTAAGTGTGTTCACACACAATACTACCATATAATGCTACAAATCCCCCCTTGGAGTCATAATGTGAACATGTATAGGACATGGCCGATCAATGCTGAAAAGGTAGTAAGCCCAAAGCTTTATGAAAAGCTTTGAACTTTTCATTAGAAAGAGCCTTTGTAAATAAAGCTACCATGTTGTCATGTGTCGATACATAGACAAAGATGATCTCTGCTGTAGAGAGTCTTTCCCTAACAAAGTGGTAATGCACCTCAATGTTCTTAGTGCGAGCATGAAACACTCGGTTCCTTGCAACTACTAATACGCTCTGGCTGTTAATGAAAATCGTAGTACTATACAACAATCCAACACTCAAATCAGCCATAAGACATCTGAGCAACACACACTGAATTGTAGCTGTAAACGCTGCCCAACGCTGCCTTGTACTCAGCGTCAGAGTTGGAAGTGGCCACTGTAGAGGCTGCTTCTTGTTGCTGAGCCATGATATACATGAATCAATAAGGCAAAAGCAAAACCCACTAGTGGACACTCATGTGTCATAACATCCATCCCAATATGAATCACTAAAAGCATGCAGCTGTGACTCACCCCCCTTTGGATTAAACAATCCAAAATACTGAGTGCCCTACAAATAGCGAAAAACTCGCTTGATAGCCTACCAATGCTTCGTACTTTGGCCATGCATAAATCTTCTCAACTATGAGACCGCATACTGTATATTTGCCTTCGTGTTGCATACATAAAGAAGGGATCCAACAGTCTGCTGATACAAACTAGCACCAAAAGAGTCTCCTGCATCTTGGAGACTAAGTCGAGTACCTGTCTCCATAGGTGTAGCCACAGGTTTACAATCTTCAAGATTAAACCTATTTAATAGCTTTTGTATATGTTTAGACTGTAGCATAGCAATGCCATCATTGCGCTGCATAAACTGAATCCCTAAATTATAATGCAAGGACTCCAAATCTGACATCTCAAATGATGACCTGTAAATCAGCCTTAAAGGCTGAAATCTGATATCACTATATCGGGTCCTGTGATGAGCAGCATGTCATCAACATATAGAATGATGACAAAAAAATGTATCCTTACTCCTCTTCACATAGAGCATACTCTCTGTTGGATTGTTGCCAAAATCATTTGCAACCAAGTATGCATGAATCTTCTTATACCATGCTCTAGGAGATTGCTTAAGGCCATAAAGAGCCTTTTTTAACCTGCATACTTTAGACTCTTCTCCTTTCACATCAAAACTAGGAGTCTTTGATACATACACCTCCTCATGTAAGTCACCATTCAAGAATTCAGTCTTACTGTCCAACTGATATACATTCCACCCATGATGTGCTACCAAAGCAATGAGACACCTAATGGTAGTCATACAAGACGTGGGTGCAAAGGTCTCATCATAATCAATGCCCTTTTGCTGGGCATACCCCTTTGTAAACAAGTCTGGCCTTGTAGCGATCAATTCTACCATCTTCTTTGCGTTTTAACTTGTAAACCCACTTAGTACCAATGGCCTTCTTGCCATGAGGTAGATCTATCAAATACCAGGTGTCATTCTTGAGTATAGAGTTATACTCATATTGCATATAGCATGCATCCAATGATCGTCATCATGTGCTTCCTCAAAGGAAACAGGCTTCTCCTCACCCTTATATATAGACTCTCTATGCATAAAGCTTTAAGGCTCAAGCATTAAGCCTCTATGCATAAGGCTTAAGCATAATGTTGAAGTCGTATGCATAGAGGCTTTAGCATAAGGGCTCTATGCATAAGGATAAGCCTTATGAATAAGAGCTTGATGCATGAAGCCTTATGCAACATGAATTATGACTTCATGCATGAAGTCATAATTCATGCATGAAGCATAAGGGCTCTATGCATAAGGATAAGCCTTATGAATAAGATCTTGATGCATGAAGCCTTATGCAACATGAATTCTGACTTCATGCAACATGCTTCATGCATGAAGCATTTATGCATTAGGGATTATTTCATGATGTCTTATGAATAATCCTATGGATAAAGGCTTTATGCAGCATAAGGCTTCATGGATTAAGGCCTTATGCATAAGGCTTAACCCTTATACATAAAGCCCTTATGCATAGAGACTTTATGCATAAACCCTCTATGCATAAAAAGTTGTGAGGCTCTAGCATTACACCTCTATGCATAAGGCTTAAGCATAATGTTTAAGCCTTATGCATAGGGGCTTTAGTATAAGGGATTTATGCTACATAAGGATATGCCTTATGAATAAGGGCTTTATGCATATGTCTAAGCCTTATTATAAGGGTAAGTCTTATGAATAAGCGCTTGATACATGAACCCTTATGCAACATGTATTATGGCTTCATGCATGAAGCATTTATGCATAAAGGCTTATTGCATGATGCCTTTTGCATAGAGGCTTTATGCATAAGGCTTAATGGGTTAAGGCCTTATGCATAAGGCTTAAGTGTTATACATAAAGGCCTTATACATAGAGGATTTATGCATAAAACTTTGAGGCTTAAGGATTAAGCCTCTATGCATATAATACTTAAGCATAATATTTAAGCCTTATGCATAGAGACTTAAGCATAAGGCTTAAGCCTTATGAATAAGGGCTTGATGCATGAAGCCTTATGTAACATGCATTAGGCTTCATGCATAAGGATTTATTGCATGATGCCTTATGCATAAGCCTATACATAGAGTCCTTATGCATAGAGGCTTTGTGCATAGAGGCCTTATGCCATAAGGCTTAAGCCTTGTACATAAATCCCTTATGCATAGAGGCTTTATGCATAAAGCTTTGATACTTAAGAATTAATCCTATATGCATAAGGCTTAAGCATAATGTTTAAACATTATACATAGAGACTTAATTATATGGGCTTTATGGATAAGGCTTATAATAAGATCTTGATGCATGAAGCCTTATGCAACATGCATTCGACTTCATGCATGAAGCCTTTAGGCATAATGACTTATTGCATGATGCCTTATGCATAAATCCCTTATGAATAAAGGCTTAAGCATTATGCATAATTTTTAAGCCTTATGTATAGAGGCTTAAGCATAAGGGAATTAAGTTTAGTACGTAAGCCATATGCTTGAAGCCTAATACATAAGACATATGCATAAGGCTTAATGCATAAGCCATAAGCATGAAGCTTTATGCATAAATCCATATGCATAAAGCTTATTAATATATATATATTTTTATGCTTGTAGATTATTCTTTACAAAATAAGCTCAACTTTGCAACACATTGGCTACTTATCTTCTTCTCAAGGTTAGAGTACTTGTATTTCATAGCATTAGGGGGCATTTGAGCATAAAAAGGGGCCCTGTAAGGATCCCTAATTTTAAGGAATTAAGACAAATTTTATTAAGGGTTAAGGAGATAAAGCTCATAATGATGTCTACCTTTGGGCCTAAAAGTAGGGGATGTGTCTAATTCTTGAACTAGGATTCTCTCTAGGATTCTCTTTCTAGCTATTAAAATCCCCTACTAAAATCACTGATATCCACACTTTCATTCTTATTTACTCCATTTTAATAGTCATACTTGAAATTCCCCCCACATTCCATTTCTTTCAATCATTACCAACCTCTGCAATAAGATTCTCTCTCTCTCTCTCTCTCTCTCTCTCTCTCTCTCTCTCTCTCTCTCTGTGTCTCTCCCCCTTTTTTCCAAGCTCTCTTCTCCTATTGCGAATGCAATAGGAGAAGAGCTCTCTCTCTCTCTCTCTCTCTCTCTCTCTCTCTCTCTCTCTCTCTCTCTCTCTCTCTCTCTCCCTTTTTTCCAAACTCTCGATTTGTGGATTTACATACACATACTTTATTAGAATCACCCACACAACGTATTGAGCAAAGTATACTTGTTCTTTCTCTCCCTCTTCACAATAGAATAGCCGAATACAATAGGACAGCCCTGACTCACTTCAGATTAGTCTCTTCCATTTTGGTTCTGAAATTTTTTCTTGATTCAACAAGAGTGCGGAAGGTGGACTTGCATATTCGCATATTGAATGAATATGCACCAATCAAGAAAGAGCATCTGAATGCACATGAGAAGCATGACAATAGGGTCAGACTGATGTGGATCTTTGGATTGATGGATATTTATATCCTAATGATCCTTCTTCGCATTGTCCTCCACCCTTCACTGATCTCCCTTCATTTATTCAGTTTGTTGGAAAGGGTGAGAATGGGTTGCTTGGATATTGTAGAAGGTTAAGCATGAGCGATGCTTGGAGAGTCCAATTCCTCCGCTCACAAAGAGACAAAGAGAAAGAGGCTCGCGTTATGAAGCTACAAGATACAATCTCTCGCATGAGGAGCACCCCTGTGGGAGCGAGAGTGAAAGAGGACAATCAATAACATGCAAAAACTTGTAGTTCGTGGTGGTGTTCGCAAGCAAAGAATCCATGCAGCAAGGTTTGTTTTTTCTTTTTTTTTATTAAGGAATTTTTGGTTGTTGTGGTTGTTATAAGAAATAGATTAAGCTTTTTTGGGTAATCTTTATTGGTTTTGATAGGAACTTTTCGAAAGAAGCATGTGGTGATAATGGTCCTCAAGATTTTGGAGAAATATCACGTAGTTGTGTGAGGAGGCATGACATTCTTTGTATTTTTCGAGACCCATGCCACAAGAAGATACGACAGGTACTCGCAAATGAGATAATGGATGACATTACCAATCTTCTAAGCATTGAGGAGGTTCAAAATGCATGCGATGAGCCGGGCATTAGCACAAAAGGATATTAAGCCGTCCATCAATTGCTAAAAGATACACTCCACAAACAAGGCATCACAAAAGGAATATTTTTCCTGTCCCCATAAAGATAAGATTAGCAAAGAGGACATGCAATGATGTGCAACACAAAATTGGAGAGTACTATTGCATCAATGATACATTAACCATTGGAGCTTGGGGAAAAAAAGGAAGCACAAATGGTAAGATTATGTATCCCTACAATGAGTTCAACAACATATTTGTTGATCTACAATGTCTTCAGAGAGCTATGATCTTATTCTATGGACTGCCTAAACAATGTAAGTAATTTTTTACATTCTTTGCGAACTAATAAAAAAATCTTTCAAGTACTAAAACTTATCTACTTTTGTTTGTTATGCAAGGTGACAAGGTAAGTTTTGTGTTGAAAGTGGATGTGTCAAATTGTAAAAGGAAAGAGGTTAGAACGAATGAGTATCACACTTATGAATGAGGCAATGGCATATGCAAAGAGTGAGATCAACATGACTGAGGAGACACATGAAGTGTTGGCTTGGATGTTTGATAGGATACCATGGATTACCAATGTCATTAAAGCACAAATTTAACGAAAAAAAATAGAAGTGGAGGGTAAGGGAACTTATACAATAGATTGGCATTTAGGAGGTGACTTAAAGATAATAAAGTTCCTTCTTGGGTGTCCACAAGGTGCTAACACCCCAAATCCTTGTCCATTGTGCATGAGAATGGTGAGAGAATAGAAACAGAAGGTAGGAAGGAAGAGGAAGCTACATAATCAAGATGATGAGAATGACACAGTGGATGATAATGCTGGCAATTGGGTTGGTGGTGTCTTGTCAGCTAACATGCTAGTTGAGCCAAACAAATCTTGTAATTCCATTCGAACTCAAGAATGTCCACTTTTGTACTTTTCATGCATTCATGCATGTGTTTAATTGTTTGCTCAAGTGTCACATTGATTATGCATTCACTATGCAAGGCAAGGAAAGACATGAAGCTCTTCAAAAAGTAGAGAAACTACTGAACTCAATTGGATGCCATGGCGGCAATGTGTAGATTACTATTAACAAGAAGACCTCTGGCTTTAATCATGAAATGGCCCAATAGGTGTCAATGAGTGGATATAAGGCAAGACATTTTCTAGAGAGGCCAGAAAAAGTAAAGAACTCAAAGTCTGAGATATTTTATCTCTCCTCTCTCCTAATTCAAGTCTAGTTCCAAAAAGTTAGCTTAACTGACCTAAAAATGGTCAAAAAGTGACCAAACTAACTTGGAAAATTCTAGAATCAGTTTGTTTGGTTAGGAGCTCAAATTTTCCTATAAATAGAAGCCTCCCCTTGTTGAAAAAAACATAGTGTCTTATGCTTTGTTACTCTACTCCACCTAAGCCAAAATATATAGTGTCTTATGCTTTGTTACTCTACTCCACCTAAGCCAAAATATAGAGTGTCTTATGCTTTGTTACTCTACTCCACCTAAGCCAAAATATAGAGTGTCTTATGCTTTGTTACTCTACTCCACCTAAGCCAAAATATATAGTGTCTTATGCTTTGTTACTCTACTCCACCTAAGCCAAAATATATAGTGTCTTATGCATTGTTACTCTACTCCACCTAAGCCAAGAACTATGAATTCTTTAATAATTCACTAGTTTTTGATACTTCTCTCTTTCTTCAATCCCCATTGGTGGCTTCATCAACATACTAAACCAATTGATTGGTTGGGGGCCTCTACCGTGAATAAAGAATCAAGCAAATCATAAGGTAAGTATATTGAATTTTGATCTTTTCTATAATTTCTCAATGATTCTCTCTTCTCAACCCCCCTCAAGCTTGAGAAGCTTAATTGGTATGGTTTTTTAAATGCTATTGAAGTTAATTGGTGAATAGTAGTGAAGAGTTACATAATATAATAAATGCTATTGAAGTTAATTTCCATTTATGTTTAAATTCTAATGGTTTTTATGTAATTTCTCTCTCTCACTAAAGAAATGGTCATACTCATGACCCATTCTCAATCCAAATGAAGCTTTTCATAAAGCTTTTCCTTAATCCAAGATTAAGCTATGCTTGAGGCCAAATTAATGGCTTTTTTCTATACTTTTAGTTTATGCACATTGATAATTCAATCCATTATGGATTGATGACCCAATTAGAGACCATTCTGATTATTTCCTTAATGATAAGCTTTATCCCTTAGAAAAAAATTGAGATTTATCAGTCATAGTAGCGGAGCTATGGCAAAATTTTTATAGAAATTACGCATAAAATAAATTCATTCAAAGCATAAAAAGAGGACTTCCTACCATATTCTAGGAACTATCATCCTAGATTAATTAAAAGAATTTTATTATGCATGGAGATGTGGATGTTTGCATGTAGATGTAGATGTATGGATGATGTGAGTGTGAATGTGGAGGTGGATGTATGTATGGAGATGTGGATGTATGCATGTAGAAATAGATGTGTAGATGAGGATGTAAATGGAGATGTGGATGGATGCATGTAGATGTAGATGTATAGATGTAGATGTGAATGGAGATGTGGATGTATACATGTAGATGTAGATGAGGATGTAAATGGAGATGTGGATGGATGCATGTAGATGTAGATGTAGATGTATAGATGTAGATGTGAATGGAGATGTGGATGTATACATGTAGATGTAGATGTATAGATGTAGATGTGGATGTGGAGGTGTAGATGTGGATGTGGAGGTGGATGGATGCATGTAGATGTAGATGTATAGATATAGATGGGAATGGAGATATGGATGTATGCATGTAGATGTAGTTGTGAATGGAGATGTTGATGTATACATGTAGATGTAGATGTATAGATGTAGATGTGGATGTGGAGGTGGATGTATGCATGTAGATGTAGATGTATAGATGTGGATGTGAATGTGGAGGTGGATGTATGCATGTAGATGTAGATGTATGAGGAGAATGTGAATGTGGATGTGGATGTGGATGTATGCATAGAGATGTGGATGTATACCTGTAGATGAGAATGTACGCATATAGATGTGGATGTATGGATGTGAATGTGCATGTAGATGTGGATGTATGGATGTGGATGCATGAATGTGCATGTAGATGTGGATGTGAAAATAGATGTATGGATGTAGATGTGGATGTGTGGATGTGAATGTGGATGTGGATGTGGATGTGGATATATGTATGGATGTGAATATACGATATGTGATGTGAAGGAATATGAAGTGTTGAGATGGAAAATGATGTGATGGAATGAGTATACATGTAAATGGAATATGGAATAAGTAATGTGGATTGATGAGGGATAATGTGGAAAAATGAAAGTAAAAATAGAAACTGTATTGTAAACTGTTTGTAAATGCTGTTTGTAAATGACTGTTTTATGTCAAGATTGCTGGGGGAGCATTGTGACTATCTTGTGATTAAGGTTGTGAAGACCTAACTGATAATGTTGCAACTGCTGACGGAGAGTCAATGAAGGACGTCTCGCGTAGCAAGGTCGCGGCCGAGGTCTTGATCAGCCTCGGTGCGATTAAAATGGTGAGCTTCCGGTACAGTGGATGAGGGGCCAAGGAAGCGGCCTATGAGTGAAGCGCTAGGTCACCTGCGAAGGATCCTAGAGGGTGCTGACCATACGGTGCTCGGGCTCTGGGTCGCCTAGGATACCCACGCGTGCGTCGAGGAAGATATTGGAACAGAGTTGGAGTTGTTTTCTAAAAATCGAGCATGGATCTGGTTGATTGACCTTGCTGGTCTTCAATGGATGAGTCCATGGCTCCTTATATGGATCCGTTGGTTGATCTTGCTGATCTTCAACGAGAGTCCATCTTGATAAGTGATTATATTGCCGAGTATTAAGGGCTAGGAACTAAGAAACGGCCCCTGAGAGTGGACAGGTGGTGAGCGTCCTAGTTGCCAATGATGCCATAGATACTCTGATGAAGGAATGATGGAAAAATTAAGAATCAACTGGATAAATTGGAAGATGGTGATCAGTGATACTATGGTTTTATTAAAGGATTGTTTTAAACTGGTTGAATCTGTGAAAAGGCAATTTCATATTGGGTGTGTGAGTGGTGTGACTAGTTTTATTTTGCCTGAACATCCGGCTAGGGGGCCTTGGAACTCTTTTCCTTGGTACCCGGGACAAAACCTAACCAAATTAAAAATTGGATCCCATCACTACAGTGGTTGGGCGGTTGGCTAACCCATGGGACTGGATGGGGTTAGGCTGGACTGATGGATCCGTAAATCGAGACTCGAACTTTTGTTTTTTCGATAGATAAAATAAATCCCGGACAGTAACTGTTCTATGGTAGGAATCAACGGCTATGCCTCTTGAATGGGGAAAAAAGCGTTGATCCCAATGATCCAAGTGCAAGTTCTTCCTTGACCTGACCAACTATCTTATAGATGTAATTGGATCAGCTCGATCAGAAATGATCTTGACTACGTTAGAGTAAAAAGTTATCCTGGTGGAATCGCCCGTGCTTTCCGGTAAAGGAAATTTTTTCGGGTTCGGTTTTGGAACAACCGACGGATTAGTCTCTTATCTGGATATCCGTGGGTGAGGCCCCGAATGTGGGACCCCTGTCCTGCACGAGAAGTGCTACTTCCGCTGCTAGTATCCCGAATCTGTTGCTCGGTGGGAAAAGGGATCTTACAGTTGGTATCAGAGCATTTGGTTAATAAAGATCAACTGAGAAGACAAATATGTCAAAAATTTATCAAGAAACACAAAAAGGTTATAATTGTGTGATATAATTCATACAATTTGATATTCAAACTGAAAGTCGTAATTTGGTAATTGGGTCTTCAAATGGAAGTTTCGCAATTATATAGAACCCTGACTTGCTTGAGGCCTAGACATGATGGTATTTACCTTATAATTCCAAGGGCCGTGACTACCCGTATATACCGAGAGTATACTGCAGCTCTTTACTGACAGTATATACGAGTAAATCTAAAACTTAAAATTATAAGCATTAATGCTATCTAAATGATGATTTCGAATGTGATTGATATGATTTTAATTCTGTTTGAGAATTGATGAATTGATTTGGATTCTGATTGAAAATGCTGATTGGAAAATGTTGATTTCTAAAAATTAGTTGAAATATAATGAAACCTCAATGAGGGGGAATGGGATGAGTCCCTGTGATGATATTCATAACTAGAATGATGATAATGAATTCAGCAAATCACTATGAGGTTAGTGGGTTGTGCTGTTAGATTGCTATTGTTAATACTTGACCGGTAGATCAAGTTAAGGGATGTCAAATTGAGAACTTGCTTGACTGAAATTTTCGTGGAGGAATGTTTCGAAGGAAACTTTTCGGTCTAATGGACCATTATCATGTTAAAGATATGAATGACATGATCTGAATGAATTGTTATTTAATTATGAGTTCTATATAAGGGATATTTATCCCAGTATTCTGTTGGGTTGACCAGAATATAAGGAACCCCAGAATAAAATTGGATCTAAAGAAGAAGAGTTGTCCTCTACCTTGCGAGATGAGGACATCTCGCACTTTTTAAGTGGGGTAGAATGTAAGATTCCTCCCCAGCCTTCGAGGTATACAGGAGTAAAAATCTCCCTTTCTGATCTTATAATTATTCCCTCTCCAAAATAAAAGAAAGTTTCTGTTTAAAAAAGGAAGACCCTTTTCCTAGAATACTTCTCAGAAGTCTCACCTGTTTTAAGGATTTAGAACAATGAGTTCAGAAGTGAGAATCGGTGTTTTGGATACCAAGGTTTTGGTTTTCATTCGAGTACGGCCCAAAAGAAGTTCTTTATCTCTTGGGGAGTATAAGAAGTTATCCCCCAGATATTGTGACCTTATATCTGAATTCAATGAAAGTAGGTGACTTAGCCTACAAGTTTCTTTTATCTCCTCATCTCAAAATTCTTAATGCCTTCTATAGAAAAATGTGTCAAACTCAAATCATGGAAAGACGGTAAAACTTCAGTGGCAAGTTATCGATGGCTTCTAGGTTACGCTAGCTCCTTCCTCTATATAAGTCGTAACTTTTACTTGTCGCTCACAGTAATCTTACTCCCATCAATCTCCTTTCTTTCTTAATCTCCTTCATGGCTTGGCAACAAGAACTAGTTTTATCCATGATGATTTCTCACCTTCAAGACGCAAGAGAGTCTATGAAGAAAGACTTTATAGAACAGTATGAGCGCTCACTTTTTCCTCACCTAGGAACTTCTGTAGCGCAGACCAAATGGCGGACCTATCAAAACATAACTAGGGTAACACCCTGGGGTCAGCAGCAATATTAAAATGATTCCATTATGACACATATGTAAGGAAGGGGAGTTCTTTACAGGAGGTGCATATTTCACATAAGATGAAGAGTTGAAAATGTACAAGGTTTATTAATAAAAAAACTATGACACATATGTAAGGAAGGAGAGTTTTTTAAAGGAGGTGCATATTTCACATGCTTGAATGAGTTTTAAACTCATAAAAATTGAGATATTTCATCTCTCCTCTCTCCTCATTCAAGTCTAGTTCCAAAAAGTTAGCTTAACTGACCTAAAAATGGTCAAAAAGTGACCAAACTGACTTGGAAAATTCTAGAATCAGTTTGTTTGGTTAGGAGCTCAAATTCTCCTATAAATAGAAGCCTCCCCTTGTTGCAAAATATATAGTGTCTTATGCTTTGTTACTCTACTCCACCTAAGCCAAAATATATAGTGTCTTATGCTTTGTTACTCTACTCCACCTAAGCCAAAATATATAGTGTCTTATCCTTTGTTACTCTACTCCACCTAAGCCAAAATATATAGTGTCTTATGCTTTGTTACTCTACTCCACCTAAGCCAAAATATATAGTGTCTTATGCATTGTTACTCTACTCTACCTAAGCCAAGAACTGTGAATTCTTTAATAATTCACTAGTTTCTGATACTTCTCTCGTTCTTCAATCCCCATTGGTGGCTCCATCAACATACTAAACCAATTGATTGGTTGGGGGCCTCTACCGTGAATAAAGAATCAAGCAAATTATAAGGTAAGTATATTGAATTTTGATCTTTTCTATAATTTCTCAATGATTCTCTCTTCTCAACCCCTCTCAAGCTTGAGAAGCTTAATTGGTATGGTTTTTTTTTTAAATGCTATTGAAGTTAAGTGGTGAATAGTAGTGAAGAGTTACATAATTTAATAAATGCTATTGAAGTTAATTTCCATTTATGTTTAAATTCTAATGGTTTTTATGTAATTTCTCTCTCTCACTCAAGAAATGGTCATACTCATGACCCATTCTCAATCCAAATGAAGCTTTTCATAAAGCTTTTCCTTAATCCAAGATTAAGCTATGCCTGAGGCCAAATTAATGGTTTTTTTTTTCTATGCTTTAAGTTTATGCATGTTGATGATTCAATCCATTATGGATTGATGATCCAATTAGAGACCATTCTAATTATTTCCTTAATGATAAGATTTATCCCTTAGAAAAAATTCAGATTTATCAGTCATAGTAACGGAGCTATGGCAAAATTTTTATAGAAATTACGCATAAAATAATTTCATTCAAAGCATAAAAAGAGGACTTCCTACCATATTCTAGGAACTTTCATCCTAGATTAATTAAAAGAATTTTATTATGCATGGAGATGTGGATGTTTGCATGTAGATGTAGATGTATGGATGTGAGTGTGAATGTGGAGGTGGATGTATGCATGGAGATGTGGATGTATGCATGTAGAAATAGATGTGTAGATGAGGATGTAAATGGAGATGTGGATGGATGCATGTAGATGTAGATGTATAGATGTAGATGTGAATGGAGATGTGGATGTATACATGTAGATGTAGATGAGGATGTAAATGGAGATGTGGATGGATGCATGTAGATGTAGATGTATAGATGTAGATGTGAATGGAGATGTGGATGTATACATGTAGATGTAGATGTGGATGTGGAGGTGTAGATGTGGATGTGGAGGTGGATGGATGCATGTAGATGTAGATGTATAGATATAGATGGGAATGGAGATATGGATGTATGCATGTAGATGTAGTTGTGAATGGAGATGTTGATGTATACATGTAGATGTAGATGTATAGATGTAGATGTGGATATGGAGGTGGATGTATGCATGTAGATGTAGATGTATAGATGTGGATGTGAATGTGGAGGTGGATGTATGCATGTAGATGTAGATGTATGAGGAGAATGTGAATGTGGATGTGGATGTGGATGTATGCATAGAGATGTGGATGTATACATGTAGATGAGAATGTACGCATATAGATGTGGATGTATGGATGTGAATGTGCATGTAGATGTGGATGTATGGATGTGG
This sequence comes from Cibotium barometz, assembly GCF_041138505.1. Lineage (NCBI taxonomy): Eukaryota > Viridiplantae > Streptophyta > Polypodiopsida > Cyatheales > Cibotiaceae > Cibotium > Cibotium barometz. Next base: position 107,072 of record NC_141048.1, on the reverse strand, counting down.
ATGCATGAATGTGCATGTAGATGTGGATGTGAAAATAGATGTATGGATGTAGATGTGGATGTGTGGATGTGAATGTGGATGTGGATGTGGATGTGGATATATGTATGGATGTGAATATACGATATGTGATGTGAAGGAATATGAAGTGTTGAGATGGAAAATGATGTGATGGAATGAGTATACATGTAAATGGAATATGGAATAAGTAATGTGGATTGATGAGGGATAATGTGGAAAAATGAAAGTAAAAATAGAAACTGTATTGTAAACTGTTTGTAAATGCTGTTTGTAAATGACTGTTTTATGTCAAGATTGCTGGGGGAGCATTGTGACTATCTTGTGATTAAGGTCGTGAAGACCTAACTGATAATGTTGCAACTGCTGACGGAGAGTCAATGAAGGATGTCTTGCATAGCAAGGTCGGCCGAGGTCTTGACCAGCCTCGGTGCGATTAAAATGGTGAGCTTCCGGTACAGTGGATGAGGGGCCAAGGAAGCGGCCTATGAGTGAAGCGCTAGGTCACCTGCGAAGGATCGTAGAGGGTGCTGACCATACGGTGCTCGGGCTCTGGGTTGCCTAGGATACCCACGTGTGCGTCGAGGAAGATATTGGAACAGAGTTGGAGTTGTTTTCTGAAATCGAGCATGGATCTGGTTGATTGACCTTGCTGGTCTTCAATGGATGAGTCCATGGCTCCTTATATGGATCCGGTGGTTGATCTTGCTGATCTTCAACGAGAGTCCATCTTGATAAGTGATTATATTGCCGAGTATTAAGGGCTAGGAACTAAGAAACGGCCCCTGAGAGTGGACAGGTGGTGAGCGTCCTAGTTGCCAATGATGCCATAGATACTCTGATGAAGGAATGATGGAAAAATTAAGAATCAACCGGATAAATTGGAAGATGGTGATCAGTGATACTATGGTTTTATTAAAGGATTGTTTTAAACTGGTTGAATCTGTGAAAAGGCAATTTCATATTGGGTGTGTGAGTGGTGTGACTAGTTTTATTTTGCCTGAACATCCGGCTAGGGGGCCTTGGAACTCTTTTCCTTGGTACCCGGGACAAAACCTAACCAAATTAAAAATTGGATCCCATCACTACAGTGGTTGGGCGGTTGGCTAACCCATGGGACTGGATGGGGTTAGGCTGGACTGATGGATCCGTAAATCGAGACTCAAACTTTTGTTTTTTCGATAGATAAAATAAATCCCGGACAGTAACTGTTCTATGGATAGGAATCAACGGCTGTGCCTCTTGAATGGGGAAAAAAGCGTTGATCCCAATGATCCAAGTGCAAGTTCTTCCTTGACCTGACCAACTATCTTATAGATGTAATTGGATCAGCTCGATCAGAAATGATCTTGACTACGTTAGAGTAAAAAGTTATCCTGGTGGAATCGCCCGTGCTTTCCGGTAAAGGAAATTTTTTCGGGTTCGGTTTTGGAACAACCGACGGATTAGTCTCTTATCTGGATATCCGTGGGTGAGGCCCCGAATGTGGGACCCCTGTCCTGCGCGAGAAGTGCTACTTCCGCTGCTAGTATCCCGAATCTGTTGCTCGGTGGGAACAGGGATCTTACAGTTGGTATCAGAGCATTTGGTTAATAAAGATCAACTGAGAAGACAAATATGTCAAAAATTTATCAAGAAACACAAAAAGGTTATAATTGTGTGATATAATTCATACAATTTGATATTCAAATTGAAAGTCGTAATTTGGTAATTGGGTCTTCAAATGGAAGTTTCGCAATTATATAGAACCCTGACTTGCTTGAGGCCTAGACATGATGGTATTTACCTTATAATTCCAAGGGCCGTGACTACCCGTATATACCGAGAGTATACTGCAGCTCTTTACTGACAGTATATACGAGTAAATCTAAAACTTAAAATTATAAGCATTAATGCTATCTAAATGATGATTTCGAATGTGATTGATATGATTTTAATTCTGTTTGAGAATTGATGAATTGATTTGGATTCTGATTGAAAATGCTGATTGGAAAATGTTGATTTCTAAAAATTAGTTGAAATATAATGAAACCTCAATGAGGGGGAATGGGATGAGTCCCTGTGATGATATTCATAACTAGAATGATGATAATGAATTCAGCAAATCACTATGAGGTTAGTGGGTTGTGCTGTTAGATTGCTATTGTTAATACTTGACCGGTAGATCAAGTTAAGGGATGTCAAATTGAGAACTTGCTTGACTGAAATTTTCGTGGAGGAATGTATCGAAGGAAACTTTTCGGTCTAATGGACCATTATCATGTTAAAGATATGAATGACATGATCTGAATGAATTGTTATTTAATTATGAGTTCTATATAAGGGATATTTATCCCAGTATTCTGTTGGGTTGACCAGAATATAAGGAACCCCAGAATAAAATTGGATCTAAAGAAAAAGAGTTGTCCTCTACCTTGCGAGATGAGGACATCTCGCACTTTTTAAGTGGGGTAGAATGTAAGATTCCTCCCCAGCCTTCGAGGTATACAGGAGTAAAAATCTCCCTTTCTGATCTTATAATTATTCCCTCTCCAAAATAAAAGAAAGTTTCTGTTTAAAAAAGGAAGACCCTTTTCCTAGAATACTTCTCAGAAGTCTCAACTGTTTTAAGGATTTAGAACAATGAGTTCAAAAGTGAGAATCGGTGTTTTGGATACCAAGGTTTTGGTTTTCATTCGAGTACGGCCCAAAAGAAGTTCTTTATCTCTTGGGGAGTATAAGAAGTTATCCCCCAGATATTGTGACCTTATATCTGAATTCAATGAAAGTAGGTGACTTAGCCTACAAGTTTCTTTTATCTCCTCATCTCAAAATTCTTAATGCCTTCTATAGAAAAATGTGTCAAACTCAAATCATGGAAAGACGGTAAAACTTCAGTGGCAAGTTACCGATGGCTTCTAGGTTACGCTAGCTTCTTCCTCTATATAAGTCGTAACTTTTACTTGTCGCTCACAGTAATCTTACTCCCATCAATCTCCTTTCTTTCTTAATCTCCTTCATGGCTTGGCAACAAGAACTAGTTTTATCCATGATGATTTCTCACCTTCAAGACGCAAGAGAGTCTGTGAAGAAAGACTTTATAGAACAGTATGAGCGCTCACTTTTTCCTCACCTAGGAACTTCTGTAGCGCAGACCAAATGGCGGACCTATCAAAACATAACTAGGGTAACACCCTGGGGTCAGCAGCAATATTAAAATGATTCCATTATGACACATAAGTAAGGAAGCGGAGTTCTTTACAGGAGGTGCATATTTCACATAAGATGAAGAGTTGAAAATGTACAAGGTTTATTAATAAAAAAACTATGACACATATGTAAGGAAAGAGAGTTTTTTAAAGGAGGTGCATATTTCACATGCTTGAATGAGTTTTAAACTCATAAAAATTGAGATATTTCATCTCTCCTCTCTCCTCATTCAAGTCTAGTTCCAAAAAGTTAGCTTAACTGACCTAAAAATGGTCAAAAAGTGACCAAACTGACTTGGAAAATTCTAGAATCAGTTTGTTTGGTTAGGAGCTCAAATTCTCCTATAAATAGAAGCCTCCCCTTGTTTCAAAATATATAGTGTCTTATGCTTTGTTACTCTACTCCACCTAAGCCAAAATATATAGTGTCTTATGCTTTGTTACTCTACTCCACCTAAGCCAAAATATATAGTGTCTTATCCTTTGTTACTCTACTCCACCTAAGCCAAAATATATAGTGTCTTATGCTTTGTTACTCTACTCCACCTAAGCCAAAATATATAGTGTCTTATGCATTGTTACTCTACTCTACCTAAGCCAAGAACTGTGAATTCTTTAATAATTCACTAGTTTCTGATACTTCTCTCGTTCTTCAATCTCCATTGGTGGCTCCATCAACATACTAAACCAATTGATTGGTTGGGGGCCTCTACCGTGAATAAAGAATCAAGCAAATTATAAGGTAAGTATATTGAATTTTGATCTTTTCTATAATTTCTCAATGATTCTCTCTTCTCAACCCCTCTCAAGCTTGAGAAGCTTAATTGGTATGGTTTTTTTTTAAATGCTATTGAAGTTAAGTGGTGAATAGTAGTGAAGAGTTACATAATTTAATAAATGCTATTGAAGTTAATTTCCATTTATGTTTAAATTCTAATGGTTTTTATGTAATTTCTCTCTCTCACTCAAGAAATGGTCATACTCATGACCCATTCTCAATCCAAATGAAGCTTTTCATAAAGCTTTTCCTTAATCCAAGATTAAGCTATGCTTGAGGCCAAATTAATGGTTTTTTTTTTCTATGCTTTTAGTTTATGCATGTTGATGATTCAATCCATTATGGATTGATGATCCAATTAGAGACCATTCTAATTATTTCCTTAATGATAAGCTTTATCCCTTAGAAAAAATTGAGATTTATCAGTCATAGTAACGGAGCTATGGCAAAATTTTTATAGAAATTACGCATAAAATAATTTCATTCAAAGCATAAAAAGAGGACTTCCTACCATATTCTAGGAACTATCATCCTAGATTAATTAAAAGAATTTTATTATGCATGGAGATGTGGATGTTTGCATGTAGATGTAGATGTATGGATGTGAGTGTGAATGTGGAGGTGGATGTATGCATGGAGATGTGGATGTATGCATGTAGAAGTAGATGTATAGATGAGGATGTAAATAGAGATGTGGATGGATGCATGTAGATGTAGATGTATAGATGTGGATGTGAATGGAGATGTAGATGTATGCATGTAGATGTAGATGTATAGATGTGGATGTGGATGTATGCATGTAGATGTAGATGTATAGATGTGGATGTGGATGTGGAGGTGGATGTATGAATGTAGATGTAGATGTGGATGTGGATGTGGAGGTGGATGTATGCATGTAGATGTAGATGTATAGATGTGAATGTGAATGTGGAGGTGGATGTATGCATGTAGATGTAGATGTATGAGGAGAATGTGAATGTGGATGTGGATGTATGCATAGAGATGTGGATGTATGCATAGAGATGTGGATGTATGCATGTAGATGAGAATGTACGCATATAGATATGGATGTATGGATGTGAATGTGCATGTAGATGTGGATGTATGGATGTGGATGCATGAATGTGCATGTAGATGTGGATGTGAAAATAGATGTATGGATGTAGATGTGGATGTGTGGATGTGAATGTGGATGTGGATGTGGATATATGTATGGATGTGAATATACGATATGTGATGAGAAGGAATATGAAGTGTTGAGATGGAAAATGATGTATGGATGTAGATGTGGATGTGAAAATAGATGTATGGATGTAGATGTGGATGTATGGATGTGAATGTGGATGTGGATGTGGATATATGTATGGATATGAATATACGATATGTGATGTGAAGGAATATGAAGTGTTGAGATAGAAAATGATGTGATGGGATGAGTATACATATAAATGGAATATGGAATAAGTAATGTGGATTGATGAGGGATAATGTAAAAAAATGAAAGTTCAAATAGAAACTGTATTGTAAACTGTTTGTAAATGCTGTTTATAAATGACTGTTTTATGTTAAGATTGCTGGGGGAGCATTGTGACCATCTTGTGATTAAGGTCGTGGAGACCTAACTGATAATGTTGCAACTGCTGACGGAGAGTCAATGAAGGACGTCTCGCGTAGCAAGGTCGGCCGAGGTCTTGACCAGCCTCGGTGCGATTAAAATGGTGAGCTTCCGGTACGGTGGATGAGGGGCCAAGGAAGCGGCCTATGAGTGAAGCGCTAGGTCACCTGCGAAGGATCCTAGAGGGTGCTGACCATACGGTGCTCGGGCTCTGGGTCGCCTAGGATACCCACGCGTGCGTCGAGGAAGATATTGGAACAGAGTTGGAGTTGTTTTCTGAAATCGGGCATGGATCTGGTTGATTGACCTTGCTGGTCTTCAATGGATGAGTCCATGGCTCTTTATATGGATCTGTTGGTTGATCTTGCTGATCTTCAACGAGAGTCCATCTTGATAAGTGATTGTATTGCCGAGTATTATGGGCTAGGGATTAGGAAACGGCCCCTGAGTGGACAGGTGGTGAGCATCCTAGTTACCAATGATGCCATAGATACTTTGATGAAGGGATGATGGGAAAATTGAGAATCAACTGGATAAATTGGAAGATGGTGATCAGTGATACTATGGTTTTATTAAAGGATTGTTTTAAACTGGTTGAATCTGTGAAAAGGCAATTTCATATTAGGTGTGTGAGTGGTGTGACTAGTTTTATTTTGCATGAACATCCGGCTAGGGGGCCTTGGAACTCTTTTCCTTGGTACCCGGGACAAAACCTAACCAAATTCTTAATTGGATCCCATCACTACAGTGGTTGGGCGGTTGGCTAACCCATGGGATCGGATGGGGTTAGGCTGGACTGATGGATCCGTAAATTAAGACTCAAACTTTTATTTTTACGATAGATAAAATAAATCCCGGACAGTAACTGTTCTATGGATAGGAATCAACGGCTGTGCCTCTTGAATGGGGAAAAAAGCGTTGATCCCAATGATCCAAGTGCAAGTTTCTCCCTTGATCTGACCAAGTATCTTATAGATGTAATTGGATCAGCTCGATCAGAAATGATCTTGACTACGTTAGAGCAAAAAGTTATCCTGGTGGAATCGCCCGTGCTTTCCGGTAAAGGAAGTTTTTTCGGGTTCGGTTTTGCAACAACCGACGGATTAGTCTCTTATCCGGATATCCGTGGGTGAGGCCCCGAATGTGGGACCCCTGTCCTGCGCGAGAAGTGCTACTTCCGCTGCTAGTATCCCGAATCTGTTGCTCGGTGGGAACGGGGATCTTACAGCCATGGTCGATACATGGGGTAGTACAAACATTACGCATTACATGGGGTCATACAAACATTATGCATTACATGGTAAATGAGTTTCTTTCTACTCATCAATTTGAAATGATTATACGATATAAAGTATAGCTTCTGAATTGGTCGTGTTTTCTTTTGCAGCACACTTTGTATGCACATGTATGGTGCATACTTCATGAATAAATATGGGTTTCTTGACATGTGGAGCACGCAAGGAATGGAAAAATCTCACTACCGAGCTAGAGGAGTATATTTCAAAAACACCCGACATGGAGGAGGAAAGACTCGTATAAATTACCTCAAAGAAATGTTCAATTGGTTCTACAGATATACTTTTGGGCGAAAACTATCAATGGAAAAGACTTGTACGAGTGATTTAGCAAAGGCAGCATGAAATCAAGACAAAATGAGGAAATCACTAAAGTGGAAAGCCAGAACACGACCGACACGTCATGCGGCATGGAGATCATCAAGAAGATGAGAAGGAAGAATTTGGATATAGTGTAACAAAATTTTGTATGAGAAATTCATAACATTTTGAAGTGTTGTAAACACTTTTGCTTAATACAGACTTGTAATTAAAATTATTCGTATCATTTCATAAAAGATATAACAAAATATTTACAATGACAAGATAATTAACTGCTCTTGAGTCTCTTCTATACTTGCTCTTCCTCTTCACTAGGCATTTTTCCTCTATAATGCAAAAACTTCTTGCGATTATAACCCTTCAGTGCATTTACATCTTCTAGTTTAGCACCTAGAGCATAACTAGCATAACAGAGGAAGTATCTGGTTTTGGAAGGCCAAAATCTTGTATCGTATCCAAAGATACAAATAGCAACACACTTTTCTATCAGCATGACCTTATGTGTATTGTAAAGAATAAAGGAATAGCCCGTATATCTAGATAGTACCTTGAGTGTGAGAAGTGGAATTTCAGCATCACTAGAATATTTTTTGTGGTAGACAATAAATATTTCTTTGTCAATAGATGGGATGTAGTGTGCAAGAGTAGCATCTTGGCCAACTCTTGCACGGGCAGCACCTCCACGTCCAAGGAAACCATTGGCATCATCAAGCTCAATCTGCCAATAAACAAAGAAGAAGCTTTCACATAAATTCAGTCAATACCAAAACATAAATTAACTCACTCAAGAATAGATAATTACCTTCTGGTTCTCATCCTCTTCCAACTTTGATGCATCCCAAAGGTTGATGGAGCCTTCTTCATTTCCTTGATCAAGGGTGGGCAAGGGCTCTCTTCCTATTTTAGTAATTCCTAACTCCTCTTGAAGATCTTAAAATTATAGCTCTGTGGGAAGAGAAGATTCTCTTTCCTTGGCTTTTTCAAAGCACAATAACATGGCCCTAGGGGCTTCAATGAAGTTCTCTGTCACTTCATTGTCCAATTTTAGAAACTCCTCTTTATGTTCATTTTCCACATCCAGTAAATCCGTGTGGCAGCTTCACAACCATCTTCTATAATTGTAAGGCAATAATCCTCCCTTAAATTATAAAGCTTTTGTATGTGGGAGAGAAGAATAAAATTCTTGCCATTAATAAGAAAGGAGGGCAGCCCCAGGGAGGATGAAGTTTGATTTCAAGTGTTCTCCATGCACAGATGATCCCTCATCAATAACTGTGGATGCCTTAAAATCTGCCACATCAAAACCTATGCTTAGAAGCTTCTCCTCATCACCAGAAACCAGGTCCATAACTTTATCATCAGATTCAATCTCTGTGACAAATGAAGCTTGTGCGACCTTTTAACCCTTTTGAAATTCCAGTTCATCCTTTGTGTATTCCTCTTTGTCATGAAGAAAAAGATAAGCCACAAATCTAAAGTAGTACTCAAGAACTTTGCACTTTTTCTTGTGGAGGGCAGTGTTCAAGACATATCTTTATCCTCTTATTTTTTGAATAGGCTTCCCATATGCCTTTGACATGCTCTTCTTTTCAGATGAGGATAGGGCAAAGCTAGACGTGTGAACTTATTGATGATCCCTCATTTATAATTTCTGTACTAACAAATTTACTATATGCCTCCCACTCTTTCCCTAACATGGAGCTTGCCATGTCCTTAACAATTTGTTCTAAATTAAAGGGCACATTGAATATAGACTCAACATCTGGAAGACGCTCATCGTGCCCAGTTCTCCTTAATAAATCAAATAGGTCTTCATTAGCACTAGACTCATCTTTTACCTCTTCAAGTGTCTCTACATCTTCCAAATGATCATAGGAGTGAACCACTTGAACCACCTGCTCCATGCTGGTCACAGTGCGATGACAAATAACTAATAAGAAGCGGAATTGTCTATCGCATGGTGAACTACAGACGTGAGGGAAGCCAATCCACGGCACGAGGACAAAGAAACGACTATAAAACAAACCCTCTTATAGCACGGTGAACCAAAACTATAAAGTGCATGTGGAAGGGGCAAAGAAGGATAGAAATTAAAAAGAAATTATTTTAAATAAGGCACAAATATATATAGATCTTATTAGGGATGACGTTATACATGTACGACGAAAGTAAAGGACTGACATCAACAAATTGTGCCGTTCTATCACATGTAGGGCTGACATCACCACAGGAGTGCCATGTGTAGGACTGACATCATCACCAGAGTGACACGTTGTAGGGCTTACATCACCCTTGTAATGATGACATATAAAATGGATAAAATTTATTTTTTTTTCGGGCACGAAAGTTTTATCGGGTACCATTCCATAATCTCCATCTACGGCACGAATACTACCATTTAGTATGCTTTTCGCACCGTGGATAGTGTCCTCCCTGGACGGCGCAAATAGCTTTGTCCAGTAGGGTCCAATCACGTTTTACACCATGGATAGTGTCCTCCCTTGAAAGCGACTAGTCTCTCGCTCTGAACGCCTTCTTGCCTTCCTCCCATGGTGTGAGTAGACACATCCGACATGCTCCACAACCTTCTATCGCATCGTGTACGCCTTCTTGCCCTCCTCCCACCACGGCACAAGTAGACACATCTAACACGCTCTGATCTCTCCTATCACATCGTGGCTTCCTTGCATTATGGTTCATACAAAGCAGACTGTGAGGATGGTTTACCCAGATCCCTCTCTTTCTAAAAGATTCAGTGCCAGAGCAAGAGCCAGAGGCAACCACTTTAAAGAAACCATTAGAGAAGAAACAAGTAGAGGGTGGAACTAATTTATCCAAGGCAAGAACTTTTCTCCTGAGAAAAGAAATTGTTTGCTGAGATTAGGCAAGCACAGGAGGCTACACATTTGCTCATCCCTAGGGCACCATTCCTTAGAATTGTAAGAACAGTAAGTGACAGTATCAAAGGGCAAGTGCATTATAGATGGTAGTGTAGTGCCTCTGGCATGTCTTCAAGAAGCTTGGGAAGACTTTCTTATAGACTTCATGAATGATAGCTTCATATGTGCTGCCCATGCAAGAAGAGTCACTTTGATGACAAAGACATGACACTTGTTAGGGTGAGGTATAGGTTTGATAAATCTCTTCATCCTTTACCAACAATGAGGGATAGGAAAGCCTTTGAGATCCTTGCAATTCCCCCAAAATTGAAAAGGAAATCAAAGGCAGATGATATTAAAGTTGAAGAAGTTACTTCCCCTCCCAAGAAGAATAAGAAAAGAACGTTGGTTAAGAAATCTAAGCCACATGATAAGAGTTCTGAGGAGAAGGAGGAGGAAGAGGAGGTGAAGGAAAAGGATCATAGAGGATCAAGTGGCTGACATCTTCACGAAGGCATTGGGCATAGAGAAGCTTCACAAGTTCAAGAGCTTACTTGGAGTGCAGTGTGTGGAGTTGAGCTCGAGGGGGAGTGTTGAGATATCGAGCTTCACAAGCTTTACAAGTTCAAGAGCTTACTTGGAGTGCAGTGTGTGGAGTTGAGCTCGAGGGGGAGTGTTGAGATATCGAGCTTAACTAGTGCTACGGGGGCGGACATTGATGAATCACCTGGGTGATAGCTTCTGCAACTACACCACTAGCATGGTTGGTGAGATTATGGGTGATATGCGGCCAGTGGGATGACAGGTTGTGTGACAGCCATTTTGGATTACTAGAGATTGGCATAGTTAAAGCACCAGCTCATTAATCAGGTTCATATTATGGACCGACCCTTGTATGTTGTAGTAGTTGAGTACTAACCCATATAGTTTGTAATATTATCTTTATGTTATGTTGGTTGAGTAGAGAAGAAGAAGATAGAAGAAAATTCAGCTATCCATCTCTCTCTTGTGTCTTGATCTCTCTTGTGTGTGTGTGTTTTCTTGCTAGGGTTTGAAGCTCTCCCTCTCCCCCACATTCTCTTTAGGAAAAGGACGAAGTCTAGGAAGGGAGGGAGCAATTCCTCAAAGACCCAATGGTGGATCCACCAATTGACCTTAATACAGCCACAAGGACGGATCTGTTAAATACGGCTATAGAAATGGGCCGAGAAATGGTCAGGGAACTAGGCACCGCTCTAGAATACCAACCCTCCTAGATGAAGCCACATATCATTTCCAAAATTGTCCAAAAATTCTATAGGGACGGAGACCCTATCAACATGTAGAGATTTTTAAATCCACATGCAAAACCTGTGGACCTGTCAGTGATGTGACAATGATTCATGCTTTCTCACTGACCTTGGAAGGGAAAGCGCATCAGTGGTTCCGAACCCTCAAACCCGAGGATAAGGTTAACTTAACATGACTCAAGAATGTGTTTGTGTCCAGCTTTTCCAGAAGTGGTGACCGATGGAGCTCGATGGCACAGTTGCACAATATCAAACAAAAGGAAATGGAGTCAATAAGAGACTATGTGTCTCAACTTAAGCACTTAAATTCAAGGTGCAAACTACGGGAGAGGTTAACTGACAATCAGTTATTGCCTTGATTTCAGAGAGGGGTTAGAGACCACAAGATGCATGATTATCTGGTACTAGCCTGACCAAACACTCTAGATGCATGTTGCAAACTGGAAATTGAATATGAAGATAATATGCTAGAATTGCCATAATCGGAAGATGTCAGAATATCTTCAGCAACTTACGACTTCTCGTGTCTCGAGTCACCAAGAAATTGGAACTCGGAGCAAGTAAGTCGAAAACATGACTATGGACGAGCTAAGTAACACAATACTAGAGAAATTTAAGATAAAGGAGGGAAGAGAAACATTTGGGCATGGGCATAACCATCTTTACCCCCACAAGGAATTGGTGTGGTGCTCTGTGTGCAGACTGAATCACACTACCACCGAATGTCCGCAATTAAGAGCAAGGCCGTTACTCTATTGTGCACAATGTGTAAAATTATGAAATCATGACACTTCAATGTGCAGATATCCAAGATTCCAAATTGTTGCACAGCTACCACCACGTAGAGCTTGATTGGCTTTAGCAGCACCACCTAGACATATCATTACTACTACAGGACAACCCAACTCTTCCTATTCACCTAGGGGGATGTTTCGGGTATAAGACACTTCACCTCTACCACCACCAGTTCTACCACCACAACTACCACATGCTAAAATCAACCAAGTATTGATTGAAGAGCCATCAAAAGATGTTGATATGGTACGTGAAGTAGAAGCTAGCAGAGAGTACTATGAAGAAGCTACGGAGGTCACGCGCCTGAATTCTATGTCCTACAGAATAACATGCCAGTACCTCTATTTCAAACCACGGTATAGTGGACGGGCAAGGACATGAACTTGAACATGAGGAGAGGACCACTACCATGTCTGGCTCCTGTGGAGGGCCGCATCGAATTGCTGACTGCCCAAACAAGAATATGGTTCATACACACCAACCCTAACAAGTGACAGCTAGGTCCAATGACATGCTAGTACTCACTTGTACTAAATGTGGTATTGATCATTTGATGAAGGATTGTTCATATTGCGCAAGTGGTTTGACTTCCACTGCTAATCAGACCACCATCTGAACCATTAGTGTGCAGCCTAGAAATATCACAACACTCAATATCCTAACCATGTTGAGGAAATCTCCAAAGAAGGTTGAAGAGAGAGAGAAGCTCCAATATCTCCAAATTGTAGAGGATAATAGAAAATATGCTTATTTTAGAGTAATACTAGCATGGTCTAGTTCACAAATGAGAATAAAAAATAATGAGGGTCTATTTATAGGTGAGGGAGGCCACTAACTGAGTCCAACTAAGTTCTAAAATTTTCCAGCTTCAGTTTGGCTGAATTTGGATAAGATTTGGACCAGTTTGGCTCCCTTTTTGATTTGGTTTGATCCAGGAGAGAGGAGAGATAAAAATATCTTAATATTTTTGAGTTTAAAACTCCTTCACATGTGTGAAATAGGTGCCTCCTTGAAGGCTCCCCCTTTCCTTACCAAGGTGTCAAATTTGTATAATTACTCCAAAATATCTTATTTTTTAGTAATATTTCATAATTTTTAACTAATAAATCTTGTACTCACTCAACTCTTCATCTTATGTGGGCATTTACTCATTTTTGGGTATTTTCTTTTATTCATTAGATTTATCTCATCCCAACACTTGGATTAATCTTATTGGTCCATAGGAACCTTAATTGGACCATAATTAAAAAAATTTAAGAAAATCTTGACCCTTAGGCTAAGGTCTTTTAAATCATTTTTAATTGATTTCTAATGCACCTTGGAAAATTTATTTTGATTTTCTATTTCAGAAAAATAAATTTTTGATATTTGTAGAATTTATATATCTAAAAATATCTCAATATTGAATTACCACTCTCTAGAATTTTTCATCTCACTAGACAAAAAACAAGGAAAAATAATATTTTCTTGTATTCAGAAATAGGAAATGAATACAGGGGATTGAAGTAAAGGCTAATTCATTATTCAAGCTGAGGAGGAATCTTATAGTAGTAATGGACTTCCTGCACCAACCTGATTAATATGACATAATATTGGGGAGACCCTCCATGAGGGAATCCTAATTGATGCATGATTGGGCATTAGATCATGTGTATGTGTGTAGGGATTCACAAATTTTAAAGATAGATCTGAGAACATGGAAAGCACATGTTCAATAATGATTTGGTCACAACGGAGTGGACCGCATCTATATAAATATGCCAAACTACAGTGGAAAATTCCAGGGAAGAAGAGGAAATGGAAATGTATGCGTCACTTCCTCCTCCAGACTTCAGTGAAAACTGGATGCATGTGCTAGCTACCATAGATGTGATGAAATCCAAGGGAACCTAGTATGTGGAATCTGGAAATGTCCCTACGACCTCTGTCTATATGGTTAAGTCGCAAACCATTGATGAAGAATTAGAAGAGGAAGCCTCTAGCATAGAAGGGACTGGAACACAAGGTCGTACCAACGCTCAACGCCTCAGAAGATGAAAAAATAGAAATGATATATTGCCCGACGAAATGCCCTATTATGAAGAAAACCCACGAATGCCCAATGGGTGAGATAACTCATAGCCACTAAGGTACACGATGTATTTTCTAAAGATTGGGGTGAGGAGTTGAGTAAGATATCACTAGAAGGAAGACATAAGAAGATAATCACCCTTCAAGATATCACTAGAAGGAAGACATAAGAAGATAATCACCCTTCAAGATCCAGAAACACCTAAGCTTACAAAAGCTGGGCATTGAAAACGGAATAAAGCTTTGGGCAGAACTTGAACGTGAGGCTAGAAAAGTCATGGCTAAAATAAAAAGTGAGAATGAGGATAAACCAACAAACTTGCTCTCAGTGCTAGACCACTTCAAAACCTACACTGTATGTGACGAATGGAAAGCAGTTCCACTGACAGCAACAAGGGTTAAGGAGGATGGGCTATCCACATCATACAATAGCTTAGCAGAAGTCAAGGAAGTTGAGCCAGACCCATATACATTGTTAAGAACTTGACTTCGGCTGAAAAAGATGAGCTCGTTGCCCTCCTTAAGGAATTTAAGGACTGTTTTGCTTGGAATTACAAGGAGATGAAGGGTGTACCACCTGAGGTAGTGCAGCATACGATTCCAATTATGAAATGATCAAGACCAACCAAGCAAAAACCATACCAGAGGAATCCTAAGTATGCGGCAATTATAAAGGAGGAAATAGACAAGCTCATTGTTGGCGGATTTCATCTAAGAGATAGAACACACGGATTGGTTGTCACACCAATCATAATAGTGCCAAAAAAGAATGGAAAACTTAGGGTATGTGTCATCTTAAAAAGGTCAAATGCAGCTCTCAAGGGGTGCACTACTAGAAAACCCCAAGTATCATGTGCGTTCAAGAGGTATTTTAAAAACCCCTTAACTAGAATCCCCCCCAATAAAATAGCCCCTCTTTACTTATGAACTAAATGATTTTTTTCTAAAATTGAATTAAAAAACCCCTCCTGTTAATGTAATTGTGTTACTTTTTCTCAATGTATCTAAATAAAAAACCCCTCTTGTTGAACTCACATGGTACACTAACATTTTTTGAGTTGAACCCCTCGAGATGCAGCTACTAGGAAAGACCATTATCCAGTACCCTATATGGAACATGTTTTGGAGAGAGTGGCTGGTGAAGAAGCTTACAGCTTCTTGGATGGATTCTCCGACTACAATTACGTGTCCAAAGCACCAGAAGACCAGCATAAGACATCTTTCAATACAATATGGGGGAAATTTGTATACAAGCTTATGCCCTTTGGTCTCACCAATGCCCCAGCAACATTCCAACAATTGATGTGCACAGCCTTCAAAGACTACTCGTAGAAGTGGTTGGAGGTATTCATTGATGATCTGTGTGCACACTCTCAATGGGCGGACCATCTGGCTTGCTTAAGGAAGGTGTTTGAGTGATGTCGATTATATCGTATATCCCTGAACCCTTTAAAGTGTCAATTTTGGGTCAAACATGGTGTGATATTGGGACACACTGTCTCAAAGAATGGTATATCCATGGATGATAGCAAGGTCAAGTTGATATTGGAACTGCCACCACCCACTAATTATAAAGGTGTGTAAAGATTTATGGGCCACGTGGGGTATTGCCGTCGCTTCATAATTTTCTATGCTAAAATTGCCAGGCCATTGTACAAGCTACTCATTGTCTTTAAATGGATTGCGAAACGCCAAGATTCATATGATTGACTGAAGCAGGTATTGGCTAGCGCACCAATTCTACAACCCCCCAATGGGGACCTCATATTTCATGTGCATATTGATGCATCAAACTTTGCTATTGGATGCATACTAGCCCAGCCTGCTGAGTTCAAATTGGACTATCCATTCTGCTTTGCTAGTTGTCAATTAAATGATGTAGAGGTGAACTACACCACCATACAGAGAAGGATTGGGCATGGTTTACGCTGTCAAAAAGTATCGACATTACCTATTTGCCAACAAATTCGTATTCTTCATGGACCATCAAGCCTTATTGTACTTATAGTGAATAAGACTTGCACCATGGGAAGAATCACACGATGGTTGCTATTATTGTTGGATTGACTTTACAATTACAGTAAGAAAAGGGACAATGTAGCATGTGTTTGCTGATCATATGTCAAGAATTCCAAATGGGGAACCAAAAATTGGTGTCAAAGATGATCTCCCTGATGCTTGTTTGTTTAAACTGGACGTGGTACCCGAATGGAGTGAGGAGATATTTGATTATCTAGCTCATGCACTACAAGGGATCGGGCTCATACCCGCGCTCCTAGCCGCTAAAAATGACTTGTGAAAAAAAGTAGCGGGCCCGTGTATCAGCGCGTGTATCATCGCGCCACAGACATGCGTGTAAAAGCGCGTGTATAGCACCTCTCAGACGCGCTTATACACGGGTGTGTAGCCGCGTTCTTTTTATAGACGCGTTGATACATGCGGCTATACACGCTTTTTCTCATTTTGAGACACGCTTATACACGGGTGTATAGCCGCGTTCTGTTCAGTTCAGATGTCTCAGACGCGTTTATACCTACGTCTATACATGCGTTTCTTTAATTTAGATGCGCTTATACACGCGTAATTACCAGTTTTGACGCATTAATACACGCGTATTTTACAGGGTATCCGCGTAGATACACGTGAGTTTTAGCAGTTTTGACGCGTTTATACACGCGAACAGAGAGCAAAAAAAAAATCCAAAGAGTGCTATTTGGTGCCTGAATACTGTTCCAGCATTCCAGCACCCAATAGCACTCTTTGGATTTTTTTTTTTTGTGCATTAGACCATCCCATTAGACCATCCACGAAGAACATATGCACGAGGAAGACAAGAACGACATGAATGCATACATTGTCAATACACGATTCAAGACAGACATGAATGTAATACTATTGATCAATCAATTCAATATTACTATCAAAATTTCATACATGTATACAAGGGAGTCCATATCTCGAAGTAGCCCATGGCTTGAGTTTACAAAAAAATATATACAATCACATCCTCAATATGGAATGTGATACTATAAGTCTGAGTACTACTCATACCCAGATGATGACTCGGTGCTCCCTCCATGCTCAGATGAGCTCACATCGGTCGGAATGTCCGATGAGTAGTGCTCACGTCCACCCTCTGCAGCGGCGGCCGGTGGATCATCAGCAGCTTGTGCCTGTTCAAGTAATATATAGTATATAAGTATATATATATGTAATTCAATAAACCAAAACCATTCGTTTAGAATTTTCAAGTACCTGCCGACCGTATGGTCTCATGGCCATCTCAAACTGCGCGTCCGTAATACGTCCCTCGGCTCTGAAGATGGCCCACGTGTCACGTCTGCTATGCCGACGAGCATACGCAGTATCGTGGGTTGTGGGCTTCCTCCCCGTAACCCGTCGCTGTATCATAATCAACACAATTTGTAAGATTAAAACAATCATAGAATCAATGAATTAAGTAAACAATCAAATAAAGTGGCAAGATACTTACGAACTCTGCCTCCCATGACTCGACGCCGCCAGATCCGAAATGCGAAGATCCAATGGTCTCCATCTGGATCCGTCGTGCCTCCACATGCTGCCTGCTCTTCACGCCACCCTCTGCTCGTTTCTTTGCCTCCTTCCACTCGCGTTTGTGCGCAGTGGTAGGTTTCTCGGCAGGATAGCCACCCGCAGCTACATTTAGTCGGTCATCGTACGCGAGTTTTTTAAGGTGAGATCTTTTACTACTTAAGATCTCCCTTATTCGCGTCCTTCCCCATACATCCGAGAATGTAGCATGTGGGGGATTGGGGTACCGACTATGTACAGCCTCTATCACTTCCCCAACGAATCGGCTATTTTGATCTTTAAATTTAATAAAACAATTTCTATATGAGTTTGATACTACCCCACGCATGTACTCCATTACCTCCCTCCCCCTCGCATCCATCACTATCCCGCCCCTATCCGTCACATCATAGCAAACCACTCTCTCCATCTCTCTCATCTCCTCCTCTTCCGAACTGTCTCCTCTAACTCTTCTCCCTCTATCTCCTCTCTCACCGCGTGCCCTACTACCTCCCCCACCTCCCCCACCTCCCCCCAAAGCACCCGCCGCATCCTCCACTCCCACTCTTCCTACTGCTACGCGGGTGGAGTCACGACTGGGGGATTGTCTAGGTGACGGTGGCTGTGAGCCCTGACGTGACGGTGGCTCTGAGGGAGCACGTGATGGTGGCTGTGAGGGTGTACGTGAGTGTGTCTAGGACGAGGTATGTCTCCTCTCGGTGGATGTGGAAGAGGAGAAGCTGCATGTCGTCTCGTCGGACTCGGAGGAATAGACGGCACTGGAGTGCCCTGGATACTCGCAGTAGGGGTATAGACACCAGGCAGGGAAGGAGGGGGATGGGCATACATATACTCTGTAAGCTCAACCGGACCAGGATGGCGCCCAAAATGATTCAGCATCTCCATCAGCCAATTGCTGTACGCAAATGGATCGGATGAAGAACCTGGAATATCCATAAAGAACCTGCAACAAACATCTTCATGTACATCATGGGCTATCTCTTGACTCACACAAATATCATCATTCAAGTCAGTTGTGTTGCCTGCAAATCATGAATTCTGAAACTAGTCTCTGCAGAAACGCGTGTATACACCCGTCCAAAAACGCGTGTATATCCGCATGAACAGACTCTGCAGACAGATTACACGCGCTTTTACACGCGTTTCTACACGCGACCTGCGAAAAAAAAAATTCAAAAAGACCGACCCCCGACAAAGACAGAGTGTCCTTATAAAAGGACTATCGTCGCCCCTGTCAGGATCATTCACCCAATCGTGTGCAAATAGCATAAACAAAAGGACGGAGACAAACCCAAAGAGCAAAGAGCAAATAGCATAAACAAATCTGAGGAAAGAGACAAGGCACAGGACAAAGTGACTCACCTCTGAAAAAGTGAGTCTTCTCTGCTCCTTCTCTGCTCCCTCCTTCTCCCGTGTGTGTGCTCCTTTCTCTGCTCCCTCCTTGCTGTTGGAAGAGGCGAAAACAGGCGAAAACGCAAGCAATGTTGATTTGTTTGTTCAAAATCTATATTTGGGGAAGGCGGGCTATTTTTAGTTTAAACATACCGCCGCGTGTATATTCGCGTTTATAAACGCGTGTATATTCGCGTGTATGGATTTTAGCTGCGTTTATACACGCGTTTTGCATATTCGCGTGTATGGATTTTAGCTGCGTTAATACACGCAATTTTTAGGAAGTAGCCGCGTTAATACACGCAATTTTTAGGAAATAGCCGCGTCAATACACGCGATTTTTGTGCTTTCATTAGAAACATATTATGATTTTGTGTTTTCTGATTTGTACACAGGATGTCATCAACCTCTTCAAGCAGTTCGGGAAGATGAGACAATGCGTCATCGTAATCGCGATGTGTGGTTGGGACAACGGATCAAATGTATGTGTAATCGATGTCAAGGATGCATTGTACGAGCACGTCGAATTACCTTGAATCACATCTCCATGTATGGAGAATGGAATCAAACAGGTTTAGAGGTGAGTAGATGTAAATTGATGGTATTCAAATGACTCATGGTATCCAAATTAAATTAATAGAGTTGTAATATATAAACTCTAATTGAAGCAGGATGCAGTACCACACCCTAACATGGTACCCTATGCGCGACGAGAGCACGTAAAGCGTCGACGAGATGATGCTGGAGCTTTGGGATCTATTGTCAGAGATGAGTGGGAAAGGGATGACAATAGCCCTGCACCCCACGACGAAGTTGTGGAAGAGGAGGTGCTTGATGATATGGTGCGGAATCTTTTTAAGGATGATCCCAAAGGTATGGACGACGATGATATGGAACAAGAGCATCTTTATAAGGCTTCATCGACACCGGTGTTTGAAGGGTGCACATTCTCAGTTTTACGTGCTTCACTTGAACTACTTAATATACAAACAGTTTATGGATGGAGCAATGCAAGTCTTGACGCATTGTTGAAGTAAGCATTCTAACTTACAAATTTGAATTAGTGGTTTAAGGTTTAGGATTTAAGACTAATTATAATTGATGATATTGGATGCAGGCTATTATCAAACATGCTTCCAAAGGAAAATAGGCTACCCACCTCAAGAGACATAGCGAGGCGCTATGTGACATCTCTTGGAGGACTGGATTATGACAAAATACATGCATGCGTCAATGATTGCATTCTCTTTCGTGGGACGCATAAGGAGGCTCTACATTGTCCCACTTGTGGTGAAGCAAGGTACAGAACAGATATGAAGAGTTTTGATGTACCTCGTAAAGTCTTGCGACACTTTCCTATAATTCCTCGCATCAAACACATGTTCAAGTGCAAATCCATAGCAGAGCTCATGTCATGGCATTCCTCACATCGATCGGATGATGGCATGTGGAGAATTCCCGCAGACACCCCTGCTTGGAAGCATATTGTGAAGATGAGTGGCCCAGCTTTAAAACAGAGCCCAGAAACTTGAGACTTGGCCTGGGTATGGATGGAGTGAATCCATTTGGTTTCAAAAGCACCGCATACAGCGTGTGGCCAGTTGTGTTGGTGAATTACAACCTTCCACCATCAATGGCGATCAAGAAGGGACATCTTATGTTATCCCTTCTAATTCCAGGGAAACATAAAGTCAAGCATATGGATGTTTATCTTGAACCACTGATTGATGAGTTGGAGGAACTATGGAGAGGTGTTGTGGTGGTGGACATTAGTAGGCCTCCCTCCTCTCGACACTTCGACTTAAAAGCAGTGTTGATGTGGATAATGCATGACTTTCCAGGATACAGCGATTGTTCTGGTAAGAATTCTAATTACCTCCCTACTCTATTACTATTGGCTATATATATTAATTAGACGGTTTGACTTTATTATTCTAACTTTTATTTATATTTTAACAGGTTTGAAAACATCGGGTAAACATGCATGTCCTGTTTGTGGCCCTTCGTTAGTACATGAGTATGCTGACGGTTTGTGTAAGACTATATTCGATAATCATCATCGATTTCTCCCCTCAGATCATCCTAAATATGTTGCTAGTAAGAGTAACATTCCTCCACAAACACTTCGTGCAAAAGATTGGAAGCGTATTTGGGAGTCTACAACTATTCTTCCTCCAGATGGCATGAACAGGTATAGTGATGTTTTTTCAATCTTGTTTTGTGTAGTCTCTAATTGGATTAAAGGTCACATAGAGCAATCCCTTGTGTAGGTACTCCATTTTTTTTCGGCTACCATATTGGACCCATCTTAAGATCAACCATCTTCTTGATCCCATGCACATCTTCAAGAATGTGGGATCTGGTATTTGGGAACATATTATTGGTAAACGAGACAATGTTAGCGTACGTGAGGACTTGCGGGTCGCAGGACGTATGCGTCAAGCTTGGCCACGAGAGGTGGGTGGGCACGTTCGTCTTCCGCCTGCACCATGGATTATATCAAAGAAAGAGGAGAAGCAGGTAAAGCAGGCCATCACCACTTTGCGTACTCCCACTGGATGCATGAGATCATTGAAGGGAGCCTTTACAACCACTAAGAAAAGAGGCGTTGAGCAACTATATGGGTTGAAGTCCCACGATTGGCACAAGATGCTTCAAGTAAGTGTTTTCCAAGTCTTGTACGTACGTTGAAATTAAATTTTGTAATGCCATAAACCATAAATGTGCTCTTATGTGCGCAGTTCATACTACCTACTAGCATCGACCATTGTGCAAATAAGAGTTTGAAAAAATGTATTTATAAGATGGGCGAGCTTGTGAGGTATGTAAAACCCATGCTCAGATCACCCTTCATTATAACTTGCAAAATGAATGTGCATGAGGTATAACGTACTATTTATTTATTTTTCAGATATGTTAGTTCCAAAGCAATTGATCCAGCCACGTTGGATGATGTGCGTGTTATGGCAGTGGAGGTGGTTTGTTTGGTAGAGGAGACTTTTCCGCGAACCATTCTCACAAGTCAACTACATCTCATTGTGCATTTAGTGGACAAAATTGCTTTATGTGTGGTACTGTGCATGCACGCTGGATGTTCTTCCTAGAGCGCTTCATGAAGACCTTAAAAGACTTTGTGAGGCAAAGTGCAAGGCCTGAAGGAAGCATGGCCGAGGGTTGGTTGATACAAGAGTCTCTTGTATATATTTTAGAATTTCTTGGTCAGGTGGACAGCTCTTTGCCACGACTATGGAGCAATGAAGAGGACTTGAGGATGACCTCTATTGTGCCTCAAGGAAAAGGACAGAGTAAAGTAATTGACAGAACATTGATTGATGATCTCAATTTCACTTGTATCCTTAATAGTGATGTGATGAGCAGATGGGTTACAAGATATGAGGATGCAAAGACAAAAAGGCAAGCTGAAAGAGCTCTCTTTTGGAGGCAACATGGCTCTCGGAAGGCGTACCCTAAGCATCTAGCAACACTTCCGAATGATATCCATGTTGATTGGTTGCATGAGGAAATGGAGAGAGCAGAGAGCGACGAGGGGCTGCATATCACGGCGGAAGAATGGGAGTATGCACGAGGATGCATGTCAAAGGTACATAGAACTAATGTTTTGCATTAGTTGTAAGTGATTTGCTTTTAATATTTATTCACATTGCTTACACAAATATTGCTTCTATTTTGGTCCAGTGCACTATGTTCAATGCTATATGGTGTGAAGGCAAGCATTTTCGAACACAAAGAATTGATGAAAAGAGAAATACACAAGATTGCGGTGTCATTAGTAGCTTTGAGGGAGCTAATGGAAAAATGGATGATTATTGTGGCATAATCCAAGAAATATTTAGGCTTGACTTTCGTCGCTTCTTTGTGTATGTTTTGGATGTCAAATGGCAAATGAACGTGGTGGAAAAAGGGCCTGATGCAACGATAAAACGCCATGCAAGTGGATATGTAACTATTGACTCTACAAAGTTCTGGCAAACAAAGAAAGATAGGCTCGTATTGCCACAACAATGTGAGCAGGTATGCATTTTTTTACTAAGAGAAGATGAGTTCGTCACGATATTGGATGAAGCTCATTCAGGGATAGCAGGCGGGCATTTTGCTGGAGAGATCATGGCTTGCAAGGTACTTCAAGTAGGGTTATAGTGGCCTGCGTTATTCAGGGACATGATAGACTTTGTCAAAAGGTGCGACGAATGTCAGCATTTTGCTATCCCACAATAAAGGGACAAAATGCCGTTGACCCTTATTATTGTAAGACAATGGGGAGTAGATTTTGTTGGACCTATTAGTCCTGCAACACACCCAGTCTGGAACATCTGAACTAGATTCTACCATGCAACTGCTGGAGTGTTTGCATCCTGTATGTGTCCTATCATAGTGTCTATGACACTAATTGAAAGCCACTACATGACTTTTCTTGCACCTTGATTCCAATCTTGAATGCCTTTAAATCTGTAGGAGTGGCATTCTTCTCAGATAACTCTAGAGGATCCTCATTGTCTCCTTCTACATAATCCCAAAATCCTTTACCCATTAGGAAATTGGTTATTCTAAACTTCTAGGCATGGAAGTTATTCTTATCTGGCTTCTTACTAACAATCTGATTAATTTCGTCAGACATGTTTTCCTGCAGCAATCAAATAACCTGCAAATAGGCAAATTCTGTATGCAACTATAATACAACAGTATCTCCTATAACTGCTGCAGTAACGATACTTTAGCATAGCCTGTGTGTCACCAAATGTGATAAGAGTACACATACATACACCCAGTATCAACAATACATGTACAAACCTTGTCTGCACTGCTGCACTGGAACAACTTGATTTTGAGCGAAAACAATTCTCTACTAGAACTTTCAGAATAGTGCTCAAAATATCATGTAGCGACAAAACGGGGCCCGCTACATGCCCCAAACGTGAGATGTGTAGCTCCCAGAGAGCTACACTCAGGGGGGTGTTTTACCTAAACTAATAAAGAAAAAGAGATGATGGTGCTCTTACCCGTGTAGTGTCGCGCTTCTTTCCTTGCTTGTTCTTGCCTCTTGCTTGCCTCCTTAGCTCTCACACAAACCAGGCTCTGATACCATAAAGAGAATGTGGGTGTAAGATTCCTCCTCAATCGGAATAATGAATAAGCTTTACTTCAATCCCCTGATCATTCCATGTTTCTAAATACAAGAAAATATTATTTTTTCTTGTTTTTGCCTAGTGAGATAAAAATTTCTAGTGGTAATTCAATATTGAAATATTTTTGGATATATAAATTCTACAAATATCAAAAATATGTTTCCCTGAAACTGAAAATCAAAATAAATTTTCCAAGGTGCATTAGGAATAAGTTAAAAATGATTTAAAAGACCTTAGCCTAAGGGTCAAGATTTTTTTAAATTTTTAGATTATGGTCCAATTAAGGTTCCTATGGACCAATAAGATTAATCCAAGTGTTGGGATGAGATAAATCCAATGAATAAAAGAAAATACCCAAAAATGAGTAAATGCCCACATAAGATGAAGAGTTGACTGAGTAGAAGATTTATTAGTTAAAAATTATGAAATATTACTAAAAAAAATGAGATATTTTGGAGTAATCATACAATTTTGACACCTTGGTAAGGAAAGGGTGAGCCTTCAAGGAGGCGCCTATTTCACACATGTGAATGAGTTTTAAACTCAAAATAATTAAGATATTTTTATCTCTCCTCTTTCCTGGATCAAACCTTATAAAAAAGAGAGCCAAACTGGTCCAAATCTTGTCCAAATTTAGCCAAACTGAAGTTGGAAAATTTTAGAACTTAGTTGGACTCAGTTAGTGACCTCCCTCACCTATAAATAGACCCTCATTCTTTTGTATTATCATCTGTGAACTAGACCATGCTAGTATTACCTTAAAATAAGTATATTTTCTATTATCCCCTAAAAATCCTCTACATTTTGGACAGATTGGAGCTTTTCTCTCTCTTCAACCTTCCTGGGAGCTTTTCTCAACATACTAACTAAGTGATTGGTTTGGGGCCTCTCCTAAGAATAGAGAATCAAGCAAAACAAGAGGTAAGGTATGACTTTATGGTTTTTTCTTAATCTTCTAAATGTTTTTCACTTCTCAACCCCTCTCAAGCTTGAGAAGTATTCAATTGAATGGTTTTTCAATGCAAATGAAGCTCTATAATGAATTTTAATGATTAATCACATAAAGTTTACATTTATGCTTAATTTAAGATGCTTTTTATGTATATATCTCTCTCCCCCAAAGAATGGTCATTCCTATGACTAATTCTCAATTCAAATGATGCTTCTCATGGAGCAATTCCTAATTCTAAAATCAAACTCTATGCTAGTCAAGCTAGAGGCCAAAGAGATGGCTTTTTTATGCTTTAATGTTACATAAATTATGGTAAACTTAGGAACTAAGTCCATAAATTGGATATTGGTCCAAATGATAGTTACTCTATCATAATCCTATTACTAAGTCTTATTTTTTTAGAAAATATTAAAAATTATCAGTAATAGGAGCGGAGCTATGGTAAAATTTTTGAAAATTATCACATAAATCATTTTTATTCATAATGTGAAAAGAGGACTTCCTACCATATTCTAGGATTAGTCATCCTATGTTAAATGAATAATTCTCATCATATCCATGGAAAACTAATTTTTAATGTTTATGTATAAATAGTTAATTAGAGAAAAAGATAAATTTTTTAGTAATTTCATTTTTATGATAAAAGCCATGATAATGTACACCCATGTATTCCAATGGAGAAAGAGAAAATTTGGAATATTAAAATAATGGATATTTTATTTAAAAATTAAAGAAGTATTTTAGATAAATTATTTTATACATGAACACTTAAATGATGAAAGAGGAATTCCCATCATATTTGGAACCCAATCATTTAAATGGAAAAAGTGAAATTCTTGTCATATTAGGATTAATGGATATTTTTATTTAATTTTTAAGAGAAATTTTAGTTAAAATTATTTTATGCATATATAAATTTAAATGATGAAAGGGGAATCCCCATCATATTTGGAATTCAATCATTTAGATGGAAAAAGAGGAATTCTTGGTATACTAGGAATATTGAATATTTTTATTAAAGAAAAGAGAAATTTTAGATAAATTTATAAAAGAGGAATTCCCATGACATTTAGAATTCAAGCAGTTAAATATAAAAAGAGGAATTCCCATGATATTTGAGATCTAAGAAATTAAATGGAAAAAAGAGAAATTTTTCGTATAATTAAATTTATGAATATTTATCAAAAGTGAAAATATGGGTAGAATTGATTTTTGTAAATCCCATGAATTCTTTTATTAAAAAAAGGAATATTGGATATAATTCATTTGAGAAATTGAGAAAGAATATGGAAATAGTCATCGAGAAAAAAAACCTTTATCTAAGCCAAACAATTGGCAAAAATTTAGAAAAGTTCCATTATCCGTATCGAAGTAGAAAAAGCTACTGAATGGGAATAAGGTGTAAATGGGATGTGATAGGATGTGAATAGATGTGATAAGATGTAAAGGGGATGCGATAAGATGTGATAAGATGTAAATGGGATGAGATAGGATGTGAGAAGATGTAAATGAGATGCGATAGGATGTGAATGGATGTGATAAGATGTAAATGGGATGCGATAGGATGTGAATGGATGTGATAAGATGTAAATGGGATGCGATAGGATGTGATGAGATGTGAATGGGATATGATAGGATGTGGTGTAATGAAAATGAATGTGGATGAGATGTGAAGTAAATGGATGTGGATGTGAATGATGAGATGAGAATGAGATGAGAGGATATGTGAAAGGGTGAGATGGGAAGTAAATGGATGTGGATGTGTATGTGAAAGAATGTGATGTGAATATATGTGGATGTGAAGTGATAGATGTGAATGTATGGATAGATGTGGATAGTCATGCATGTGAATGATTGGATAGATATAGATGAATGAGATGCACTACAAGGGATCGAGATACCCGCGCTCCTGGCCACTAAAAATGACTTGTGTAAAAAAAGTAACGGGCCCGTGTATCAGTGCGTGTATCATCGCGGCCAGAGACATGCGTGTAAAAGCGCATGTATAGAAACAGTTAGACGTGCTGATACGAGGGCGTATACACGCATTTTGTTAGTTTAGCTGCACTTAGACACGCTGATACGAGGGTGTATACACGCGTTTTGTCAGTTTAGCTGCGCTTATACACGCGCATTTCACAGAGTATCCGCGTATATACACGCGACTTTTCCAGAGTTGACGCATCTATACACGCGAATAGAGAGCAAAAAAAAAATCCAGAGAGTGCTATTTGGTACCTGAATGCTGTTCCAGCATTCCAGCACCCAATAGCACTCTCTGGATTTTTTTTTTGGGTGCATTGCACCATCCACGAGGAAGATTTAAGACAAGAACGACATGAATGCATACATTGTCAATACAGGATTCAAGACAGACATGAATGCAATTCTATCAATTCACGATTCAATATTACTATCAAAATTTTATGTGTACACATATATACAAGGGAGTCCATATGTCAAAGTAGCCCATGGCTTCAGTTTTACAAAAATATATATACAACCACATCCTCAATATGGAATGTGATACTATAAGTCTGAGTACTACTCAGACCCAGATGATGACTCGCTGCTCCCTCCATGATCAGATGAGCTCACATCGATCGAAATGTCAGATGAGTAGTGCTCACATCCACCCTCTGCAGTGGCAGCGGCGGGTGGATCATCAGTGGCAGGATCATCAGCAGGTGTGCAGCAGTAGCTTGTGCCTGTTCAAGTAATATATAGTATATAAGTATATATATATGTAATTCAATAAACCAAAATCATTCGTTTAGAGTTTTGAAGTACCTGTCGACCGTATGGTCTCATGGCCATCTCAAACTACGCGTCCGTAATACGTCCCTCGGCTCTGAAGAGGGCCCACATGTCACGTCTGCTATGTCGGCGAGCATACCCAGTATTGTGGGCTGTGGGCTTCCTCCCCATAACCCGTTATAATCAACACAAATTGTAAGATTAAAACAATCATAGAATCAATGAATTAAGTAAATAATCAAATAAAGTGGCAAGATACTTACGAACTCTGCCTCCCATGACTCGACGCTGCCAGATCCAAAATGCGAAGATCCAATGGTCTCCATCTGGATCCGTCATGCCTCCACATGCTGCCTGCTCTTCACGCCACCCTCTGCTCGTTTCTTTGCCTCCTTCCACTCGCGTTTGTGCGCAGTGTGGCAGGTTTCTCGGCAGGATAGCCACCCGCAGCTACATTTAGCCCATCATCGTACGCGAGTTTCTTAAGGTGAGATCTTTTATTACTTAAGATCTCCCTTATTCGCGTCCTTCCCCATACATCCGAGAATGTCGCATGTGGGGGATTGGGGTACCGACTATGTACAGAACCTGGATCCATGAAGAATCTGCAAAAATAAAAGTATATACATGATTGCATCAAAGCACAAATGCAAGCTAGCACAAATGCACAGTCGCGTGTATACACCCGTCCAAAAACGCGTGTATATGCGCATGAACGTCTGTGCAAACAGGATACATGCAGATATACACGCGTTCCTACACGCGGCCTGTGCAAAAAAAAAAATTGAAAGCGACCGACCTTCGACAAATCGTCCTTATAAAACAAGCCCACTGTCACAATCGTTCACAAAAGTACTACCAGAGAAGGACGGAGACAATCGCATAAAGAAAAGAGACAATAGCATAAACAAATGGAAGGAAAGAGACAGGACAAAGGACAAACTGACTCACCTCTGAAAAAGTGAGTCTTCTTTTTGGCTGGTTTCCTTCACCCATGTGTGCTCCTTGTCTGCTCCTTGCACTTAGGTTTAGTGCTCTCTGTTGGAAGAGGCGGCGACGAAGGAGAGGAAATCTTAGTTTGAAATTGTTTATTTGGAGAAGGCAGGTTATTTTAGGTATAGACAGGTCGTTGCGTGTGTAACAGCACGTGTATTTTCGCGTGTATAATAAATCAGCTGCGTTTATACACGCGATTTTAAGGATGTAGCCGCGTTTATACATGCGATATTAAGAATGTAGATGCGCTGATACACACAATTTTAAGGATATAGACGCGCTGTTACACGCGATTTATAGAAATTTTTATACTTTCATTAAAAACTGATTATGATTTTGTGTTTGCTCTTTTGTACATAGGATGTCATCAACCTCCTCAAGCAGTTCTGGTGAGGATTTTAAGGATGTAGCCGCGTTTATACACGCGATATTAAGGATGTAGCCGCGTTTATACACGCGATTTTAAGGATGTAGCCGCGTTTATACACGCGATATTAAGAATGTAGATGCGCTGATACACGCGATTTTAAGGATATAGACGCGCTGTTACACGCGATTTATAGAAATTTTTATACTTTCATTAAAAACTGATTATGATTTTGTGTTTGCTCTTTTGTACATAGGATGTCATCAACCTCCTCAAGCAGTTCTGGTGAGGATGAGACAATGCGTCATCGTAATCGCGATGTGTGGTTGGGACAAAGGATCAAGTGTATGTGTAATCGATGTCAAGGATGCATTGTACGAGCGCGTCGAATTACCTTGAATCACATCTCCATGTATGGAGAATGGAATCAAACAGGTTTAGAGATGAGTAGATGTAAATTGATAGTATTCAAATGACTCATGGTATCCAAATCGCAAAGCGTCGACGAGATGATGCTGGAGCTTCGGGATCTATTGTCAGAGATGAGTGGGAAAGGGATGACAATAGCCCTGCACCCCACGAAGTTGTGGAAGAGGAAGTGTTTGATCATATGGTGCGGTATCTTTTTAGGGATGATCCCAAAGGTATGGACGACGATGATATGGAACAAGAACATCTTTACAAGGCTTCATCAACACCGGTTTTTGAAGGGTGCACATTCTCTATTTTACATGCTTCACTTGAACTACTCAATATACAAACAGTTTATGGATGGAGCAATGCAAGTCTTGACGCATTATTGAAGTAAGCATTCTAACTTGCAAATTTGAATTAGTGGTTTAGGGTTTAGGGTTTAGGGTTTAGGACTAATTGATGATATTGGATGCAGGCTATTATCAAACATGCTTCCAAAGGGGAATAGACTACCCACCTCAAGAGACATAGCGAGGCGCTATGTGACATCTCTTGGAGGATTGGATTATGATCGCATACATGCATGCGTCAATGATTGCATTCTCTTTCGTGGGATGCATAAGGAGGCTCGACATTGTCCCACTTGTGGTGAAGCAAGGTATAGAACAGATGTGAAGAGTTTTGATGTACCTCGTAAAGTCTTGCGACACTTTCCTATGATTCCTCGCATCAAACACATGTTCAAGTGCAAATCCATAGCAGAGCTCATGTCATGGCATTCCTCACATCGATCGGATGATGGCATGTGGAGAATTCCCGCAGACACTCCTGCTTGGAAGCATATTGAAGATGAGTGGCCCAGCTTTAAAACAGAGCCCAAAAACTTGAGACTTGGCCTAGGTATGGATGGAGTGAATCCATTTGGTTTCAAAAGCACCGCATACAGCGTGTGGCCAATTGTGTTGGTGAATTACAACCTTCCACCATCAATGGCTCAAGAAGGGACATCTTATGTTATCCCTTCTAATTCCAGGCTTGACTTTCGTCGCTTCTTTGTGTATGTTTTGGATGTCAAATGGCAAATGAACGTGGTGGAAAAAAGGCCTAATGCAACGATAAAATGCCATGCAAGTGGCCATGTAACTATTGACTCTACAAAGTTTTGGCAAACAAAGAAATATAGGCTCGTATTGCCACAACAATGTGAGCAGGTATGCATTTTTTTACTAATGTGTTTCATGTACATATATATCTAAGCTCGCGTACCCCTTGACTTTTGATATGCTAATTAATTACTGCAGTATGTGTATTTGAGTAGGTTATCTATCTGCCAATGGTGCATGACATTAAATGGTGGTACGTCATCCCTATTGCACCACGTTCCAAAGTGATGTATAATACATTCACTGATATGGAGCATATGGAGGATGTAACAAGCCGCAATGAAGATGATGTCGAACATGCCAATGAAGATGTTGTGATCGATGATTAAGAAATAAGAGATGATCATGATAATGAGGATGAGCGTGACATTTCTCATGATCATGAGAATGACCCTACCATTGAGGATGATGGTGATGTTGATGAGGATGATCAGGGCATCGATACCATTATCAATGGACAGAATATCGATAGTGGAATAAATTTAATCGTAGCCTTAGAAATTGATCAAATGGATATTGATGTTGATCGTTTGGCAAGGATGGATCTTTTTGAAGATGAGATCGAACCCTAACCAATCCATCACTGTATTGTTCTAAATTGATGATATTTCTATTGTATATGTTGTCTTTTAATTATCATCTCATGATTTATTTTTGAATATATTTCATTGTTGTAAATGTATGTAGTGGGATTGTGTAATGATATATACTGTAATGTACTATGAGATGGTTTAAAGAAAATAGTTTTTAATTTTGTAAAGGAATGGAGTTTTTCTTAATAAAGTTCTCGTGTGTAATAATGCGTGTATAATTGCGTATATATACACGTGCTGATACATGCGTTTTTGAAACCAGTATACACGTGAATTTAGATGCCAATATACACGCCCTGGTAGACGTGTTTCTGAAACTTCAATACACGCAAATTTAGATGCCAATATACACGTGCCCGATACTACTCATATACATGCGCGACCATACACATGCCCGATACTACTCATATACATGTGCGACCATATACGTGCCCGTAACTTATCGCGTGTATTGAACGCGTGTATGGCAGCAGTGTCTTGTGTATGAATGAGATATGATGTGGACGTGATGTAATGTGGATAGAATGTATGTGATGGAATGGGGATACAATGAATGTGATGAATGTGAATGGATGTGATGTGATGTCAGTCGGGATAAGTGTGAATGGGTGAGATGTGATGTGATATGATGTAAATTGGGATAGATGTGAATGGATGTGATGTAAATTGGGATAGATGTGAATGGATGACATGTGATGTGAAGGGATGTGATGTGAATCGGGATAGATGTGAATGAATGAGATGTGATGTCAATCGATGAGATGTGATGGAATGTGAATCGGGATATATGTGAATGAATGAGATGTGAGGTGAAATGGATATGTGATGTGATGTGATGTGGATCGGGGTAGATATGAATGGATGAGATGTGAATGAATGTGATGTGATGTGAATGAATGGATGAGATGTGAATGAATGTGATGTGATGAGATGTGGATATGGGTAGATGCGAGTGGATGAGTATAAATGTGGAAAGATGAGATGGAAAATGATGTGATTGGATGAGAATGGATGGACGATGGGAATACATATGATTGGACTTGGACTAAGTAATGTGGATTGATGTGGAACAATGTGGAAAGATGAGAGTTCGTTATAGAAACTGTATTTATGACTTGTTTTTAAATGACTGTTTTATGTCAAGAATGCTGGGGAAGTATTTTGACCATCTTATGAGACGAATGAGGTCGTCGAGACCTAAGTGATAAAGTTGCAACAGTTGACGGAGAGTCAACGGAGGACGTCTCGCGTAGCACGATCGACCGAGTTTACTAGCCTCGGTTCAATTTAAATGGTGAGCTTCCGGTATAGTGGATGAGGGACCAAGGAAGCGGCTTATGCGTGAAGTGCTAGGTGACCTACGAAGGATCCTAGAGGGTGCTGACCATACGGTGCTCAGGCTCTGGGTCGCCGAAGATACCCACACGTGCTTCGAGGAAGATATTGGAACAAGGAGTAAGAGTTATTTTTTTGAATTCGGGCATGGATCTAGTTGATTGACCTTGCTGGTCCTCAATGGATGAGTCCATGGCTCTTTTATATAGATCTGTTGGTTGATCTTGTTGATATTCAATGAAGAGTCCATCTGGATTTTTATAAGTGGATATATTCCGGGTACTATGAGCTAAGAACTATTGAAAAGGCCCTTGAGTGGACAGGTGGTGAGCGTTCTGGTTGCCAATGATTCCATAGGTACACCGATAAAGGAATGATTGGAAACTAGAATTCAATCGGATATTTTGAAGGATTATGATCAGTGACACTATGATTTCATTAAAAGATTGTTTTAAAGTTAGCTGAATCTGTGAAACATGTAATTTCATATTGGGTGTGTAAGTGGTGTGACTATCTTGAAGTTTGCATAAGCGCGGGCTAGGGGAGCGCGGAACTCTTTTCCCTAGTACTCGAGACAAAACATAACCAAATTCGTAAACAGATTCTATCACTACAGTGGTTGGGCAATTGGCTAACCCATGGGACTGGATGCGGTTAGGCGGCTAGACTGATGGATCCCTAAAATGAGACTCAATTCTATTATGGTACGATAGATGAAGTAAATCCCAGACAGTCCTTGTTCTATGGAAAAGAATCAGCAGTTATGCCTCTCGATGAGGAAAAAAGCATTGGTCTCTATGATCCAAGTGCAAGTCTTTTCCTTGATCTGACCATGTGACTTACGGGTTCAGTCGGATCAGTTTGGTTAGTGATGACCTTG
Organism: Cibotium barometz; assembly: GCF_041138505.1. NCBI lineage: Eukaryota > Viridiplantae > Streptophyta > Polypodiopsida > Cyatheales > Cibotiaceae > Cibotium > Cibotium barometz. The sequence goes on along the minus strand of NC_141048.1, from coordinate 73,261 downwards.
ACTACGTTAGAATAAAACTATCCTAGAGGAATCACCCATGCTTTCTGGGCGAGGAAAGTTTTTTCGGGTTTGGTTTTGTAAGATTCGAGGGATTAGTCTCTTGTCCGGATATGCGTGGGCGAGGCCCCAAGTGAGAGACTCTGTCCCGTGCAAGAAGTGATACTTCCATTGCTAACGCCCCCGAATTCGTTGCGCAGAGGGGGTGGAAACTTTCAGCGCGGCGGGCGGGAGAGAGGGAGAGCTTCAAACCCTAGCAAGCAAACACACACACAAAAGAGAGAGCAAGACACAAGTGAGAGATGGATAGCTAAATTTTCTTCCATCTTCATCTTCGCTACTCAACCAACATAGCATAAAGATAAGGACACACTATATGGGTTAGTACTCAACTACTACAACATACAAGGCTCAGTCCATAATGTGAACCCGACTAAATGAGCTGGCACTATAACTATGCCAGTCTCTAGTAATCCAAAACGGCTTTCACATAGCCTATCATCCCAGTGGGTGCATATCACCCATAATCTCCGCTGCTAGTATCCCGAATCTGTTGCTCGGTGGGAACAGGGATCTTACAGTTGGTATCAGAGCATTTGGTTAATAAAGATCAACTGAGAAGACAAATATGTCAAAAATTTATCAAGAAACACAAAAAGGTTATAATTGTGTGATATAATTCATACAATTTGATATTCAAACTGAAAGTCGTAATTTGGTAATTGGGTCTTCAAATGGAAGTTTCGCAATTATATAGAACCCTGACTTGCTTGAGGCCTAGACATGATGGTATTTACCTTATAATTCTAAGGGCCGTGACTACCCGTATATACCGAGAGTATACTGCAGCTCTTTACTGACAGTATATACGAGTAAATCTAAAACTTAAAATTATAAGCATTAATGCTATCTAAATGATGATTTCGAATGTGATTGATATGATTTTAATTCTGTTTGAGAATTGATGAATTGATTTGGATTCTGATTGAAAATGCTGATTGGAAAATGTTGATTTCTAAAAATTAGTTGAAATATAATGAAACCTCAATGAGGGGGAATGGGATGAGTCCCTGTGATGATATTCATAACTAGAATGATTATAATGAATTCAGCAAATCACTATGAGGTTAGTGGGTTGTGCTGTTAGATTGCTATTGTTAATACTTGACCGGTAGATCAAGTTAAGGGATGTCAAATTGAGAACTTGCTTGACTGAAATTTTCGTGGAGGAATGTTTCGAAGGAAACTTTTCGGTCTAATGGACCATTATCATGTTAAAGATATGAATGACATGATCTGAATGAATTGTTATTTAATTATGAGTTCTATATAAGGGATATTTATCCCAGTATTCTGTTGGGTTGACCAGAATATAAGGAACCCCAGAATAAAATTGGATCTAAAGAAGAAGAGTTGTCCTCTACCTTGCGAGATGAGGACATCTCGCACTTTTTAAGTGGGGTAGAATGTAAGATTCCTCCCCAGCCTTCGAGGTATACAGGAGTAAAAATCTCCCTTTCTGATCTTATAATTATTCCCTCTCCAAAATAAAAGAAAGTTTCTGTTTAAAAAAGGAAGACCCTTTTCCTAGAATACTTCTCAGAAGTCTCACCTGTTTTAAGGATTTAGAACAATGAGTTCAGAAGTGAGAATCGGTGTTTTGGATACCAAGGTTTTGGTTTTCATTCGAGTACGGCCCAAAAGAAGTTCTTTATCTCTTGGGGAGTATAAGAAGTTATCCCCCAGATATTGTGACCTTATATCTGAATTCAATGAAAGTAGGTGACTTAGCCTACAAGTTTCTTTTATCTCCTCATCTCAAAATTCTTAATGCCTTCTATAGAAAAATGTGTCAAACTCAAATCATGGAAAGACGGTAAAACTTCAGTGGCAAGTTATCGATGGCTTCTAGGTTACGCTAGCTCCTTCCTCTATATAAGTCGTAACTTTTACTTGTCGCTCACAGTAATCTTACTCCCATCAATCTCCTTTCTTTCTTAATCTCCTTCATGGCTTGGCAACAAGAACTAGTTTTATCCATGATGATTTCTCACCTTCAAGACGCAAGAGAGTCTATGAAGAAAGACTTTATAGAACAGTATGAGCGCTCACTTTTTCCTCACCTAGGAACTTCTGTAGCGCAGACCAAATGGCGGACCTATCAAAACATAACTAGGGTAACACCCTGGGGTCAGCAGCAATATTAAAATGATTCCATTATGACACATATGTAAGGAAGGGGAGTTCTTTACAGGAGGTGCATATTTCACATAAGATGAAGAGTTGAAAATGTACAAGGTTTATTAATAAAAAACTATGACACATATGTAAGGAAGGAGAGTTTTTTAAAGGAGGTGCATATTTCACATGCTTGAATGAGTTTTAAACTCATAAAAATTGAGATATTTCATCTCTCCTCTCTCCTCATTCAAGTCTAGTTCCAAAAAGTTAGCTTAACTGACCTAAAAATGGTCAAAAAGTGACCAAACTGACTTGGAAAATTCTAGAATCAGTTTGTTTGGTTAGGAGCTCAAATTTTCCTATAAATAGAAGCCTCCCCTTGTTGCAAAATATATAGTGTCTTATGCTTTGTTACTCTACTCCACCTAAGCCAAAATATATAGTGTCTTATCCTTTGTTACTCTACTCCACCTAAGCCAAAATATATAGTGTCTTATGCTTTGTTACTCTACTCCACCTAAGCCAAAATATATAGTGTCTTATGCATTGTTACTCTACTCTACCTAAGCCAAGAACTGTGAATTCTTTAATAATTCACTAGTTTCTGATACTTCTCTCGTTCTTCAATCCCCATTGGTGGCTCCATCAACATACTAAACCAATTGATTGGTTGGGGGCCTCTACCGTGAATAAAGAATCAAGCAAATTATAAGGTAAGTATATTGAATTTTGATCTTTTCTATAATTTCTCAATGATTCTCTCTTCTCAACCCCTCTCAAGCTTGAGAAGCTTAATTGGTATGGTTTTTTTTTTAAATGCTATTGAAGTTAAGTGGTGAATAGTAGTGAAGAGTTACATAATTTAATAAATGCTATTGAAGTTAATTTCCATTTATGTTTAAATTCTAATGGTTTTTATGTAATTTCTCTCTCTCACTCAAGAAATGGTCATACTCATGACCCATTCTCAATCCAAATGAAGCTTTTCATAAAGCTTTTCCTTAATCCAAGATTAAGCTATGCCTGAGGCCAAATTAATGGTTTTTTTTTCTATGCTTTTAGTTTATGCATGTTGATGATTCAATCCATTATGGATTGATGATCCAATTAGAGACCATTCTAATTATTTCCTTAATGATAAGCTTTATCCCTTAGAAAAAATTGAGATTTATCAGTCATAGTAATGGAGCTATGGCAAAATTTTTATAGAAATTACGCATAAAATAATTTCATTCAAAGCATAAAAAGAGGACTTCCTACCATATTCTAGGAACTATCATCCTAGATTAATTAAAAGAATTTTATTATGCATGGAGATGTGGATGTTTGCATGTAGATGTAGATGTATGGATGTGAGTGTGAATGTGGAGGTGGATGTATGCATGGAGATGTGGATGTATGCATGTAGAAATAGATGTGTAGATGAGGATGTAAATGGAGATATGGATGGATGCATGTAGATGTAGATGTATAGATGTAGATGTGAATGGAGATGTGGATGTATACATGTAGATGTAGATGAGGATGTAAATGGAGATGTGGATGGATACATGTAGATGTAGATGTATAGATGTAGATGTGAATGGAGATGTGGATGTATACATGTAGATGTAGATGTATAGATGTAGATGTGGATGTGGAGGTGTAGATGTGGATGTGGAGGTGGATGGATGCATGTAGATGTAGATGTATAGATATAGATGGGAATGGAGATATGGATGTATGCATGTAGATGTAGTTGTGAATGGAGATGTTGATGTATACATGTAGATGTAGATGTATAGATGTAGATGTGGATATGGAGGTGGATGTATGCATGTAGATGTAGATGTATAGATGTGGATGTGAATGTGGAGGTGGATGTATGCATGTAGATGTAGATGTATGAGGAGAATGTGAATGTGGATGTGGATGTGGATGTATGCATAGAGATGTGGATGTATACATGTAGATGAGAATGTACGCATATAGATGTGGATGTATGGATGTGAATGTGCATGTAGATGTGGATGTATGGATGTGGATGCATGAATGTGCATGTAGATGTGGATGTGAAAATAGATGTATGGATGTAGATGTGGATGTGTGGATGTGAATGTGGATGTGGATGTGGATGTGGATGTGGATGTGGATGTGGATATATGTATGGATGTGAATATACGATATGTGATGTGAAGGAATATGAAGTGTTGAGATGGAAAATGATGTGATGGAATGAGTATACATGTAAATGGAATATGGAATAAGTAATGTGGATTGATGAGGGATAATGTGGAAAAATGAAAGTAAAAATAGAAACTGTATTGTAAACTGTTTGTAAATGCTGTTTGTAAATGACTGTTTTATGTCAAGATTGCTGGGGGAGCATTGTGACTATCTTGTGATTAAGGTCATGAAGACCTAACTGATAATGTTGCAACTGCTGACGGAGAGTCAATGAAGGACGTCTTGCATAGCAAGGTCGGCCGAGGTCTTGACCAGCCTCGGTGCGATTAAAATGGTGAGCTTCCGGTACGGTGGATGAGGGGCCAAGGAAGCGGCCTATGAGTGAAGCGCTAGGTCACCTGCGAAGGATCGTAGAGGGTGCTGACCATACGGTGCTCGGGCTCTGGGTCGCCTAGGATACCCACGTGTGCGTCGAGGAAGATATTGGAACAGAGTTGGAGTTGTTTTCTGAAATCGAGCATGGATCTGGTTGATTGACCTTGCTGGTCTTCAATGGATGAGTCCATGGCTCCTTATATGGATCCGTTGGTTGATCTTGCTGATCTTCAACGAGAGTCCATCTTGATAAGTGATTATATTGCCGAGTATTAAGGGCTAGGAACTAAGAAACGGCCCCTGAGTGGACAGGTGGTGAGCGTCCTAGTTGCCAATGATGCCATAGATACTCTGATGAAGGAATGATGGAAAAATTAAGAATCAACTGGATAAATTGGAAGATGGTGATCAGTGATACTATGGTTTTATTAAAGGATTGTTTTAAACTGGTTGAATCTGTGAAAAGGCAATTTCATATTGGGTGTGTGAGTGGTGTGACTAGTTTTATTTTGCCTGAACATCCGGCTAGGGGGCCTTGGAACTCTTTTCCTTGGTACCCGGGACAAAACCTAACCAAATTAAAAATTGGATCCCATCACTACAGTGGTTGGGCGGTTGGCTAACCCATGGGACTGGATGGGGTTAGGCTGGACTGATGGATCCGTAAATCGAGACTCAAACTTTTGTTTTTTCGATAGATAAAATAAATCCCGGACAGTAACTGTTCTATGGATAGGAATCAACGGCTGTGCCTCTTGAATGGGGAAAAAAGCGTTGATCCCAATGATCCAAGTGCAAGTTCTTCCTTGACCTGACCAACTATCTTATAGATGTAATTGGATCAGCTCGATCAGAAATGATCTTGACTACGTTAGAGTAAAAAGTTATCCTGGTGGAATCGCCCGTGCTTTCCGGTAAAGGAAATTTTTCCGGGTTCGGTTTTGGAACAACCGACGGATTAGTCTCTTATCTGGATATCCGTGGGTGAGGCCCCGAATGTGGGACCCCTGTCCTGCGCGAGAAGTGCTACTTCCGCTGCTAGTATCCCGAATCTGTTGCTCGGTGGGAACAGGGATCTTACAGTTGGTATCAGAGCATTTGGTTAATAAAGATCAACTGAGAAGACAAATATGTCAAAAATTTATCAAGAAACACAAAAAGGTTATAATTGTGTGATATAATTCATACAATTTGATATTCAAACTGAAAGTCGTAATTTGGTAATTGGGTCTTCAAATGGAAGTTTCGCAATTATATAGAACCCTGACTTGCTTGAGGCCTAGACATGATGGTATTTACCTTATAATTCCAAGGGCCGTGACTACCCGTATATACCGAGAGTATACTGCAGCTCTTTACTGACAGTATATACGAGTAAATCTAAAACTTAAAATTATAAGCATTAATGCTATCTAAATGATGATTTCGAATGTGATTGATATGATTTTAATTCTGTTTGAGAATTGATGAATTGATTTGGATTCTGATTGAAAATGCTGATTGGAAAATGTTGATTTCTAAAAATTAGTTGAAATATAATGAAACCTCAATGAGGGGGAATGGGATGAGTCCCTGTGATGATATTCATAACTAGAATGATGATAATGAATTCAGCAAATCACTATGAGGTTAGTGGGTTGTGCTGTTAGATTGCTATTGTTAATACTTGACCGGTAGATCAAGTTAAGGGATGTCAAATTGAGAACTTGCTTGACTGAAATTTTCGTGGAGGAATGTTTCGAAGGAAACTTTTCGGTCTAATGGACCATTATCATGTTAAAGATATGAATGACATGATCTGAATGAATTGTTATTTAATTATGAGTTCTATATAAGGGATATTTATCCCAGTATTCTGTTGGGTTGACCAGAATATAAGGAACCCCAGAATAAAAATGGATCTAAAGAAAAAGAGTTGTCCTCTACCTTGCGAGATGAGGACATCTCGCACTTTTTAAGTGGGGTAGAATGTAAGATTCCTCCCCAGCCTTCGAGGTATACAGGAGTAAAAATCTCCCTTTCTGATCTTATAATTATTCCCTCTCCAAAATAAAAGAAAGTTTCTGTTTAAAAAAGGAAGACCCTTTTCCTAGAATACTTCTTAGAAGTCTCACCTGTTTTAAGGATTTAGAACAATGAGTTCAGAAGTGAGAATCGGTGTTTTGGATACCAAGGTTTTGGTTTTCATTCGAGTACGGCCCAAAAGAAATTCTTTATCTCTTGGGGAGTATAAGAAGTTATCCCCCAGATATTGTGACCTTATATCTGAATTCAATGAAAGTAGGTGACTTAGCCTACAAGTTTCTTTTATCTCCTCATCTCAAAATTCTTAATGCCTTCTATAGAAAAATGTGTCAAACTCAAATCATGGAAAGACGGTAAAACTTCAGTGGCAAGTTACCGATGGCTTCTAGGTTACGCTAGCTTCTTCCTCTATATAAGTCGTAACTTTTACTTGTCGCTCACAGTAATCTTACTCCCATCAATCTCCTTTCTTTCTTAATCTCCTTCATGGCTTGGCAACAAGAACTAGTTTTATCCATGATGATTTCTCACCTTCAAGACGCAAGAGAGTCTGTGAAGAAAGACTTTATAGAACAGTATGAGCGCTCACTTTTTCCTCACCTAGGAACTTCTGTAGCGCAGACCAAATGGCGGACCTATCAAAACATAACTAGGGTAACACCCTGGGGTCAGCAGCAATATTAAAATGATTCCATTATGACACATAAGTAAGGAAGCGGAGTTCTTTACAGGAGGTGCATATTTCACATAAGATGAAGAGTTGAAAATGTACAAGGTTTATTAATAAAAAAACTATGACACATATGTAAGGAAGGAGAGTTTTTTAAAGGAGGTGCATATTTCACATGCTTGAATGAGTTTTAAACTCATAAAAATTGAGATATTTCATCTCTCCTCTCTCCTCATTCAAGTCTAGTTCCAAAAAGTTAGCTTAACTGACCTAAAAATGGTCAAAAAGTGACCAAACTGACTTGGAAAATTCTAGAATCAGTTTGTTTGGTTAGGAGCTCAAATTCTCCTATAAATAGAAGCCTCCCCTTGTTTCAAAATATATAGTGTCTTATGCTTTGTTACTCTACTCCACCTAAGCCAAAATATATAGTGTCTTATGCTTTGTTACTCTACTCCACCTAAGCCAAAATATATAGTGTCTTATCCTTTGTTACTCTACTCCACCTAAGCCAAAATATATAGTGTCTTATGCTTTGTTACTCTACTCCACCTAAGCCAAAATATATAGTGTCTTATGCATTGTTACTCTACTCTACCTAAGCCAAGAACTGTGAATTCTTTAATAATTCACTAGTTTCTGATACTTCTCTCGTTCTTCAATCCCCATTGGTGGCTCCATCAACATACTAAACCAATTGATTGGTTGGGGGCCTCTACCGTGAATAAAGAATCAAGCAAATTATAAGGTAAGTATATTGAATTTTGATCTTTTCTATAATTTCTCAATGATTCTCTCTTCTCAACCCCTCTCAAGCTTGAGAAGCTTAATTGGTATGGTTTTTTTTTAAATGCTATTGAAGTTAAGTGGTGAATAGTAGTGAAGAGTTACATAATTTAATAAATGCTATTGAAGTTAATTTCCATTTATGTTTAAATTCTAATGGTTTTTATGTAATTTCTCTCTCTCACTCAAGAAATGGTCATACTCATGACCCATTCTCAATCCAAATGAAGCTTTTCATAAAGCTTTTCCTTAATCCAAGATTAAGCTATGCCTGAGGCCAAATTAATGGTTTTTTTTCTATGCTTTTAGTTTATGCATATTGATGATTCAATCCATTATGGATTGATGATCCAATTAGAGACCATTCTAATTATTTCCTTAATGATAAGCTTTATCCCTTAGAAAAAACTGAGATTTATCAGTCATAGTAACGGAGCTATGGCAAAATTTTTATAGAAATTACGCATAAAATAATTTCATTCAAAGCATAAAAAGAGGACTTCCTACCATATTCTAGGAACTATCATCCTAGATTAATTAAAAGAATTTTATTATGCATGGAGATGTGGATGTTTGCATGTAGATGTAGATGTATGGATGTGAGTGTGAATGTGGAGGTGGATGTATGCATGGAGATGTGGATGTATGCATGTAGAAGTAGATGTATAGATGAGGATGTAAATAGAGATGTGGATGGATGCATGTAGATGTAGATGTATAGATGTGGATGTGAATGGAGATATAGATGTATGCATGTAGATGTAGATGTATAGATGTGGATGTGGATGTATGCATGTAGATGTAGATGTATAGATGTGGATGTGGATGTGGAGACGGATGTATGAATGTAGATGTAGATGTGGATGTGGATGTGGAGGTGGATGTATGCATGTAGATGTAGATGTATAGATGTGAATGTGAATGTGGAGGTGGATGTATGCATGTAGATGTAGATGTATGAGGAGAATGTGAATGTGGATGTGGATGTATGCATAGAGATGTGGATGTATGCATAGAGATGTGGATGTATGCATGTAGATGAGAATGTACGCATATAGATGTGGATGTATGGATGTAAATGTGCATGTAGATGTGGATGTATGGATGTGGATGCATGAATGTGCATGTAGATGTGGATGTGAAAATAGATGTATGGATGTAGATGTGGATGTGTGGATGTGAATGTGGATGTGGATGTGGATATATGTATGGATGTGAATATACGATATGTGATGAGAAGGAATATGAAGTGTTGAGATGGAAAATGATGTATGGATGTAGATGTGGATGTGAAAATAGATGTATGGATGTAGATGTGGATGTATGGATGTGAATGTGGATGTGGATGTGGATATATGTATGGATATGAATATACGATATGTGATGTGAAGGAATATGAAGTGTTGAGATAGAAAATGATGTGATGGGATGAGTATACATATAAATGGAATATGGAATAAGTAATGTGGATTGATGAGGGATAATGTAAAAAAATGAAAGTTCAAATAGAAACTGTATTGTAAACTGTTTGTAAATGCTGTTTATAAATGACTGTTTTATGTTAAGATTGCTGGGGGAGCATTGTGACCATCTTGTGATTAAGGTCGTGGAGACCTAACTGATAATGTTGCAACTGCTGACGGAGAGTCAATGAAGGACGTCTCGCGTAGCAAGGTCGGCCGAGGTCTTGACCAGCCTCGGTGCGATTAAGATGGTGAGCTTCCGGTACGGTGGATGAGGGGCCAAGGAAGCGGCCTATGAGTGAAGCGCTAGGTCACCTGCGAAGGATCCTAGAGGGTGCTGACCATACGGTGCTCGGGCTCTGGGTCGCCTAGGATACCCACGCGTGCGTCGAGGAAGATATTGGAACAGAGTTGGAGTTGTTTTCTGAAATCGGGCATGGATCTGGTTGATTGACCTTGCTGGTCTTCAATGGATGAGTCCATGGCTCTTTATATGGATCTGTTGGTTGATCTTGCTGATCTTCAACGAGAGTCCATCTTGATAAGTGATTGTATTGCCGAGTATTATGGGCTAGGGATTAGGAAACGGCCCCTGAGTGGACAGGTGGTGAGCGTCCTAGTTACCAATGATGCCATAGATACTTTGATGAAGGGATGATGGGAAAATTGAGAATCAACTGGATAAATTGGAAGATGGTGATCAGTGATACTATGGTTTTATTAAAGGATTGTTTTAAACTGGTTGAATCTGTGAAAAGGCAATTTCATATTAGGTGTGTGAGTGGTGTGACTAGTTTTATTTTGCATGAACATCCGGCTAGGGGGCCTTGGAACTCTTTTCCTTGGTACCCGGGACAAAACCTAACCAAATTCTTAATTGGATCCCATCACTACAGTGGTTGGGCGGTTGGCTAACCCATGGGATCGGATGGGGTTAGGCTGGACTGATGGATCCGTAAATTAAGACTCAAACTTTTATTTTTACGATAGATAAAATAAATCCCGGACAGTAACTGTTCTATGGATAGGAATCAACGGCTGTGCCTCTTGAATGGGGAAAAAAGCGTTGATCCCAATGATCCAAGTGCAAGTTTCTCCCTTGATCTGACCAAGTATCTTATAGATGTAATTGGATCAGCTCGATCAGAAATGATCTTGACTACGTTAGAGCAAAAAGTTATCCTGGTGGAATCGCCCGTGCTTTCCGGTAAAGGAAGTTTTTTCGGGTTCGGTTTTGCAACAACCGACGGATTAGTCTCTTATCCGGATATCCGTGGGTGAGGCCCCGAATGTGGGACCCCTGTCCTGCGCGAGAAGTGCTACTTCCGCTGCTAGTATCCCGAATCTGTTGCTCGGTGGGAACGGGGATCTTACAGCCATGGTCGATACATGGGGTAGTACAAACATTACGCATTACATGGGGTCATACAAACATTATGCATTACATGGTAAATGAGTTTCTTTCTACTCATCAATTTGAAATGATTATACGATATAAAGTATAGCTTCTGAATTGGTCGTGTTTTCTTTTGCAGCACATTTTGTATGCACATGTATGGTACATACTTCATGAATAAATATGGGTTTCTTGACATGTGGAGCACGCAAGGAATGGAAAAATCTCACTACCGAGCTAGAGGAGTATATTTCAAAAACACCCGACATGGAGGAGGAAAGACTCGTATAAATTACCTCAAAGAAATGTTCAATTGGTTCTACAGATATACTTTTGGGCGAAAACTATCAATGGAAAAGACTTGTACGAGTGATTTAGCAAAGGCAGCATGAAATCAAGACAAAATGAGGAAATCACTAAAGTGGAAAGCCAGAACACGACCGACACGTCATGCGGCATGGAGATCATCAAGAAGATGAGAAGGAAGAATTTGGATATAGTGTAACAAAATTTTGTATGAGAAATTCATAACATTTTGAAGTGTTGTAAACACTTTTGCTTAATACAGACTTGTAATTAAAATTATTCGTATCATTTCATAAAAGATATAACAAAATATTTACAATGACAAGATAATTAACTGCTCTTGAGTCTCTTCTATACTTGCTCTTCCTCTTCACTAGGCATTTTTCCTCTATAATGCAAAAACTTCTTGCGATTATAACCCTTCAGTGCATTTACATCTTCTAGTTTAGCACCTAGAGCATAACTAGCATAACAGAGGAAGTATCTGGTTTTGGAAGGCCAAAATCTTGTATCGTATCCAAAGATACAAATAGCAACACACTTTTCTATCAGCATGACCTTATGTGTATTGTAAAGAATAAAGGAATAGCCCGTATATCTAGATAGTACCTTGAGTGTGAGAAGTGGAATTTCAGCATCACTAGAATATTTTTTGTGGTAGACAATAAATATTTCTTTGTCAATAGATGGGATGTAGTGTGCAAGAGTAGCATCTTGGCCAACTCTTGCACGGGCAGCACCTCCACGTCCAAGGAAACCATTGGCATCATCAAGCTCAATCTGCCAATAAACAAAGAAGAAGCTTTCACATAAATTCAGTCAATACCAAAACATAAATTAACTCACTCAAGAATAGATAATTACCTTCTGGTTCTCATCCTCTTCCAACTTTGATGCATCCCAAAGGTTGATGGAGCCTTCTTCATTTCCTTGATCAAGGGTGGGCAAGGGCTCTCTTCCTATTTTAGTAATTCCTAACTCCTCTTGAAGATCTTAAAATTATAGCTCTGTGGGAAGAGAAGATTCTCTTTCCTTGGCTTTTTCAAAGCACAATAACATGGCCCTAGGGGCTTCAATGAAGTTCTCTGTCACTTCATTGTCCAATTTTAGAAACTCCTCTTTATGTTCATTTTCCACATCCAGTAAATCCGTGTGGCAGCTTCACAACCATCTTCTATAATTGTAAGGCAATAATCCTCCCTTAAATTATAAAGCTTTTGTATGTGGGAGAGAAGAATAAAATTCTTGCCATTAATAAGAAAGGAGGGCAGCCCCAGGGAGGATGAAGTTTGATTTCAAGTGTTCTCCATGCACAGATGATCCCTCATCAATAACTGTGGATGCCTTAAAATCTGCCACATCAAAACCTATGCTTAGAAGCTTCTCCTCATCACCAGAAACCAGGTCCATAACTTTATCATCAGATTCAATCTCTGTGACAAATGAAGCTTGTGCGACCTTTTAACCCTTTTGAAATTCCAGTTCATCCTTTGTGTATTCCTCTTTGTCATGAAGAAAAAGATAAGCCACAAATCTAAAGTAGTACTCAAGAACTTTGCACTTTTTCTTGTGGAGGGCAGTGTTCAAGACATATCTTTATCCTCTTATTTTTTGAATAGGCTTCCCATATGCCTTTGACATGCTCTTCTTTTCAGATGAGGATAGGGCAAAGCTAGACATGTGAACTTATTGATGATCCCTCATTTATAATTTCTGTACTAACAAATTTACTATATGCCTCCCACTCTTTCCCTAACATGGAGCTTGCCATGTCCTTAACAATTTGTTCTAAATTAAAGGGCACATTGAATATAGACTCAACATCTGGAAGACGCTCATCGTGCCCAGTTCTCCTTAATAAATCAAATAGGTCTTCATTAGCACTAGACTCATCTTTTACCTCTTCAAGTGTCTCTACATCTTCCAAATGATCATAGGAGTGAACCACTTGAACCACCTGCTCCATGCTGGTCACAGTGCGATGACAACATCATTGAAAGAGCAACCCATAAGGAGCCTAACACGAACATTCTATGCCATACACGTGCATATTGGGGATGGTGTATTGTCTGATAAAGCCCCTTCTATCCTTGCTAGTCAAAAGATTTTCTTCTACACCCACAAATATGTAGTCCCAACACAGGTCAACAAGTTTGGTAGGCTTGAAGAAGTCCCCTCTCCTTCCCTCTCTAGTGCTGAATGGCCAATGCATAATGTTTAGACTATTGTTGCTCTTAAAGAAAAGATGGCCAATGATATACATTCTTCTTTGAAGTGCACAAAGTCCTCAAGATCGGTTGGTCTTAGTTGGGCCATGACCTAGGCATGTGTTTGCCCACATGTTTTAGGCCATTACCTGCACATGAACGCCAACAATGTACATGTGCAAGGTGATAGGCTATGAAGAGATTGTCAATTTGCTTGGTCAAGGGTGGGACATTGTGGAGGGGGAGCATAAAGGAGAGAATTTCATATGCAATGTAGTGCATTCCAGTGTCTCCTTTCAATTCTTCCGAGCTCGTACCACTTTATATACTCGTTTCTGTTATGAGTGGTGGATGAGGAAGAAGGGTGCATGGATACCCTTACAAGCTCGAGAGTTTGTAGAGCCTATATATCTCTCTATAGGCCTACCTAATGTGGGGGTAGAGATTGTCCAAGCAAATAAGCATTGGAGCCTTTTGAACGTCCATGATCACCTACACATTTTGGGATTTGAGGGAATCAATAATGCTTGCTTCAATGTGCAAGGTAGGAAGGTAAGGATTGTTTGACATTTAAAACTTTGTATTTGCTCACCCCTTTCTGGAGTCACTTATTGTGCTTGTTATTTGAATAGATTGGAAGGAGGATGGAAGCAGACACCAAGGTGTGCTTGGATTAGGGGATGGATGATGTCACCTTGGTTCAAAGAATCTAAGTTTTACGAGTATCCACTGAAACAATTTTGTAATATCCCTCCATCGGAGTTTTGTATAAAAAAATTAAGAATTATATGCATTTTGATTTTTGAAGTTTTAAAAGTAATCATGTCTTATATTTACATCATATCTCTTCCCTTGCATTCTTCACTTTCAGAAAAGATCACTTAAGGAGACCAACTTCATAATGTATTGAGTGGTCAATAGAACATCTCAATTCCATGATATTTAATTAAGGGATTTCAAACCTCCTTTGAAAATGGTGATATTTAAATAAGAGATTTCAACCTCATTTAGTTGGTTTTCAAGTGAAATAAACGGGTTTTCCCTTGATGACATGGCTAGAAATAAACGTTCAGATTTTAGGAAAAAAACTACAAAAAAAATTAGGAGGGCTAAGGGGTGCAAAAATGGCCTATATGAGGCCCCTGTACACAACATTTTCGCACTTGTCTAGCCATCACGATTTTGATAGCTTCACATCCTCCACTAGAATGAGAATAACTTATTTAGCCCCTAATTAATCACATAAAATGGTGGACATTAAAAAACTACATTGAACAATATATATTTTCTTTATTTTGGAAAAAGTGGCCAAGGCCACCTTTGGTTTGGTAATCAATGAGCAACAAAAAAAGATATTGAGAAGCACATAAAGATGTACTCCAATCTACAAGAGCAAGGCCATCCCTTTTGATCTCTAATTTACTTTAATTTTACAAAGGGAATCAAAATTTACATGTATTTTGATTTTGAAGGTTTAAAATCAATCATGTCTTATATTTACATCATCTTCCTTCCCTTGCATTCTTGACTTTGGGAAAAAACCACTTAAGGAGACTAACTTCATGATGTATTGGGTTGTCACTAGAGCATCTTAATTCCATGATATTTAAATGAGGGATTCCAAACCTCCTTTGAAAATAGTGGTAATTTAAAAGGTGATACCTTGAATTAGCACACTCAACATATGCTGGAAGAGGAAATCACAATTTTGATAGCGTTACGCCCTACACTAGAATGAGAATTAGCTTTACGCCTACACTAGAATGAGAATAACTTCTTTCTTGCTTATTTATTTTCATTTTTTTTTAATGTATGCATAGCTTGGCTCCATATCTATCCATCTCAAGTGATACACAATGGAAATGTTACAAATTTCCATCCTAATGATAATTTTGAGGGATTTGAGTTTTAATTGTGATAAAAACCTTCAAATTTTAGGAAAAAAACTACAAAAACTTTTAGGAGGGCCAAAGGGGTGCAAAAACGGCCTACGAGGCCCCTGTAAATAGCATTTTCACACCCCTCTAGCCATCACAATTTTCCTACTCTTAACCCCATTTGAGCCACCCCATGCCCTTCGCGAATGAGAGTTTATCCTGAATTGACACATCTTACTAGAAAACCCATGTGGGCTAGAAGGGTGCAAAAATGGCCATCGTACGCAACCCACAGAGGCCTAGAGTGCACATTCGACAATTTCAAGACGTACACATCAAAAATTGGAAGATATATTACACATTGAAAATTCATTAATATCGAAAATTGAGATACATCATTGAACACTCCTCATTTTTTGTTCCCCTTTTCTCTCCGAGTACAACGGACCAATTGCATATCCTTTACCATTATGGTGACCCACTTTGCATGGATGGCACACAAGTTGGTGTCCTCAAATAGATTAATAAGATATGCTTCAGCGGCTTCCTGCAAGGCCTCAAGGCCTCAAGGGCAACTGACTACATCTCACATTCCATATTGTATTCCCATAAAAGCTCTTTGCACGTTCATGAGAAAGGTGCCCTCCAGATGAGAAGCTCTATGGACTTCTCGTGGTGCTGTGTCTCCTGGAAAGCCCTATATCCTGAGCATCTCCTGTGGGCGGGGCCAGAAGGAAGACAATCAATGGGACGTGGTTGAAGTGGGCGAGGCCTATAATAGGTCGACTTCCTTTTGTTTCTTTTTGGGGTCGGTGCTTCTTCCTCTTGCTCCCCTTGCTTCTCTTGCTATTGCTCTTACTCTTGCTTCTACTGCTCCTCTTTCTCCCCTTGATGTTGTGTGGTAACGTGTGGCAAGGTCTTTGTCCCTATGGCTGGGTGGTTGGAATCTCTATGTGTGCCTATGTAGGCTCCTCGTAGTCAGTGTTGGTATCTGTTGTGCTCCTATCTTCCGTGCCGTAATCCACCAACTTTACTTGTTTGCTTGGCTAGGATGAGCTGGCTTGCTCTGTCAAATTTTTCTTGAGATTGCGGTTGTAACGCTCCAAATTCTTGTTTGCACTGTCCTTCAATCGGGTGTGTCATTCTTCAGTCATATTCTTCACTGTTTGCTTTGTACGTGCCATGGTGGAGAGTTGAGGGTAAGGATGGGAAGGCTCTCAGTGGTAAAGAATGGGGAAAAAAAGAGGTTGACCTTTATTTATACAAGAAAACACCATCATTACAATAACCCTAAAGAATCCTAAGTTTAAGAGGTCACTCACACGTGCAAACAAATCGTACGCATGCTAAGTGCATGGGACATCATTAGAATAAGCGTTCACTGGAGACTATTGATAAAATTGAGAAAATATTTTATTGGTCTGGAAGAGTGCAAAATTAGCCTTTCCGGCCAAATTGCACAATGAATTTTTACACCCTTTTGGACACTTATCACAAAGCATCAAAATTGTAAGATTTCTCCCTCCAGCTTTTGAGGTGTAAAGGTGTAAGAACCTCCCCTTCTATTCTTGTAATTATTCCCCTCTCTAAAATAGAAGAAAGATCTTGTTTTACCCTGTTTTGACCTAGAGAGAGAAAATGTCTAGCGAGAGATAATCCAAAATTGAGATATCTTTGGATATAAAAATCCTCCTAGTGTCTAAAATGGATTCCCCTGTAACAGAAGTTCAAAATGAACTTTCCAATGTGCATTTGGAATTAATTGAAAATGTGTATAAAGGACCTTAGCCTAAGGGTCTACATTTTCAAAAAAAATTAGATTATGGTCCAATTAAGGTTCCCATGGGCCAATTGGATTAATCCAAGTGTGGGGATGAGATAAATCCAAAATAATAATAGAAAATACCCAAAAATGAGTAAATGCTCACATAAGATGAAGAGTTGACTGAGCACAAGGTTTAGTAGTGACAAACTATGAGATATTTTGGAATAATGATGCATTTTTGATACCTTGGTAAAGAGAGGGGCACTCTTGAGGTAGGCGAATATTTCACACATGTGGAAGGGTTTTTAATTCAAAAAAATTATGATATTTTTTCTCTCCTCTCTCCTGGATCAAACCAAATAAAAAAGGAAAACTGGTCCAAATCCTGTCTAAAGTCAGACTGAACCTGAAAAATTCTAGAACCTAGTTGGACTTGGTTAGTAGCCTCCCTCACCTATAAATAGACCCTTAGTCATATGAAAAAAAATCTGTGAGCTATACCATGCCAGTATTACATTAAAATAATCATATTTTCTATTATCCCTTAAAAATCCTCTCCTTTTGGAGAGATTGGAGCTTCTCTTTCTCTTCAACAACTCTTGGAGCTTTCTTCTAAACTTACTAAACCAATTGATTGGTTGCGGGATTCACTTCTAGATAAAGAAGCAAGCCAAACCTTGAGGTAAGAAGGAATTTTATGGTTTTTGTTAATATTCTCAAATGATTTCTCTTCTAAACCCCTCTCAAGCTTGAGAAGTTTCTAATTAATTGTTTTAAATACAAATCAAGCTTTCTCTAAGAATTTTAATGAATAATTAAGAAAAAGTTGATCTTTATGATTATTTAGAATGCTTTTTATGTATATACCTCTCTCCCAAAAGAATAGTCATTCCTATGGCTAATTCTTTAAAAAAAGAATGCTTCTCATTGATACATTCTTATTTCAAAACCAAGCTCTAAGCTTGTTAAGCTAGAGGATAACAAAATGGTATTTTTACGCTTTTATGTTAACAAAATAATGATTAAATTTGATTTCTATGCATAGAAAGATGCATAAAGGAATGTTTTTTATTACAAAAGTGTTAAATTTTTTATTACAAAAGTGTTATTCTTATTAAATTTGATTTTTTATGCATAGAAAGATGCATAAAGGAAATTTTTTATTATAAAAGCATTATTCTTATAAAAATTAATTTTTATGCATAAATAGATGCATAAAGAAATTCTTTTTATTTTAAAAGTGTTATTCCTATTAAATTTGATTTTATGCATAAATAGATGTGTAAATTTTTTTTAAAATAAAAGTGTTATTCCCATTGAAGTTGATTTTTATGCATAAATAGATGCATAAAGAATTTTTATATCAAAATTAAAATTCTCTTAAATTCTATGTTTAGTATTTGATAAATGAATAATTAAATACTCTAAGAGAGAAATTTCTATCGTTTTATATTCACACGGATTGTAAAAAGAAAATTCAAGAAATCTATCGAGATCGAAATATTCAGATAAATGATTAATTTATTCCTCATTGGAATTCGTAACTAATTTAGAAATCAGTTAAGTGAATATTCAAAGAAAGAAATTCAGTAAAATAGTAACTGAATTATCAAACCTTTTCGAGAAAGTTAGTTCAAGAAAAATCTTATCCGACTCGAACCTTGAATCAGACTATGACCAAGACCACTCTTTCGTTAGTTTTGAGGAAAGAAGGTGTGACCAATTCAGAAAAATACACTCAAAACTCCCGCCAAATCTGAAACTAAGTTTGAGACCATTCGAATTGATCTGTGGATCAAGGTTATAGAGTTCGAGGAATTCTGGCATGAAATTCAGAATTCCGATCAGGGGATACTGATTCAAGAAATACTCCTTGTATTCAAAAGAAAATCAAACTAAAAACTTGCATAGAAACCCTGTTTTCTTAAAGGATTGTCTTACGCCAGAATGCTGGAGGGAGCATTTGGTATATGTTTTTCTAAGGGAAGTTCGGTTGCAACAGCTGGCGGGGAGTGTTCAAAGGACGGCTCACGTGGCAAAGCCTGTTGACCAGCCTCGATAAGGTTGAAAAATGGTGCACTTTCGGTATGATGGGCGAGGACCGATGAAGCGGTCCCTGAGTGAAGTGCCAGGACACCTAAGGAGGATCCTAGAGGGTTCTGACTAGGAGATGCACGGGCTCACGGTGTCTATGACACCCATGCGTATGTCGTGGAAGATATGTATGATGGATGAAATGATTATTGTAATCTTTTACTGGATCTCGTTGTGCTGACCAGTTGGTCTCAACAACGGAGAGTCCAGAGTGATACTGTTTTTTGAGAAACAAGGGACTGGATGGAATGTTTGAGTTATGACATGTGTAACCAATAACTGTTTGTCAATGGATTATTTTATATGTTAAAGTTTTAAAGAGGAGTGTGTGCGTATCTGTTTTCGAAAGAAAAAGTTAAGAGAATCATTCAATTATGGGTGGTTGAGTAGTTGTCAGGTTCTACCGATTCCAGTGGTTGGGTGGTGGCTAACCCATTGGCCGGGATGGGGTTAGGCTAGAATCAGTGGAGTTTTAATAATTAAATTGAAATAATAAGAATACGCTTAGAATGCGAGTAGTTAAATAAAAACCTGAAGAATTTTTGAAATGAGTAGATGAATGGCTGTGCCTGACTTCGGTTAGGAAACAAGCGTTGATTTCCTCAGATGATTAGATCAACGGCTGTGCCTGATTTCGGTTAGGAAAAAAAGTGTTGATTTCTTCAAACTAAGTTAGTGATAGTTTTCCTTCTATCTGGTTTAATTAAGTGAAGGATAGTTTAGTCTCTTGACCCCGTTAGAAAATTCGTTTAAGAAAATCAAAAAGGTGGAAGCATCCCTGTTTTCCGGGCAAGGGAAATTTTTCCGGTTTTGGTTTCGGAATGACCACCAGATTAGTCTCATGTTTGGACATTCGAGGGCGAGGCCCCTGAGTGGGAAAACCTGCCCTGTGCAAGAGGAAGCTGTTTTTGCTCTGCTAGCAACCGGGAATCCGGCCGGTGCGCGGAGGGGGCAGAGGGGTCTCACATAAAAACTTTCCAGATCAAAGAGGAGGTCCTAAAATCTATTTTCCATCCCTCTCAAGACAAAAAAATATGTTTCGCAGCACGTTTTAAAGGATGTTCCAAAAGGAATTTTGAAAAACTCTGTATAAGAGAGTTGCAGCATTTTAAGAGTACTATAACTTAGTTTCCCTGAGTCATTCGTGATTTTATCATTTGGACCCTCAAAAAGTAGCCCGAATATGGCTTGTGTTGTCATTTTCGCACTGTTTTTTGTGATTTTTCGTAGTTTTGGGTTGTTTTTTGCCTCAAATTTTGAGGCTGCTGGTTAGAGGCCAAAATGATTAATTTTGACTTCGGACGGTCTGTCTGTCCAAAGCGAAGAGCTTGATGTCAGCTTTCTGATGAGCCATAGAGTGCCTTCATCGAATATAGGGTTTAGGAGATACGGGCCTCCAAACAGGGGTGTGTGTGTGTGTGCTTTTCTTTTTATGGCGTGAGGTCTTAAGGCGTGATACCCTTAATCCGTGAAAGGCTTGGACGTGAAACACTTTCCGTGAAATAGAATTTCATGAAAGGTAATTCCGTGAGATGGAATTCCGTGAAGGGTAATTCCGTGAAATGGAATTTTGTGAAGGGTAATTCCGTGAAGGGTAATTCTATGAAATGGAATTCCGTGAAGGGTGAATCCGTTAACCGTGAAATGGAATTTCGTGAAGGGTAATTTTGTGAGCCGTGAAATGGAATTCCGTGAAGGGTAATTCTGTGGAATGGAATTCCATGAATCGTGAAATGGAATTTCTAATGATGAGTCACTCCAAGGTCTAGTGGCACAACCATTCCATGGATTGGAGATACCTAGAAGAGCCAACATGAAAGATCCATGCCCGCTTAGCGCAACAAATTCAGGGGTGCTAGTAGTGGAAGTAGCACTTCTTGCGCAGGGCAGAGTCTCCCACTCAGGACCTCCCCATAGATATCCGGACAAAAGACTAATCCCTTCTAAAATCGAATCTGAAAAAACTTCCCTCGCCCCCAGCAGACATAGGCGATTCCACTGGGAAAAATCTATTCTAATGTAGTCAAGAGGCTTAACTAACCAAACTGATCCGACCAAACCTGTAAGTCACATGGTCAGATCAAGGAAGAGGCTTACACTTGGATCATAGAGACCAATGCTTTTTTCCTCATTAAGAGGCACAACCGTTGATTCTTTTCCATAGAACAATGGTTATGTGGGATTTTACTTCAACTATCGTAACATAACAGAATTGAGTCTCATTTTAGGGATCCATCAGTCCAGCCTAACCCCAATCCCATGGGTTAGCCAACTGCCCAACCAATGTAGTGATAGGATCCATTTAGAAATTTGGTTATGTTTTGCCCAGGGTACTAGGGAAAAGAGTTCCCAAGCCCCCTAGCCGACACTTCAAGCAAACTTCAAGATAGTCACACCACTTACACACCCAATATGAAATTGTCTGTTTCACAGATCCAGCTGTCTTTAAAACAATCTTCAATGAAACCATAGTATCATTGATCATAATCCTCCAAAATTTATCTAGCTTGAATTCTAATTTCCAATCATTCCTTCATCGGTGTACCTATGGCATCATTGGCAACCAGAACGCTCACCACTTGGTTGCTTCATTGCCCCCTCTTGAGGCACCATTAAAACATGTTTGTGAAGGCTGTATTTTGGACAAAATCTAGCGTTCTACGTTTCCAAAGGATGGTTCTGTGCGGGCCACTCGCAAATTGCAACTTGTACATAGTGATGTATGTGGGCCTATGCAAACTCCGTCATTTGGTAAACACTTGTACTTCGTGACTTTCATTGATGATTACTCAAGGCATGCATGGGTACATCCACTGAAGGCAAAGTCCGAAGTGTTTTTGTGCTTCAAACAATTTTTGCTTATGGTTGAAAATGTATCCACAATTGTACTGTGGGCACCCTCCGTTTTGATCGAGGAGGCCCGGGAGTACATATCTAAAGAGTTTGATGCATTTCTGGCTAGTCGTGGGATAAAACACCAATGTACAGTGCCGTATACCCCTCAACAAAATGGTGCTGCTGAGAGGAAAAACAGGTCACTTATGGAGATGGCACGATGTATGGTCAAGAGCCAAGCTTTGCCACATGCGTTTTGGCTTGAGGCTGTCATGTGTGCTGCATATGTACTCAACAGGTGTCCCACTAAGACCTTGTAGTCTGTTAGTCCATACGAAGCTTGGCATGGCAGGAAGCCTTCTATTGGTCACTTGCGTGTCTGTGGTGGTGGTTGCTTGGCCTATGCTTTAGTGCCTGTGCAACAACGTAGAAAATTGGATGATAAGGCTGTCAAATGCATTTTTGTTGGTTACAGTGCTGAGAGCAAGGGTTACAGATTGTATCATCTGCAGTCAAAGCGTATCTTGACTAGTCGAGATGTTGTTTTTGTGGAAGATGCTATGCAGCCTTTGTTATCATGTACCAAAGAGATAGGTGTGAGCTCACGGGATGTATTTGATACGTTGTTACCTCTGTTTACAGGTGGGAATTCAAATGTAAGTCCTAATGAGGTAAATATTCAGCCTATGCACATTTCAAATGACATCATAGATCAGCCTATTTCTGATGCAGATTTACACGATGTAATTTATGAGGATAGGGCTGAAAATGAGCAGGCTAGAGGTATGCATAAATGGTTGGTGCAAACCTTGCGTGATAGTATTGATGCACCTATTTCTAGTCATACTCGTTTAGGTTTTGAGCATGCCTCTTATGCATCAGATTGTTATGCTTTGGCTGTGTCTAGTATGTGTGAAGAGGAAGAACCTCTTTCATTTGATGAGGCACAAATTAAATCAGAAAATTGGTTGGCTGCAATGCAAAGTGAATATGATGCTATACTGAAGAATGGTACATGGTCTTTGTGTGATTTGCCTATTGGTAAAAAGGTCATTGGATGTAAGTGGGTTTTTAAGTTGAAACGAAAGCCAGATGGCAGTGTTGATCGCTATAAGGCTAGACTTGTTGCAAAGGGTTATGCTCAAGAAAAGGGCATTGATTTTGATGAGACCTTTGCTCCCACTTGTCGTATGACTACCATTCGTAGCATTTGTGCATTGGTAGCTCATAATGGCTAGAATGTACATCAGTTGGACATAAAGACTGCGTTCTTGAATGGAGATTTACATGAGGAGGTGTATGTATCGCAGCCTTGTGGTTTTGTTCAAAGAGGGCAGGAAAACAAAGTGTGCAGGTTGAAAAAGGCTTTTTATGGTTTAAAGCAAGCTCCACAAGCTTGGTATGAAAAGAGACATGCATATTTGACTACACATGGTTTTCAAAATAGTCCAACAGAAAGCACTTTGTATGTTAAATGTGTGGATGATGTACATCTAATCATTGCTCTCTATGTCGATGACATGCTGCTCACAAGACCAAATGAGAGTCATATTGCTGATTTTAAGGCTGATTTGAACGCCCTTTTTGAGATGTCAGATTTGGGGCATTTGCATCATTATTTGGGGACACAATTTAAGCAGTGTGATGGAGGTATTTCTTTGTGTCAGACAAAGTTTATTGAGACATTGTTGTGGAGATTTGGCCTTGAGGATTGCAAGCCTATTGCTACTCCAATGGAGACAGGTTTGAAGTTGAGTCTTCATGATGCTGGAGATCACTTTGATGTCACACTCTATGAGGTTGCCTCATTTATGTATACATTACGAGGCTGGACATTCAGTTTGCAGTCTCACAGGTGAGCAGGTTTATGCATAGCCCAGGGTCTCAGCATTGGAAGGTAGTTAAATGCATATTTCACTACTTGAGTGGCACCATACATCTTGGGTTATTTTATCCCAAGGGGGGATCGTTTGCTGCCAGATTTAGATGTTTTTTCGGACTCATATTGGGCTGGTTGCTATGACACAAGAGTGTCCACAAGTGGTTTTTGTTTCATGCTTGGTAGCTCATGCATATCTTGGTTGAGCAAGAAGCAACCTACTGTGGCCACTTCTAGTTGTGAAGCTTAGTATACAGGGTAGCTTTCACAGCTACGGTTGAGTGTGTGTGGCTCAGACGGCTTATGGTGGCTGACTTGGGTGTTGGACAGGAGTCTGCCACCTCTATCTACACTGAGACAGTCAAAGCGCATTGGCAGTTGCGAGAAACCTAGTTTTTCATGCTCGCACAAAGCACATTGAAGTGCATTATCACTATGTCAGGGAGAGACTCTCAGCAGGAGAGATCAGCTTGGCATAGGTGCCAACACAGGACAACCTCGCCGATCTTTTCATAGCGCATTGGCAGTCAAAGCGCATTGGCAGTTGCGAGAAACCTAGTTTTTCATGCTCGCACAAAGCACATTGAAGTGCATTATCACTATGTCAGGGAGAGACTCTCAGCAGGAGAGATCAGCTTGGCATAGGTGCCAACACAGGACAACCTCGCCGATCTTTTCACAAAGGCGCTTCCTCGTGAGAAGTTTGAAGCTTTCCGCAAAGCTTTGGGCTTGTTTTCCTTTTTGTGGATTGATCTACTTCGGGCATGGCACTTCGCTATACATGAGTGCCAGCTCTCGTTCACACCATCACTCCCAGGGGGGATTTGTTACCATATATATAGGCAGTGATGTGTGTGAACACACTTAGGACCGCCGGGGTACTTTTTCCCTGGCTTGTATATATGCCCATCATTCTACGGCTAACTTATCTTTTGCTTATTGACACAATCCAATACAGTGTGTTGTGTGCATTCTTGCTTCTTCTTCTCCAAGCTTTGTGTGCTTTCCTGCAACCCTAATTCCAACAACTCATTCACATTTATCTGATTCACAGCACATCTATCCATCCATTCATTCTTTTATAAAAATCAACTTCAGTGGGAATAACACTTTTATAAAAATCCTTTTATACATCTTTTTATGCATAGATTCAATTTTAAGGAAAATAACACTTTCAATATAAAAATAATTTCTTTATGCATCTTTCTATGCATAAAACCCAAATTAATGAGAATAACTCTTTTGAAATAAAAATAAATTCCTTTATGCATCTTTCTATGCATAAAACCAAAATTAATGAGAATATCTCTTTTGAAATAAAAATAAATTCCTTTATGCATCTTTCTATGCATAAAACCAAAATTAATGAGAATACTCTTTTGAAATTAAAAAAAAATCCTTTATGCATCTTTCTATGCATAAAACCAAAATTAATGAGAATAACTCTTTTGAAATAAAAATAAATTCCTTTATGCATATTTCTATGCATAAAATTAAAATTAATGAGAATAACTCTTTTGAAATAAAAATAAATTTCTTTATGCATCTTTCTATGCATAAAATCAAAATTAATTGAAAACAAAAGTTTTATAATAAAAAGAATTTCCAATATGCATCTTTCTATGCATAAAATCAAAATTAATTGAAAACAACAGTTTTATAATAAAAAGAATTTCCAATATGCATCTTTCTATACATAGAATGAAAATAACTTTTTTTAGAATACACAAACGGAGGGGATTACTCTTTTTGAATAACATAAAGATAAAACTTATTCCCACAAAATTTAAGAAAATTTTGCCATAACCTCCTTTGCATGGCTGACCATTTTTCAATTTTCACACTCTAAATCTACTTAGAATTTACCCCAAGATAAATTTAGCACTCTAATTTAATCAATTCCCATTTTTTTAAAGAGAAAACAATATGGAAAGTTTAACTCTATTTATTTGATTACACATCTTGGATAAAGAAGGGCCGAATTCAATGAAGAGAAGGGGGAAGCCTTTCCATCAAGGCATAACATCCAATTTCAATTCAAAAGAAGCAAGAAATCACAAACCATAGAATAGAATTAGAAAAAAGTAGAATTTCTAACTTACATGGAGTTTTGTGAGCTATCCTTTGGCTTGAGGGATTGAGGGTTCTACTCTTTCTTGGATCAAGAGTGGCCACCAATTCTTTGTAAAGGAAATAGTAAAAAACAAGTGAATTATCAATGAATTCAATGTTTTTGGCTCTAGGGAGGAGTAGAGTTACAGTGCATAAAACTCTATTAACCTTTACAAAGGGGGAGGCTTAGAGTAACAGTGCATAAAACACTATTAACCTTTACAAAGGGGGAGGCTTCTATTTATAGGGAAAAGTGAGCCTCTAACCAAGCAAACGGATTCTAGAATTTTCAAGATCAGTTTGGTCACTTTTTGACCATTTTTAGGCCAGTTTAGCTTACTTTTTGGTTCTAGTTGAAACAGGAGAGAGGAGAGATGAAAATATCTCATTATTTGTGAGTTTAAAACTCATCCACACATGTGAAATAGGTGCCTTCTTCATGAGAGGAATTTCCCACACTGAGGTATCAAAAATGCATCATTTCCTCTAAATATCTCTTCTTTTTTAACTAATAACCTTGTCCTTAGTTAACTCTTCATCTTATGTGAGTATTTACTCATTTTTGGGGGATTTTTCTTTTATTCTTCAGTTTATCTCCTCCCTACATTTGGATTAATCTTATTGGTCCATAGGAACCTTAATCCAAAATTTTAGAAAATCTGGACCCTCAAGCTAAGGTCCTTTTTACCTATTTTTAATTTATTCCAATTGTACACTGGAAAGTTCTTTTTGAATTTTTGTTTCAGGGGAAATCATTTTAATAAGAAGGGATATTTTTCCATCCAAAGATATCTAGAAACTAAATTATCTCTCTCTAGAACATTTTCTCTCTCTAGGCCAAAACAGATAGAAACAAGATCTGTTATTATTCTGGATTGATTTACAGGGGGAGAAACTGGACATCTTGAGGGGCTGGGGGAGGAATCTTACATGGTCAAAATGCTTCCCTAGCATTCTTGACATAAAACAATCATTTACAAACAAGTTTCATAAATATAGTTTCTAACAAACTCTCATCTTTCCTCATTGTTCCACATCATTTCTCGCTATTCCACATTCTTCTACATCAATTCACATTGCTTATTCCACATCTAGTCATATGTATTCCCATCATCTTTATCCATTCTCATCCAATCACATCATATTACATCTATCGACATCTATCCACATCACATCACATCACAACATATCCACATCACATCTCATCCATTCATATCACATCACATCCATCTACATTCATTCAGATCCACATCACATCCACACATCATCACATCACGTTCACGTCTATTTACATCACTTCACATCCATTCACATCTACCTAAGTCCACATCACATCACATCTCATCTATCCACATCATATCTCATCCATTCATATCTAACCAGATCCACATCACATCCACATATCATCACATCACGTTCACATCTATTTACATCACTTCACATCCATTCACATCTACCCAAGTCCACATCACATCACATCCCATCTATTCACATCATATATCATCCATTCATATCTAACTAGATCCACATCACATCACATCCATTCACATCTAACCAGATCCACATCACATCATATCCATTCACATCTCATTGCGTCACATTCACATCTCACCACATCCACTCACATCTCATCACATCCATCACACCCATTCACATCCCACATTCATTCACATCTCATCACATCCATTCTCATCTTATCACATCTCGTTCACATCCATCCACAACATCACCTCACATTCATTCCATCCACATTACATCACATCCACATCTATCCATATCACACCACACCCATTCACAGCTCATCATATTCATCCACATCCATTCATTCATTCACATTCACATCTATCCACATCCATCCATTCATTCACATGCACATCTATCACATCACATCTCATTCTCATCCATTTACATCACATCACATCCTTTCACATATTATCACATCTCATTCACATCCATTTACATCACATTACATCCTTTCACATATCATCACATCTCATCACATTCATATCCACATCCATTTACATCACATTTACATCTTATCACATCACATTCACATCTTATCACATACCATTCACATCTTATCACATCACATTCACATCTTATCACATACCATTTACATCTTATCATATCACATTTACATCTCCTCTTATCACATTCACATCTCATCTAATCACATCGCATCCATTTACATTCCATCTCATTCATTTACACTCATTCTGATCCACAACACATCTTATCACATCCACTTTTAGTATCGTTTTTTACTTTTGATATTGATAGGACTTTTCTAAGTTTTTGCCAATTGCTTGGCCTAGTTAAAGGTACTTTTTCTTGATCCCATTAAATCTACGTATCAGAGTGTTGTTGAAGGTTTAAAAAGAGAAAATAAACCTTATCAGAATTGAATAGTAAAAACTCAGAAAGAGCATTTACGTAACGTATTTTCATTCCTTAAGCTTCATTAATGAGAATTAATTCTAAACTTTTGTTTACTCATTGGATCCTCGATTCTCCCATGGATTCCAGATTCTCTTTTTTCTGAATAAGAATTATCCAAGTTTTCTCGATGGATATTTTCACATTCTTTCTCAAATTTCTCAAGTAAGATATATTCAATATTCTTCTTTTTGAATAAAAGATTCATGGGATTTACAAAAATCAATTCTACCCATATTTCCCAATAAAAATAAAAATACTCAAAATTCCACTTTTGATAAATACTCATAATTTGAATTATGTCAAAAATTCATCTTTTACCATTTAATTACTTGGATCTCAAATATCATGGGAATTCATCTTTTTGCATAAAAATAAATTTACCAAAAATTTCTCTTTTCTTTTAATTAAATATTTATGCATAAATACTACAAATTTATTTCCCATGAATATGATGAAAATCATTCTTTTTGCATACGATATCCAATCCTAGAATATGGTAGGAAGTCCTCTTTTAGTATTATGCATAAAAATAAGATATGTATTATTTTTTAAAAATTTTGCCATAGCTTCGCGCTATTACTGATAATTCTCAATTTTTCCTAAAAGAGTAAAAGCTTGTAATGAAAATATGGTAGTAGTTTCTCTTTTATGTTTAAAATCAAACTATGAATTTAAATCATAATTTTAACCATAATTATAAACATAACTATGATTATCTCACTAGATTAGGCTAATTTCAACATTCCTCTTTTCCCAAATTGTTAGATAGTCCATTTCTCATTTAGAATGAATTAAAGTAGTTTTCAACTACTCATACACAATATAAAAGAATTTACCATTATTTTAATAGCTTAAAATTATGAAAATATCATTTTCTTACTCTCTAGCTCATCAAGCCTAGAGTTTAGCTTTGAATTAAGACACTATCATTGAGAAGCATCCTTTTCCAAGGGATTTAGCCATAAATATGGCTATTCTTTTAGAGAGAGAGATTTACTTAAATAAAGCATTATAAATAAGCATAAAGATTAACTTTCTCTTAATTAAACATTAAGACTTTAGGAAAAGCTTAGTTTGAATTAAAAAAATCATTTAGAAAGCTTCTCAAGCTTGAGAGGGGTTGAGAAGAAGAAAGTCATTGAGATAAATTGAAAAAATCCATAAAAATTGATTTTACCTCCGAGTTTGGCTTGATTCCCTATTAGCCAGTGAAGTCCCCAACCAATCAATTGGTCCACCAAGAGGAGAAGAGAAACTCCAAGAGTTGTTGTAGAGAGAGAGAGAGCTCCAAGCTCCCAAGAGAGAAAACTTTAAGGGATAATAGAAAATATGATTATTTTAATATAATACTAGCAAGGTATAGCTCTAATATGAAAATACAAAGGAATAAGGGTCTATTTATAGGTGAGGGAGGTCACTAACCAAGTCCAACTAGGTTCTAGAATTTTCCAAGTTCAGTTTGACTCAATTTGGACAAGATTTGGATAAGTTTGGCTCCCTTTTTGATTTGGTTTGATCCAGGAGAGAGGAGAGATAAAAATATCACAATTTGTTTGAATTAAAAACCCTTCCACACATGTGAAAAAGGTGCTACCTCAAGAGTCCCCCTTTCCTTACCAAGGTGTCAAAAATGCATCATTATTCTAAAATATCTCATTTTTTTATAGTAATATCTCATAATTTTTAACTAATAAACCTTGTTCTCAGTTAACTCTTCATCTTATGTGAGCATTTACTCATTTTTGGGTATTTTCTTTTATTCTTTTGGATTTATCTCATCCCAACACTTGGATTAATCCAATTGGCCCATTGGAACCTTAATTGGATCATAATCTAATTTTTTTTGAAAATGTAGACTGTTAGGCTAAGGTTCCTTATACCATTTTCAATTAATTCCTAATGCACATTAGAAAGTTCATTTTGAACTTCTGTTTCAGGGGAATCCATTTTAGAAACTAAGAGGATTTTTATATCCAAAGATATCTCAAATTTAGATTATCTCTCTCTAGATATTTTCTCTCTCTAGGCCAAAACAGGGTAAAACAAGATCTTTCTTCTAGAGAGGGGAATAATTACAAGAACAGAAGGGGAGATTCTCACACCTTTACACCTCAAAAGATGGAGGGAGAAATCTTACACAACACAAGAAGTGTTGAGATATCGAGCTCAACTAGTGCTACGGCGGACATTGATGACCCGCCCGGGTGATTGCTTCCACATCTATACCACTGGCATGGTTGGTGAGATTATGGGTGATATGCACCCACTGGGATGATAGGCTATGTGAAAGCCGTTTTGGATTACTAGAGACTGGCATAGTTATAGTGCCAGCTCATTTAGTCGGGTTCACATTATGGACTGAGCCTTGTATGTTGTAGTAGTTGAGTACTAACCCATATAGTGTGTCCTTATCTTTATGCTATGTTGGTTGAGTAGCGAAGATGAAGATGGAAGAAAATTTAGCTATCCATCTCTCACTTGTGTCTTGCTCTCTCTTTTGTGTGTGTGTTTGCTTGCTAGGGTTTGAAGCTCTCCCTCTCTCCCGCCCGCCGCGCTGAAAGTTTCCACCCCCTCCGCGCAACGAATTCGGGGGCGTTAGCAATGGAAGTAGCACTTCTTGCACGGGACAGAGTCTCTCACTTGGGGCCTCGCCCACGTATATCCGGACAAGAGACTAATCCCTCGAATCTTACAAAACCAAACCCGAAAAAACTTTCCTCGTCCAGAAAGCATGGGTGATTCCTCTAGGATAGTTTTATTCTAACGTAGTCAAGGTCATCACTAACCAAACTGATCCGACTGAACCCGTAAGTCACATGGTCAGATCAAGGAAAAGACTTGCACTTGGATCATAGAGACCAATGCTTTTTTCCTCATCGAGAGGCATAACTGCTGATTCTTTTCCATAGAACAAGGACTGTCTGGGATTTACTTCATCTATCGTACCATAATAGAATTGAGTCTCATTTTAGGGATCCATCAGTCTAGCCGCCTAACCGCATCCAGTCCCATGGGTTAGCCAATTGCCCAACCACTGTAGTGATAGAATCTATTTACGAATTTGGTTATGTTTTGTCTCGAGTACTAGGGAAAAGAGTTCCGCGCTCCCCTAGCCCGCGCTTATGCAAACTTCAAGATAGTCACACCACTTACACACCCAATATGAAATTACATGTTTCACAGATTCAGCTAACTTTAAAACAATCTTTTAATGAAATCATAGTGTCACTGATCATAATCCTTCAAAATATCCGATTGAATTCTAGTTTCCAATCATTCCTTTATCGGTGTACCTATGGAATCATTGGCAACCAGAACGCTCACCACCTGTCCACTCAAGGGCCTTTTCAATAGTTCTTAGCTCATAGTACCCGGAATATATCCACTTATAAAAATCCAGATGGACTCTTCATTGAATATCAACAAGATCAACCAACAGATCTATATAAAAGAGCCATGGACTCATCCATTGAGGACCAGCAAGGTCAATCAACTAGATCCATGCCCGAATTCAAAAAAATAACTCTTACTCCTTGTTCCAATATCTTCCTCGAAGCACGTGTGGGTATCTTCGGCGACCCAGAGCCTGAGCACCGTATGGTCAGCACCCTCTAGGATCCTTCGTAGGTCACCTAGCACTTCACGCATAAGCCGCTTCCTTGGTCCCTCATCCACTATACCGGAAGCTCACCATTTAAATTGAACCGAGGCTAGTAAACTCGGTCGATCGTGCTACGCGAGACGTCCTCCGTTGACTCTCCGTCAACTGTTGCAACTTTATCACTTAGGTCTCGACGACCTCATTCGTCTCATAAGATGGTCAAAATACTTCCCCAGCATTCTTGACATAAAACAGTCATTTAAAAACAAGTCATAAATACAGTTTCTATAACGAACTCTCATCTTTCCACATTGTTCCACATCAATCCACATTACTTAGTCCAAGTCCAATCATATGTATTCCCATCGTCCATCCATTCTCATCCAATCACATCATTTTCCATCTCATCTTTCCACATTTATACTCATCCACTCGCATCTACCCATATCCACATCTCATCACATCACATTCATTCACATCTCATCCATTCATTCACATCACATCACATTCATTCACATCTCATCCATTCATATCTACCCCGATCCACATCACATCACATCACATATCCATTTCACCTCACATCTCATTCATTCACATATATCCCGATTCACATTCCATCACATCTCATCGATTGACATCACATCTCATTCATTCACATCTATCCCGATTCACATCACATCCCTTCACATCACATGTCATCCATTCACATCTATCCCAATTTACATCACATCCATTCACATCTATCCCAATTTACATCATATCACATCACATCTCACCCATTCACACTTATCCCGACTGACATCACATCACATCCATTCACATTCATCACATTCATTGTATCCCCATTCCATCACATACATTCTATCCACATTACATCATGTCCACATCATATCTCATTCATACACATCCCATCACTACAAGACACTGCTGCCATACACGCGTTCAATACACGCGATAAGTTACGGGCACGTATATGGTCGCACATGTATATGAGTAGTATCGGGCATGTGTATGGTCGCGCATGTATATGAGTAGTATCGGGCACGTGTATATTGGCATCTAAATTTGCGTGTATTGAAGTTTCAGAAACACGTCTACCAGGGCGTGTATATTGGCATCTAAATTCACGTGTATACTGGTTTCAAAAACGCATGTATCAGCACGTGTATATATACGCAATTATACACGCATTATTACACACGAGAACTTTATTAAGAAAAACTCCATTCCTTTACAAAATTAAAAACTATTTTCTTTAAACCATCTCATAGTACATTACAGTATATATCATTACACAATCCCACTACATACATTTACAACAATGAAATATATTCAAAAATAAATCATGAGATGATAATTAAAAGACAACATATACAATAGAAATATCATCAATTTAGAACAATACAGTGATGGATTGGTTAGGGTTCGATCTCATCTTCAAAAAGATCCATCCTTGCCAAACGATCAACATCAATATCCATTTGATCAATTTCTAAGGCTACGATTAAATTTATTCCACTATCGATATTCTGTCCATTGATAATGGTATCGATGCCCTGATCATCCTCATCAACATCACCATCATCCTCAATGGTAGGGTCATTCTCATGATCATGAGAAATGTCACGCTCATCCTCATTATCATGATCATCTCTTATTTCTTAATCATCGATCACAACATCTTCATTGGCATGTTCGACATCATCTTCATTGCGGCTTGTTACATCCTCCATATGCTCCATATCAGTGAATGTATTATACATCACTTTGGAACGTGGTGCAATAGGGATGACGTACCACCATTTAATGTCATGCACCATTGGCAGATAGATAACCTACTCAAATACACATACTGCAGTAATTAATTAGCATATCAAAAGTCAAGGGGTACGCGAGCTTAGATATATATGTACATGAAACACATTAGTAAAAAAATGCATACCTGCTCACATTGTTGTGGCAATACGAGCCTATATTTCTTTGTTTGCCAAAACTTTGTAGAGTCAATAGTTACATGGCCACTTGCATGGCATTTTATCGTTGCATTAGGCCTTTTTTCCACCACGTTCATTTGCCATTTGACATCCAAAACATACACAAAGAAGCGACGAAAGTCAAGCCTGAAATTAGAAGGGATAACATAAGATGTCCCTTCTTGAGCCATTGATGGTGGAAGGTTGTAATTCACCAACACAATTGGCCACACGCTGTATGCGGTGCTTTTGAAACCAAATGGATTCACTCCATCCATACCTAGGCCAAGTCTCAAGTTTTTGGGCTCTGTTTTAAAGCTGGGCCACTCATCTTCAATATGCTTCCAAGCAGGAGTGTCTGCGGGAATTCTCCACATGCCATCATCCGATCGATGTGAGGAATGCCATGACATGAGCTCTGCTATGGATTTGCACTTGAACATGTGTTTGATGCGAGGAATCATAGGAAAGTGTCGCAAGACTTTACGAGGTACATCAAAACTCTTCACATCTGTTCTATACCTTGCTTCACCACAAGTGGGACAATGTCGAGCCTCCTTATGCATCCCACGAAAGAGAATGCAATCATTGACGCATGCATGTATGCGATCATAATCCAATCCTCCAAGAGATGTCACATAGCGCCTCGCTATGTCTCTTGAGGTGGGTAGTCTATTCCCCTTTGGAAGCATGTTTGATAATAGCCTGCATCCAATATCATCAATTAGTCTTAAACCCTAAACCCTAAACCCTAAACCACTAATTCAAATTTGCAAGTTAGAATGCTTACTTCAATAATGCGTCAAGACTTGCATTGCTCCATCCATAAACTGTTTGTATATTGAGTAGTTCAAGTGAAGCATGTAAAATAGAGAATGTGCACCCTT
The DNA here is from genome assembly GCF_041138505.1 of Cibotium barometz. Taxonomy (NCBI): domain Eukaryota; kingdom Viridiplantae; phylum Streptophyta; class Polypodiopsida; order Cyatheales; family Cibotiaceae; genus Cibotium; species Cibotium barometz. Next base: position 38,227 of record NC_141048.1, on the reverse strand, counting down.
CAAAAACCGGTGTTGATGAAGCCTTGTAAAGATGTTCTTGTTCCATATCATCGTCGTCCATACCTTTGGGATCATCCCTAAAAAGATACCGCACCATATGATCAAACACTTCCTCTTCCACAACTTCGTGGGGTGCAGGGCTATTGTCATCCCTTTCCCACTCATCTCTGACAATAGATCCCGAAGCTCCAGCATCATCTCGTCGACGCTTTGTAATTTGGATACCATGAGTCATTTGAATACTATCAATTTACATCTACTCATCTCTAAACCTGTTTGATTCCATTCTCCATACATGGAGATGTGATTCAAGGTAATTCGACGCGCTCGTACAATGCATCCTTGACATCGATTACACATACACTTGATCCTTTGTCCCAACCACACATCGCGATTACGATGACGCATTGTCTCATCCTCACCAGAACTGCTTGAGGAGGTTGATGACATCCTATGTACAAAAGAGCAAACACAAAATCATAATCAGTTTTTAATGAAAGTATAAAAATTTCTATAAATCGCGTGTAACAGCGCGTCTATATCCTTAAAATCGCGTGTATCAGCGCATCTACATTCTTAATATCGCGTGTATAAACGCGGCTACATCCTTAAAATCGCGTGTATAAACGCGGCTACATCCTTAATATCGCGTGTATAAACGCGGCTACATCCTTAAAATCCTCACCAGAACTGCTTGAGGAGGTTGATGACATCCTATGTACAAAAGAGCAAACACAAAATCATAATCAGTTTTTAATGAAAGTATAAAAATTTCTATAAATCGCGTGTAACAGCGCGTCTATATCCTTAAAATTGTGTGTATCAGTGCATCTACATTCTTAATATCGCATGTATAAACGCGGCTACATCCTTAAAATCGCGTGTATAAACGCAGCTGATTTATTATACACGCGAAAATACACGTGCTGTTACACACGCAACGACCTGTCTATACCTAAAATAACCTGCCTTCTCCAAATAAACAATTTCAAACTAAGATTTCCTCTCCTTCGTCGCCGCCTCTTCCAACAGAGAGCACTAAACCTAAGTGCAAGGAGCAGACAAGGAGCACACATGGGTGAAGGAAACCAGCCAAAAAGAAGACTCACTTTTTCAGAGGTGAGTCAATTTGTCCTTTGTCCTGTCTCTTTCCTTCCATTTGTTTATGCTATTGTCTCTTTTCTTTATGCGATTGTCTCCGTCCTTCTCTGGTAGTACTTTTGTGAACGATTGTGACAGTGGGCTTGTTTTATAAGGACGATTTGTCGAAGGTCGGTCGCTTTCAATTTTTTTTTTTTGCACAGGCCGCGTGTAGGAACGCGTGTATATCTGCATGTATCCTGTTTGCACAGACGTTCATGCGCATATACACGCGTTTTTGGACGGGTGTATACACGCGACTGTGCATTTGTGCTAGCTTGCATTTGTGCTTTGATGCAATCATGTATATACTTTTATTTTTGCAGATTCTTCATGGATCCAGGTTCTGTACATAGTCGGTACCCCAATCCCCCACATGCGACATTCTCGGATGTATGGGGAAGGACGCGAATAAGGGAGATCTTAAGTAATAAAAGATCTCACCTTAAGAAACTCGCGTACGATGATGGGCTAAATGTAGCTGCGGGTGGCTATCCTGCCGAGAAACCTGCCACACTGCGCACAAACGCGAGTGGAAGGAGGCAAAGAAACGAGCAGAGGGTGGCGTGAAGAGCAGGCAGCATGTGGAGGCATGACGGATCCAGATGGAGACCATTGGATCTTCGCATTTTGGATCTGGCAGCGTCGAGTCATGGGAGGCAGAGTTCGTAAGTATCTTGCCACTTTATTTGATTATTTACTTAATTCATTGATTCTATGATTGTTTTAATCTTACAATTTGTGTTGATTATAACGGGTTATGGGGAGGAAGCCCACAGCCCACAATACTGGGTATGCTCGCCGACATAGCAGACGTGACATGTGGGCCCTCTTCAGAGCCGAGGGACGTATTACGGACGCGTAGTTTGAGATGGCCATGAGACCATACGGTCGACAGGTACTTCAAAACTCTAAACGAATGATTTTGGTTTATTGAATTACATATATATATACTTATATACTATATATTACTTGAACAGGCACAAGCTACTGCTGCACACCTGCTGATGATCCTGCCACTGATGATCCACCCGCTGCCACTGCAGAGGGTGGACGTGAGCACTACTCATCTGACATTTCGATCGATGTGAGCTCATCTGATCATGGAGGGAGCAGCGAGTCATCATCTGGGTCTGAGTAGTACTCAGACTTATAGTATCACATTCCATATTGAGGATGTGGTTGTATATATATTTTTGTAAAACTGAAGCCATGGGCTACTTTGACATATGGACTCCCTTGTATATATGTGTACACATAAAATTTTGATAGTAATATTGAATCGTGAATTGATAGAATTGCATTCATGTCTGTCTTGAATCCTGTATTGACAATGTATGCATTCATGTCGTTCTTGTCTTAAATCTTCCTCGTGGATGGTGCAATGCACCCAAAAAAAAAATCCAGAGAGTGCTATTGGGTGCCAAATAGCACTCTCTGGATTTTTTTTTTGCTCTCTATTCGCGTGTATAGATGCGTCAACTCTGGAAAAGTCGCGTGTATATACGCGGATACTCTGTGAAATGCGCGTGTATAAGCGCAGCTAAACTGACAAAACGCGTGTATACACCCTCGTATCAGCGTGTCTAAGTGCAGCTAAACTAACAAAATGCGTGTATACGCCCTCGTATCAGCACGTCTGACTGTTTCTATACATGCGCTTTTACACGCATGTCTCTGGCCGCGATGATACACGCACTGATACACGGGCCCGTTACTTTTTTTCCACAAGTCATTTTTAGCGGCCAGGAGCGCGGGTATCTCGATCCCTTGTAGTGCATCTCATTCATCTATATCTATCCAATCATTCACATGCATGACTATCCACATCTATCCATACATTCACATCTATCACTTCACATCCACATATATTCACATCACATTCTTTCACATACACATCCACATCCATTTACTTCCCATCTCACCCTTTCACATATCCTCTCATCTCATTCTCATCTCATCATTCACATCCACATCCATTTACTTCACATCTCATCCACATTCATTTTCATTACACCACATCCTATCACATCCCATTCACATCTCATCACATCCTATCGCATCCCATTTACATCTTATCACATCCATTCACATCCTATCGCATCCCATTTACATCTTATCACATCCATTCACATCCTATCGCATCTCATTTACATCTTCTCACATCCTATCTCATCCCATTTACATCTTATCACATCTTATCGCATCCCCTTTACATCTTATCACATCTATTCACATCCTATCACATCCCATTTACACCTTATTCCCATTCAGTAGCTTTTTCTACTTCGATACGGATAATGGAACTTTTCTAAATTTTTGCCAATTGTTTGGCTTAGATAAAGGTTTTTTTTCTCGATGACTATTTCCATATTCTTTCTCAATTTCTCAAATGAATTATATCCAATATTCCTTTTTTTAATAAAAGAATTCATGGGATTTACAAAAATCAATTCTACCCATATTTTCACTTTTGATAAATATTCATAAATTTAATTATACGAAAAAATTTCTCTTTTTTCCATTTAATTTCTTAGATCTCAAATATCATGGGAATTCCTCTTTTTATATTTAACTGCTTGAATTCTAAATGTCATGGGAATTCCTCTTTTATAAATTTATCTAAAATTTCTCTTTTCTTTAATAAAAATATTCAATATTCCTAGTATACCAAGAATTCCTCTTTTTCCATCTAAATGATTGAATTCCAAATATGATGGGGATTCCCCTTTCATCATTTAAATTTATATATGCATAAAATAATTTTAACTAAAATTTCTCTTAAAAATTAAATAAAAATATCCATTAATCCTAATATGACAAGAATTTCACTTTTTCCATTTAAATGATTGGGTTCCAAATATGATGGGAATTCCTCTTTCATCATTTAAGTGTTCATGTATAAAATAATTTATCTAAAATACTTCTTTAATTTTTAAATAAAATATCCATTATTTTAATATTCCAAATTTTCTCTTTCTCCATTGGAATACATGGGTGTACATTATCATGGCTTTTATCATAAAAATGAAATTACTAAAAAATTTATCTTTTTCTCTAATTAACTATTTATACATAAACATTAAAAATTAGTTTTCCATGGATATGATGAGAATTATTCATTTAACATAGGATGACTAATCCTAGAACATGGTAGGAAGTCCTCTTTTCACATTATGAATAAAAATGATTTATGTGATAATTTTCAAAAATTTTACCATAGCTCCGCTCCTATTACTGATAATTTTTAATATTTTCTAAAAAAATAAGACTTAGTAATAGGATTATGATAGAGTAACTATCATTTGGACCAATATCCAATTTATGGACTTAGTTCCTAAGTTTACCATAATTTATGTAACATTAAAGCATAAAAAAGCCATCTCTTTGGCCTCTAGCTTGACTAGCATAGAGTTTGATTTTAGAATTAGGAATTGCTCCATGAGAAGCATCATTTGAATTGAGAATTAGTCATAGGAATGACCATTCTTTGGGGGAGAGAGATATATACATAAAAAGCATCTTAAATTAAGCATAAATGTAAACTTTATGTGATTAATCATTAAAATTCATTATAGAGCTTCATTTGCATTGAAAAACCATTCAATTGAATACTTCTCAAGCTTGAGAGGGGTTGAGAAGTGAAAAACATTTAGAAGATTAAGAAAAAACCATAAAGTCATACCTTACCTCTTGTTTTGCTTGATTCTCTATTCTTAGGAGAGGCCCCAAACCAATCACTTAGTTAGTATGTTGAGAAAAGCTCCCAGGAAGGTTGAAGAGAGAGAAAAGCTCCAATCTGTCCAAAATGTAGAGGATTTTTAGGGGATAATAGAAAATATACTTATTTTAAGGTAATACTAGCATGGTCTAGTTCACAGATGATAATACAAAAGAATGAGGGTCTATTTATAGGTAAGGGAGGTCACTAACTGAGTCCAACTAAGTTCTAAAATTTTCCAACTTCAGTTTGGCTAAATTTGGACAAGATTTGGACCAGTTTGGCTCTCTTTTTTATAAGGTTTGATCCAGGAAAGAGGAGAGATAAAAATATCTTAATTATTTTGAGTTTAAAACTCATTCACATGTGTGAAATAGGCGCCTCCTTGAAGGCTCACCCTTTCCTTACCAAGGTGTCAAAATTGTATGATTACTCCAAAATATCTCATTTTTTTTTAGTAATATTTCATAATTTTTAACTAATAAATCTTCTACTCAGTCAACTCTTCATCTTATGTGGGCATTTACTCATTTTTGGGTATTTTCTTTTATTCATTGGATTTATCTCATCCCAACACTTGGATTAATCTTATTGGTCCATAGGAACCTTAATTGGACCATAATCTAGAAATTTAAAAAAATCTTGACCCTTAGGCTAAGGTCTTTTAAATCATTTTTAACTTATTCCTAATGCACCTTGGAAAATTTATTTTGATTTTCAGTTTCAGGGAAACATATTTTTGATATTTGTAGAATTTATATATCCAAAAATATTTCAATATTGAATTACCACTCTAGAAATTTTTATCTCACTAGGCAAAAACAAGGAAAAATAATATTTTCTTGTATTTAGAAACATGGAATGATCAGGGGATTGAAGTAAAGCTTATTCATTATTCCGATTGAGGAGGAATCTTACACCCACATTCTCTTTATGGTATCAGAGCCTGGTTTGTGTGAGAGCTAAGGAGGCAAGCAAGAGGCAAGAACAAGCAAGGAAAGAAGCGCGACACTACACGGGTAAGAGCACCATCATCTCTTTTTCTTTATTAGTTTAGGTAAAACACCCCCCTGAGTGTAGCTCTCTGGGAGCTACACATCTCACGTTTGGGGCATGTAGCGGGCCCCGTTTTATCGCTACATGATATTTTGAGCACTATTCTGAAAGTTCTAGTAGAGAATTGTTTTCGCTCAAAATCAAGTTGTTCCAGTGCAGCAGTGCAGACAAGGTTTGTACATGTATTGTTGATACTGGGTGTATGTATGTGTACTCTTATCACATTTGGTGACACACAGGCTATGCTAAAGTATCGTTACTGCAGCAGTTATAGGAGATACTATTGTATTATAGTTGCATACAGAATTTGCCTATTTGCAGGTTATTTGATTGCTGCAGGAAAACATGTCTGACGAAATTAATCAGATTGTTAGTAAGAAGCCAGATAAGAATAACTTCCATGCCTAGAAGTTTAGAATAACCAATTTCCTAATGGGTAAAGGATTTTGGGATTATGTAGAAGGAGACAATGAGGATCCTCTAGAGTTATCTGAGAAGAATGCCACTCCTACAGATTTAAAGGCATTCAAGATTGGAATCAAGGTGCAAGAAAAGTCATGTAGTGGCTTTCAATTAGTTTCATAGACACTATGATAGGACACATACAGGATGCAAACACTCCAACAGTTGCATGGTAGAATCTAGTTCAGATGTTCTAGACTGGGTGTGTTGCAGGACTAATAGGTCCAACAAAATCTACTCCCCATTGTCTTACAATAATAAGGGTCAACGGCATTTTGTCCCTTTATTGTGGGATAGCAAAATGCTGACATTCGTCGCACCTTTTGACAAAGTCTATCATGTCCCTGAATAACGCAGGCCACTATAACCCTACTTGAAGTACCTTGCAAGCCATGATCTCTCCAGCAAAATGCCCGCCTGCTATCCCTGAATGAGCTTCATCCAATATCGTGACGAACTCATCTTCTCTTAGTAAAAAAATGCATACCTGCTCACATTGTTGTGGCAATACGAGCCTATCTTTCTTTGTTTGCCAGAACTTTGTAGAGTCAATAGTTACATATCCACTTGCATGGCGTTTTATCGTTGCATCAGGCCCTTTTTCCACCACGTTCATTTGCCATTTGACATCCAAAACATACACAAAGAAGCGACGAAAGTCAAGCCTAAATATTTCTTGGATTATGCCACAATAATCATCCATTTTTCCATTAGCTCCCTCAAAGCTACTAATGACACCGCAATCTTGTGTATTTCTCTTTTCATCAATTCTTTGTGTTCGAAAATGCTTGCCTTCACACCATATAGCATTGAACATAGTGCACTGGACCAAAATAGAAGCAATATTTGTGTAAGCAATGTGAATAAATATTAAAAGCAAATCACTTACAACTAATGCAAAACATTAGTTCTATGTACCTTTGACATGCATCCTCGTGCATACTCCCATTCTTCCGCCGTGATATGTAGCCCCTCGTCGCTCTCTGCTCTCTCCATTTCCTCATGCAACCAATCAACATGGATATCATTCGGAAGTGTTGCTAGATGCTTAGGGTACGCCTTCCGAGAGCCATGTTGCCTCCAAAAGAGAGCTCTTTCAGCTGGCCTTTTTGTCTTTGCATCCTCATATCTTGTAACCCATCTGCTCATCACATCACTATTAAGGATACAAGTGAAATTGAGATCATCAATCAATGTTCTGTCAATTACTTTACTCTGTCCTTTTCCTTGAGGCACAATAGAGGTCATCCTCAAGTCCTCTTCATTGCTCCATAGTCGTGGCAAAGAGCTGTCCACCTGACCAAGAAATTCTAAAATATATACAAGAGACTCTTGTATCAACCAACCCTCGGCCATGCTTCCTTCAGGCCTTGCACTTTGCCTCACAAAGTCTTTTAAGGTCTTCATGAAGCGCTCTAGGAAGAACATCCAGCGTGCATGCACAGTACCACACATAAAGCAATTTTGTCCACTAAATGCACAATGAGATGTAGTTGACTTGTGAGAATGGTTCGCGGAAAAGTCTCCTCTACCAAACAAACCACCTCCACTACCATAACACGCGCATCATCCAACGTGGCTGGATCAATTGCTTTGGAACTAACATATCTGAAAAATAAATAAATAGTACGTTATACCTCATGCACATTCATTTTGCAAGTTATAATGAAGGGTGATCTGAGCATGGGTTTTACATACCTCACAAGCTCGCCCATCTTATAAATACATTTTTTCAAACTCTTATTTGCACAATGGTCGATGCTAGTAGGTAGTATGAACTGCGCACATAAGAGCACATTTATGGTTTATGGCATTACAAAATTTAATTTCAACGTACGTACAAGACTTGGAAAACACTTACTTGAAGCATCTTGTGCCAATCGTGGGACTTCAACCCATATAGTTGCTCAACGCCTCTTTTCTTAGTGGTTGTAAAGGCTCCCTTCAATGATCTCATGCATCCAGTGGGAGTACGCAAAGTGGTGATGGCCTGCTTTACCTGCTTCTCCTCTTTCTTTGATATAATCCATGGTGCAGGCGGAAGACGAACGTGCCCACCCACCTCTCGTGGCCAAGCTTGACGCATACGTCCTGCGACCCGCAAGTCCTCACGTACGCTAACATTGTCTCGTTTACCAATAATATGTTCCCAAATACCAGATCCCACATTCTTGAAGATGTGCATGGGATCAAGAAGATGGTTGATCTTAAGATGGGTCCAATATGGTAGCCGAAAAAAAATGGAGTACCTACACAAGGGATTGCTCTATGTGACCTTTAATCCAATTAGAGACTACACAAAACAAGATTGAAAAAACATCACTATACCTGTTCATGCCATCTGGAGGAAGAATAGTTGTAGACTCCCAAATACGCTTTCAATCTTTTGCACGAAGTGTTTGTGGAGGAATGTTACTCTTACTAGCAACATATTTAGGATGATCTGAGGGGAGAAATCGATGATGATTATCGAATATAGTCTTACACAAACCGTCAGCATACTCATGTACTAACGAAGGGCCACAAACAGGACATACATGTTTACCCGATGTTTTCAAACCTGTTAAAATATAAATAAAAGTTAGAATAATAAAGTCAAACCGTCTAATTAATATATATAGCCAATAGTAATAGAGTAGGGAGGTAATTAGAATTCTTACCAGAACAATCGCTGTATCCTGGAAAGTCATGCATTATCCACATCAACACTGCTTTTAAGTCAAAGTGTCGAGAGGAGGGAGGCCTACTAATGTCCACCACCACAACACCTCTCCATAGTTCCTCCAACTCATCAATCAGTGGTTCAAGATAAACATCCATATGCTTGACTTTATGTTTCCCTGGAATTAGAAGGGATAACATAAGATGTCTCTTCTTGATCGCCATTGATGGTGGAAGGTTGTAATTCACCAACACAACTGGCCACACGCTGTATGCGGTGCTTTTGAAACCAAATGGATTCACTCCATCCATACCCAGGCCAAGTCTCAAGTTTCTGGGCTCTGTTTTAAAGCTGGGCCACTCATCTTCACAATATGCTTCCAAGCAGGAGTGTCTGCGGGAATTCTCCACATGCCATCATCCGATCGATGTGAGGAATGCCATGACATGAGCTCTGCTATGGATTTGCACTTGAACATGTGTTTGATGCGAGGAATTATAGGAAAGTGTCGCAAGACTTTACGAGGTACATCAAAACTCTTCATATCTGTTCTGTACCTTGCTTCACCACAAGTGGGACAATGTAGAGCCTCCTTATGCGTCCCACGAAAGAGAATGCAATCATTGACGCATGCATGTATTTTGTCATAATCCAGTCCTCCAAGAGATGTCACATAGCGCCTCGCTATGTCTCTTGAGGTGGGTAGCCTATTTTCCTTTGGAAGCATGTTTGATAATAGCCTGCATCCAATATCATCAATTATAATTAGTCTTAAATCCTAAACCTTAAACCACTAATTCAAATTTGTAAGTTAGAATGCTTACTTCAACAATGCGTCAAGACTTGCATTGCTCCATCCATAAACTGTTTGTATATTAAGTAGTTCAAGTGAAGCACGTAAAACTGAGAATGTGCACCCTTCAAACACCGGTGTCGATGAAGCCTTATAAAGATGCTCTTGTTCCATATCATCGTCGTCCATACCTTTGGGATCATCCTTAAAAAGATTCCGCACCATATCATCAAGCACCTCCTCTTCCACAACTTCGTGGGGTGCAGGGCTATTGTCATCCCTTTCCCACTCATCTCTGACAATAGATCCCGAAGCTCCAGCATCATCTTGTCGACGCTTTACGTGCTCTCGTCGCGCGTAGGGTACCATGTTAGGGTGTGGTACTGCATCCTGCTTCAATTAGAGTTTATATATTACAACTCTATTAATTTAATTTGGATACCATGAGTCATTTGAATACCATCAATTTACATCTACTCACCTCTAAACCTGTTTGATTCCATTCTCCATACATGGAGATGTGATTCAAGGTAATTCGACGTGCTCGTACAATGCATCCTTGACATCGATTACACATACATTTGATCCGTTGTCCCAACCACACATCGCGATTACGATGACGCATTGTCTCATCTTCCCGAACTGCTTGAAGAGGTTGATGACATCCTGTGTACAAATCAGAAAACACAAAATCATAATATGTTTCTAATGAAAGCACAAAAATCGCGTGTATTGACGCGGCTATTTCCTAAAAATTGCGTGTATTAACGCGGCTACTTCCTAAAAATCACGTGTATTAACGCAGCTAAAATCCATACACGCGAATATGCAAAACGCGTGTATAAACGCAGCTAAAATCCATACACGCGAATATACACGCGTTTATAAACGCGAATATACACGCGGCGGTATGTTTAAACTAAAAATAGCCCGCCTTCCCCAAATATAGATTTTGAACAAACAAATCAACATTGCTTGCGTTTTCGCCTGTTTTCGCCTCTTCCAACAGCAAGGAGGGAGCAGAGAAAGGAGCACACACACGGGAGAAGGAGGGAGCAGAGAAGGAGCAGAGAAGACTCACTTTTTCAGAGGTGAGTCACTTTGTCCTGTGCCTTGTCTCTTTCCTCAGATTTGTTTATGCTATTTGCTCTTTGCTCTTTGGGTTTGTCTCCGTCCTTTTGTTTATGCTATTTGCACACGATTGGGTGAATGATCCTGACAGGGGCGACGATAGTCCTTTTATAAGGACACTCTGTCTTTGTCGGGGGTCGGTCTTTTTGAATTTTTTTTTTCGCAGGTCGCGTGTAGAAACGCGTGTAAAAGCGCGTGTAATCTGTCTGCAGAGTCTGTTCATGCGGATATACACGCGTTTTTGGACGGGTGTATACACGCGTTTCTGCAGAGACTGGTTTCAGAATTCATGATTTGCAGGCAACACAACTGACTTGAATGATGATATTTGTGTGAGTCAAGAGATAGCCCATGATGTACATGAAGATGTTTGTTGCAGGTTCTTTATGGATATTCCAGGTTCTTCATCCGATCCATTTGCGTACAGCAATTGGCTGATGGAGATGCTGAATCATTTTGGGCGCCATCCTGGTCCGGTTGAGCTTACAGAGTATATGTATGCCCATCCCCCTCCTTCCCTGCCTGGTGTCTATACCCCTACCGCGAGTATCCAGGGCACTCCAGTGCCGTCTATTCCTCCGAGTCCGACGAGACGACATGCAGCTTCTCCTCTTCCACATCCACCGAGAGGAGACATACCTCGTCCTAGACACACTCACGTACACCCTCACAGCCACCATCACGTCAGGGCTCACAGCCACCGTCACCTAGACAATCCCCCAGTCGTGACTCCACCCGTAGCAGTAGGAAGAGTGGGAGTGGAGGATGCGGCGGGTGCTTTGGGGGGAGGTGGGGGAGGTGGGGGAGGTAGTAGGGCACGCGGTGAGAGAGGAGATAGAGGGAGAAGAGTTAGAGGAGACAGTTCGGAAGAGGAGGAGATGAGAGAGATGGAGAGAGTGGTTTGCTATGATGTGACGGATAGGGGCGGGATAGTGATGGATGCGAGGGGGAGGGAGGTAATGGAGTACATGCGTGGGGTAGTATCAAACTCATATAGAAATTGTTTTATTAAATTTAAAGATCAAAATAGCCGATTCGTTGGGGAAGTGATAGAGGCTGTACATAGTCGGTACCCCAATCCCCCACATGCTACATTCTCGGATGTATGGGGAAGGACGCGAATAAGGGAGATCTTAAGTAATAAAAGATCTCACCTTAAAAAACTCGCGTACGATGACCGACTAAATGTAGCTGCGGGTGGCTATCCTGCCGAGAAACCTGCCCACTGCGCACAAACGCGAGTGGAAGGAGGCAAAGAAACGAGCAGAGGGTGGCGTGAAGAGCAGGCAGCATGTGGAGGCACGACGGATCCAGATGGAGACCATTGGATCTTCGCATTTCGGATCTGGCGGCGTCGAGTCATGGGAGGCAGAGTTCGTAAGTATCTTGCCACTTTATTTGATTGTTTACTTAATTCATTGATTCTATGATTGTTTTAATCTTACAAATTGTGTTGATTATGATACAGCGAACGGGTTACGGGGAGGAAGCCCACAACCCACGATACTGCGTATGCTCGCCGGCATAGCAGACGTGACACGTGGGCCATCTTCAGAGCCGAGGGACGTATTACGGACGCGCAGTTTGAGATGGCCATGAGACCATACGGTCGGCAGGTACTTGAAAATTCTAAACGAATGGTTTTGGTTTATTGAATTACATATATATATACTTATATACTATATATTACTTGAACAGGCACAAGCTGCTGATGATCCACCGGCCGCCGCTGCAGAGGGTGGACGTGAGCACTACTCATCGGACATTCCGACCGATGTGAGCTCATCTGAGCATGGAGGGAGCACCGAGTCATCATCTGGGTATGAGTAGTACTCAGACTTATAGTATCACATTCCATATTGAGGATGTGATTGTATATATTTTTTTGTAAACTCAAGCCATGGGCTACTTCGAGATATGGACTCCCTTGTATACATGTATGAAATTTTGATAGTAATATTGAATTGATTGATCGATAGTATTACATTCATGTCTGTCTTGAATCGTGTATTGACAATGTATGCATTCATGTCGTTCTTGTCTCCCTCGTGCATATGTTCTTCGTGGATGGTCTAATGGGATGGTCTAATGCACAAAAAAAAAAATCCAGAGAGTGCTATTGGGTGCTGGAATGCTGGAACAGTATTCAGACACCAAATAGCACTCTTTGGATTTTTTTTTTGCTCTCTGTTCGCGTGTATAAACGCGTCAAAACTGCTAAAACTCACGTGTATCTACGCGGATACCCTGTAAAATACGCGTGTATTAATGCGTCAAAACTGGTAATTACGCGTGTATAAGCGCATCTAAATTAAAGAAACGCATGTATAGACGTAGGTATAAACGCGTCTGAGACATCTGAACTGAACAGAACGCGGCTATACACCCGTGTATAAGCGTGTCTAAAATAAGAAAAAGCGTGTATAGCCGCATGTATCAACGCGTCTATAAAAAGAACGCGGCTACACACCCATGTATAAGCGCGTCTGAGAGGTGCTATACACGCGCTTTTACACGCATGTCTGTGGCGCGATGATACACGCGCTGATACACGGGCCCGCTACTTTTTTTCACAAGTCATTTTTAGCGGCTAGGAGCGCGGGTATGAGCCCGATCCCTTGTAGTGCATGAGCTAGATAATCAAATATCTCCTCACTCCATTCGGGTACCACGTCCAGTTTAAACAAACAAGCATCAGGGAGATCATCTTTGACACCAATTTTTGGTTCCCCATTTGGAATTCTTGACATATGATCAGCAAACACATGCTACATTGTCCCTTTTCTTACTGTAATTGTAAAGTCAATCCAACAATAATAGCAACCATCGTGTGATTCTTCCCATGGTGCAAGTCTTATTCACTATAAGTACAATAAGGCTTGATGGTCCATGAAGAATACGAATTTGTTGGCAAATAGGTAATGTCGATACTTTTTGACAGCGTAAACCATGCCCAATCCTTCTCTCTATGGTGGTGTAGTTCACCTCTACATCATTTAATTGACAACTAGCAAAGCAGAATGGATAGTCCAATTTGAACTCAGCAGGCTGGGCTAGTATGCATCCAATAGCAAAGTTTGATGCATCAATATGCACATGAAATATGAGGTCCCCATTGGGGGGTTGTAGAATTGGTGCGCTAGCCAATACCTGCTTCAGTCAATCATATGAATCTTGGCGTTTCGCAATCCATTTAAAGACAATGAGTAGCTTGTACAATGGCCTGGCAATTTTAGCATAGAAAATTATGAAGCGACGGCAATACCCCACGTGGCCCATAAATCTTTACACACCTTTATAATTAGTGGGTGGTGGCAGTTCCAATATCAACTTGACCTTGCTATCATCCATGGATATACCATTCTTTGAGACAGTGTGTCCCAATATCACACCATGTTTGACCCAAAATTGACACTTTAAAGGGTTCAGGGATATACGATATAATCGACATCACTCAAACACCTTCCTTAAGCAAGCCAGATGGTCCGCCCATTGAGAGTGTGCACACAGATCATCAATGAATACCTCCAACCACTTCTACGAGTAGTCTTTGAAGGCTGTGCACATCAATTGTTGGAATGTTGCTGGGGCATTGGTGAGACCAAAGGGCATAAGCTTGTATACAAATTTCCCCCATATTGTATTGAAAGATGTCTTATGCTGGTCTTCTGGTGCTTTGGACACGTAATTGTAGTCGGAGAATCCATCCAAGAAGCTGTAAGCTTCTTCACCAGCCACTCTCTCCAAAACATGTTCCATATAGGGTACTGGATAATGGTCTTTTCTAGTAGCTGCATCTCGAGGGGTTCAACTCAAAAAATGTTAGTGTACCATGTGAGTTCAACAAGAGGGGTTTTTTATTGAGATACATTGAGAAAAAGTAACACAATTACATTAACAGGAGGGGTTTTTTAATTCAATTTTAGAAAAAAATCATTTAGTTCATAAGTAAAGAGGGGCTATTTTATTAGGGGGGATTCTAGTTAAGGGGTTTTTAAAATACCTCTTGAACGCACATGATACTTGGGGTTTTCTAGTAGTGCACCCCTTGAGAGCTGCATTTGACCTTTTTAAGATGACACATACCCTAAGTTTTCCATTCTTTTTTGGCACTATTATGATTGGTGTGACAACCAATCCGTGTGTTCTATCTCTTAGATGAAATCCGCCAACAATGAGCTTGTCTATTTCCTCCTTTATAATTGCCGCATACTTAGGATTCCTCTGGTATGGTTTTTGCTTGGTTGGTCTTGATCATTTCATAATTGGAATCGTATGCTGCACTACCTCAGGTGGTACACCCTTCATCTCCTTGTAATTCCAAGCAAAACAGTCCTTAAATTCCTTAAGGAGGGCAACGAGCTCATCTTTTTCAGCCGAAGTCAAGTTCTTAACAATGTATATGGGTCTGGCTCAACTTCCTTGACTTCTGTTAAGCTATTGTATGATGTGGATAGCCCATCCTCCTTAACCCTTGTTGCTGTCAGTCGAACTGCTTTCCATTCGTCACATACAGTGTAGGTTTTGAAGTGGTCTAGCACTGAGAGCAAGTTTGTTGGTTTATCCTCATTCTCACTTTTTATTTTAGCCATGACTTTTCTAGCCTCACGTTCAAGTTCTGCCCAAAGCTTTATTCCGTTTTCAATGCCCAGCTTTTGTAAGCTTAGGTGTTTCTGGATCTTGAAGGGTGATTATCTTCTTATGTCTTCCTTCTAGTGATATCTTGAAGGGTGATTATCTTCTTATGTCTTCCTTCTAGTGATATCTTACTCAACTCCTCACCCCAATCTTTAGAAAATACATCGTGTACCTTAGTGGCTACGAGTTATCTCACCCATTCGTGGGTTTTCTTCATAATAGGGCATTTCGTCGGGCAATATATCATTTCTATTTTTTCATCTTCTGAGGCGTTGAGCGTTGGTACGACCTTGTGTTCCAGTCCCTTCTATGCTAGAGGCTTCCTCTTCTAATTCTTCATCAATGGTTTGCGACTTAACCATATAGACAGAGGTCGTAGGGACATTTCCAGATTCCACATACTAGGTTCCCTTGGATTTCATCACATCTATGGTAGCTAGCACATGCATCCAGTTTTCACTGAAGTCTGGAGGAGGAAGTGACGCATACATTTCCATTTCCTCTTCTTCCCTGGAATTTTCCACTGTAGTTTGGCATATTTATATAGATGCGGTCCACTCCGTTGTGACCAAATCATTATTGAACATGTGCTTTCCATGTTCTCAGATCTATCTTTAAAATTTGTGAATCCCTACACACATACACGTGATCTAATGCCCAATCATGCATCAATTAGGATTCCCTCATGGAGGGTCTCCCCAATATTATGTCATATTAATCAGGTTGGTGCAGGAAGTCCATTACTACTTTAAGATTCCTCCTCAGCTTGAATAATGAATTAGCCTTTACTTCAATCCCCTGTATTCATTTCCTATTTCTGAATACAAGAAAATATTATTTTTCCTTGTTTTTTGTCTAGTGAGATGAAAAATTCTAGAGAGTGGTAATTCAATATTGAGATATTTTTAGATATATAAATTCTACAAATATCAAAAATTTATTTTTCTGAAATAGAAAATCAAAATAAATTTTCCAAGGTGCATTAGAAATCAATTAAAAATGATTTAAAAGACCTTAGCCTAAGGGTCAAGATTTTCTTAAATTTTTTTAATTATGGTCCAATTAAGGTTTCTATGGACCAATAAGATTAATCCAAGTGTTGGGATGAGATAAATCTAATGAATAAAAGAAAATACCCAAAAATGAGTAAATGCCCACATAAGATGAAGAGTTGAGTGAGTACAAGATTTATTAGTTAAAAATTATGAAATATTACTAAA
Organism: Cibotium barometz; assembly: GCF_041138505.1. NCBI lineage: Eukaryota > Viridiplantae > Streptophyta > Polypodiopsida > Cyatheales > Cibotiaceae > Cibotium > Cibotium barometz. Next base: position 21,404 of record NC_141048.1, on the reverse strand, counting down.
AAATAAGATATTTTGGAGTAATTATACAAATTTGACACCTTAGTAAGGAAAGGGGGAGCCTTCAAGGAGGCACCTATTTCACACATGTGAAGGAGTTTTAAACTCAAAAATATTAAGATATTTTTATCTCTCCTCTCTCCTGGATCAAACCAAATCAAAAAGGGAGCCAAACTGGTCCAAATCTTATCCAAATTCAGCCAAACTGAAGCTGGAAAATTTTAGAACTTAGTTGGACTCAGTTAGTGGCCTCCCTCACCTATAAATAGACCCTCATTATTTTTTATTCTCATTTGTGAACTAGACCATGCTAGTATTACTCTAAAATAAGCATATTTTCTATTATCCTCTACAATTTGGAGATATTGGAGCTTCTCTCTCTCTTCAACCTTCTTTGGAGATTTCCTCAACATGGTTAGGACATTGAGTGTTGTGATATTTCTAGGCTGCACACTAATGGTTCAGATGGTGGTCTGATTAGCAGTGGAAGTCAAACCACTTGCGCAATATGAACAATCCTTCATCAAATGATCAATACCACATTTAGTACAAGTGAGTACTAGCATGTCATTGGACCTAGCTGTCACTTGTTAGGGTTGGTGTGTATGAACCATATTCTTGTTTGGGCAGTCAGCAATTCGATGCGGCCCTCCACAGGAGCCAGACATGGTAGTGGTCCTCTCCTCATGTTCAAGTTCATGTCCTTGCCCGTCCACTATACCGTGGTTTGAAATAGAGGTACTGGCATGTTATTCTGTAGGACATAGAATTCAGGCGCGTGACCTCCGTAGCTTCTTCATAGTACTCTCTGCTAGCTTCTACTTCACGTACCATATCAACATCTTTTGATGGCTCTTCAATCAATACTTGGTTGATTTTAGCATGTGGTAGTTGTGGTGGTAGAATTGGTGGTGGTAGAGGTGAAGTGTCTTATACCCGAAACATCCCCCTAGGTGAATAGGAAGAGTTGGGTTGTCCTGTAGTAGTAATGATATGTCTAGGTGGTGCTGGTAAAGCCAATCAAGCTCTACGTGCTGGTAGCTGTGCAACAATTTGGAATCTTGGATATCTGCACATTGAAGTGTCATGATTTCATAATTTTACACATTGTGCACAATAGAGTAATGGCCTTGCTCTTAATTGCGGACATTCGGTGGTAGTGTGATTCAGTCTGCACACAGAGCACCACACCAATTCCTTGTGGGGGTAAAGATGGTTATGCCCATGCCCAAATGTTTCTCTTCCCTCCTTTATCTTAAATTTCTCTAGTATTGTGTTACTTAGCTCGTCCATAGTCATGTTTTCGACTTACTTGCTCCGAGTTCCAATTTCTTGGTGACTCGAGACACGAGAAGTCGTAAGTTGCTGAAGATATTCTGACATCTTCCGATTATGGCAATTCTAGCATATTATCTTCATATTCAATTTCCAGTTTGCAACATGCATCTAGAGTGTTTGGTCAGGCTAGTACCAGATAATCATGCATCTTGTGGTCTCTAACCCCTCTCTGAAATCAAGGCAATAACTGATTGTCAGTTAACCTCTCCCGTAGTTTGCACCTTGAATTTAAGTGCTTAAGTTGAGACACATAGTCTCTTATTGACTCCATTTCCTTTTGTTTGATATTGTGCAACTGTGCCATCGAGCTCCATCGGTCACCACTTCTGGAAAAGCTGGACATAAACACATTCTTGAGTCATGTTAAGTTAACCTTATCCTCGGGTTTGAGGGTTCGGAACCACTGATGCGCTTTCCCTTCCAAGGTCAGTGAGAAAGCATGAATCATTGTCACATCACTGACAAGTCCACAGGTTTTGCATGTGGATTTAAAAATCTCTACATGTTGATAGGGTCTCCGTCCCTATAGAATTTTTGGACAATTTTGGAAATGATATGTGGCTTCATCTAGGAGGGTTGGTATTCTAGAGCGGTGCCTAGTTCCCTGACCATTTCTCGGCCCATTTCTATAGCCGTATTTAACAGATCCGTCCTTGTGGCTGTATTAAGGTCAATTGGTGGATCCACCATTGGGTCTTTGAGGAATTGCTCCCTCCCTTCCTAGACTTCGTCCTTTTCCTAAAGAGAATGTGGGGGAGAGGGAGAGCTTCAAACCCTAGCAAGAAAACACACACACACAAGAGAGATCAAGACACAAGAGAGAGATGGATAGCTGAATTTTCTTCTATCTTCTTCTTCTCTACTCAACCAACATAACATAAAGATAATATTACAAACTATATGGGTTAGTACTCAACTACTACAACATACAAGGGTCGGTCCATAATATGAACCTGATTAATGAGCTGGTGCTATAACTATGCCAATCTCTAGTAATCCAAAATGGCTGTCACACAACCTGTCATCCCACTGGCCGCATATCACCCATAATCTCACCAACCATGCTAGTGGTGTAGTTGCAGAAGCTATCACCCAGGTGATTCATCAATGTCCGCCCCCGTAGCACTAGTTAAGCTCGATATCTCAACACTCCCCCTCGAGCTCAACTCCACACACTGCACTCCAAGTAAGCTCTTGAACTTGTAAAGCTTGTGAAGCTCGATATCTCAACACTCCCCCTCGAGCTCAACTCCACACACTGCACTCCAAGTAAGCTCTTGAACTTGTGAAGCTTCTCTATGCCCAATGCCTTCGTGAAGATGTCAGCCACTTGATCCTCTATGATCCTTTTCCTTCACCTCCTCTTCCTCCTCCTTCTCCTCAGAACTCTTATCATGTGGCTTAGATTTCTTAACCAACGTTCTTTTCTTATTCTTCTTGGGAGGGGAAGTAACTTCTTCAACTTTAATATCATCTGCCTTTGATTTCCTTTTCAATTTTGGGGGAATTGCAAGGATCTCAAAGGCTTTCCTATCCCTCATTGTTGGTAAAGGATGAAGAGATTTATCAAACCTGTACCTCACCCTAACAAGTGTCATGTCTTTGTCCATCAAAGTGACTCTTCTTGCATGGGCAGCACATATGAAGCTATCATTCATGAAGTCTATAAGAAAGTCTTCCCAAGCTTCTTGAAGACATGCCAGAGGCACTACACTACCATCTATAATGCACTTGCCCTTTGATATTGTCACTTACTGTTCTTACAATTCTAAGGAATGGTGCCCTAGGGATGAGCAAATGTGTAGCCTCCTGTGCTTGCCTAATCTCAGCAAACAATTTCTTTTCTCAGGAGAAAAGTTCTTGCCTTGGATAAATTAGTTCCACCCTCTACTTGTTTCTTCTCTAATGGTTTCTTTAAAGTGGTTGCCTCTGGCTCTTGCTCTGGCACTGAATCTTTTAGAAAGAGAGGGATCTGGGTAAACCATCCTCACAGTCTGCTTTGTATGAACCATAATGCAAGGAAGCCACGATGTGATAGGAGAGATCAGAGCGTGTTAGATGTGTCTACTTGTGCCGTGGTGGGAGGAGGGCAAGAAGGCGTACACGATGCGATAGAAGGTTGTGGAGCATGTCGGATGTGTCTACTCACACCATGGGAGGAAGGCAAGAAGGCGTTCAGAGTGAGAGACTAGTCGCTTTCAAGGGAGGACACTATCCATGGAACCTAGGATGAATCAGACGGTGCTGTTTCTGATGATTGTGCCCTCTGCACAACCAGACTAGAGAGATGCATAAAATAGGTGGAGGGTTTTCCCGATAGAGCAGAACCAAGCATGGGAGGTCTCATATGCTGTTAAGCCGATGCTCCCAAGGGTTGCTTTACAAAGGTGGGTTCATGCTAAAAATAGTACTTACTAAAAATAGAAAGTTACAAATTAGAGGTTCGAAACCTTGATCTAACAAGATAGGAGCGCAGATTCCTTGGATTTCTCCAGCAAATCATAGGTCTAGGTATATGCTTTAGCTCGGGATTTTGTTGGCAAAGCCGAAAAAGTTTAGGGTTTAGGGAGGCCCCCAAGTTTAAAGCTTTGGTGTACTTGGAGTAGTCAAGCTTAAGAACTAGGGGGATCCGCTTACTCGAAGAGGTTTCTTGATTGGAAGCCTTTAGAAGTAGAGCTGTTCGCATATTGTACTTGATCTTGCTGAAAGTTTTTCGAAGGAGAGAATCCGGATATCCTCTACCTCGAAGTCGTTGGAAAAACAAAAGCTTTAGCTTGATGTAGCTTTGAAGCGTGCTTTCCCTGATGACATAACGCTTAAGTTCTCCAATGATGAAGGCTTCCTTTTGATGACTAGGGTGCCAGGAAGAGAAAGGGAGGTATTGATACCTATTCAGCTCTTTCTCAAAACAACTAGTAGAAAGCTTTCCTGTGGTTTGAAAATTAGTACCTTTGAAGAGGTGAATGTCCAAAAAATCCACAGATGAATTGGAGATGACATGTGTTATCTTGATATGCTCCTGAAGATCTATTGCATAATTGCTAAGATATTGAAGCAAAGTGGTGTGAGACCCATGCCAAAAACCTAAAGCGTCATCAATGTATCTTTTGTAGTAGAGTAGCTCTGGTGTGGGATGTACCTGTTCTTGAAGGTTTTCTAAATAACATAGAAAAAGGCAAGCATAGACAACAGCAAAATTACTGCCCATAGCAGTGCCTCTGATTTGATGCCGAAAAGTGCCATTAAAGTCAAGATAGTGGTTCTTGAGAACAAGAGAGGCAATTGTCATGATGAGGTTGAGCTCTACATGGTTGAAGTCACCCTGTATCATCATCTTGAGGGCATGCAGTCCTTCATTGGTGGGAATACTGGGGTACAGAGATTCCACATCAAATGTGAAGAGGATAATTTCTTGTGGTAGATGAAGCTCAGATAACTCTTTAATCAGAGTGAGGGAGTCTTTTAGATGTTGCTTTTGTTGGAAGAGAATGGGGAAAAGCTTATGAGTAAGCCATATAGATGCATTCTCAAAAACAAAGCCATTGTAAGAGCAGATTGGCCTTCCGACCACTGTAGGTTTGTGGATTTTGGGCAAGAAATAAAGAGAGCAAACTCTGAACCCTTGCTCTGGCTTCTGCAAAATAAACTTTGCTTCATCCCTTGAGAGCACACTAGACTTTTGACAAATGCAGGCAAGCCTATCAAACAGTTCAATCAATGGAGCTTGGGTGACTGGGAGATAGACCTGTTGATCTAGAAGTTGCCGATCACCTTCATTAATATACCATGATTTATCAAGAATTACCAAACCAAGGTTTTTATTTGCTGGCTTGATAATGATGTTATGGTTCTTTATCAATCTGTTAAGGGCTCTTCTAAAATGAAGCGGAAGCTTGTTCTGAGGAAGTCGCTCATATGAAGAGATTGAATTTTGAAGTATGACTCTTCCAGTGTTGATGATGTCTTCCAGAGGCTGATAAACTTTAGAAGGATTCCAATTCGGGTTTGCAACTCGAAAAGGAGGAAGAGGTCTATCTGGTGCATTTCTGAAAAACCATAAGACGAAGTTGCCTTGCAAAATTATCATAGTCTTTGGTGAGATGTGTTGAATCCGGAAACTTTGACGGAGGAATATATCCCAAACCAAGTCCTAGAAGCTTTTTCTCGCTAAATGAAAGCTTGTACTGAGAGAGATTGTGGATGGCAGTGTTTGAAACACGTTGATCCACCTCAGTTGGGGTCTTTCTAGAGAAAAGCAATAGAGCATAGCGCTCGGGATCTTGGAGAGGGAGCCAGAAGAGGTGCCTTAACGCCGGGGATTTCGAGACCGAGATTGGCTCGGTGGAGCAGATCTGCTTCATGAATTTTGCCGATTTTGTTTCTGTCCCGAACCAGATTTCTGGGTATTGCGGCCTTGTCGAGAAGAGGAAGGCTGTGCAGAGGAGGGGGTGGAAGTCTTCTTCCTTTGAGGTTGATTTCCACCCCCTTGCCGGTTTCCCCGCTGGTTTTTTGGCTGGGTAGACTTGCCTTTATTTGGCTTGTTTCCCTGCTGCTTACCTTGGTGGTTGTTTTGCCGGTCTTTCTGTTGATTGCCTTTTTTAGAAGCTTGGTTGCTTCTAGTTTTCTTCTTGTTGTTGTTCTGGCTTTTCTTTTGTTGACTATCTTTCCGTTTTTTGTTTGTCCCACCTGTGTCATTTGCTAGACTTTTCTTTAGCTTGTTGATCTATGCTTGAACTTGCTTCTAAACTTGCTCTTTGACTAGCTTAGCTATAGAGGGTTCAGTAGGAAGAGATTCTGCATCTCCCATGGCTTGATCCTGTGCAGCTTTTCTCTTGGTGAAAGCAGCTTGCTTGATCTTAGAGTTAAGGAGATGAGAGACCCTGAAATTATTTATGGCAGTTTTGAAATCCTTGACCAGCTTGTTCTTCCAAGTCTTCATGGTGTTTTCCCATAAAGCGTGTGGGCTATCCATGAGTTCTAAAGCAGCCATGAGGTTCAGGATTTCCTGGAGACTGGCTTCAAAAGTGGAGGCATAAGCATCCAGCTTCTTTTCTTGATTCTCTACCAGCTTTGCTTGGGCTTCAATGAGGACTTCCAAGCAGCTGCTCCTGTAATTTTTACAAAGATCTTGTAGAGTTTGATTGAGAAAGGCCTGTCCTTGTTCATCTTGCACAGTAAGGCGGGGTGGTTTGAGTCGACGATTGTTAGGTACGGTGCCTTCTTCTCTTTGCTCTCTAAGCTTTTTGAGGTAAGCTTGACTTTTCTCAAAAGCTAAAAACATCTTCTTGTACTCCTCGATAGACTTCTTCAAGAAATCTTTAAGGTGAGAAGGTTGAGCGATGGGAAGAGTAGGTAGAGCAAAAAGGTGATCATAGGATGATGATGAAGCACCAAGTGTAAACCTGTATTGGTTTTGTGCATTAGCAGTATCTATGGAATCATCCATTCTTCGCTTAGCACGTTCTCTTTCTCCACTAGCAAATTGAAACGCTCCCTGGCTGGTAGAAGGGTTGTCTTGACCTTCGTTTGCTGCCTCTGGGATAGTGTTCAAAAGCACCATGAAAGCAAAGGTTTAGGGTTTAGGGGTTTTTTCAGGTGTGCAGTTGTGGAGTGATAAAGATAAATAACCGGAAGCTGCAGCGGCAGCTAAAAGTAGCTGCGGCAGCAAAAAATAAATTTTTCAGGGACCGGTTACGTGATAGTGAAGTGATGTCAAGTGGAGTGTATGTAAGATATGGTGTTGAGGTGTGAATAGTATGAACTTAAGATGGCCACGCACTATGACCAAAAAGTCCAAAATCCCACCTCACGAGGACAACAGCTAGCCGAAAAATACGACCAGTTGCCCACGCAAACTAAAGGCTAAGATGTGGGGACAACAACTTGCCGCAAAAGAAACGACTAGTTGCCCACCAAACCAAAGGCTAAGACGTGGGGACAACAACTTCCCGCAAAAGAACGACTAGTTGCCCTCAAAAATAAAGGTAAGGGGAAGGGAAGGTGTATCAATCGAAATGACACTTAGCATACCACGCAATATGACATAATGCCAGATCGAAGGAGCATACTCAGCAGAAAGACACTAAACCAGCCAAATTAATGACCAAGTGCCTCTTGCTAAGCACCAAAACAATGGCCTTACTCACACACACAAGAAAGACACTTTACTAGCCCAAAAAAGGACTAAGTGCCTCACATACACAAAACACAAGACAAAATTTGATTTAAGAGACAAAAAAGACTTAAAAAAGTCGATTTCTTGCATTAACTTGAGGGTGTAGTTCCAAACTAGTTTCGCTCTAGAGTGAGCTCTTCAGTGGAACACCCAAGTTTGAGATTACAAGAATGAGAGCTCTCCCTTATGTAGAGAGGGGAGGGCTAGCTTTTGCCTCTTTGCATGTGGGATAATTCAGCCTTTTGTTGTGAAAAAGCAAGCTTAGGACATGAAGAACCCAACGCAACAAACGGCGCTCGAATCGGATAAGTAGAGCTCTCTAAACAAGTAAAAGAAGCTCAATAGCATCTCATGCTAGCATCTCATGCAAGCTATGGGTTTTGAACTCAAGACACTTTTCATTAGAGTCACAAGCCTTAACCATTAGGCTAGAGTGGACATGTTGACTCTACATGCAAAAATAAGTTACATAAGGTAACTATAAGACTAGAGAGATGCATAAAATGGGTCTAGGGTTTAGGGTTTAGGGTTTAGGGTCTAGGGTCTAGGGTTCAGGGTCTAGGGTTCAGGGTTCACGGTTCACGGTTCACGGTTCAGGGTCTAGGGTCTAGGGTCTAGGGTTTTAGTGTTTAGGGTCTAGGGTCTAGGGTCTAGGGTTCAGGGGTTTTTTCAGGTGTGCGGTTGTGGAGTGATAAAGATAAATAACCGGTAGCTGCGGCAGCTAAAAGCAGCTACGGCAGCAAAAAATAAATTTTTCGGGGGGCCGGTTACGTGATAGTCAAGTGGAGTGTATGTAAGATATGGTGTTGAGGTGTGAATAGTATGAATTTAAGATGGCCATGCACTATGACCAAGAAGTCCAAAATCCCACCTCACGAGGACAACAGCTAGCCGAAAAATACGACCAGTTGCCCACGCAAACTAAAGGCTAAGATGTGGGGAAAACAACTTGCCGCAAAAGAACGACTAGTTGTCCACCAAACCAAAGGCTAAGACGTGGGGACAACAACTTGCCGCAAAAGAACGACTAGTTGCCCTCAAAAATAAAGGTAAGGGGAAGGGAAGGTGCATCAATCGAAATGACACTTAGCATGCCACGCAATATGACATTATGCCAGATCGAAGGAGCATACTCAGCAGAAAGACACTAAACCAGCCAAATTAATGACCAAGTGCCTCTTGCTAAGCACCAAACCAATGGCCTTACTCACACACACAAGAAAGACACTTTACTAGCCCAAAAAAGGACTAAGTGCCTAACATACACAAAACACAAGACAAAATTTGTTTTGATTTAAGAGACAAAAAAGACTTAAAAAAGTCGATTTCTTGTATTAACTTGAGGGTGTAGTTCCAAACTAGTTTCGCTCTAGAATGAGCTCTTCAGTCCAAGTTTGAGATTACAAGAATGAGAGCTCTCCCTTATGTAGAGAAGGGAGGGCTAGCTTTTGCCTCTTTGCATGTGGGATAATTCAGCCTTTTGTTGTGAAAAAGCAAGCTTAGGACATGAAGAACCCAATGCAACAAACGGCGCTCGAATCGGATAAGTAGAGCTCTCTAAACAAGTAAAAGAAGCTCAATAGCATCTCATGCAAGCTATGGGTTTTGAACTCATGACCTCTTTCATTAGAGTCACAAGCCTTAACCATTAGGCTAGAGTGGACATGTTGACTCTACATGCAAAAATAAGTTACATAAGGTAACTAGAAGACTAGAGAGATGCATAAAATAGGTGGAGGGTTTTCCCGATAGCAGAACCAAACATGGGAGGTCTCATATGCTGTTAAGCCGATGCTCCCAAGGGTTGCTTTACAAAGGTGGGTCCACGCTAAAAATAGTACTTACTAAAAATAGAAAGTTACAAATTAGAGGTTCGAAATCTTGATCTAACAAGATAGGAGCGCAGATTCCTTGGATTTCTCCAGCAAATCATAGGTCTAGGTATATGCTTCAGCTTGGGATTTTGTTGGCAAAGCCGAAAAAGTTTAGGGTTTAGGGAGGCCCCCAAGTTTAAAGCTTTGGTGTACTTGGAGTAGTCAAGCTTAAGAACCAGGGGGATCCGCTTACTCGAAGAGGTTTCTCGATTGGAAGCCTTTAGAAGTAGAGCTGTTCGCATATTGTACTTGACCTTGCTGAAAGTTTTCCGAAGGAGAGAATCCGGATATCCTCTACCTCAAAGTCGTTGGAAAAACAAAAGCTTTAGCTTGATGTAGCTTTGAAGCGTGCTTTCCCTGATGACATAACGCTTAAGTTCTCCAATGATGAAGGATTCCTTTTGATGACTAGGGTGCCAGGAAGAGAAAGGGAGGTATTGATACCTGTTCAGCTCTTTCTGAAAACAACTAGTAGAAAGCTTTCCTGTGGTTTGAAAATTAGTACCTTTGAAGAGGTGAATGTCCAAAAAATCCACAGATGAATTGGAGATGACATGTGTTATCTTGATATGCTCCTGAAGATCCATTGCATAGTTGCTAAGATGTTGAAGCAAGGTGGTGTGAGACCCATGCCAAAAACCTAAAGCGTCATCAATGTATCTTTTGTAGTAGAGTAGCTCTGTTGTGGGATGTACCTGTTCTTGAAGGTTTTCTAAATAACATAGAAAAAGGCAGGCATAGACAACAGCAAAATTACTCCCCATAGCAGTGCCTCTGATTTGATGCCAAAAAGTGCCATTAAACTCAAGATAGTGGTTCTTGAGAACAAGAGAGGCAATTGTCATGATGAGGTTGAGCTCTACATGGTTGAAGTCACCCTGTATCATCATCTTGAGGGCATGCAGTCCTTCATTGGTGGGAATACTGGGGTACAGAGATTCCACATCAAATGTGAAGAGGATAATTTCTTGTGGTAGATGAAGCTCAGATAACTCTTTAATCAGAGTGAGGGAGTCTTTTAGATGTTGCTTTTGTTGGAGGAGAATGGGGAAAAGCTTATGATGAAGCCATATAGACGCATTCTCAAAAACAAAGCCATTGTAAGAGCAGATTGGCCTTCCGACCACTGTAGGTTTGTGGATTTTGGGCAAGAAGTAAAGAGAGCAAACTCTGAACCCTTGCTCTGGCTTCTGCAAAATAAACTTTGCTTCATCCCTTGAGAGCACACTAGACTTTTGACAGATGCAGGCAAGCCTATCAAACAGTTCATTCAATGGAGCTTGGGTGACTGGGAGATAGACCTGTTGATCTAGAAGTTGCCGATCACCTTCATTAATATACCATGATTTATCAAGAATTACCAAACCAAGGTTTTTATCTGCTGGCTTGATAATGATGTTATGGTTCTTTATCAATCTGTTAAGGGCTCTTCTCAAATGAAGCGAAAGCTTGTTTTGAGGAAGTCGCTCACATGAAGAGATTGAATTTTGAAGTATGACTCTTCCAGTGTTGATGATGTCTTCCAGAGGCTGATAAACTTTAGAAGGATTCCAATTCGGGTTTGCAACTCGAAAAGGAGGAAGAGGTCTATCTGGTGCATTTCTGAAAAACCATCGAAGACGAAGTTGCCTTGCAAAATTATCATAGTCTTTGGTGAGATGTGTTGAATCCGGAAACTTTGACGGAGGAATATATCCCAAACCAAGTCCTAGAAGCTTTTTCTCGCTAAATGAAAGCTTGTACTGAGAGAGATTGTGGATGGCAGTGTTTGAAACACGTTGATCCACCTCAGTTGGGGTCTTTCTAGAGAAAAGCAATAGAGCATAGCGCTCGGGATCTTGGAGAGGGAGCTAGAAGAGGTGCCTTAACGCCGGGGATTTCGAGACCGAGATCGGCTCGGTGGAGCGGATCTGCTTCGTGAATTTTGCCGATTTTGTTTCTGTCCCGAACCAGATTTCTGGGTATTGCGGCCTTGTCGAGAAGAGGAAGGCTGTGCAGAGGAGGGGGTGGAAGTCTTCTTCCTTTGAGGTTGATTTCCACCCCCTTGCCGGTTTCCCCGCTGGTTTTTTGGCTGGGTAGACTTGCCTTTATTTGGCTTGTTTCCCTGCTGCTGTGCTGCTTACCTTGGTGGTTGTTTTGCCGGTCTTTCTGTTGATTGCCTTTCTTAGAAGCTTGGTTGCTTCTAGTTTTCTTCTTGTTGTTGTTCTGGCTATTGTTCTGGCTTTTCTTTTGTTGATTATCTTTCCGTTTTTTATTTGTCCCACCTGTGTCATTTGCTAGACTTTTCTTTAGCTTGTTGATCTGTGCTTGAACTTGCTTCTGAACTTGCTCTTTGACTAGCTTGGCTATAGAGGGTTCAGTAGGAAGAGATTCTGCATCTCCCATGGCTTGATCCTGTGCAGCTTTCCTCTTGGTGAAAGCAGCTTGCTTGATCTTAGAGTTAAGGAGATGAGAGACCCTGAAATTATTTATGGCAGTTTTGAAATCTTTGAGCAGCTTGTTCTTCCAAGTCTTCATGGTGTTTTCCCATAAAGCGTGTGGGCTATCCATGAGTTCCAAAGCAGCCATGAGGTTCAGGATTTCCTGGAGACTGGCTTCAAAAGTGGAGGCATAAGCATCCAGCTTCTTTTCTTGATTCTCTACCAGCTTTGCTTGGGCTTCAATGAGGACTTCTAAGCAGCTGCTCCTGTAATTTTTACAAAGATCTTGTAGAGTTTGATTGAGAAAGGCCTGTCCTTGTTCATCTTGCACAGTAAGGCGGGGTGGTTTGAGTCGAAGACTGTTAGGTACGGTGCCTTCTTCTCTTTGCTCTCTAAGCTTTTTGAGGTAAGCTTGACTTTTCTCAAAAGCTAAAAACGTCTTCTTGTACTCCTCGATAGACTTCTTCAAGAAATCTTTAAGGTGAGAAGGTTGAGCGATGGGAAGAGTAGGCAGAGCAAAAAGGTCATCATAGGATGATGATGAAGCACTAAGTGTAAACTTGTATTGGTTTTGTGCATTAGCAGTATCTGTAGAATCATCCATTCTCCGCTTAGCACGTTCTCTTTCTCCACTAGCAAATTGAAACGCTCCCTGGCTGGTAGAAGGGTTGTCTTGACCTTCGTTTGCTGCCTCTGGGATAGTGTTCAAAAGCACCATGATAGCAAAGGTTTAGGGTTTAGGGGTTTTTTCAGGTGTGCGGTTGTGGAGTGATAAAGATAAATAACCGGTAGCTGCGGCAGCTAAAAGCAGCTATGGCAGCAAAAAATAAATTTTTCGGGGGGCCGGTTACGTGATAGTCAAGTGGAGTGTATGTAAGATATGGTGTTGAGGTGTGAATAGTATGAACTTAAGATGGCCACGCACTATGACCAAGAAGTCCAAAATCCCACCTCACGAGGACAACAGCTAGCCGAAAAATACGACCAGTTGCCCACGCAAACTAAAGGCTAAGATGTGGGGACAACAACTTGCCGCAAAAGAACGACTAGTTGTCCACCAAACCAAAGGCTAAGACGTGGGGACAACAACTTGCCGCAAAAGAACGACTAGTTGCCCTCAAAAATAAAGGTAAGGGGAAGGGAAGGTGCATCAATCGAAATAACACTTAGCATGCCACGCAATATGACATTATGCCAGATCGAAGGAGCATACTCAGCAGAAAGACACTAAACCAACCAAATTAATGACCAAGTGCCTCTTGCTAAGCACCAAACCAATGGCCTTACTCACACACACAAGAAAGACACTTTACTTGCCCAAAAAAGGACTAAGTGCCTAACATACACAAAACACAAGACAAAATTTGTTTTGATTTAAGAGACAAAAAAGACTTAAAAAAGTCGATTTCTTGTATTAACTTGAGGGTGTAGTTCCAAACTAGTTTCGCTCTAGAATGAGCTCTTCAGTGGAACACCCAAGTTTGAGATTACAAGAATGAGAGCTCTCCCTTATGTAGAGAAGGGAGGGCTAGCTTTTGCCTCTTTGCATGTGGGATAATTCAGCCTTTTGTTGTGAAAAAGCAAGCTTAGGACATGAAGAACCCAATGCAACAAACGGCGCTCGAATCGGATAAGTAGAGCTCTCTAAACAAGTAAAAGAAGCTCAATAGCATCTCATGCAAGCTATGGGTTTTGAACTCAAGACACTTTTCATTAGAGTCACAAGCCTTAACCATTAGGCTAGAGTGGACATGTTGACTCTACATGCAAAAATAAGTTACATAAGGTAACTATAAGACTAGAGAGATGCATAAAATGGGTCTAGGGTCTAGGGTTGAGGGTCTAGGGTTGAGGGTTCACGGTTCAGGGTCTAGGGTCTAGGGTCTAGGGATAAGGATCTAGGGTCTAGGGTCTAGGGTTCAGGGTTCAGGGTTCAGGGGTTTTTTCAGGTGTGCGGTTGTGGAGTGATAAAGATAAATAACCGGTAGCTGCGGCAGCTAAAAGCAGCTATGGCAGCAAAAAATAAATTTTTCGGGGGGCCGGTTACGTGATAGTCAAGTGGAGTGTATGTAAGATATGGTGTTGAGGTGTGAATAGTAT